>NC_133229.1:16103680-16759514 GCF_040436345.1 Pagrus major | reverse complement strand
AAATGATCGTGTAAACAGAGTGTTACCTTCTGACCTGTGGCTGATACCTTGGAGCGGCAGACAAAACAGCCAGGCTGCGGGTATTAGACATGGATGTTAGTGGGATAAAGCTACAGCACATAGAGGAGGAAGAGCTCCAGGCTCCAGAAACACAGTGCAATCTCACTTTTTATCTCCCCATCTCACTTTTACCCAGTCTTTATTCTCCTTGGAGGCTTCTTCCACATCCATCTTTCAACCCATTTTCTTCTCTCTTTAATCTATTTTTAGCCATTATCTGGTCTGCACATGTTCATATTACTGACTGAAACAAAGTAAAACAGAGTTTGATTTTCTTTTGCTTATATTCTTCACTCACAACAGCATGTGTGGTAAATTCTCTATTAGCACAAGGAATACACGAGTTCCCACGCCTGTAACAACTGCATTGACGCCTGTGTACAGCCGTTTTACTGCCCTCCATTCAAGCCAGTAGGATAAACTGGCCACCAACCCTGTTTGAATAGCGCTGAGTCTCTTAGCACCAGGATGTCACGTCATTAATGACATGAGTCCCAGTTTGAGTGTATATATGAGCTACTGCACATACAAGTGTAGTCTATATATAGCTTTTGGCATGTGATTACTTGTATAGTTTGATCAAGTGTTTATTTCTCAATTCGTCTATACGTCATTTTTTGACGAATCAGGAATGAGACTCAAAAATCAACTTTCTTACAAATTGGACCTTTAATATTTGTTAGAAAGCTCTTCAGTTCAATGCTTTTGATCAAAAGAATAAGAGAACTTTTCACAGAACATTTTATAAACTTGAATAAATAAACTTCAGTTAGTTACCCAATGAGGATTTTCCTTCAGTGCATCTACGGATATTGACACGTTATACTCAGATGATGCTCATACTTAAAAAACTACATAATATTGTCGGTACCTGATACTCATTTCAACCAATTCAACCAACCTCAGAAAGAGCAATGAGCCAGACAATTGATTTATTACTTGAGAAAATAAGTGTTATGTGCAGCTCAAATTGCAACTCTACACTATCCATATAACGGATAAAAATGGAAGATCTTATTTACACTCAGTTTTCATTTATTCCTGTGTAACTGCGCAAAAGAATGAAGCAGATATCCATCATACAGATGTGACAGTCTTTGAAATTAATACATCAGTTATTTTAGAGATGAAATTGGAGATGCTGTTCCCATCTTTCTGTTGACCCCTCATGAAAATCCTATGGGGTGGAAAGATGATCTAGTTTCTGTTTAATATAATGGGATGTCAAAGTTACATACTCTCTATTTAATATAATAGCTGTGTTCCCCCGCCTCCTTACTCCAGTCACCTTCGCCTCCCTGCCACCCCCTGTCTCTGCTTCATAGAGAAGAAAGCGGCCATGCTTTACGACAGCCGCCCAGAGCAGAGACCCACCACTAAGAAGAGGCTCCTTCTCTCTTTACGGCCCCATAAATATATTGTTATCTGGGCCTGGGAAGTCCACGGTGAGATTTATCCACACAGTTAGTGGAGATAGCGAGCCAAGCATCCTGAATCATTAATTACACAAGAGGGTGCGCTACGTCCACCTTAATTTCCTATCTCTGCTCTGTAGAGAGCCACTTTTAAGTAGGTGATGAGGCATAGGAGTTAATTATATGTCGCTTAGGTGCATTTTTTTTTTTTTAAAGCACTGGGATGCTGGCTCTGTGGTGAGGTTCTGGAGGTTTGGAAGTAGTCCATGACAGAGAGGATCTATTCTCAATTAATCCTCTGACATTATAATCACAGCTTTTCAAAAGCGATGGATGCAGTGCATTAAAAACATTTGTGAGACAAGACAATAAAATACTCTTAGGAGGCATCAAAAAAGCACAGTCAGTAGTCACTTAAGTTACAGCATAGGTGGATGGAGTCCTTCACTGACTGTCTGTCTGAACCCATGATCTAAATCCATAAGCTAAATCTACAGAGTTAGCTAACCGTGTCACTCACCGCAAGGTACAGGACTTACATGGGAAATATCTTCAGGATCTCTTCTGGGTTAAGCGGACTGAACTTTCTCTTTGACCAATTCAGTAAAGTGAATTTTCTTTGCCATCAAAGCAAATTATCAAGGAAATTACCAAGATGTATTAATTTAATACTGGTGTCAGCTGAGGATAAATAGTTTGATCTCTGAGTATATTTATTTGGACCTCTTGCACGCATTCAGAAACACGCAGAGCAGACAAGTCCCAGAGGATGAACATAACTGTGTGCAGGTATGATGTCGCCTCTGAGCAGTGTTGCCAGATTGAGCGGGTTTTTAAATACATTAAAAAATACAGTATATTAAAAAGACATTCGAAATGATATACATAAGCTATGCGAACACTCAGGACAACTTAGATATAGAAAAATGTTTTAATTAATTCTGCTGACAGAAGACATTAGTTACCATAATTACCAACCAACCTTGACAGTGTTTTTAAAAAAAATTTTTTTTTACAAATCTGTATTTTCATTGAAACAGAAACCTCAATGCAACATCATTATTTATTTGGCTTTTTGATAGCATGGTAAGGTGTACATACTCCTCTCTTTCATCCTCATTCTTGCACTCTGTCTTTCTGTCTCACTGTCTAAATTTGAAAGTTTTTTCAGGTTTTAATCTCAGTCATTCAGCACCTTTTGTTCAGAATTAAGACTGCAAGCTGTATAAACACCTATACATTCTCCCCATAAAAGTCCTTCAACCCTTATCTTCTGTTTCTCTAGAAAATGTGAAGTGTTTCTATAATTCAATCTATCCGACCCATCCTTACATCTGTACCCTGTGTGCTCTGTGATAAATCATGAATGCTGTAAAACTCCACCAAAAGATTGTGTCAGACCACACAAAATGGTTACTGCCCCTGCTCTGTTAAGGTGCAAATGTTCTCATCAAAGTGTTGAGACCACCAGGTGGTGCTGTGGCCTTCATGAACTGAACACCCTGAGGTCAGGGGAATCATCAAGTGACAGCCTGAAAAGTTTCTGACAATCGATGGTCATGTTCGTCAAGATTGTGGTTTTCAGGATCTTTTGTGTTATATGAAATGTATTTCAAAAACCAGAGGCAATCCAGGCACTCGACACAAGAAAATGTGTCAAATGAGGAAGGAAATATTAAAAATCCTTTATTATACTGGCTAAATTATTTAAAAAAGGTAAATTATAATCATGTTTGGAACCCTGTAGAAGACCTTGTGGTCGAACATGTTACCTTTTTAATATTTTGCCTTGTATAACGATCTATACTACTAAAGCCACTAATAAAGGCTTTTTAATATTTCCTTCCTCATTTTATACATTTTTTTAAATATATTTTGAGTGCCAGGATTACCTCTTTTTCCTGTTTTCAAAGAGTACCTGACACAATTTTTATCCACATTGTATGAGACATAACAACCAATCATTTCCTTTCTTTATTTAAAATGTATGAAAATCACATGTTAAGCTGCCAGAGAGGCTTTGATTGTGTTTAAAACGTTCCCACTGACAAGTTGTCGTCATGTTTTTCAGGATCACGGACCAGCGGTTTGAGAGGTTGCCATATTATGTCTTTGGTGACTTCAACTTCAGGTTGGATTCGAAGCAGGTTATTGAGGTGAGTGTTTTTGTCTTACACCTGACGAATTAGTAAAGGACGGCTAATTGTATTGATTATCTGTGTGAAATTTGTTCACAACTGCATGCTGATAAACTATAAACATATGTGGTTAAACATTATCAGAGTAATATAAAGTGTGTGTGTGAGTGTGTTTGTGTATATTAGAGAGACTGCAATCTAGTAAAAGTGGTTTTAGTAGCCCACTGTCTCTTCAGAGTTATGACTCATTAAACGCTTCACTGTTGCTGGCCCAGCTGTGTTTGCCAACCAAGCCTCCAAGTGCATTGTTATGTTATGGTGCCATTCACTGCTCTTTCTCTCCCCCTTCCTCTCCTTCTCCCTCCCTCCCTTCTTTCTTCCTCCTCCTCCTCCCCTCCTTTTCTTGGTGCAAATGAGGCCAGTGAGAGCCAAGGTAGTGCACTCATTCAGCCTCCTCCATGAGGAGATGGGGGGCTTAGTGGCATAACAAGTCATAAAGGCCCACCGCAGACAGTGGTGTCCTGTGATAACAGAGTGGGAGAGCCACTTGTTGGCCGATCCTCTCCCTCCTATCCGGCACAATGGCCCTCGAATCAGTGGGCCTGTTCAAGGTGTGGGCATTGTCCGTTCCGACCAGAAGCCCATTCAGGGGAGAAGGGAAGAGGAGGGAAGGCTTTCTGAATGGACGGGTTTTGCTCAAATGACTTAGGAAGGACTTCACTCTGTGTGGCACACAAGAGACACCTTTTGTAGTTTAATCATCCAGCCACTAGGGGGGCAGTGAATCACCCCCCCCCCCCCCCCCCCCCCTTTAAGTGGAATCAGCAATCTATCAGGGGCATTGATTGATTGCCTCAAAGTTTATGCAGTACATTTAATTTTGGCTCTGTAATTAGGTCACATTAACTGCCTGATCATGTGAGCATGTGTTGCTTTGGAGATAATAAATCCAAGTAGAGCAGCAGATGAGCAAACACTGAGGCTATTCAGAAGTCAACTTTTATGCAATTGAATGCCACCTGACACACATTTAGGTCACCACAGTGATTTTTTGTCAATGATCAGCTGTTTTTTATCTGATCAGCATTGCTGTGATAAAACATACAGTGTTGTAGACATTACAGTTTGTTAAAAAATGTGGCAACACTTTGATAACCATCATCATTAATAAATGGTGAATTTATAGTAAATTAAATTTAAGTAACTAGTCATTTGACTGTTAAACATTGGAACGCTTTATAAAGCATTTATTAAGAAATTGTTTGTAAAGTTGCAACCAGTGTACTAAAAAGATTAAAGATAATAATATTACTTTGGTAAAAAAGGAAAGTCGCCCATATAAATAGCACTTGAGTAAAAGTCCTAAAGTACAAGTTAAAGTGAATTATACGTTTGTTAACAGAAACATTTTTAACTAAAGTTTAATTAACTATAAATTTACCATGTATTAATGATGGTTATTACAGAACGTTACCAAAAAGGTTAGTTGTCTTTTTAAGAAAGGTAAGTTTTTTTAATTCTCGTACCGGCAGGCGACATGGATGCATTAATCTGCAAGCATCCACTCAAACAAAGTCAGATGATATGATTTCAGTGTTTATCCTCGATAGCTAATCTAGATAACTCTCTCCTCATGTTTCCTGTCATGTCCGTGCTGCTCTGTGGTAGGTAAGCACTCACCCTCTCCATGTCTCTACCACTCTGAAATGCTGTTTGAGTGCAGTAGGGGTCACGACCCCTTTTCCAGGGATGTGTTAGGCCCACATCCCTGGTGTGTCCATCTCTGCCCCCTCTCTCCTCCACACTGCTCTTTTCTTATGCACCTTGGCCCCCATTCACATACACATTCACATCCAGAGCGAATACACACACACACAAATACACACACTCAAACCAATTTGTTAGGCTAAATGAATCAGATTGATTCACCCCATTTAGAGGGGTGTGGCAGCAATGTAGGGGGGCCTTTTAGACTTCCCCTCAGGAAGTTAGAGCTGTGGGCTGTGGTATAAACCACTCAAACACACACCACACACACCTAGACATTTTCCCTCCAGCTTAATGAGAGGTCCTCAAACATACCGAGCATTTAATGGGGACAACAGAAAAGGCTGGTGATGTCATCTGTGAGAAATGCGTCGTTAGAGGGGCAGGACTGCCTCATATAAAGCCGTCCCGTGCAGTGGTCAACCTGTCTGATTTAACAGTGACCTGTGCGTTAGTGGCAGGGAGAGCTGTGATATCACCAATAAACAAATGGCTTGCAACCTTAGCACAGGGTGTAACTCACAGCCGGGCGGCCGTTTTTAGCCCTTTAATGACAATTAATGTCAACAGGACAATTAGTGCACATCCAGTGAAGTGCTTAACTGTAGATGGGCTGGTGGTGGATCGATCGTCCATACTTATCTGAAGATTGATTCAGACACAGAGAGGCCGGCTCTTATTCTCACCGTCTGAGTCTCATTTTTTGCTTTCTCACTCTTCTCTCTCCACTTTAAATCGATAGGAAATGGCCGGAAAAAGCTGCAGATGAATATATATTTTTGTTCTGTTGAGTGGACAAAATTATCCCAAAATTAAACTGCTTGCCTTTTGATTTGTTGAACACCAGAGAGCACCCAGGGGGGTCACTAGGCCTCACTTTGGGAGTCATTGGATCAGAAAATACTCCAGTAAATTTCTCCCTAGCTGCACGCTACACCACTTCTCTCTTCTTCTCTGTCTCTGCTCCATTGTGGGTGACTAGACTGTGGACAACCACTAGCCACTCCCCTGTCACCCATCCTGCCTTGTGGGTGGGTGGAAGTGATGGGGGGGTATTTTAGGATGTATCCATGTGTGTACAGAAAAGGAGGTGGGTTTGGAAGGGGGTGGTTTGTTATTGTCACAGGGCAAATTCCAGGTGGCAAATTCCTGGCATGCTTGCGCGGCAGGATCAGTAACCAAAGGCCCGCTGCAGCCCCCCTTCTGCCCGGTCCGGGCAACCCCATTAATTGTGTCCGACAGAGGGAATTGGTTTCAATTGACCCCCATTCAGCAGCCCTTTGACTGGCAGACAAAGGACACAGCCACGTGGAGACTAATGCTAGGGCTGAGCAGCCTGGAGGTGGTCCAATCCTCACCAACCATCTCCCTCCTCTCCCATGGGTCTGATCATGCTTTGGCTTGATCATGCTTTGCATCGGTGCTGATAAAACAGGAAACCACCAAGGAATGGTTTTGAAGATTTGGTCTGGCGAATCAGATACTTCACAGTCCAGTTGTTAATGTGCTGCTTGGATTTCTTTTAATCCCTTATCAAGCTCTCATGTTCAAGCCACATTCAAGAAGTGGTGATTAACTGACTAAAGATCCATCGTAACCTATTGCAAGAAAAGAGACCCCAACACCTATAGTCAGAGACTTGTTTCTTAGGTGGGCCTAAAGACCTCTGTTAGACAGTTGGCATCCCAAATTCTACCTGTTGGCATAGTTCAGTTTGAATAGACTCAACAGGATTTAGCAGTGAAACTACAGTTCCTTCACCTTCGCTTTATACAATGTTAGTGCAACATCTAGCGCTTTATGATAAGTCTACAGTCAAAAAGTATCCCAGATAGCAAAATTGTACCAAGCTCCCTCATCCAGCCCACATACCACGTGGAATGATGGCACTTGGGCAGTCTGAGCCACTAGCAGGCCATAGCGTGGCCAGATGTCAGCCAAGAGCAAACTGAATAAACCAGAACCGGCCCAAGTCTGGGCAAGATCCAGCCCACCAGAACAGAATGAACTGTGGCCCCATTTACCAGTTCTGGGCTGGTTCTCTGGAAGGCTGGAAGTAGGTTGGGATTCTGCAGGTCTTATCACAAATGTTCGTGGCAAATGTTATAATGAAGATGGACGCTGCAGTGAGCAGTATTTGTGAAATTGTAAGCATAATATTGAGAGATGGTTATTATTGATCTCAGTCACACATTCAGATCCATTTCCTTCCAGTAAGCTACATGCCTCAATCAACATAAAGACGTTTCTGTTTAATCTTGGTTAGTCTCTCTTACTCGCCTATTTCCATTCTGCTCTATCTATGTCTCTCTTTAGGACTTGACAGACAGGCAGACAGACTTACAGTAGACAACACTGGTGCAGGTATATGTAAGTGATAAGAATCACAGTGGTTAGACAGCAATGGTCAGAAATCCTGAAGGATCAGACAAGTTATTTAAAAATAGTCCTACATACAACACGAGTCACTGCTGATATGTATCATGATTATAAGGTTAGATTACAATAATAAGCCTACAGTAACCTTGAAAAAAATCATTATATAGAAAGCCATGTTCAACCATTTAGGACCAAGGCTGGGCAGTACGATCTCCCAGGTTGGGAGCCTAGTCATGATGCCAGATCACATAGCCCTTGTAGACCCACTCACACCTGCAGCAAACACAGGATTTTTGGTTCCATGTTCAGTCAGAAGGTGTTATAAGGTGTAGAGCGGTGAGAGTGTGTGTCTATGTCCCTCGAGGTGGCCGGTGGCCGTGAATCAGTGGTGTCGATGACAGGCTCAGGGCTCCGTGCCTGGACTCCTAGTATATTTAAAATCCCTCCTAATTAAACTTAATAGAATGTAAATTTAATATCTGCAGAGATTGTGTGCTGCTGGCCGGCCTGCTCCAATTTAAGGATTGATAGAGGCCAGCAGGAAGGTTAATTGCTGACTTGATCTACTGTCCCTGTGACATGGTGTGGGGCTGTTTTTAATTGGGCCTGATCTGCTGCTATGGACAGATTTCATTAGGCTAGCTGGCCTCTCACTGACTGGAGAGAGGTTTGCATCAGCGCCCCCTGTCTGTGTCTGCAGGAAGTGCAGAGGGCCGGAACCAGGCATCAATCTTCCTCCCTTTGTCCTGTGTCCTTTCTCCGCTTGAGCAGCATGAAATTAAAGGTGGGGCCCTAGACTAGCCCCACTCCTAATGAATGCTGTAAAATGCTCAGTAATGACAGGCCAGCATGATGGATCATTCATTCTGCACACTGTGGAGTTACTCAATGCACACAACCGTGACAACATAGATAGAAAGACATTAAAGATAAATTCTGTCATGACTGCCATCTTTTCTTTATTTGTGTCTATTGCTGCATGTCTGCGCAAGACTTCATACATAACGGTCAGGGATGACTGCTTTGCTATGTTTGTACATTAATGTTTCTATTTATAGATGCTACATTTAAGTTTTGAAAGAAATATCATTGCCTTGATCACGTCTGAAAAAGTGTTAAAGAATCACAGGCAGACTTAAGTGACAAACTACCCTGGAGCACCATAATATACTGAAATTTTTATGAATACTGTAATATTTACACTGCAGGGGCCCCATTACAGAAACTTCCAATGTCTGAAATATCTCAGTTTAGGATGACATTTAGGAATTTAGCTATTACAGAACCATCATAACTGAAAAATATCCTACATTACGAATTCTAAGTTAGTTAGATAGCTTAGAGCCTATCCTAAATTCAAAGTGCCAAAAATGGCAGCATTGCAATTACAAGGAAGAAGGAACAACATGAACACTGACATCAGTGTAACCTGTTCTGAGTTTAACATCAATGTCATCATGTTGCTGGAGCCAACATCGATGTTAGCCTGTTGGAGAAGCTAACAGCGATGTAAGCCTGTTGGAGAAGCTAACACTGACGTTAGCCTGTTAGCTTTATTACATTTCCCGGACCATGTTTTAATTAAGGTATATATCCTCTGCTGCACCGACACAGTTATGCGAATACATTCGACTCATCGAAACTAAAATTGAATGCCATTTTTATCTTGTCCATTCTAGCTAGCCAGTAACAAGACAGTTTCATGTTCATTCTTAACACAGATACAGGCAGGCAGGACGAGTGCAGATTCAAGAATCGATTTACAGTTTTAGTTAGGATTTCGAGATCTGAGATATGGTAGGGCACAGCCCCCAAGGTGTCATAATTTAAGTAGTGGAATGAAACTCTAAATATGTTGTCTGTATGTCACCTACAGTCTACAGGCTCTCTAGTTGAAACCAACAAGAGTTCATTACATAGTTGATGGCGATTGTCTTGGCTGCTGAACCTCGTCTTGGTAAATAATATGCACCAGTAAAGGCTAAACAATTTTCCCTTTTTAGCCCGACTTTGACTAGCATGTGTGTATCTGGCCAGCAATAAATCAAAAGGCGGCCGGTGTAATTAAGTGTACACTACATTAGTCAGGCTAATTAATTTTGGGGGCCATCCATCCATTAACCAGCGGGCCAGCACTGATTGGGCCTCTGTTCTGTGGAACCCCTGACACCAGGGACTACGACCCTCCTTGGCTGCCTTCAGTTTCCCAGATACACTCATGCATTTAAACCCAGAGTCACAGATGTATACACACACACACACACACACACACACACACACACACACACACACACACACACACACACACACACACACACACACACACACACACACACACACACACCAACCAGCATCACCAACCCTCGTGTACTTAATCAGATTCTGACTAAAAAGGGAAGCTTATTATAATAAATGTGACAGTTTTATGTCATAATTCTTCAGCAGTGTGTTGTAACAGTCTTCTCTTCTTCTTCTTTACTTCATTCATTGTCAAATCTGGAGTATTAGCAAGACTCTATTTACTGAGAGGAGGCATTGGAGAGTTGTATTTGACTGTTTTATTACTACGACAAATTGTATTGACAAATCCTTTATATGGGTCGTAGGAAGTTACTAAATCAATACACTTTTCTGTGAAAGACATCCCACCTGACACTGTCTTAATTGTCCTGATGCAGTAAACCCCACCTATTTACTACACTCCATGCAAGTTAAGACAGAGTTTTATATTTGACCCACGCCTGTTTATGGCCACACAGGTGAAGCTTGCAATAGAAATGTTTCCTACAATACAATAAAGGCATATCATCTGGTGAGAAGAGTCCAATCTATCACAATGAGGGCCCATTATATCACAGATAACCCATCTGGATATAGAGGGAGACTATTCCCTCTAGACAACAGCACCTCTCTCTCTCTCTCTACTCTGTTTGCTTTCGATGCTAATGAATACAACGCTGAAGACACAGAGGAAAAAAGAGTTCAGCTATGAGGGCGTAACTTGAGCGATGCAGCTTTGATGGGAGCGCTGTCCATATAATTAAAACGCTGGCAAATGAAGAACAAGCAGTGGCTTCTGTTGGTCCTGCTCATTAACAACAGGCCGTTTGAGCCCGGCGCCAGCCATGCTATTGCCATTGTGTACTTGGAGGGGGGAGGGCACTGTGACTGGCAGCTGGGAACACCATGCCAACGGTGGGATGGCGTGACAAACCAAGCCAAGGATGAGCGCAGAGCCTGGCACTAACAGGGCCTTGGGAGGGCACGTTGCCTTGTAGGCCCCTGGGGTTGGTCCCGGTCAGGGATGTAACCTGAGTTACCCCTAAATCAGTCACGACTGCTGTCCTCTTCAGCTGGAGCTAATGTTTATACTCTGTATCTGGTGCACTCCTCCTCCCACAATAATTTAATAGATTTTTATGAAGGTTTGACAGTGGAGGAAATAGTCAGTTAACCAGCTGTTTGACAGATACTACTTGCAGTGTGTCTGATACATCCATGAAAAAACTTCTCAGCCATGCTATTATAGATGCATTGCACTATAGATGCATAAAGGGAGATATCTACCATGCATATGATGTTTTGATGCATTTGCATAAGGCTTTTTTGTTTTCTTTTTTGATTTTTGGGTAGTGAGATTCTACTGAAAGCCAAGTCTGTAATTTGCAAAACGTATATTTTAAATAGTACAACACAAAAAACACTATTTTTTTCCATAGTTCCCCCTATGGCTGCTTTAAATTATTATTTTCATGTCGATTAATCTGTCGATTATTTTCTCAATTAATTAATTCGTTTTCTATAAATGTCAGACGACGGTGAAAAATGTTGATAAGACTTTCCCAAAGGCCAAGATGATGTCCTCAAATGTCTTCGTATTTAAGAAGCTGGAATTAGAGAATTTTTACTTCTTTATTCATGAAACATTGTTCAGAGCGATTGATCAGCTATTAAAAATAGTTGCCATTTAATTAAATAGTAGACAACCTATCAGTTAATTGCAGCTGTCTGTCTCCCTCAGTCTCACAAACGTGCTTACTCACTCATTTTAGTTATCAATCTCCTCTTTCAATTTGTCCTGTCATTTCTCCATTCTATCTTTCCTCTAACTTCCTCTCTTCTTTATTTTGCAAAAATAAAGAAAGTTAAATTATTAAATTAACACCCTCTCAAAGTTCTTTTTTATCAAAAATGTTCCACAGCATACGTCATCAAATTAAACTAATTATTATTTTCATAATCAATTAATCTGCTAATTATTTTCTCCCAGTGATCATTTGGTTTATAAAATGCCAGAAACTAGGGAAAATACCCAGAGTGACGCCTGTAAATTGCTTGTTTTTCCCAACAGTAGGGCTGCAACTAGTGATTATTTTCATTATTCATTAATTTGCTGATTATCTTCATGATTAATTGTTAAATCCACGCAGTTTATCAATTAATAGCCCTAGAAAACTAGGAAAAACAGTTTTGCTCCAGAAATTGATTGTCAAAATTGTCGCAGATTAAGTTTCAGCTTTAAAGATCTGCGAAGAGTACAAATGAAAAGACAGAATGTGTAACGTCTCTTTCTTGGAGCTCCAATCTCACAAAAACCCCTCCAGATTATGTGCAGTATATTAGCCAGAAACTCACAGTATGCTGCAAACATAGACTAAACTCGTAAAGACATATTCTGAGGTCACGCCTCATGAAATATCCCACAGCCCTTTATCTGTGTAAGGATACCAGACATTGTGAATGTGAACTGTATTTACAGTTCATTTAAAATGGTCAAGATAAGTCTCTCAATGTCTTGTATTTCAGTTACCATGATGCAGTTGTCAAGATTATGCAAGCAGTATAAATAATCTCAATCTAATTAGTCAATAATCTGATCAGTCTGCCAATTCAAATGGACTCAATACTCAATCTATGGCTTTTTTATTTAATCCAGCACTTTTTCTAAACAATGCAAGCGCTCTATAAATCATGAATAATCAACTTTGGCTTCCAGTCTTTCTTTATCTCTCGCTTTATTGATGGTTTGTTTTGTCTTCTGTTGTCCCCCCCACCTTTTGAAATCACAAGGAGGAACAGCAGCAGCTAACAGTGATGCTATTATTTAGTCCAGATGAAATGTACCATAAACTGTGACGGATAGGGACCTCTTTGTGCCTGGTACATAGTGTCCAACTTGTATGATGTCAGTCTATTTTTGGCTAATGCAGTTCTCAGTCTTTGTGGAACAGAGCACAATAATTGTTTTTTTTCTATCTCTCTCTCTCTCTCTCTCTCTCTCTGAGGGATGGAGTGGTTGTCAAGATAACACATGTTGTGTTTGGGGGTTGCGCTCAGACACACACACACACAGTCTCCATTGCTATTTCCAGCATTTAATCATTATAATTGTTTGTAATGCATATGCAAAGAGACAGTCTCTTTGGCTGCACACGGCTTCACTGCCTGCTCAACAAGTCGGTCACAGTCAGTGGTGGAAGTCGTATTCAGATCTTTTACCAAAGTAAAAGTAGCAATGCAAATGTAGAAATACTCAAATAAGTGTCCTGCAATTGATATTTTACTGAGTAAAAGTACAAAAATATTAAGTGCCAAAAGTAACAGCAGTCATTGCACAGAATGGCCCATTTCTTTTTAATTTCATTCAATGTGTATTATATTATTAGATTATAATTATGAATGCATTAATGTGTTCATCGTTTTAAAGGGTCAATGTGTAAGATACAGCCAGAAACAACAAAAACTGAACTAACATTATTAACAGAATGTAAAGAGGGCTATTAACTCCATAGCTAACAGAGCTAATTAGCTAATGGCAGCCAGCTGCAACCAAAGATAGCTACAGCTAAGAGGATCGTTAAAGTGAGCAGCAGCTGTCAGTTTCTCTTGTGATATTCTGCCCCCTGTATTTGTGGAGCTACCTTCAAAATCTGGCCATATTTTACAAATTGTATTTTTACTGTTGCAGCTTTTACATACTGCAGAGCTTGTAAATTCTGGAGATCGAGATAAATTCAGTCTCGTCTTAACCTATAATGTTACAACATAATTTATTTGTTGATTAATCTGTAACTAAAGCTGTCAAATCACTGTGTTGTAGTAAAAGTGTTATATTTAACTCTGAAATGTAGTGGAGTGGAGAGTGGAAGGTAACATAAAATGGAAAAACTCAGGTAAAAGTGAAAATGTAACTGATGTACAGTACTTCAGTAAATGTATTTAGCTTTTTGAAGGTCCATAGTGCAGAAACAAGTGATTCGGGACAGAGTGGCTGAGACAGAGACACCATTCACCCTATTACAAGACACTGTACCATCAAAATATTGACGCTGTTATTTTAAGGTAAAAAAGTTACATAATGTTGCTTTAAGGAAGCCAGTCCAAGTGCTCGGATTATTTAAACTACTTGGCTCACAGGTTTCCCAGTGTGAATCGTTACTGTCAGCAGCACAGTCATGTTCATACAGAATGGCTCATTGTAACACAGCTGTAAACCCAGTGTTGGCACCATGGGCTTTTAAACAACTCTCCCCTCTGACATTAAAAGTCGCTGGGCTCCATTCACATCCGCACACAAATATCCCATCATATTTAAGAGGGCCCATTAAGGGCCACATTGAGAATTCATGGGCCTTTCTCTCACTCCCCTTGTGTGATTTATCTGTGACGGCCATATTGCCGGGCCCTTTCAGAAGGAGTGGCTCCAGTTTTTGTCTTAGAGGAGGCCCGAAACAATGCATTTCAGGCCCATTTCTCCGACAGGGCCTCCTCTTTCAGGGGGTAGAGAGAGCCGGGGCTGGCCTAACATCTGTTTGTGTCCAGAGCCAGGCGGGACCGGAGCACAGCGTGCCTCGGTGGCCCCCTTCTCCTCTCCCTGGGGGTCTTTGTTCCCGATTTCATGCTATCAGAGCGGCAGCATGTTTTCCTGCGCAGAGCTGTCAGGGGCATAAAAGGCCCTGAGTGGGGTCACATCAAGAGGGATGGGCATGAAAAATTGGTAAAATGTATCACAAAGCCCACCCACTAGATGGTTGCCTAGCGCCCTGCGGTGGGGTTTCAAGACCCTCCTCCCCCCTCTGTACCTTCCTCTTCCCCTTTCCCTTGGCTGAATTACACCTCTCTCTCTCACCCCGGCGGACAAGCACATCATTTAAATGAAATGGTGCAAACAAATTAAAGGGTGGTGCTCCAAATGAATCAATGTTCTTTGTGTGCGAGGAGGGTTTTGTGCCTCACCAGGGCCTTCCTCGCAGTGTGCACTGGGAGGGAGATGGCTGGTCACCTGCCTGCCTGAAAAAGCCATCAAGTGCAATGGTAGCTCAGCTGTTGCTACAGAGAAGAAAAGAACCTCTTATAATACTCATACAAAGCCATTCTTGGCCAACAAACTATTTACTTATCTGCTCTTTTAAACTTAAAATATGGAAGTCACAATCTTCGTTCCGTTGATAGTTTGCGATTTATTCTTGCCAAAGTCCGGGTTAGGGAATAAAAGCTTTAGGTTTTCTGAGTCAACAGAATGGGAGAATCCGTAGACTGATCTTAAGTTTAGGATAATGTACCACAGAATGAAAGCTATTGTGAAATCCATTGAGTCCAGGTTGTCTTTGTGCAAATGCTTTAATTGATCATCTCTCAGATGTGTTTTCTTGTTAATTTCCCATTATATCTCTGTGCTGCTGCCATTCTTGGCAAGGTCTTACTTGTAAAAGACATCATTTCCCTCAGTGGAACTAACCTGGTTAAATGAAGTGTCAGTGTCAGTGGTTGAAACTTAGATAAACATGTGAAAGAATCTCTGTTGCTTTCAGTCTGGTCAGTCGTAATGCTAACCAGGCTTTATCGAATACCAGAGTAATGAACTCCACAGACTCTGCATTCCTATTGGACCATCACTAATCACCAATCACTGATTGGGTCTTCGATATTCTGTAATCGACTCAGCAACGACAAATTACCTCACTGCCTGTTTCCTGTAATTGATTCCCAGCTCGAGCTGCGGTAGGATGGGTAAATTAAATGAGAGTGCAGTGTTTTCAGGTGCTTAGCGAGTGTTTATACTCTGTATCAATAGCTCATCTGTTGGCCATGTTTAAATGTGCTACAATGATTTCTTCACGGTTGGATGTGAATTTGTTTTCTCATTAACAGGATAAATGCTCTTTTTAAGTCCGGAAAAAACACCATGAATGGCTGTAGCGCTGCTGGCTGCTCCTTCACACCACAAAGCCTCCTTTTGGATGCAGCTAACAACATTCAAATGAATGCCACATTAAGATGGCTATTGAGCAATTTAAGCATGCGCGGCCTTATTGAGAGGTTAGGAGAAGCCGGTACGTTAAACAGTCTTGCGGACATCTGCCGCGGTTGGTTTCAAAGTGCTGACTAAAAGTGGCAGGGGAGGTTTCTCCGATTAAATCTCTCATTAGGTTTTCTTTGTACAGGTGGCAGTAATGTGTCAAGAGCCCGGCCTGAGACAATGTCCTCCTCTTAGTGGGACTAATACGCCTCAGGAGAAAACCACCCTCCTTTTACTGCCACTACTTTACACAGAGACACAGTCACAATGAAGCATCTGGTGGCCTTTTCCTGTGTAGAAGGCTTTTCCATGGCCATTGTGTCTGCGAGTGTGCATGTGTGAGAGAAAGAGACGGAGAGATCAGGAGGCTTAGTGCATTTCTGTGGCTCGGCTTGTTTAAGTTACTGTTTCTGTAAGTATGAATCTTCGCTGAGAATGTTTGGAGATCATTTCAAAAATATTTGTTCCTAGCTCTGACTGTGGGTTTGGGTGGGTGAGCAAGTGCGTGCTCGTGCGTGTGTGTGCGTGTGTGTGTGTGTGTGCGCGTGTGTGTCTGTGTGCAACCCCCCAGTAGTGGGAGGTCGCTGAGGTCAAAGTGATGAATTTTTATAGGCCTGTTCCCTGTGTTTCAGCCCTGTCCCTTTCTCTGCGCGCTGCACTGCCTCTCAAAGACAACCATGCAGGGCAATTTGTCCTGCGGGGCCATGCAGAATGGGCCAGCAGAGAAGTTAAATACCAGGGGGGAACACACACACACACACTCACACAAAACATACACATACATTCAGTTTCTCTCTCACACACACACACACACCCCTCTGTCCTGTTGTCCTGAATGATTTGTGGCCTGTCCATTATCCATTCCGAGGGGACAAATGCTTTTGGCCAGTTTGTGAAGGTAAAGCCAGAATGGCAGCCCTCAATGCGCGCCATTGTTTTTAGAGAAGTTTCCCAGATGTTATAATGCACAAGATAAATAGGGCACATTATCACTACCTTGCACGCCCTCTTACCTCTCCAAGCTCGTTTTTTGGCAAGGGCGTGGCAGATGAGGAGACCCCCTACGAAGCACACAGTGCCGTCAACCCTTAGTGTCAACTCTCACACATCTCGACGAGTTCATGGGAAGGGGTGACGGTTTGTGTGTGTGTGTTAGTTGCTGTTAGGGGTGACACAGGCCAGGTTTACTAGGGTCAGTTGCTGACCAGTGGGTCACACACAGGCTAACTTTGTGGGTGATAATGTGTCCACTCTCACCTCCCGTCCATGTTGAATCCCCGTCCTGCCGTGTGTGTCAATGATGAATCCACAGTGTTTGGAGGCATTAAATTAGCCAGCCACAGGGAGAGAGGAGTGGACAACTCTGGCTTGTGTCCAGTCAGATCGGGTGGGGAGGGTCACAGCTGATTTACTGGCTTTCCTGTGTAATAGCTGGCAGCAAAGCAGGAGGCCGAATTTGTTGTTGCCCACATCGGATGCCCCCTTTTACCCAGCGCGGGCAGATGTCGCCATCATGCATGCGGGATGGGCGTGATGAACGGTGGCGAACGGAAGAAAAGTGATCAGTGCTAAGCAATTCACACTGAACCTGCCAGCCCTGCTGGCACACCTTAACTCAGCTGGCAAGCCAGCTTTGCGTGGCAGCGAGAAAATAATGGCGCATTCTGACAATGCCACTGCCCCTGCTGACACAAAGGGGAGCCCCTGTCCTCTGCCTCTGGTAATGAAGAATGAATAGTTAGCTCATTGTCCACTCATCCTTTGCCTCCCTCTGCACACACTCTCATACTCTCTCTACCTAATTGAGGTTTAATCACTCAGCTATAAATGCACTCAGTGGATTATTATATTGGTGGAATGACAGTTTAGTGAATAGTGTGAATCATTGTATGTGATTGGGGTGAAGGAGGGAGAAATATAAACCCCAGAGGACTGAAGATGAATGGGCATTGGCTGGTACACTGTTCTCTGCGTCTTGTTTGGCAGATTGTGATTTTGATCAGACTCAACAAAGAACAGATCATTAGATATCAAATGAAACCAGACAGCGTTTCCAAGTGATATTGTTGTTAGTACTACAAATAGACAAATACTCTCCTTTTTCTGCAGAGTAACAGCTACCAACAACACAGGACATAACGTCAGTTTATTTGTTTGATACCTGCGCCAAGGAGGTTATGTTCTGGCCAGTGTCCGTTTGTTGGTTGGTTGGTTTCTCAGCAGGACTGCACAAAAACTACTGAACAGATTTCCACCAAACTTGGATGGAGGATGAGCTCAGCCCAGACGCCATTAACTAAGTGTCCTAAACCTTCCGCTATAATAAAATATACTGTATAGTATACTGAAATAAACAGTCACAAGTATACAAATAATTATTATAAGCATCCTACTAACTAAGTATTTCTTGTGTATTTAAAGCCTGATAGATCTTATTCCTCTGTTTCGGAGAGCTCCATTATTGTCCACAAACTATTAAAACCCCATCAGTGAGCCACACTGTTGCACTGGTGACATGTTCCTTCATACCATGAACACACTTTAGTTTGAGTCAATCCCACATGCACTATCCAGCTGCTGTAAATAATCATTGCTGTGTATTAATCATTTGCTGTAAATAGTCCCACAGAACTGCACCATTTACTCTTGTTTCAGTAACGTTTGCCAAGAACTGCAGTGCCCAATTATTTTATGAACTTAGCCTTTTTTCTAATTAAGCTATACAGTATATGTGTGACCTGATCCTAAAGATTTGCATCTACAGTAGAAACCAGTGGGCTCGCGGCCGAGTGCCGCAGAGAAGGTCGGAGAGTCAGAAAAGTGTTGACAGATTTGTGTGTTTTTTCATGGAATTTGTTGACGATAAGGAAAATGTAGAATAAGGCCAGCCGTATCTTTTAAGTTTTACATCCTTTTCATCTTTTAATCATCTTTGTGTTTGGTCAAGGAAATGTAGATAAAGATGAAAGTTTTCACAAAGAACCAGCAGAGAAGGTTTTAGGGTTTAGTTTTTGTTAATAAATATTTTTTCCTTTTTCAATCATTGCTGTGCCATTTAAATTTAATGTTCTTTTCTGTGTGTATTTCCCATTATTCTTTGCTTGTGTGTGATATGCATTGTCAGGAATGCCACGGTGCTGTGTGTGGGTTTTTCAGTGTTTAAGTTGGGCACAGTGGATCGCCTCCATCTGTTGGCAGGACCAGAGACAGAAGGCCTGAATGTGTGTGTGTCTTTGGTCTTTGAAGTGGGACAGATTGCTTTAACCTCTCTTCTAAGGAGAGCAGCTGGAATAGAGAGCTCCTTTAAACAGCCGCTTCCTCCTTCGACAGTCATGAGATTATCCTCCATTGATGCACAAAGGCAGCGCCTTCCTCGGCAACCCCTCATCCCAGCCCCCAGGCCTCTGGCCCTCTACAAACACTCAGCGTTGACCTCTGACCCATAATGCAGAGATGTGATGCCAAGTCACTTTGCAGGATCGGTTAAAGAGCCCAGAGGAGTGAAGACATCCCTACTGGACTACAGCTGCTGCTTCTCACAGCTGTCTGTCACTATTTTCCCATTGCCAGGTTTCCTCTCTCCCTCGCTCACACTAATTGTCATGTATTCAATAATGAGCCAATTGCAACCAAACGAATTATGGTAATATCATTTAGGTTCGTCAGTGAGAGCGTGTTTATGTTTAACGTGCTTAGGAGGACCGAGCTTTGAAGGGAGAGATCTGTTCAGAGATTCTTCACAAGCACCTGGGCTCTGCTGGCAGAAGGAAGGAGACATCACCGCACTGATATGGTCTTAAGTGACAGCATGGGGTTCTCATTTACCCCATCTTGGTGTTTGCTCGGCAGATCTTATGACAGAGGCGCTGGAATGACTAAGTCTCTGTGTGTGTTGGATGACGGGAGTGTTTTTCCCGAAGGATGACAGTAGGAGAGCTGTGATCAATCGGATGCAATCAGCCTGCTCCGACTGCACCGACACACTGATTGGTCAGTCAGTGAACTTCTGAAGAGATCAATCAGCCACATGTCAGCATCCACGCAGCAGTACCGCCCAGGATACATAAGGCTTTGGCCACGGCAGTGGTGATCTGATGAGCTTGAGTTTGATTGAAATATAAATAGAAAAAAGTCTATGCTGTTCATTGAAACCAGGGCCTGCCCACTAAAAGGTTTGATTGGGCCAGCCAGTAGTTTTTTTAAATATGTAGGTAAAAATATTAATTATTAATTAATTTTCATAATCTGAGCACCTTGGACAGAGTGACACTTTGTGCAGGACGTCAGCCCATTAATGGAGCTTGGATCATAGTACTACGAAATCCCTAAAAGCCAGCACAAAAAAGAAACGATCTTAGAGACATAATCCTGGCAACAAAAAGAAAAAAATTCACCTGTTCATAAGTCATAAACACAGGAGAGACAACAATTTAGATCATACTTTAATTAAATGAATCACTGGATTCTTTTTTTTTCACACTTTCCTCTCAGGGCTTCTGTATACCATTTTACATCTTAACAATACAATACAATACAATACAATACAATACAATACAATACAATACAATACAATACAATAGGTACTTTCTTTTGGCCCGTGGTCCAAAATTAAGTTTCAGTTTTGGCCCTCAGGATTTATATAACATTTATACAATATGTGGCCAATGAATAACCCTGTGTGACAAATTGCAACCAAATAAACACCCTTGTCTCACCGTACTTACTTAATATGGTGGCTGCTAAAGGAGCAAACCTGTGAAAAACAGCAAAAGTCCCACCCCAGACCTGCTTAGTATATAAGACTTATACTAAGGACTATAATTGTGAATATTATACATCTGCCCTTAAATCCCCCTAAATCCAACACAATGGACCTTTAAAATAAATTTTGTGTCTTTAGCTTCATTTTTGCTCTTGCTCTTGGCCAAGTTTAAAATCTGCAGGTGGGATCATTAGTTTCCCTGAAGCTAAAAAGTTAAAGTTGCCCAGGAGTCCAATTTTAATAGTTCTGGGAAAAGACATTTTCCCACAAGAAAAGGAAGCATTAGCTAATTGTCTCTCTTCTCTAATTGAACCTCCCTTGCAGGGACACTCTTGGCTAACATGAATACAAAACCTGTGGTTCAATTATCTCACTGAGAATGATGTCATCCCTCTCTTCTCCAAACAGACACCTATATGTAGGGTCTTCTCTATGTTCATATCCACGTGCATGTACTTACTTACAAAGGTCTACCACTGCCAAATGTAGAGGAGACATCCGTGTCTAGTGATGAGCGTGTTTTGATCCGAGCCCCACTTACTGGATTATCACAATCATTTGAACATGAATGGAGGGGCGATTTCTGTCCTATCCTGTTACATATTGATGCTTTTGGTGCCAGTAAGCAGTGTGAGCTTCTGGCCTCAGAGGTAGCTGTGGAGTGGCCGGGGATTTCTGCTTGACTGACTTTCGCATTTGCAAAGCGCAGGACAGAAGGGGGCTCACTTGGAAGAAATACAAGAATCTTGTAGAATCCACAAAACGTTCAAATCCATTTGAGAAAAATATATATTTTTTTATATATTTCAAACTCACGGTCCTCATTAGACTGTCAAGAAAGGTTGTAGTTGTTGTCATTTCGTATCCAAAGGTTATAGAGAATTGTATTTAACAGAAAGTACCATTGGCGCTAATCAAAGATGACAAAAAATGGTGGTTGTCTTTGCTAGTTGTGGCTACAATGACTTTTTGACAGGGAGAGTATCTCTTGCCCTTCTCACTAGCTCCTTCTTTGGCCTATTCATTGCACAAAGCTGCTTAAGCGCACTTAAGCGCATTAGCATTTGGCTGCCAGGGGACCATATTGACCCTGCATTTGGATGGCCTAAATGAGTGAAAGATGGAGCGATTTGTTAGGGCTTTAGAAAGTTGCTTTTGGGGAAGGGGGGCTGAGCATGAAGGAATGGGGTTGAGGCAGTGGGGGGGGGGGGACTGCAGAGAGTTGTTCCACTTTCTCTCAGGGCACGGTGTTTGTTCTAATCTGGTGTGCCGTTTCTTCACGGCCGAAGCAGGACTGATTTGTGACATTTGAGTCTAAAGGGCCTTTTTCTGCTCGCTATATTGGCTTGACCCGATTATCTAATCTGTGCTTTGAATTTCAATCAGGTCAGCCAGTCTCTGCCGTGTGGTATGGGAACCACTGGCTGAGGGATTACCTCATTCAACTGTCTTCAAACACAGATGGTCGAATGTTTAACTAATTGTTAAAAGAGTCCACAAAGGGGAATTTAACCATGCACACAGTCAGTGGGGTCAGTACATAGAGGCAGATAAAGAGAAGGAACAGTGAGGTGGTAGTTTGTGGGACGGTTCTTTAAAAATCATTCAAATGCCACACAGTGTAGTGCATGTAGGTACAATGGCTGTGTTATAAACTACTGTAAGAAGTGTGCGTGCGTGTGTGTGTGATGGGTTGCTATACTTATGTTACGTATGGACATTAAAATAAATAAATGGATCCCATTTAAGTGACCATCTTCTTTCTTTTGAGCACACACCTGCTGCAGCATGTATTCATAACAGGATTTGACCTTTACATTCTTTTCCTCCTTCACTGTGTCTTTGAGATCACTCACTCTCTTCCTCTCTCACCTCCAGACCCTCTGCCCCACTGCCACCATGCAGACGGTCCGAGCCGCAGACACCAATGAGGTCGACAAGCTAATATTCCGAGAAAGTGACAATGACCGAAAGGTAAGCTGTACTACATTAATTCTGCCTGCCGCAATACTGATTCGTCATAACCTTATTAAAATGAACAAAGATTCATATAACTGAATATAAATCATACTGTTATCCCTGACACCATTTTGACAAATTCAGTAAAAATTGATTTGGTTTAAGGCCTAGTCACACCAGAAAGTGGCATAAGAAAAGGCTTGGTGACACAGGGACTGCACGCATGGCATGAACTGTCTAAAAGAACTGAACGGTAGTCCACAAACCAATGGCTGATGTCATATTGTCTTTACTACTACTACGTACCGTCATTTCTTCACACTTTTATTCAATAAATGTTATTATAGGGAAGGAAATAAAACTCTTTAATGTTGCAAGGCTTTTTGCTCATTCACTAAATGGACAATAAGTTTGCTCAGTATATTCCAGAAAGATGTTTGCACCATTTATTCCTGTCACATAAGTGTATAAACATTATTTCTTTTCTCTGGGTCAGTACATTATCCAACAAAGGAGATGTACAAGAGTGATCACGGCTAATAAGCTGCAGTATCTTCCTCCATTTTGAACCCTCCTGCTCTCCCCATGTGCAGATCCTCTCATTTTGTTAATTGTATTGAACTGAATTGATTTGGCTGCAAAATTCCTCTGTTTTAAACGCTGGTGTGACCAGACCTTAATAAGAATATGATGAAGCCTCTCTGCTGTGTGTTGAAAAGGGACATTACCTGAGGTAAGGTTGTATTAATATTCAGTGTTAAGTGATGCCTCAGTGAGACGTGGAGAATTAACAGTGCTGTCTGCCACTGCAGCACACTGCTGTTCATTAGTGCTCTAATTACAAAGTGCAGGTCACATTATTAATCAGAGCAACATTTCTCTCTTGTCGCTGATTTAGGTTGTTCTTCAACTTGAAAAGAAGCTTTTTAGTTATGTCAACCAGGACGTTTTCCGGGAAAACAATGGGACCTCAGTAAGTCACCTCATTACTTTCTAACCCTTTATATTCTCATGTACTCTCTCATTTCTCCACTTCTAATTACATAATTATTTTTATCAACGTGATAGACTCTCTTTTCCACTGTATAGTAACAATGACCATCTGTTCATCTGTGAAAGGGACAGAGAACAAGAGAGTCAAAAGATTAATTACAAACTTTGGTTTGATGGATATAGAAAGAAAGTGTAATTGTATATTAGCTCTTGTACAAACAAGTCAAACCTGACTGGAGTCATGCAGATGCTTTAGTTGATGCACTCATATCACTCCAGCCTAACACACACACACACACACACACACACACACACACACACACACACACACACACACACACACACACACACACACACACACACACACACACACACACACACACACACACACACACACACACACACACACACACACACTCTTTGTTCCCGTGAGGCCAAATGTCTTTGGAATAACTTTTAAATGAGACCGAGTGTAGTTGAGTTGAGTGTTAAGTGTCTGCAGGAGAAAAGCATCCGCTCCACACTTACACTTTTATGTGGCTGTATATTACATTAAGTTGTTAAAAGTTGGACCTTGTTAAAAACCAATGAAGGACACGCACACGCGCACACACACACACACACACACACACACACACACACACACACACACACACACACATCAACAGATCAACAGAATGAACTGTGAAACCACACAGGTTTATTTTCTTTTATTGAACACATCTTTTAAAAACACAATATAAATTCTGATATATCAATATTATCATCTATGAACTTTAATTTAGCATTCATAATTTCATTCAACATGGTCTAAGATGAGTAATTTTGATGTAAATTAATGTAAATTATAGAGCACTGTGTGTTTGTTATATGACATACATTTCAATGTACAATGAATGAAAATTATGTTTTTAAACACCTGTAATGGCCTAAATCAAATTGATGGTAAGATTTCAGTCACAG
Source organism: Pagrus major (assembly GCF_040436345.1). Lineage (NCBI taxonomy): Eukaryota > Metazoa > Chordata > Actinopteri > Spariformes > Sparidae > Pagrus > Pagrus major. The sequence goes on along the minus strand of NC_133229.1, from coordinate 16,734,779 downwards.
AAAAGGGTGCAACAAGGCCCTTTAGTTCATATGATTGTCTAAACCTTTGGCGTACATGTGTGTATCAGTAACTCCTGTGCTTTTATGTGACAAGCTCCACATATCTGGCTCTTAAGCAATTAATTCATCTGTATTTATGTAGGGTAGGTTTGTTCCACAAAAGTGCTCTTTTTCAGCGTTGCTCTGCTTTCTGCTTGAGGACTTGATTCAGCCCCTGCAGTTTCTAAAAATCAGAAAATGATTTGTATAAATTGTATCAGCCTTCTTACTCAAAAGTCAGCATGACCTAACCTAAAAATTTCATTAAAAAAAAAACCCTTTTTCTCCCAGTTGAGAAAAGTGTCTTGGTCTCTGCACCATGTCTGTAACTTAGTTAAGTTCTGCCTCTGAAGCTTGAAACTAAGTTATACTGAAGCTATACTGAAGAAGCTAGGCTAAGAAAACAGTAGCACAAGTAACATTGCCTAACTGAGTGGATTTAATAAGATAATAATAAACCGAGATTTGACGTTAATACAGAGGACGGCTTCTTTTCATTTTCTCTTCCAACTTCTTCCTTACAGCAACTTTGAGGGGACACACTCATATTTATGAGTTAAGCTATCGGTGACTGTCAGCCATGTCAGCAATGTCAGCAATGTGCGATGCCATCATCCATCGGCCCAGCCTCTGTCCTAACTGAATTAAAGTGATTGTGTGATTTTTTTTTCCTGAGTAAAAGCATATAAACAGGCCCCTAGTGATAAAGGTAGTTACAGCAGGAAAGGACATCATTCAGCTATTTAAATAAGATGGAACTTGGCTGGTATTGACCTTACACATTGTACTATTGGACATGAGAGAATCATTGAATCTGATCAGCAGAAATGTGCGGAGACTGTGTAACAGTCGCTGTAGGAGGCTGAGGCTCCCCCTGATCTGATTTCCTCCTCCCTCTCCTCCTCCTCACCAAGTCAGACAAGATGGATGACATAATGGGGGCATCAGAGATAATCTGATGGTCATGGTCTAGTTAAACACACCATGTTATGATCCTTATAAAACAAACTACCTTTCCAAAAGGATAAATGTCCCTCCTCACACTCTTCCACTGGGGAAGGGGAAAGAAAAAAAAAATCCATTGCATCCTTCATCAACTGCAAGACTTGTACCAGCTTGACAGAAATTTAATTCGAGGCAGCTCTTGAAAATAATTATTGTATTTTGAGAGGAGTAATCATTGGCCGGGACATGATTGAATGTGTCCATGCCTATTGACTTTTGCTATGATTAATAGGTTTGTTTAGTCGATATTCCCATCGAAATTGTATAATTAATTATCCCCGGCGCTGTCACAGCGGGACGATGGAGAGCCCTGATGAGTATTTGGGAAGATTAAATTTTCCGGGCGCTCGTAGCGTCAAGGGGCACCGCGGGGCCTTGCTCCGGTGGAGAGATGGTGGGAGTGTGTTGTGTGTGTGTGTGAGTGTGTGTGTGTGTGTGAGAACGCATGCGTGTTGTTCATGTTTGTGCTGTGCATCTGTACATCAGCACAGTTTTCCTCCTCTCCTGGAGCACACACCCGCGGGGCCGTCCCCCCTCCTCCGTCCCCATTGATTTTGTTTCAGTATCTCTTTATTGTAACTTTATCAGTGTGGTGTCGGCAGATGGGGGACCGGGAGAGGAGGGTGTGTTTGTGTACTAGCTGTAGTAAGTGATGAACCTTTCTGTCTGGCGTGCCTCTCCTTGTCATGCTGGCAGCGTAGTCCTCGGCATTACTCAAAAGCCCCGAGACGTTTTAAACATGAAAGGACATAAAAAATAAAGAACAAATGCCTCTCCGGCCTAAAGCTCTTAAGTGGCAATACAGAAGACATGCTAAATGAAATCTGACCTTATAGGAAATATATAAAGTGATGCTGTGGCGGGTCCCTGGTTGTCTCTCTTTTGAATGGTTCAGGAAAGCACTGACTTCTTGTTAAGCCCTATCAGAATAGATAATATATATGTTAACTGTAATATGGTCATGTTCAACCAGAGTTTTACACATTCATTTTCCTGTTCTGCTAACAATGTTTCTGATTCGGGAAAAAGTCAAAATCCTTTCTCTCTATAACATTTGATTAGAAAAGCACAATATGTAATGCTGCGAGGGGTCTATCAATCAATACAAAACGCCCAAGTAGTGAGGGATCATGGGAGTTGTTGGCTTCATTGTTAAACAGCCACCATTGCTGATGAAAATCTATCTACTCAGGCAGGAATGGTCAGGGACGAGGTCTTGTTTAAAAGTGTTATTCACGTTACGTTTAGTCTTGTTCGCCGACTCCCTTCCTCACTCTCTTCCCTGAAAGTTAAAGCAACAGGCAACCAATTGAATAAAAGTGAGCATTACTTTGGGTTTGAACGTTGTTTGAAACATTTTTGATACGTACACAACTCAACCAAATATATAACAAAGCTCTCTCATTTTAACAGAGAAATGTTACATATTGTCTCGAGAGTTCAGAGCTGCAGCGTACTGTCGTGTTGTGTTTTCTTTAGGTCGGCCCCTCCCACCACCAATCGACCACTACCCCCACCCCCTCCGTCAGTGACAGTTTATCGCTTTTCCACACAAAATAATGAAGATCCCATAAAAAGAAGGAAAAATATGGCCCCTTCAATGAAAACCAAGTGTGAGGTGTAAAAATCAAATTAAATGACCTTTCACCCCAACATTTATTGATGGCTTTTAATGGCAGCAGGTGTTGTCACAGGGGATACTTGACAACGCGTAAATCAAAGCACAATTACAGGTGTGAGGGACAGTGAGAGGGACAGTCGCCGGGCCAAAGACCTCGTATTCCCTTTTTTTTTTTTTTTTTTTTTTTTTACCCCGCTCAACTTCCTGCCTCTTAACTATCACCGCCATTCTGATTTAAGAGCGCGCTGATCGTCCAAGCAAAGTCAGAAATTTGAGCCCATGACAGGGTAGTTTTTACCCAGACACTTCCTCATCTTTTCCCCTCTGTGATATTGCCGGAGCTGCATCATCTCCTCCACAACTCCCAAGGTCACTTCTGGTTGACAAACTACTCCTGGCTTTATAATGTCATGAGGCCTTGAACCAATATAAGCAGTTTTTTTTAACCACTGACCTAGCAGAGCCGCGGAGCATTATGCTTAATTGACCTGGGATTAAATGTAGTGTGAAATTTGTAGCCGCAGGGTTTTTTATTCACCTGAATGAATTACTCAACATTCACTTAAGGCAGACCGTAGATACACACAGCCATATGTTGCTCATCCCCGGCTGTTTAAACTGTGTCACACACTTATTATCTCAGGCGTTTTACCTCAAACAAACTATCACACCTGTGAACATGATGCACATGTATAGAAAATTGTCACTTATTGATTTTAGCACTCACCATTATACCAGTATGAGCATGTATTGCACACACTTGACTTCCAGCCTTTTTGTTCATGCTGTCTCATACTTGTTCGACCCGTAAACCAGCTGGGCCGGTAAATATGATGTCCAGTAAAATAATTTTCAGTACAGAAATGCTGAAGATATGTTTGAGGTAATTAAAAGACAGTGTCCCAATATTATAGTTTGTCCATGAAGATTTACAAGTTTATTTTCCAACTAGTAGCAGTTAGTTATTAGAACTTTTACAGTTTTCAGTGACACAGTGAATTACCAGATGTCTTAAATGTACTGTCTGTAATTTCTGTCACTAGGAGTCTCTTAATCAAATGAAAACAAAAAATGTAGTTTGGTTCATCGTGAAGCAGCAAAGGACCATGGGATTTGTTGTCTTCATTGTTAATGGCCACCATTGCAGATGAAAATCTGTCCGACATGACTCAGTCTAAAATGTTCACGTACCAGGTGATGTATTTAAGTTGTATTCACATTATGTTAAGTCTCGTTCACCGACTTCCTTCTTCAGTTTCTGACTCTTTTCCGGAAGCGACAGGCGGCTAAATGAAGCGCACCGTTATCTTTGATAAAATTAAGATTTCTCTGGGTTTGAACATTGAAACATTATGGATTGCAGTATATACGTATACAACTTGACAAATTATAACAAAGTTGTTTTTAGACATTTTAAAGCAAAAATTATACATCTTATATCTTTAAACTCTCAATTATCAATATTGCTATTGGCTTAAAAAAAAATCATGTATCAGTCAGGCTATAACACACACACTAACACACACAAGAGCGTGGTATCAGTGGGTGGATGGTGAGACGGGGTGCACAGTGGAGCGTGGGGTTGCATCCCCTGCTCAGCCATCCCTCATCCACAGTATGTGAGTCTCTCCTGTGACCCCGGCACTGTGAGTTTGATGAATGCAGCACATCTGCCCTCCTGAACCACAGAGACTCCGTCTGGGAGGCCCCTGTGCCTGGAAGTAATGGCCACTGTTCTACACCACTGACACATAATCACACATACACAAAAACACACCTAGTGTCTTCGTGAAGACACATACTGGACTTTGGCTTATTTATACATGTGTACTCACCAGTGCTGTGAAGACAAACAATGCATACACAGTCAGACATGGACAACATAAATATGTCAGTGAAGATGGAAGACTGTAGTTACCTTCTGCTGATATAATAATATTCACATGACACCCACCCACCTCCCTCCTCCCGTGTCTCCACTTTGTGAGGACGTCCTTCCAAATATTGAGCACGGCGTCATCTCTGCTGATATTTCATCATGTAGCCATCAACATATCGCTGCATGTAATACACCAATGTAATGTCATTAACGTCAAGCTGCCTATACAGCTGCTGTCAGACTCACGGCATCTAGCATGAGGTCTTCACCAGGCCATAATTGTAGTCTGCTGTTTGAAACATGTACAATAGCCCAATTTACCACTAAACAAACATGTCTCGGCTTCATCTCCACGTCTTCCTGTCTGAAAGGAAAGGGTGGTGCTAGAGCGAGGTCCTCTGGGGAGGTTGCTGGGAAACGTCCCTGTCAGTCTCTCAGGGAGGCAGTCATGCAGGTGCCCGAGCTACCTGTTCATCTCCCAGATAATTAATGTGTACAAGAAGCCGCTAATTGCACTTTTCACTAATGATTTATGGGTTTTGTGAAAGGGGGAAAATTGGGGGACGTGTGTGTGTACACTCTAGTGAGTGAGTACAGCTGGGTGAGGAGACATGATTGATGAAGAGTGTGTGGATGCACTGTCAGTGTGGAAAGATAGACCCCCAGTAGGACAGGGCTAGTAACACACACACACACAACTGGTCAACTGCTGTCAATTCTTCCCAGCGTGGGGGACGTAGAAATGAGTAGATAAACTTAAAGACATATCCTGCTACACTCGCCTAAACTCTCGTTTGGCGTATGAGTGGTGCATTCTGATTGAAGAGCAGTGACTTCGTGGCTCGGATGGACATTGACTAAAACTGTCTGAATCACAAGAGGCTTCCAACTGTCCTTGACTTGTTTTGGCATGTGTCTGTTTGTTGGCAAAAGTAGACTTATATATATATTCAGAAGACAGATTTAAAAAATAAGGCCAGAAAAGTCATCATTTAAACCATCTAGTAATCACAAAAACGGTTCAGCAGGACCCATTACTGCTCAGAGCCTGACTGTTTGTGCCAACCATCTTTTATAGAGGAACGTGTATACTCTGTGTGAATGTAAAACAGAGCAGAGCTGAAAAAGAGCATTCCTTTCAGTTGACTTTTACTGGAACAAAAATGTAAAAAAAAAATAGTCTAACTTCTCTCTCTCCTCATTGCCATACTTTTTTTCTCTCAACAGCTTTTAGAGTATGACAAAGAGCTGTCGGTGTTCAAGGATCGGCTGCATGAACTGGAGATCTCTTTCCCACCAAGGTATGGAGCCGTTTTTACATCACACACAACTGTTTGACACAGTACAACACAACACTACTTAGAGCTGCTACAATCAATCAATTGAGTAGTTGTCAATGATTCAATAAATTGCAAACAATTTTGATAATCACCTATTCACTTAAGGATTGTTTTTAAAGAAAAAAAGGTCAAAATTCTGGTTCCAGTTTGTTAAATGTGAAATAAAAAAAACCGATGTGATGCGTTTCTTTACTCCTCTGTGACAGTAAATTGAATATCTATGGGTTGAGGACAAAACAAAACACCAGAGGACATCATCATTATATTGACCAAACAAATAATTGATTAATTAAGAATATAATCAACAGATTCATCTGCAGTGGAAATGATAGTTAGTCGCAGTCTGAATCAGCTTCTGTCTGACGTTCCTGTAATCATATCAGGTTGTGACATTTCTAACGGCTACTGTTAGAGGGATTGGCATGAAATTTTGTGCTGACATTCCTGATCTTCATTAGGGCTGCACAATTAGTCGAACTGTTATTAAAATCCCTACATGGCCAAGTGTAAGCATTTTTCGAAAGGAAGTCATCTGGATTCTAAATGGTTTATTTAGCCTCAGACCATTTTCTCAAATTATATAGGACGACTTAATTCTTTAGTTAATTTGAAATCATCAAATTCAGAGATGCCTGGTTTTCACTTGACGGCAAGAAAATGACAGATTAAAGCAACATAATACAGGAAATGTTTCACCCACAGGGCACCATCACATGTTGGTACTATCTTGGCCATAAGGACTCATTATTATTATGTAAAATCAGGATTCAATCACCACGTTATTGTCCAGAATGGTTTTATGAAAGCTGTTGGATCTGTGTTTGATGGGTATCAGTCACTAACTATGATTGGATATGGTCCCAAACTGCTCCCATGTGTATGTTTTTTCATATGTGTGTGCGTGTGTGTGTGTTGCTGCGCCAACGCTTTGGGCTGCATTGATATTCTGTCTCAGTGGGACTTGTGGGAGACTGGAGCGGGTGGTCTCCTCTCCTCTTCCTCAAACAAATGCATTTGCAATTAGCCCTTTCAGAGGAGAGGGAGGGCAAACACGCGGCCGGCGTGGAAATATGTTTCGGGAGCAGCGCGTTAATGGCGCTTGACCTTTGCCGTCGGTTGTGACTCAATCAGTGCAGATAATGAAACGCTGTAATCAAACAATAATTACTTGATAAACTGCTCTAGTGGCAGGCGCAGGGCGGCGGGGGATTTTAGTGAGTGAGTGTGTGTGTGTGTGTGAGAGAGAGATCGAGGGCTTGAGATACATAGAGCTATCAAAGCGTGTGTGTATGTGTGAATTGCTTTAGAGTATGTGTGTGAGTGCATGTGTCAAGGTTCTGCCAGTCCCTGTTTTTTAAATGACTCTGTGTCTTAATCAGGGACCCCATTTACATCACTTTGCATAAGTGACAGGTGGATTTATTGTCCTTTTACACTGGCTGACTTTTGCACCTATCCATATAATACTGAATCATCTCTCCACAGGGAGGGATGAATGTGCTGCTGTGGAAGAATACAAATGATTTCCTCATACTTGAGGTGATGATGAATCAAATAGATGAAACCCGGGAGCAGCATATGAAATTTGATTTGATCTACTCCGTGCGCGCGACAAACCACATCATTGTCAGCCTTGTAATGGGTAGCAGTGGCCTAGTTAAACTTAAACAACCCCCTCCTCCCACTTCACACATACACACACCCCGCACACACATATACTGGTACCCCTCCCCCTTGTCAGGTCTGCCTTGTGCTCCTTGAGCAATCAAGCCTCAGCGATTGTTCTCCATCACATAGCCTGCTACGGACCAGCCCCTCGCCATCTGTGAGGTTATTACTCTTTTTAATGCAGGCCATCAGAACACACCCTCGGTGACACACACACTCATGCACGCACACGGCTCACTTTTGTTCGGATCTATAAATCAATACCAGTCACAAACATTTAATCTGCAAGTTAATTCTGTCTGTTGTCCTCTGGTGGGTAAGAAGTTGTCACAGAATGAGACGCGCTGTCAAGGATGAAGTAAAGATTGGATAACACAAAGTGACTGATGTACAAACTGTAGGTAGAAACAGCCACGTTGCAGGAAATTGTATCTCCCAATCTCCATTTTTACCAGGTAACTACAGCTGAAGCTAGCAGCTCCCTTTCATTTTTTGGATAGGACATCCAGTTTTGGCAGACTCTGTCCCCACACATGATTTGTTCCCCCTGCATCGCTGCAGGAGCTGCAGGCCTTAAAAATGCATATCTCTTTACTCTCAGAAAGCCGTCTGTCAAAGTTGGCCATGACAAGTCTAAGTGTTTGGCCACTGGGGTGAGGAATTTGTCCGGGCCTCGTCACAGTTGGACCTGGAGCCAGTTGGCGGCTGGGGGACAGCTCATACGCTCAAACACAGGAGCCCGTGTATGGTTACTAGTTTTTTCAACCAGTTTATGGGAGAGAATAGATGAGTCCGCTCATCAGAAACCAATCATTCATTTAGACACAGTTTCTCCATGAGACCAGAACAAGCCATTAGGTCATTATCTTTGCACAGCCTGCAGCATGGCCATTTGACTGAAAATAATGGTAAGTTTGAGTATACATTATGGTACTTTTGATTTCATATTAGGAATGGCATAACTACAGTAATATCTCCTAAAACATACTAAGGCACCAGTAACTTATTCATGTATTTTGATTGATTTAGGGGAAAGCTTTTAGTACTCCTCTGATCTGATTTCTTTGTCCTTTTTTTGCACGAGATCGATGCAAAAATTGAATCGGGACCCCAGCTTGAGGAGGAAATGCAGTGGACAATGAGGGAGCAGTGGAAGAATGTATTCTGCCTATAACATGGTTACTGGGAATAGGCTTTGAGGGAGATTTTGAGTGACATCAGACCAGCGGTACAACTCCATCAGTGGACAAATCATGAGTGATTTCAGAGCAAGGAGATGGTGTGGAAGTCATGCAAAGTTTGTGGGAGAAAAGATGGCTGCTGTCTCATGGGTGTGTTTGTAAAGTGGGAGAGAGGAGATATGGTACAGATACAGTCATAACATCCAGGTACAACTGAGGTACAGCTAGTGTTACTAAAAACCCAACAGATTGATATTAATGCATGTTCACTTGTCTAGATGTGGATTCTGGTACTGGCAATGCTAATTTGCTCATGTATAGCGGGTATATTTACCATGTTCACCATGTAAGTTTCCCAAGTTAGCATGCTAACAAATTCCACACATTTTAGCAAATTCTGACCCAATCTGGCACCAGAGTAAAAGTCAGTGGATCACCAAAATCATTAGGATTCATCTTCTGGAGGCATGAATGTCTGTACAACATTTCATGGCAGTCCAGTACTTACTACATGCAGACTTCAGCGGAAGGAAAAGCGCAGCTGTTTGACTGCCAATGACTAAAAAATGCACAGTTTGGAATTCACTAGCACATTACAAACATACGTATCTCTCTGGCATGTATTTTTTCCACTTAACCCAATACATGTAGAGAGAATGCTGCGAAGGTGCTACAAGGAGCAGCATGGCTCCAGTCCCATGCGTCTTTGTTTGTCAAGTCTAGACATGGAAAGAAGACGAGCGTGGCCCGGGGGTCAGGAGGTGAGGCCAGTGAGGAGGCAGAAACTGATAAACAGTTTGGGAAGCACCCTGGGACCAACCATGGCACGTTAGCATACATTTTCCAAAGCTGCAGGTCTGTGAGGACAAGCCAGAAAGTTACTCGTCTGCTGGGGAAAGCTACAACATTCACACTGTCGTGAAAGAGGAAGGGGGCGGTTTGAAAGCTGATGCCAGACCGAATGACTTTGTCCTTCAGATAAGAGAGAAGATTTTGGTCAAGTGACACAAGTGGCTACCTGCCAGTTCATCAATAACTGTTAATAAGTACATATGAGAGAACTGTCAGAGCAGTGAAGAATTCTTGAACTCATAGGAAGTGCTCACACAGATGGCTCTTCTGTATACAGTACGTGCCTTTGTTCTGTGAATAACACTCTTCACACTCCACCCCTGACCTCTGAAGGCCTCTATGAATGATGTCACCCTCTCTGCATGTGTATTTGTGCATTTGTCTGTGAATACATTAGTCCTATAGCTCCGCTGTTTGCATCCTACGTGAACAAAGCATCTTGTTCTCTGCTCCGTGAACAGCCATGCTACACTGGAGTGGGGGCGCGTGACTCCATTTAAGCCGCACCACAGATGTGGTTAAACGACAATGTTTGGTTAAAGTACTGCAGCTGAGTAAGTGCGTGGCTCGTGTTGGCCACAGGATTCAGCGCTACAGGCTAATCTACTGAACAGGAACATTGTTTTACAACCATCAGCGCATCCATCATTCTAACGACTAGAGAGCCTGTGAAAATGATGAGGGGCCATTGTGGCGATAATAGCTGAAGATTGTCCACTGTCTTGTGTCATTGCCTCTTGTCTGAGATGATGCCAGTGAGAGGGAGGCTTTGTTCAAAACAATCTTACACGGAGAGGATTAAATGGATGCCATCTGTGTCTTCTTGTCTTCATTTAGAGCAGCTAAAGGCAGAACATGTCATAGCTGAACCCCAGCAGGCTGTGAGCCATGAGCTACTGATGGCATTTCACTCTGTTTGTACTGCACTATGCCAATGTTGTGCCTGCGAGCCTCCCAGCTCTACAAACTGAAGCAAACATTCAGCTTTATTGATAGCATTTGGCTGATCTTTTTGAATCTGTGTGTATGTGTGTCTTGTGTGTCTGTCTGTCTGTCTGTGTGTGTGTGTTGTGTTTTGCCAAGCCTCCCCTGACAACGGCAAACAAACATAGCTATAGAGGCAGCAAGTCGTTCAAAACCCACACTTTCTGACTTTTTAGCCAATCCCAGCCCAGCAATGGCGGCTCCAAAATCCCATGATGCTCTTTACCACCCATGACCTCATGCCACTTACACTGTTGCTCTTATCTTTGGCTTCCTGCCCTACCTATATTCCCAAGTTTATATTGCCCTCATTAAAAACCGAGCACCCAAATAGCCCACTGTTTGGCCTGTCACTTATTCGTCATTGTGTAGAACAAGGTAATAACTGTTGATGGGGAGATAAGAGAGCGTAGGACAAGGAAGTCTGGTCTGGAGTATTCAGGCAAGTTTCCGGTCCTGGAAATGCAGGTGTGTAGCCTGGCCCTCCAACAAAATCTTATCTTGCATTTTATACACAGCGTTTTGTTATTTGGATCTTTTAATTAAAGTCTTATTCAGTAGTTTTTATAGTACTATAATGTATGTCACAACAGCCTCTCCCTCTGCTGGGTGAGGCTGAGTGACACACTATAGGTAGGGCCTGTGCTCACCTCGCCACTTTTTACTGTTGCAAGACAAACACCGGTGGAACACATGAGCGATGCGTCAGCAGCCAGGTCAAACATTAAACCCCAAACCGAGCATGAATGAATGAGATCCCAGTGGGTGCTAGAGGGTCTCCATGTGTGACTGTACACACATGTATCATCTGAGATGTGGTCAGCAACACAAAAGAATGGAGGCACAAGGAAGGGAAGACAGTATTCTTATGTCAACTTTACACAAGAGGTGACTGCTGTAAAAACTGTAAACACCATTGACCAAGACAAAGACACCTGGCAAGACAAATATTTCAGTCATCACGCAGTCAGCAGTATCAGTGTCGTTGACTCTAAGTGACATTAGCATGTCATTGGACATTAAACTTAACAGAGAAACAGCAAAAAAAAAAAATTAAATAATAAGTAGTAGCAATTACAGTGTGATCAAAATCCAAAGAAAAAATGTGGGCCTTTTCTTTGAACGACTGTCATGATAACTGTTGTCTTTGGTGCATTAATTAAGTGCAGGTGAGAGCTAATGTACATAATTCTAATTGCCTGCAGGGGATCTTAAATGCCCAGTATGTAATTTCTGCCGCTTGGCATCTGTCATTCAAAACAATGAAAACCAAGAAGTAGAATAATGTAGTAAAGCGGCATGGGATCATGAGAGTTGTCTTCTTCATTCAGGCAGAAATGTTCACGAATGAACTAGGTAATGTGTTGGTTTTAGTCACGTTATGTTGGCGCCACGTTTGCCGACTTCCCTCCTCACAGATGACGTATCATCTGATGTTACCCTGATCGCTGAAGCGACCAAATGAAACCCACCATTGAAGTATTAATTGATTTAAAGTACTTATTTCTCTGGGTTTGAACAGAAACATTTTGGATAATGTAAGTGCACAACTAAACAAAATATAGAACAAAGGTCTAGTTGTTTTAGAAATTTTGTGCAGAAATGTCACATATTACAGGTTTACACTTGGGAACTGAGTAGCTACAGCAGTGCATGTCTGCTGCTTGTATGTATATATGTGTGCATGTGTGGATACCTTGAAGTGCAGCTCCCCCTTCTACACAGGTACACAATTGTTGGAGTTATCAGCTTGGCCTATTAATTAGTGTAATTAGTCTTGCTGCGGGCAATAAGGGTCTGATATGAGCTGACGGCCTCCAGCCCACACGCCCTCTTGGACCGTTTACCTTCTGCGATAAGTTTGTGAGCTTGCTAATCGGACACATTAATCACTTTGGCCCCAGCGCGCCATTCGACTGTTTGCTGTTGCATTAAGACTTGTTATCTCTATTGGAGCCAGTGGAGGGTGCGGTAAAACAGAAAGGGGAACAACGTATACCTGCACACACAGGGAGGCAGAATTACCCTTTAATGGCCATTGTTGAGTATTTTTAATCAGCTTTTACAATGGCTGGCTGTCATCAGAAATGACTGAACGATTGCAAAGTTTTGTTGTTGAAGTGCTTCGGGGGAAGTTTGCTATCAGGCGGGAGTTCATTGTTTGAAGGAGGTGAGGGGGAAAACTTGATTTTCTCTCAATCTCTTTAACACCAAAATGACCCCGGGCTTGTTAGTCAATAAAGCTATAGGAGAGTCCCTGATAGGAGGATTGTTCAGAGGCTGTTTAGAGCCGGGGTCCGTCCCTCAGGAAGCAGCAGTATTCAGGCCACCCTGAAGTCGAGCAGCTCCACAAGCCCTTTGAAGACTTTGCTCTTTTCCACCCTCACTTTGCCTCTTTCTGTCTGATCCGTCTTTATCCCCTCTCTTCTGCCTCCCTGTCTATCTCTGTTTCACTCATCCTATTCTTCATGCTCTCTTTTATCCCAGGATCACTTCTTTAGCCGTTTGATTAGCATACCAAAACCCCATGCATTTCCCCCACGGTTTAAGTGCTATTAATGCTAATTGGAGGCAGGGAACTTCTCTAAGTAGCTTTCTGCAGGTCTGTTTGTACACCTGGTGGGGGGGCTCTGTGTGTGTGTGTGTGTGTGTGTGTGTGTGTGTGTGTGTGTGTGTGTGTGTGTGTGTGTGTGTGTGTGTGTGTGTGTGTGTGTGTGTGTGTGTGTGTGTGTGAAATAATCTCATTGATTTCATCGTACAGCAGAATATCAGTGTACCATTTCAGTGGTGATGTTGTGATCTTCATACATGCAGTACATGGTCTATATAGAAAGCACTGTAGGGCTCATTCAACCATCCATAGCTTTATGTTTTTAGGTGCAATATGTAAGATATTCAATAAGTCTCATTCCCAGGTCCTCTCAAATACCCAAAGCATCAGTATTTGACGACCTGGGAATGAGACTCATCAAACAACTATATTTCTCCAGAATCTCTTATTGCATATTAGACAACTGTACTAATGTACAGACCAAAAAAAAAAAAAATCACATTTTAATGAACAATCCCCAATAAAATCAGTTTAGTCCATCTGATAATCAACATTTGAATGGGACGGTGCACATTGATCAACAGAAAAAAAGCAACTGTAAAATTAGTCAGTTACCCAAAAGGCTCATTTTCATTCAGTGTCCATGGTCTGATGTTAAAAGGGCACCCAAAAGTAGAATTGAAATTATATGAGATAGCCGTGAGCCCTTTGGACAGAAACCTACTTACACCCACTAACATCTGGCGTTTGTCTTCAATGGCAAACAGTACATTGTATTGACTCCCAGGTCAAATGACTGCAGAAGTCACAGGTGCATCAGCTCCAGCTCTGGTCAGCAGTGATGGAAACATGACACTTGGATGGACGCGCTAATTTTCACCCCTTTTCCGGCACAATGCTTTGGCACACGTTGAAGTTTGAAAAACGTGCATATATGCACTCATTTTGGTGTAAAAAGGGTTTTAGTAACAGTAGTAGTATTCTACTTGTACGAACAGCGCCAGTAGCTGTAGCAGTGTTAGTAATAGTGGTTGTTTCAGCTGAGGCAGTGGAAACTGCATTGTGATTTGAATGCACGCATATACATTACAAAGCAACCAAAACCAAATGCTTATTAAATGTATTCTGCCTTTGCACAAAGTCCAATTAAACTATCAAAGCTCTGCAAGTGTGATGAATGGAAGGCCAGATGTGTGTGTTTATTTTACCATTAGGACACCGTCCTCGGAGAAGAGGCACTCTGTGTTATGCTACGGTTAGCACGTGTGGCACTGAAGGAGCAAATTGGATTGGTATTACAGTATGTAAGCTCGGCCTTACATCCTGATGAGCGCCTACAAACAAATTGGATTGGTGGCGTGTAAATCTGAAGCAGTTTGATGAGCGGAAGGGCCAAATTGAATTCTCAACAATGTAAATCTGTATCAGCTCGATGGCTCTACGCCCGACTCCAGCTCTGCCGCAGCTTAAATCATGCGATTGTTCCCTGCTGCTGTTCCAAGATACAATCTCTCTTGGCCATTTGCTGCGGCACCTAATCTGTTTTTGATGACCCTGTAGGGATGTAGCTATACATATGGGCAACTGAATCTCCCTCTGGCCCGCTCTGACTAAATCACTCTCATTCTCTTTTTTTTTACTCTCCCTCTCTCTCACTCGCAAACACACACTCGCAACCTGTACAGTTGGCGAATAAAGACTGCTTTGATTGAGCCATCCATGTGTGTAGATTCAAGAGATTACTCAGATGATTGGTCATAATTATGGGCCTCCTGTTGTCTCCGGAAAAAACATTTTGATCTCAGTCTCTGAGATAAGGCAGATGACGTGACGTCTCATATTTATTACTCCTCTGGAGGCCTGTTGATTCATACAAATCATATTTATTGCTCTCTTTATTGCCTTTCCTCTTTTGTCCTGTTCTTTTACCAGAAAATAGAGTTCCTTATAACTTGCTAACATGCTTAAATTACTATAAAAGCTTGTCATGTGTGTCTATATTTTTATGTTTACTGGTTGTGTTTTGCTTGTGTGTCTCTTCAGTTATCCATACAGTGAAGACAGCAGTCAGGGGAAGCAGTACATGAACACCAGATGCCCCGCCTGGTGTGATCGAATCCTCTTGTCTGCCTCTGCCAGAGATCTGGTCTTAAAGGTGAGCTTAAACATGCCAATTTTGATCCAAGATAAGATGTCCATGACTTCTTGATCATAAAACAGACCTAGGTGCTTTGTAAATACAGTAAAAGTGATCTAAATGTTCAATCCACGGAGTAATGCACACCGCTTATTACAATAAATGTGGATCTGCCAGGACTTGCGTAAGGTTGTGATGTCACATCTATATAGTCACTGCCCTCAGCCCCAGCACGGCTGTGGCTGCAAGAATGCTGGCAGGACTTTAGCAGAAATATGCATCTCAGGCCTGTGAGAGCTGACCAATCAGTAGACTTTTCAGGAGGGGTCCCTTAAAGAGTCAGGCACTAAAAACAGAGCGTTTTAGACAGAGAGTGAATAGAGGTGCTGCAACGATGCACAGTATGAGAAAAATAATGTGTTTTTTTAACATTAAAGCATGTAAACATTTTCTAGAAGACACCCTAAATGAAAGTATGAACTTGAAATTGAGCATATACTGGGAGCTTTAAAAATCAGATTCCTTCATGTCTTCCTTCATGTCACCACGCCTCCCTCTAAAATACAGGCATCTTTATAAACGCCTCACGCTTTATTTCTACAACTCTATTGTCCTTGATCCACATTACCCTCCCGGCCCTCTGTCACTTCACAGATGGAAGGATGAGGTGTCTCTGAATATTAATTTGGAGCGCTAAGCCATAGGTCCACGCAGGCAGTATATATATCCCAGCCCTTCACCCCAGTGAGCCCCATCTTCTTCATAAAGCCTCCTACAGGCCCTTGCTCAGCCTCAAATCCATCCCAGCATTGTAAACTGCAGCCAATCTGCCGCCTCTATCCTCTCTTCTTATTCTGTTTGCTGGATTACTTAGACACCATCTACACCATGCAGCTCTGCCAAGTTTTCCCAGATTTTCTGTCATCCCTTGTCTGAAAAACAAGTTCTGATTTGGACAAAAGCTACCATGACCACCAGAAACAATCCAGTAAGCCACAAGCCACTTTTCTAGCCTTTTAGATTCCCAAACACAAGTTCAGCAGTCTCTTCAGTGCTGGAACATGCAGGCTTTCATCTGTAAATGTGTGTGAAAGAGATGCAGCAGTGTATTGTACAGGTACAGTCCACAGCAGGGGGCTGCTCAGGAAGTTTGGCTTTCTTTTGTCTACCACAAATGAAAAATTCCTTCCTGATCTTTCTTCTTGACCGACTGAAGCCACACTAGAACAATAACTCTGATTACTGTATTGCAGTAAGTTGTGAAAAATAGACTGTAAAGCATTTTAAAATGATAATACTCAGTTAGTTTCCCCCTCTTAATGTGTCAGAATTATGTAAAAGGTGATTCTCTCTCTCTCTCACACTCACACACACACACACACACACACACACACAGCTGTGTTGTTGTTTGCTTTTCTTCCCCTCAAGCACCAGCTAATTGCTTGTAATGCAGGGACAGAGTGGGACAGTTAGTGTGTTCGCAGATTGGCTGATGATTCACTGAGCACACACTCTCTGGCTCCGAGCATTACAGATTGTTGAGACATAGGCCCGTAAACAGCCCGCCGTGCGGCGTCATCTATCATGGCACGGTCGGTTAACTCGCCATCATGTTATTTTCTGCTTGCCGAGCCCTAACACGCCAAAGGTTGCCCGCTGGCTGTGCGGCGCGGCACCAGCTCCGGGAGCGCCGGTAATGAATGTTTAGCCGAGCGAGCGCACCCTCTCTGCCGGAGGGCCCCGGGTAATTTGTTTATCTGTCTAAAGATTATGCAGCCCGAAAATCCACAATTTTATGCTGCCTTTGTAAATTATCAAGTGTGTGTTTGATGAATGTATCGCAGGCTTTGGGAGGCAGCGGCTCGGGGCCGGCTGCCAGACAAATAGAGAGGTGCCAGTGCGTGGCCCGCTAGAAGAAGGTAGAGTGAGGTGGAGGCACACCGTGTGCTGACCCCGCTCCACTGCAGGATTGGTCTGAAGTTAATTTGGATTTCGCTTTATGGTTCATTCTCAAGCTCTCTGTCTCTTTCTTCTGAAGCGCTAGTGCAGCTCACCGAGTCACAACTGGTAGCACCCACCACCCTGTGTGTGTGCGTGTGCGTGTGTGCGTGTGTGTGCGTGCTATGTGGGGGTTGGGGGCGGCTGTTTAAAAAGTCTTTAGTTCAACCAGACAAGTGTGATTTATACTAGAGTCTGCAGATTCATGTGTGAGTGGGTAACAGCTTCTTTGTGTGCAGAAAGTGATATTGAAACATGATTCCCTCAGATAGGCACTTAGATTACACGGAGAGAGTCCACAGGCAAATGTCCACTTTGTAAATTACTCCAGCTTTTCATTTCTCTCCACCGCGCCGCTTTGCACAGGTTTTAAAGTTAAAGCTGTTCCTAAAGGTGCATTCACTTCAGTGCATACTTGTGTTCACCATAAATCAGAAGCTGTGCTGCTGCTCTGTGGCAGTCTGTACTAAAGGAAATGAACAAAACAAACCTGTAATCTCTGTTATGTTTCCTGAGTTATTCATAATTGATAAATCCAGCATCATAAAAGTTTACTTAAATGACTATATAACATAATAACTTTCTGTTCAATGCTCACTTCTTTTTTTGTGCCTGTAAATTGCATTAATTTTACTAATGGCTGTCTCTTACAATTCTCCAAACTAAGTGCCTGACCACATAATTACTTCGCACTTACTGCTGGTGCTCATTTTAGATTAATCCCCAGTATTTCCCTCAACTATTTATAATAAGTTGCAAACTGAATTTCTGATTCAGAAGGTATAGAGGACATATGCAAATGGAAATAAACTGTTCCAGGGTGACTGCACTGGTGACATCAATAGGATTTTGTCGGCACCTAAAGAAAATGTTATTGTCCTTGTTGAATTTACATTTAATTTCAATGTCCAAATTGTGTGAAAGAAAGAAAGGAAGAAAGAAAACTCTTATTTTGAAATCACCACTGTAATCCCGCTAATTGTGTTTAATGAAGCTTGCACATTGACTGCTCATCCATGACTGTGTTATAAAACATGACACAAGCTTGTAATGATGGTACTGTGTAAACACAAAGACGGTGCTGCTGACTGTGCATCCTGTGTGTATTTACTTTGTAACAGGAGTTGCACAGTGTGGAGCGGTCACTTCATGTAATGAACAAAACATAATGTCCGTCACATTTTCATCCAAAAACCATGTGATTTTGTGTGTCTGCAGCCTGAAAATGAAGAGAAGTCTGTAGTCTATGATAACATCGGGCCCAATGTCTGCATGGGGGACCACAAGGTAACAATGGGGGCTCTGCCCACGTCTTCATTGTGTGTGACTATGTTGTGATGCTGTGATCAAACTGATTCTGTGAGTCTTAGCCTGGAGTGGAAGAGGATCTGCTCTCAGCACATGTGTGTCTAGTGAGAAAACAACTATTTATATTACATACATTAACATCTTCATATTAATGTGTTTAAAGTATATGATAATAATGATATTAAGATATGCTTAAGTTATATAACACTGGCTTTCACCAGCATTGTGCTCTGTTATCAACACACATCTCTATGTTATTGAAGTGCCTTTATTCCCTTGAGTGTTTAAGTTTAATGGTTTAATTACCAATAGTAGGACTGCAATGATTGAGAGAAAATTCATCGCCAACTGTTTTTATAATCGATTAATCATTTCAGTCATTTTTCAAGCAAAAATTTCAAACATTTGGTGGTTCCAGCTTCTTAAATGTGAAATTGGTTGCTTTTTTTTGTCATTCATGATAGTAAATGAAGAATCTTTGGGTTTTGGACAAAAGAAGAAATTCGAAGACGTCACCTTTGGGCTCTGGAAAATTGTGATGTGCATTTTTCAAAATTTTGGACATTTTATTGACTAAACGATTAATCGATTAATCAGGAAAATAATCTGCAGATTAATCGATAATGAAAATAATCGTTAGTTGAAGCACTTAACAGTGTAAGTGCTATCTCCGATGCTGTAACAGATGGGCAGGAAGAACATTTTTAAGAATAAATTATTTCTGATAAAAGAATTTAAAAAATAACACTTTAGTACAAATATTCTCAATCTTGCAACTAAGTTTAACCTACCCAAATGACCCTATCGCCCTAAAACGTTTACTTAAAGCTGTTTTTTATTTAGGGAAGAAGGTAAAGAAGTGGCCGAGAGGTCAGAGCAGCCCAGAGAAGATTTTTTTAAAGCTGACTGTACAGAAAGTGTTACACACTGTTGCCCCAGTCTCCGTGGTGTCAGACAGAAGGTTTTACGCTGAAAGAGAGGCGCCTGAAGTCAGGTCTTTCATCAATACTTAGTGTGTTATAGACAGTAGTGTGTGTGTGTGAGGTGACCTGAGCACACTGAGAGATACTGCAGCAGCCGTCACCTCCCAGCCACACACCACTGCTAAAATCACAGTTGGCTATGTTTAAAAAATGTCCAATGTAGTTAGCACACGGGCCCAAAAATGCACAGCGCTGGTATGTGAGTTTAACCTGTGTGTCATAGGTGCTCAGAGAAGGAGAGAGAGAGGTGCTGCTCGTCCCAGAGAGCGCTAATAAAGTCTGCAACTTGTTTTCTCTAACTGTGCTCTGTCTCTGTCCCCCTGCCAGCCTGTCTTCCTGTCCTTCCGAATAACAGCGGGGGCAGGTAAACCTAATGCAAATAAGCACAAGTGTTGTGTGGTGCAGTGATGTCGTGGTAAATATTAATTTTTCTTTATTATAATTCTTTCCATTGTTGCTATTGTTTGCTTTGATTTGCTTGACTTTTTCATGACCTTGCATCTGAAGGCAAATATGCCCGTTTGAAGAGTTTTATTCCAAAATAAAACGTCCTCAGTGGAAAAATGTGACATGATTGCCGATTGCTTAAAATGCTTCAGTCATTTTAAGACTTGCAAACTAATGCTGCATCTTGTTTTTTTTAACTTAAACTAAAAAAAAAAAGTCGACATCAGCTGTTTTTCTTTGGTTGAAACACGACCACTTGATATTCAGGAATAAAACTTTTCCTTTTTTCTCTCCACAGGGAAGTGTTGCCAAAGGGGGGAGATGATATTCCGTGAAGCGCCTCTGTGAGAACACCAGAGAAACAAACAGGACACCAACACACTCACATACACTCACACATGCACACAGATACATACACACACATATACACTCACACACACACACACACACACACACACACACACACACACTTTGCACAAGCATACACTGAAGAACCCAGAAAAAGTTTTTCAGCAGTGCTGACCAGTTGCAGTTGTCCTGACACCTCATCCATACGAAAACACACAGCCGTTTTCTCTCCATAAAACACTTGTTGAGATGTGGACGAGCACCCGAGGGCCCGGCTCCAGACAAGACACACATCGCTGACCTCACTGTTGCCATGCAACCCCATTCCCAAGAGAAGAAGAAAAAAAAAAAGGACGGACAGACGGACGGACGACTCTTTTCCATGCCACAGCCTCGTTGCCAAAACTCTAATTGAAATCAGTCCTACTACATCTTTTAGACACCATACTTGCCATTTTTAGTATGCCTCTATGTATAGAAGCTACTTTCCACACAGTATGTAAGGTGTTTTAAAAAAAGAAAAGTGCAATGCAAAAAAAGTTGTATATCTATATTGTTAGGGTTATTTGTACATTGGACAGTATAACATAGAGTTGTTGATGGTTTTAGTGCCGTTCTCTTTTCTGACCAAACTTTGTGGTCCCTTTGTTGGAATAGATCGAACTTTTCGATTTATTGCAACAAATTCTATACATATATATATATTTTTGTTTTGTTTTTGAGTTGTTGTTGTTGTTGTTGTGTGCACAACACACTGCCATGCCTGACACATCAGTTGAGTCTCATTTTATATACTGTACTTTTTAAAGAGATAATTTATAATTCTTACCAAAATGTTTATGCTGAAGTGTGCGCAGACAGAGGGGCTGTGTGGGTGTTCCTGCAGCCACGCTGACCTTTGAATAGTCCGTACAAGAGGAGAGAAACTGTTCAGTGATTTATTGCCTATCCAAGAATGTTTTAAGCAGTGCCATAGACCATGCAAGTATATAAGATAATGTTTCATATATAGCACTCTCACATTATTTCATTATTATTCTTACTCTAACTTATTTCTATAATATTATGGTTCTGAATGTGATATTTTAGATAGGCTTGGGTATCCTTAAAATGTAAACTGTTTTTTTTGTTTATTTTTTTTTTGTCTTTTTTGTTTTGTTACTGCATTATGGTGCCAAGTATCCTACACAGAAATGAAGTGTGTAAGAGTTATAAAATACTTAAGTCAGACGGTAAATGTATTGATTATGACATGTAAGAAAAAAAAAAAAAAAACAAGACAGAGAGATAAACTCTAAAGGCGGGAAAGAGCAGGAAGCCTTGCTTTTTATTTGTTTAGTATGTAGCCTTCAGCAGCCTTCATTGCAAATAATTTGAGCATTAAAGAGACGCCAGCGTTTCCTTTTATCGACTTAATTTACGACACTACAGATTCAGACTGTGTGAAGCGTCATATTAATCCTCTGTGATTTTTCGTTCTTCTTCTTCTTTTTTTTTTTTTTTATAAATCTGAATCACCGCAAGTGAAACTAATTTTGTGCCTGCTGCAGACTTTCTGTTGTCTTGTGTGATTTGGTTCGTAGGCAAACAGTTTTCTTTTTTCTTTTCTAAAAAAGCCTGCTTGTTTCTGTTCCTGCTGGTCATTGTGAGTATATACTGTAGGAGTATAAGCCGCAGTTTTTTTCTTCACTCCATCTTATAAAAAGCAGATAGAGATTTTATTCTAGCCCCTTCCGGACGGCCTGGCCTCTACTGTAGGTGATGCAGTTCTCAAGCAATAAAAACCATTAGAGCTTACTGGCTGTTTTGTCCTCATTGCCTCTCATTTTTACCTCCTTTACTACACAATAAGAGCTCTTCGTGGAAAAAGGTCTTCGTCAATTAGCCTCCCACGACATCATCAGTGTATCATTAGTGTATTATCACATGGAGTGAGAGGGCTCACCAACACCTCCTCTGCTCGTTTCTCTTTAGGGAGATGCTCTCTGACACCAGCTTTAATTGGCTGAAAATGGGCCTCCACAACCAGCCCGAACGAAAAATAATATTCCGAGAGGATTATTCGTAATATTGACTTTAAGTGGGATAGTTACATTTTCTATTTATTCTGGTTTCGCTACATTGCCTGCTAATTCTCAGAGGGATGTTTTGAATGTATTCTGCTCAGTTAAGAAAATACGAGTTGCTGCTATGAAATGTGCGATTTTTAATCAATTTGACAGACATTTTATCCAGGCTGAGGTTAAATGAAGAAGCGACAGGCTGCTACTGTAGAAATTAATCGTGTAAATCCGTTCAAGGATGATTAAAAAGCGTAATTTAAGTGCGCAGTATAGCCTAGCAAAAAAGAAAACAGCATCTGAGCACCTTGTGTAGCTTAGCTGACACTTAACGTGAAGTTTCAAAGGGTTTCCACACAAACGCACTAAAAACTATATTTAAGTCACACCAAAACAAGGTTTTAAAAAGAAAAAATATACTTACATGCATTAAAAAAAAGTCCAGCACTAACGCTACAGTCTGTCTGCCTTTAAGAGTTTTATCAAGCTGAAGGAAAGTTAGCTGCGACACTTTGAAGAGAGGCACTGTAGAAATAAATAATGTAAATCCAATGTAAGGGGGTTAAAACGAGCGAAATTTAAGTGCGCAGTGTCGCAAAAAGACATTTTAAAGCACCTTATGTGGCTTATTTGATACTTAACCTTCCCGAAAATTAAACTACTCAGAGGATTCCACACAAACACATGTATAGTGTAGCCTTATATAAAGGATAGCCTTATATAAAGGATACTTAAGTATTATTTTTCCTTTTAAAACTGTATTTTTGTGTGACTTATGGTCAAAAAAGCTCTATCAGTTAGTGACATTTTATATGAAATTTTAAGTCTTTTTCGTTTCTTTACTACATTATGTGACAGCAGTGTTCACCTCACACATGCTCTATCAAAGTTTCCTGACTGAGATTTGATTTTATGGCTGCTCATTTCTGATTGGCTGAATCCAGAAGAGACGGTGCAGAGAGCTCCCCTTGATCCTAATGGAGATGTGTAGTAACGCGCCACAGACAGAGGGGGAGCACTTCTGACCAAGGTCTGTATATTAACTGTGGATGATTTGAACAGAAATCCAGCAACAGTTTACACCAAGCATTATAAAACTGGAACTGATAAATTAAATTGATTAATAATGTTCCAACAGGAAGCCAAGAAACTTCCAAAAGAGTAAATTAAGCCTGAGAAATCCTTCAAAATAAAACGACCAAAATTCATAAAGAGAACTGTTCAATTTATCAGGTTTGATTTGTAAAAAAAAAAAAAAAATCTTGAAACTGCTGCCAATAATAAATATCTAACATTTGACAATTTGCCATTATATTAATGCTGTCAGGAATGTTTACTCAATTATGTAGCTTGTTGGGATGCCTTATTGATAAATAAACATAGCTTAAAAGTTGTAAATGTAGATGTAGACAAAAAAGACAATTAAATTTCACTTTCCTTTTGGGGTAGAAAAGTGACAAATGATTATGCTCACTAAAGCAAAACTGATTGTGACATTATTATTATTGTTGTTATTAATTATCAAGTACCTTGTTTTCTGCTACAGACTTCAGAAAACAAAGTAAAAATATTTTCCAAATAAAATATAAATTACCCTCTAACAGCATCACCGTTGCCAATAATGAAATTCGATTATTGATAGTCATGAATTTATCTTTAATTTATATTAAGCCCATACATTCAAACAAAACTCATAATAAAACAAAAATGCTTGTTAAATAATTTATTCATAATACAAAGTGTTTTTTTTTTTCTTCCTATAACCTTCCCGGAAGCAATAATACTCTCTTTAATCCCAACAAAAACGATGGTCCAGTTTTCTGTTCCGCTGTGTGACGATGAGGTAAAAACATAAAAACTTTCTGAAATGAAACCAAAAGCAGGAGTGTGTGTACTGTGATGTCGTTAAAACAAGCTGTTGTCTTTACAGTGATTATTTACAGCATTTTGCCTCTATACATTTGTGTGCCGATGGTGGGGTGAGAATTGTAAAACGTGGAGAGGGGAAAAAAAAAAAAGGGTGAAAAAAGGGTGTAAAAACGAAGCAGCAGGTTTGTCTGAGAGGGATAATAAGCGCGTCCGGGCTGCGGAGGGAGGAAGGCTGCCACGTCTGAAACAAACATAACTTATTCAGTAAAAAATATATACAATCTGACGTACATCTTCATCTTTAGGCTACAGCACGAATCATTCGTTCATCTCCAACCTGCGGCCCCCTCACAACATTTTATTCTCTCGCCTTTTAGGACAGTGGATACCCTGGTTAAACTGACCTTTAGAAGCATCACAGGCCCCGTTTACACCTGCCATTTTAAAACATGCGTCTGGGATCCGGATCAGTGTTGGCTGCTAATAAACCAGCTCTATTAAAAAAGCTTATTTGCTTTTTGATAAACCAACAAATGGAGGTTAAAGCTGAATTTTCTAAAAAATAAAAAAAAAGGTGTACACTTCCTTTACTTCGGAATGAAAAACGACTGACAATAATGTCATTTTTCTGCAGATTAAAATATTATGGGGGCTGAAAATTATATCACCAATTAATAAGACCATTCAGCAGCGTGAAATGAATCGCCTTCTTGACTTTTAAAGGTGACACAAGCTGTTAATTTTGTGTAAAGGTGCAACGCAAAATAACCCCTCATGAGTTATGCAGCATGAGTAAAGTAAAGCAGCGTTACATGTGGAATAGAAGTAACGAGTCACACTGATGAGCCAACACTGATCCGGATTGTGTGTATATTATAGTTTACATTTACACCTGTTGTTAAAACTCCAGTTGTATGCGTGAAAAGTGATTTGCGTCGCCAAAACAACTTCCTGTCCCAATATTTTTGTCCTTTAAGCTGACATGAACTTGTCATCGTGAGTCTTCTTCAAGTCCAGTTCTGACAGGAGTTATATCTCCGTGTGCACAGAGTCTTAAGTGGGTTTGAATGCAGCCAAATGCGTCTTTTGGCCACGTTTTGGTGAGCGCGTCTTCCTGTGCGTCTTGGCGCGCGCACACAAACATACACACACACACACTCACAAACACACACACTCGGTTGTTCCACATTTTTCTTGCTCTGTCTGAGCAAAAATGCGATCCCCCTCAGGCAGGCGCATGTTCGTCGTGTCAGGTGAAAAAGGGGGTCAGAAAGAGTGCGACAAGTCTCTGGTCGACCCCCCTCCCCAAAGCTGTGGGCATCACAAGGTGTCCGAGCTGTTACTGCAGGGGCTGATCAGCGCCAGGTTGGTGGCCTTGTGCTTTTTCAACAGTCTCGTGATTTTCTCGTCGTCTGAGTTTGGGTCCAGTGGTTTGTTGTAGTCGTCGTCGTCCTCGTTGTCCGAGCTCTCCTTCATCTTCTCTGTCTCCGAGTCGTGCTTCTTCTTGGCCGTGGCCATCTCTGCGGCGTGTCTCTTCCGCCATTTGGTTCTTCTGTTCTGAAACCAGACCTGTTGAGGAGGGAGAGAGATGCGCACAGATGTTCAACAGGTCCAGGAATGAACAAGGGATCAAAGGCAGAAAAAAAAGTGTAATAATAATAATAATAATAATAATAATAATAATGATAATGATAATGATAATAATAATAATAATAATAATAATAATAATGGATTATATAATATAATAATAATTATAATATAATTGAGAAATAGCCCAATGACATGCTTCCAAAATCTGGATTTCACAGGTTGCCAAAAAATAACATTTTCCACATTTGCTAAAAATCACAAAACAGGTGTTTTTACCTTGACTTGGCTCTCGGTCATTCCTAAAGAGTAAGCCAGGCGGGCTCTCTCTGGGCCGGCCAGGTATTTCGTCTGCTCGAAAGTTTTCTCCAGTGCAAAAATCTGCTGTCCTGAAAAAGTCGGTCTGGAGTGTTTCTTCTTGCCGTCCTTGTCCATCATTAGGTTAGCCTGAGCTGGAAAAAGAAAACAAACAAGTATAGTTATAAACATGGTCAAAGTTGAATCAGCTGTTTATATTGGTAAAAGGTCACACGCTATTTTACATGTCGCACACATGAACGCAGCCTCGCATATTCCTAAAACGCCTCACCCAGTGTGTCTGAGCCATATGATGCGTTTACTGACCAAGTGTTTTATGATTGCAGGCTACTGTTTTATATTTTATTTTCTAATGTTATTATTGTATTTTACAGGATTGAAAGTCCTGCCAAGTATCACATTAAATTTAATGTTCTTTTAGGAACTTGGGAGTGTCTGTGATGCTTAGACTATCTTTATGGTCACTATAGTGCTTAATCTTATTTTATGACTTTGGTTCAGCTTTAACATTCATTTAGATTAGTTAAATGAATTACTAGTTATTTTTTTATTGTATGTGTTTGCGCTGATAGGCCTCTAATAGGCCTAAATAATATCTAAAATCACAAGACAAGCAACATAACTCAACAAAAACATTATGCAACCCCACAGAGGTGCCCAGGATTTTCTTCAAATTCTAACAATTCATAAACTAACTCTAAAAGTGCAGGCTACAAACAGACAGGCAGGACTTACAAGGACAGGGAACCCGCGGGTCTCTCCAGGGACTACCCTGCATCACCCCGGGCCAGAAGATGGGCGCCCTCCCCGGCAGCTCGGCCAGGGGCTTCGGGTACCGCGACACCGCCGGGCTGAAGTACATCCCCGCTGCTGCGGCGGCGGCTGCGGTGGTAGCCAGGCCGTTTATCCTGGGGAACCCGGAGAGCAGCTGTCCGGCCGTGGTGATGGGTCTCCCCAGGATGTCGCTTATTCCGTGCGGGGTGCCCATGGAGAGCTGGGAGTTAAGGCTGGAGAGCGACGGCGCCTTGAAGCCCGCCGGGTTCTGCTGCAGCGCGTACGGGAACAGGGAAGTCTTCATCTCGGTCATGTTGTGCAACGCCGCCAGCGGGGTGCTGCCCAGGACGAAAGCACTCTGCCGGTTAGCCTCCATCTGCCCGACCGCTAACATTTGTGAGCATGAAACGCCAAACTCGCTCTGATAAAAAATGGTGAAGCAAGAAATCAACTAAGAGTGAATAAAAAGGCGCAGAGCGGGCTGGTGACAGTCAGGAGCCAGGCCACTTCTGCCGCCTTCTCCAAAAGTATCCTGGACGAGGAAGAGGCAGACTTGAAAACGCTGAAAAACTTGTGCAAAAGCGAACTTCTCTTCTCTCTGGGGGAAGTGAAAAGCTTCGGGCAAACTCCTCCAAATGTCTCTCGGCGTGTTTGTTTTGGTCGCAGGGTGTCAGCTGGGAGAAGGCTGCATGCGTCCGCCACAGGAATCCTCGCGGAAGTCGGAGCGTGTGATGATGTTTTTAGTGGTTTTGATGGGAACCATTAAGGGCTCGACTCGTCTTTCCATAAATTGACTCGCTCTAGGCTCAGAGGGGAGCGAGACCCGCTGATAATAGCGCAGCCACCTGCACGCGCGCTATTCCCATTGGACGGGGCTGAGTGAGCGGGCGTCGTGATTGGAGGAGACGGAAACTCCGCCGCTTCACACGTGCGTCTTTGCTGGACTGGTGCTGCTTTGACGTGCTGTCGGAAATAGCAGCTTCCAGTTAAATCGCGCATGAGCGACGCTGTTCGGCGCTTATAAGGACTGACTGGGATTTACTTATGATAGATTATGATCCAGTTTGTGGACAAGTGACTTTTCGGAGCCGATACACATCAGGGCGATGTAGAGGATATTATTATTTTAGGCTCAGGCTACACAAGTTGTCCACCATTTAAAAAATAAAATATATTTATATTTTAAAAAGTGTTTTATGGCCACGATTGATGCACGATTTCCAAACTTTTCTGTGCAGAAGTAACCAGCTCCACCAAAGCAAACAAACAGAAAATATAATAATTTTTCAAAACTCAACTCAAACAATTTGATTGAAGACTTGGAGATTGTGGGCGGCAGGGTGTCGGAGGAGACAGTGAATGCATCACCAGCCACACTCTATTAAGATCTTTAGCGGTGCTGTTAATGATGCGTCTCACACCATGAAAATCATTGTTTCCACATATGCCAAAGACTATACATTTACATTATAAACTATTACAACAGACACCGTGAGTATATCAAAGTAGATACGGAAGCCGGCGAGGTGAGGAAGAATTTCTAATGATTTTAGTGAATTTGAGGTAGAGTAAAGATGACATTTTAAAGTCTACAGACAAATAAACCGATTCAACTTCAATTTTTTACTGTTTTAAAAGCCATTTTCGTTGATGTGTTTGATATGCAATGCGGTTAGGACTTTTCAAGCACTCACCGTGTTTTTTAAATTATTATTATTTATCATTTTTTAATTTTATTCCCTTTAAACCCAGTATTTTGTGATTGATCCCGGTACTCTGGAGAATGAGCTGGGATAAACTGAGTTAGGCTATTCCAGCGCTTGTTGCAATCTGCCTTCATGAAATAAAAAAACAAACAAAAAACCCATCTCGAACAATATTTCATGGCATTTCGTGTTTTTCCACCAGGAGAGCAGCGGATAAACAGCAGTCAGCGGCCTCTCGGATCCAATCATTACAGAGTATAAACTCTTTAAAAGGACAGCAGCTCGCTTTTTATATGAGTGAGATAATCAGTGTGTGTTTTCCAGACAAACTGTGTTATTACGGAGGAAAGTGTGTGAGAAAAAGCGGCAGGCTCCAGTCATCACTCTGAGTGCTGTAATATTTTATGGAGATGTGAGGAGGTTGTAAGAGTGAAATATGGTCCACGTTAGCGTTTGAAAGGCTCCGGCAAATGCACCTTGCTGCCCATTCGCTCACCGGGGAAAGATTGTGGGTTTTAAAAGGTTTTTCAACGCGAGGTGATTCACAATTTTGACTGTATTTCTTCAAGCTGAAGGGATGCAGTACACACGCGTTTTCTAATTCTGTAAATGGCCCCTCTATTTCTAATTTATATCCGTATATTTCCCCCCCGATCATATACATCGATTTTATTACCTTGTTTGAAAGTCTTTCCAAAATGATCACTATAGGAGAAGCTGCTGGAAAAAAATTAGCCACCGTCCTTTTAATTTCTGTTGCTCGATCTCTTGTGATTTTTGTGTGAAAATATCAGTAAGTTAAATAAAGCAGCTGCTGGCTGACCCGCTGTGACACCAATGACAGAAAGATTGGCACTTTCTCCAGTTCATTTAGGCTACAGCCAAAGACACGAGCTGCCAAACAGCCCGTGAGACTATAATCGCAATTTAACATAATGAATTATGAGATTTTTTATCTCCTAAATTCACCAGTAATTTAAAGTTTAATCTCTTAAACTCAAATTTATTAGAGAAATAGACGTGGAGCTCACAGAACCAATGGAGTGTAATAACCTTAAATCTTCTAAATTATTAAAAGCAATAACATAACATTTATTCCTGCGACGAAACACCAAGATATTGAGTAAAAGTTTAGCACAACATCATTATTTTACATAATAATAATAATAATAATAATAATAATAATAATAATAATAATAATAATACAAGACGAATAAAAGTTATCATTTCCAAATAATCTTAATAGGAAACGTTGATTTTGTTTTCATATTACTCAAATATTTGTAGTCCATGTGAACCTGTTGCTTACAGCAGTCAGCCATTTCCCCGCAGTCCAGATAAATATGAGGCTGATTTATGTGCTCAACTCTATTGTGACTTTCAATAATGGCTTGTTGGCCCGCTGATGGCGCGCACCGCAGGCCTTTGTCCCGCCATTGAAGGGAAATAGGTTAATAAACAGCATAAAGATAATCTTATCTGAGTGTAACCTCCGACACAAATGGGAATTGACACAACAGTGGCGGGGTAGATAAGCAGATGTTGGGACAAAAAGACGCTTGTTGCAGTCAGTGAGTCAGTCAGTAGATCTGCTCAGAGTCACCG
This sequence comes from Pagrus major, assembly GCF_040436345.1. Classification (NCBI taxonomy): domain Eukaryota; kingdom Metazoa; phylum Chordata; class Actinopteri; order Spariformes; family Sparidae; genus Pagrus; species Pagrus major. Next base: position 16,704,519 of record NC_133229.1, on the reverse strand, counting down.
AGGTGTTCAGCTGCTTCAACTCCAGCCAGCTCCTCTCTGGGCCTTTAACAATGAACACAACAATCATACACATCAAGAATATACACATAATATATAAAAACATTAAAAAAGCACTTTGCCTTTATAAATATAAACATTTTATATATATTTTCACAGCAATTATAGAATTTTACAAGAACATGTATTCATTGTTCTCAGTTCATCTACACTCTCTCACTTAACACACCAAGTGGAAAGTCAGCAATGGAAGAAAACATGCTGGGACCCCCTGTCCAACATGTGATTACATTATAAATTAGAGAGTTCAGCACATCAGAGTGAAAGCCTGTATAATTTGGCCAGGAGCGCCCCCTAGTGGCACAAACCGAAACTCAAGCAAAAGCAGAATGTGCTCAGTTAATCGTTATGCAGAAACTGTATAATAATGATGAAAATGACGCCACTGATACTGAAAACACCTGTGAATGGACGGATTCTTCCAAATCAAATGTTGAATTCATATAAAATGTCCAAGTGACACAGAATTTAATTCAGAGTTAATCCCTCTGGTGACTGCTTTTTATACTGTAACTTTGGCAGCTCAGTTAGTTTCTCATCCAGAATGCACAGTTTTCCCAAATAAAAATCAGGAGTGCACACAGCTTTAAACTTGTCAGCTGAGCCTAAAAATAAAAAAAGGCAGACAGAGAGACTGGTCCATGCATAAGGTGCAAAAATGACACATTAAAAAAATTAATCAATTCCAAAGAAAATAAAGAAACTCAAAATACAAACCAGAATTATTTCCAGCAGTGTAGTTTTACAAGATCAGTGGCGTGTCACTCACATTTTTTATCATCCATCTATACTTCTGTTATATGAGTATAGTTCTAATTTCATCAAACACACAGCTTTTTACCATACATTGTATTGTATTATTGTGACTGTCATTGGTCATAATAAAACAGTTGAATGTCTGTGTTCACCACTGGAGGCACTGTAACACCACTGAGAGAGCCTTCATCCAGCTGTTTCTAAATAAATGTAACAATCACTACTATTTTAAACTACATTTTGGTTCATACTAACTCCTTTAGTTGTAGCTGAAATATCCACAAATTATTATATTAGCTGAAAAACATAATAGATTATATTGCAAAGTATTTAAAGGTTCTATTTGTAAGAAAAGTTTATTTTTGAGTCTCTTTCCCAACTCATCAAATACTGACGCTTTGGCATTGTAGGACGGGTCGGCCAGCATCCCTGTGTGTCAGTATTTGATGTATTTTTCCTACAAACAGGACCTTTAAAATGTTGTATATGAATATTCAACAAATACATGTACGGTTAAAATCTTTCTGATTTGTCTCTATCATGTCTCACACAGGCCTGCTGGATGTCTAAAGACTCATACATTTCTTAGTGACAGAATTCAAAATGTTTAATCCTCCAAATATAACAGCCTGGTTTTAGACTTCTGAAAATGGAAAAGTCATCAGTGGAGTACAGTGGACTGAGTGAGCATATTCTCATCTATAGCATGAGCTCATGGGTACCAGTATTTCTCCGTCACAACAAACACACAGCCTGTGATACACACCTACTGTCATTTTATCAACAGGTAACACTGCTGGCAAAACTAGCAACAAAACAAACTTTAATTTTATTGAATCATGTCTTTTCATGGATGTTTATAATTTGGTGCTGTTGTGCAAATGAATGATGTTTAAAAATGAAAATTAAACTTTGTCCAACGTGGCAGAGTATTCACACACAGACACACGAGTCTCTCCCGCTATTAACTGTAAACTCCTACAGTATGTCGAGGATTTGATATATTTGCTTGGCCAATATCACCATTCTTTCCTTTATCTGACAACCTGAGTCGTGGTGGCGCTGTTGGCATCAAAGCACTCCCGTTTCTTCATCCTTCCCCCCGTTTTGACTTGGCATAGCAGAAAAGCACAGGTGGAACTAATCAACATGAATTGTGACTCTGTTCCACTGTTTTTAATGACACTCATCTGTTCACCTTTAATGTGACTCCACATCATTAATCGGCTCCTAACCACTGAATTATTTGTTCCTTGTCTTTTGTGATAACATCACAGTGAGTTTCTCATTATCCAGTAGTAACTATATTGTTTAAATTCATAGGAATACCATTTGCAAATTGTATTCATTAATAATAAGTTTATTTATTTATTAAGCACCTTTCAAGAACAGATGTCAGAAAGGGTATCGCTAAAGAAATAAAAGAGGAAAATAAAAAAGCAAATACGAGACATCAACAGCCACCAGCCAATAAGAAGAGGCAAAAATAGAAATGTCCTCTGTAGTAGTTCAAATCAAATGTGCTGTGAATCCTCTCTCTGCTGAGAGGCATTAAACACACCAGAGGAAGGGTATGTACCCAGTAAAACCACTAGATGGCAACCTGCATCAAGAAGAAGGGCAGGAAATGGTGTTACATTTCCCCAGAAAACAAAATCTGAATGACAGGGGTCACAGGTTGGGAAACTAACAAAGCACTGCACAAATCACAAAAGGGTCAAAGCAAACTGGTCCCTTCGTGTCTAAAAGGTTGCTGTGGGAATAAAACCCACAGCCACCCACTAATTCTATCAAAATCATAGACGGACGAAAAACACTGGACCCAAAAACCAAAGGTGAAGTGGGATTCACTGAACAGGGGGGAAACAAAATGTATAGAAACTGTCCAAAAGAAAGAAATCTTAAACACTCAACCCAGATTTTCACCCCAAACAGAACATGCAGAGAGCCAACTGAAGGTGTTGACTCCCTGAAAACACACAACCAACTGAACAGGTGCACTGCAACCCCCTTATATAGTCTCCCAGCTGACTGATTGCAGCCAGCCAAGGGAGAACATCGCAGGTGCACCCAATAGCTTCTGATTACCTAGATCTTGAGAAGTCCCTGTTCACATCAGGACCTTGGGGAATCTCTGATCTGTCTATAACACATGGCCAGAGGCTTCTGGCTGTGTGTCCTAACTATGGCACCCTGAGGTGTCTCAGCCCACGTCAGTGTGAGCGGGACACACATCAGTGGTGAACTGAGGCTGTTAATTATAAAAACGTCAGGCATAAAGAAGCCAAATGATACACAACTTGACCTTAGATGCTGAAAACCAACAGTTGTTTGCAGTTGTATGAAAACACTTTATTTGGATACTGTTAATTTATGATAAATTGACATTAAGGAAATCTACTGAGTCCAGTCCAAGAAAGATGTGTGCTTGAGTCATTGTGACTTGGACGACTTGAGTCACTGTTCTGATTACTAGCAACTTGACTTAGTAGTATGTACCAAAAGTAAAAAGAAAAAGTATGTGACTCAAAACGCTCACACTGACTTTACAGTGAAGAAGGTGTGAGGAGTGATGAGGGAGAAAGAGTGGTTTCCATTTTAAGGATTTTAACGTGATATTGAACTGTACTTTTTTCTTCTTCATACAAAACCATGTTAGACACATTAGAGAGTTTTTATGTCTGCATTAATAAAAGTGTGGATGTCATCTTTAAACTCTAGCACTCTGTACAATGTTAGTACAGTTAGTTTAACCTCAACGTGATGTATTATTTATATATCTTACTTGTCGGCCTGCCAGCTGCACTGACAACTCAGCGTTTATTGTAAACAGGCTTTTTCATCCAAGACCCTGAACCAGGAGGAAGGTTCATTGTTTCTAGCCAGGACTCTTCATCACTTTCCTCAGGGTGCTCTAGTTTTCTCCCAGAGTTCAAAAAGTCAAGTGAGATGAGTTGCCCATTAGTGTAAATGTGTAATGTTCACAGCTGTCTTGGAGAACTTGAGCATGAGTATGAGTGACACTTTATATTCCTTCTGTCAACACAAAACTTTCTTACTCTGTGTTTGTTTTCTGTGATATGTGGCCATTTAGAAAATCAGAGGGTGAAAGCTACATTACAGTACAGACCAGGGAGCAATAATTTGGGGGACTTTGGGGGGGGGGGGGGGGGGGGGGGGGGGGAATGAAAGCACTGCGTGATGCATCTGGGTTTTGATTGACCGTAGCTTAGAAAAACATTGTTTTTGGCCAAACTCTCGGGCAGCCTATTTGTTCAGCCCGGGCAGAGCCCCATACCTTCAGGGATACTTGAGGATTTTGGAATATCATCCCTTTAAATTTGACTCATACCTCTGTGAATGATGGCTTAACAGAAACTGCATGGTCAGTTTATTGCTTTGTGTTTGCAACACAAACAAAAAGGAAGGAAACCTCAGGTCAGCGTGGGCACAATAGAAAATGTGACAAATACGTTTTTATTATTTCCTCTTGCATCATAGTTCTGAATACACTGCATGTGCAACTGGATTTTACATGCCTGTCAGCTGTCATTATGTAACGTCTCATGGTAAAGGGCATCAGATTCATGGTGTCTCAATTTCGCCAAATACCATTGGCAGGTTGCGTTTCCCAGAACTAATGGAGATATTGTGGCTGACCTTATAGATCTGTGTTTGATTCAGTTCCCCTGTGAGATGAAGGGAGAGCCAGCCACCTTGAGGTGCTGAGATAACACACGCACACACACATACACACACACACGCTGCCTGCAGCCTGGTGCATCCCAGCTGCCTCAAGTCATCTGTGCAGAGATCTAATCAGGTGGGGATTCATGGATACAGCAAAACATGTGAGCATTAAATGGCTGCAACTGACTAACCGTTTTATACACTGTACATCTATAAATGCAGTTTCATGACATAAAGAGTTGCTGCATTCAGTGAGATGGAATGAGCAAATTGTCAAGGAATTTGTGTGAAATGAGAATTTGAGTTAAATGACAGCTGCTTACTCAGAATTGCACTTCTTTTAAACATTCTGCCAATAATAATCTAAAGGATCTTTATGTCCGACATGACATGAAAATGACAGTTTTCATATGTGCACTTAATTCTGACTAGTCAGTATGAAAGGTAAAGTTATTCTTTGGCTTCAAGTATTGAGGTTTAACTTGACCCATAATTCTCTCCCTGATGGAGTGCTTATCCAAAGCAGAACTGTAGGGGTTTGATTTCATATCAGAGGAACAGTCCACTCAAAAACGAAAATTCAGCCATTATCTACTCACCCCCATGCCGATAGAAAGTTGGGTGAAGTTTCGTAGTCAGTTTGCTACTGTTACATTTCTTTTCTTTCTTTCTGGAAAGCTAAAAGTCCTGATTATTGCTGTTTTTTTGAATGGCTGTTATTGGGTAAATTAAAGTTTCTCCTCCGTTGTAGGGGTTTGGGTCATATTAGCACCAACATAACATTTGATTTCTGAAAAGGGGTTCTTTGCACATTTTCTGCTGATGTGAAACTGAATCAGGTGCTTTTCAGATGAAGGACAGCAAATCTCAGAGGGCAGGAAAAGATCAGAACACACCGACTGATTTTCAGCTTTTAGTAGTGAAAACAGACTAATGTTTACATACCACTGTGTCTACGTCAGAGTCAAAGATAATATTTGCTTCACCTCTTATTCACATGAATTCAAGAATGTGTTCATTGTTTGGTTAACTCTGGGCTGGAAAACACTCGCTTCAGTCACTAGAAATTCATAGTAAGAACCCAAAAACCCCTTTACACCTGTAGCCCACCTAGAAAGGTCTTATCACTCATGTTGCATGATGAGACTCTTGGGACTGTGTGGGCCTGTACAGACTGGACCAGTGCCAGAATATGTAATTACCTGCAGGGGGAGCCACTGACACAAAGATCCTACATCCACTTACTGCTCTCTCTCTCTCTCTCTCTCTCTCTCTCTCTCTCTCTCTCTCTCTCTCTCTCTCATGCACACACAATTGTGTAAAGTGTCACCCTCACACACTCTCAACCGTGTGCACACTCACACAGGGAGGACTGAATATGATCTGATGGCAAACAGAGAGTGAGTATGGAGGAAAAACTACCAGGACAGAGTCGTTCTCCATGGTCCCACCAGCACTTACTTACAGCGCAGTGCTGTCTCTGGTAGGTGAGGAAAACAGATTGAACGGCTCCAGAACTAAATGTTGCTCATGATGATCATTGGAAAAGACGGACAATTTTATTTTTTGTTTCTGTTGTTGTTGTTGTTGTTGTTGTGTGTGGTTGCAGACCACTGCTGAAATACTTCTGTAGTTAAAATTAATGTGGTCACTCTGGAGGATGTTGCCAAAACACAACACTGTGATGAATCATTGTAATGGAACAGGCAGTAAATCTAGAGTTAAGCTCCGATTGTTTACTGTGAGCCACACAGTGCAAAACAACGTCGAGCCACAACACAAAACAATTCAGGAGTCCACTGTGATCAGCCGTATTGAGAGTGGCAGTGAGATTGAACAGCCCCTGAATCAGGGAGCACTTAGAGGTAAAAAGGAGGCTCTTAACCACATTTGTGATGGCAGATTACAAGGATGGTAAAATGGTTTGTGGGGAGACCTGAGGCCAGATTAAAGGGATTCAACGAATGTTGACTTAGAGAACACGGTACAAGAGTAATTTCGTCCCATCTAATAGGTGTAAATTTTGACATTAGTCAAAAGTCCCCACAAAGTCAAAATGATTAAGATTAAGTGTTTTTTTCACGTATGTCTTGTTCCATTTCTCACCTATATGCCAGTATCAGGCCCAATGGTGTCAAAAAGCTGGTATTTCAGAGTTAGAACTTCCTGGAAACACATTAAAAATATTGATGACTCATCCTGCAATTGGGGGTGTATTTTAAATATTTGTCTAATAAATGCTTTCTTTATTTTATGATGAAACCTGGTTTTCCCTATAAAGTACATTCTGTGTTATCGGCTGCTGTTTTTACAGGAAACGCATAATTATGCCAAAGCAAATAGCACTCAATTAGCCGTTTAATGGGGACTTTTGGCAAAAACTAAATCTATCAGTCTAGAGTTGCTCAAGGCAGAGCAGCCCGATGGCAGCAGACGGAAAACTAGAAAATATTTTCTTCTTCATGAAGACTTTAAAGTTGCATTAATGTTTTTTTTTCTTATTTTGGCCATAACGTTGTGATGGCTGATGTCTTAGCAGCTGCTAGGATACTATTTAGCTGCTAAACACTCCACAATGTTTACCAGTTAGTCTCTAAGGGGCTGTTTACATGACAATGGTTTTTGCGTAAGTGGTAGTTTTGGGGGCCTGAAAACGCAAACCTTTGAAACTGAGTGTAATCTTTTGAAAACGCCACCCTTACCGTCATCGTGTAAACTGGCAATACGCAATTCCTGTGAAAACTGTGACGACACTGCCCCGCTTCACGCAAGTGTATTATGTTGCCTGAAAAACATGCACAAATAGGAGGACGACAAGAAAAATGGCAGACTATAGAGCTTTTTTGTGCGGCTGCCTCTACTGAGCATATAAAGCTCCAGAGTGTCACAAGTGTAGATTTGTTGCACCTTTACTCTGATGTGATGGCTCACTGCTCTGTAAAAGAAAGCATGTGTGGTATTCTTGTGGTTTAATTGCAAAGTTACACCTCCAGCTGGCCGGGCATGCATGATACAGCCTTTTCAATCGATTTTTGCAAATCTGTATGCACGAGGATCGTTTTCACAATGTTGTCATATGATTGCGGAACCTTTTTAAAACGCAAAGGAAAAACTTTTCCATACTAGCATAACTGTTGTTATGTAAACGGGGGCTATGCAGATGCCTTCACATTTGTAGGTGCCACAGGCTTTCATGCATTATTGGCATTCCTATAAAACATGTCATATGACTATTATTACATATTTATGACCTGACTTTCATGTTGGGAGGTGGAGGGAATGGTGGTGGAGTTACAGTAAATATAATAAAAATAAGTATTTTAAGCCAAAACATGATGTTTTCCTGACCATAACCAAGTGGATATTAGGTCTAAACCTAACCAGAGTATAACGACCACGTTGTCACAAGATAAAATGGAAGATTGAACCTGCATACAATCATCTCTATGGTTTACAGAGACTGGTCCTTTAAAAACATATCCAGTGAGTGGCAGTTCTTAAGGTGAAAATGCTGTATTGATGGCAAAGATCAGAGGAGAATGGTTTGTAGTGATAGAAAGGAAACTGTAACTATGCAGGAAAGCATCTTTGAAAGCACAAGGCTTTGAACCTTGAAGCAGAGTGGCTACAGTAGCAGAAGACCACAGCTAAGAACAGGAAACTGATGAGTCATAACCTTTGCTGAGAGATTCAGCATGGGTCCATTCAGCCTTGTATCATGTTATGTCACTGCTGCTGCTGGTGTAATGGTGTGGGGGATATTTTCTTGGCACACTTTGGGCCCCTTAGTACCAATTGAGCGTCTTAGTGCCCCAGCCTACCTGAGTATTGCTGGCCATGTCCATCTCTTAATGACCACAGCGTACCCATACACCAATGACTTCTTCATGCAGAATCACACCATGTCACATAGCTCAAATAAGATCAAAATGGTGTCTTGAACATGATAAAGAGTTCACTGTACTCCTCCACAGTCACCAGTTCACAATCATGCAGAGCACGAGGGTTGTGGTGGAACAGGAGGTTTGCATCATAAATGCGCTGCCGACAAACATGATGTTAACATGTCAACATGGACCCTAATCTCTGAGGAATGTTTCCAGCACCATGTTGAATCCATGTCATAAGGAATTAAGGCAGTTCTGAAGCCTGAAGTTGGTCCAGCCTTGCAGTGTGTGTAATTAAGTGGCCAGTAAACATTAACACATTGTTTTTTAATGATAAGATATTGAGTGGGTCAGCTTATAGGTGCTATGTGGAGTTTTCTTGGGAACAAAAAATTCAGTGTTTTCACCAAAACACACTGTATGCATTCATGAGGTTGAATCTATTTGCTGACCACCAACAGAAAAGCTACTCATGGTCAAAAAACTTAAAGACACTAAGTTTAGCATTTGAATTTTACTTTTTACTTTAGTGCCACCTGGGGGCAGTGTGAAGAATGACACTGTGAGACAGTATCAATATACTGAGATGCTTTAATGTCATGCAAGTTCTACACATGACAAGCTTAACAAATACAACAGATTGTTAATGTCTGTTGTGAAAATGAGACACAGAAAATCACTTTTGTGTCAAACTAAATGGCAGATTTATGGTTACAGCATGCTGCGGATAGCTCATCCACCACACTCTGCTGCTTCCAATCAGCTTTATACTATCACACTATGGTCCAGGTACCACTGTCTTGGCTCCACAATGGTGGAACAAACTCCCTATTTACACCAGGACAGAAAAAAAAAAAAACAACCTGTACACATCTTCCATCAGACTGAAAACTCACCTGTTCACACTGCAACTTGGCCCATAAATAATAGTAAAATAAATGGTCTCTTATTCTCTTATCATTCTAAATGTACCACTTGAAGTCAGGGCTGTTTCCAAACATTTGACGGCCCTCAGCAACATCTCACACTGGGGCCCCCCAAAACCCAAACCACCACTTCTATTCTGGCTATGATCTCAAAGCCTCCAGTCATTTCATTTGCCCTGAAAGAAAATGATTGACTTGGTTACACCTTATTATCAATAAAGCGTTTAATAGACACGTTATGAAAACAATAAATAACAATTCACAAGGAAAACATTTGAAGAAAATTAAGGTGCACAAATATTATTAAAGCAACATTATGTAGATATTTGCATTTTGTGTGATTTGGCGCCCCCACGGTGTCTGAGTGCAACATTAAAGTCATGACTACAAATCCCAGGTCTGCAACAATTTGTCAGACGTAATGAAGGTGTTAACTACAGACAAAACTCATTACGTCATAACAATGTTATGTGTTGAAAACCTGTATTGTGTATTACAGGACACTGTATCATCAACATGATTTTGAAGCTGTATTTTAAGGTTAAAAAAAATTACATAATGTTGCTTTAAAAGAGAATAAGACAAACCTTTTCAGTGTAAATTCAAGATTATTCCAATACAATATAAAAACAAGGAATAATTTTTAACTCTCACTGAATATTAACGATCAACAAAAATATATATTCATGTAAAATAAAGAAAAACGCCCTCCTGGTGGTTATGGGTTCACTGCAGTCATTTATAGTACATATATGGAAAAACAGCTTTTTTTTCTCCACGCATGCAGTAGTACTCCCCAAGACCTGTAAACATACTTTAATGTGTCAAATTGGAGTGGTGGAATTACCCATTTATTGCTGGGTTGTATCCACACTGTAGGTCGCTTTGGATAAAAGCATCAGCTAAATGAATGTAATGTAATGTAACACTTTATATGGCATCATACCAAATGGTGTGTTTGTTGAAGAACGTGATAGAAATGGTCGTGCAAATATGTTGAGAGTTTCTGTAATGAAGAAACAGTATGGCAGACAAGACCAGGAACGGATCATAGGTTGGAGCATGGTGGAGTACACTTTGACATTAAAGATGTCTGCGACTTCCTGTCTGGATGACAGCCAGTAATTGAACATCAGCGACTTTGCTTCACACCAGCCCTTATTCAAATGTTTATACATGCTGCTGTGAGGCAGCAATGATTCAGTCAGAACGGTCAAATGATTACAACACAGGTTCCCTCGTGGTGTCTGGATTCTGGGGATTTTGATTTAGCTATTTTTGGTTGTTGAGCACTGGAGATGAAATATCTGTCAATCATGAAACATTAACCTTTTCCTAAAATGTTAATGCCTTGAAAAAAAAAGAAGGTTTGAAGTATTCTGAAAGTTCATTTGTCAATGATTTCCAACAAATGATGTCTGTGTCCTTTTGGTGAGTCACAGCGTTTCAACAAACCCAGCTGGGAGGTAAAACATTTGTTCGCCATGATGATTTTGTTGATCAAAAGTTGGCTGGTCTATATCAAATACTTCACGATTAAGGAACTTGAAGAAGAATAGAATTGATGTGGGGTTGTAAGCCAAAAGGTTTTTTTTGGTATGAAGATGAGCAGAGGAGTGATTTGAGGTGAGAAGTTGAGAGGTGGAGCTGGAGCACACAGGAAGCTCCACGTGGTGTCTGGTGCTCTCGTAACCAGTGTCAGCAACGAGATTAATGTAATGCCTCCTGTTAGGCAAATATCAAGGGTACAGACTGGGCTGTTTAGGAGAGCTGGAGCACCCACAGGGTCATGCTGATTGATCGCTCCGACACCCAAAGGTCAGCACTGCTAGGGTTCTGCTGCCTCTGACGCAGCCTGAAGGCCTCAGCGGTCACTGCTGTTTGGGTTTTTCTCAGCTTTCCCTGAAAACATTTTGGCATTTTTTGTTCTTGTGGACGTTTTTCAGGGACGGTGTGTTAATGTCTGCTCTCCTTGGCAGCTGGCCGCTTTAGGCTGCTGCAGGTGTTGATGGCAGAGCAAATGAGAAATGAGAGAATTAAAGGCAGATGAAGGATACAGAGTTTATCCGGATTAAGACAAATGAGTGGCGGGGCCGGGCAGCATTGTCTGTTGTTTGAGCTTTTGTTTCTGGGTCAGAACGCACAATTACCCAGACAACAGGGATATTTCATGCGCAATGCCCGCTGCTATTGCCAAAGTTATCCCATTAGTGCAAGTTTGCGGAACTACATTTTTAGTCGATGTTTTGAAGTGGCTTATAAAGGCTTACTTTTTCTTTTAAAGAAGCAATTAGTGTCTAAGTTATTGATCGATCAGCAGCCTCGGTGTGCAGAGTGCAACGTAGACGCCCATACTGGGGTCTTTGGCGCCTCTCCAGAGGACTGACTCCCATTCTTCGTTCGTCTGAGCATCTCTGCTGGCAGCTCGACAGCTCATTTGCTCCCTAATAGAGATGAACTGGTGGGGATAGTCCAAGGGAGAGGGAGATGCTGCTTTCTCCAAGCAGGAGGGGTAACAAGAGGAGGGATACGGCTTCAGGTTGCCTACCATCACCAGTGTAATTGATTACATTCATCACAGCGTGTTGCAGAACCTCACAGTACTGTATAAAACTACTGCCTGGATAGTCTACCCATGTCAGCCTTCAAATGAAGACATATTAGCTGAGAGGGATGAAAAAAAAAACGGTCCAACTCCTCCATCTCCATCCACGTCCAATCCACGCGTGGTTAAAGGTCGCACTGATGTGTAAACATGGAACGAGCAGCTGGGCATAAAACATACAAATCAATATCATGTTACAACACCATTAATGGTAATTGTTTTCCTTTGTAATGTGATCAGCATTCACACACTCGTGTCATGGTTGATTATAAGAACAGGCCTGAATGAAACCCGTGTGGTCCAGGATAAAAGCCGATAGATGACAGCAATCTGACCTGCTCTCATTACCATTGGTGGACACCTCATTGTGTAACCCGACTGCAGAGGAACAGAAAGGCAGGAGATTGGGCTGATTGTGTGTGAATGGGGACTGTAATTAGACCATAACCGCGACCACACCAGACAGGTAAACATCCAACCACAAAGAGCAAATGAAGGTGTTGTTCGCAGACACTGACTAACCGATCATTCAGAGCAATTAATAGCCTCAGCTCATTCATTCAGCCCCGATTTTAGGGGTAAATCCGGGTTAGATCGTAGCCACGCAGTGACCTGTCTTCCTTTCAGCCTCGGGTGCAGCAGTGAGACTATTATTTTTCATTGAGTTCTGCTGTGAATGGTTTGCATTGTCATTGTGTGGCTGTATGAAAACCATCCAGACTGAAATAATCCCTTCAGCTGCAATATTTTAATAAGATCCTGCTGCTGCTGCTGCTCACGTCATGCTTTCAGAATACACACAGGCTAATATAGTAAGGAAGATACAAGTTTAAAGGTGACAGAAAAGAAGGGTGATGAGTTTCCCCACACAGAACCAGAACACATCGTCACCTTTCAAAGCAGTGATTATCATTTTTCCTGTGATGAACCTCAAAAGCAGAAATCTGAATCACTCTAATGATTTATGCCAGCATTTAAATTCAAGGACAATGGAGCAGTGAACTGCCATTACTGTGCAACTGATATTGAAGTATTGCTTGACTTTTATGTATTCAGTAATGACGTGGCACTTACAGATCTTATACCTTTGTCTTCTTTTCTGCACTTTGATCAGATCTTTGCTGTAATTTTGTATACTCTAGGATATCCAGAGGCCATGCTCTCAATAAAGCGCTCAAACATTGTTCAGTTGGTGTTGGTCTGAAAAAGAGACTGAAGTAAAACAAAACAAAAAGTAACCACTGTAACATTGTCTGTGGCCATATCAGTACCAGATCCTTTCCAGCTACCTGATTGGTACTGCACAATTATTTCACTTTAAAATTAAAATTATGTTTAAAATTTGTATAGATACAAGTATGTAGCATAACCTGCCACACACTATAGCATCTGTAGCCAAAGCTAATTTGCAATGCACATCCATAGATGGGCCTTAAAATACATAAAACTCAAGAAATACATAGTATTTTGTTTGTACAGCACAAACACGAGCTCACGAACAACAAAAAAACCACAAAACACGAAACACCAGATCCATACATAACTGATCCTTCTTCAGAAACTTTTTCAGTTTGAGTTTAAAATGCTCCCAGTCAGGACCCACTTTGAGTTCAGTAGGTCAGGAATTCCACGTGTTAATTGCCCCGAACAGAAAAAGCTGTTTGTCCTATTGAGGATTTACGTGAAGGCACCTCACAATTCCCACTGGGTGCTCCATGTGTTACTGAGCCTGAGTGGAACCACCAAGGTCACTGAGCGTGTGCAGCTGTCACCACAGATGAAAAAGAAGCAGGTGTGTCTTACTCTTAAGCTGCTTCCATCAAAAAAGAGCCAGACATTTCCCTCAGGAGCAGGTGGAGAGCTAAAAGGAGAGACATTCTTACATTCAACAGGTGACCAGAAACACAACTCCCAATAAATGCTAATGTTGCTGTCTATCTGCAGGGTGTGTAAACAGGAAACCTCTACGTCTGTCTCTGATATAGTATTTTGTTCGTGGTACTCACAGCACTGAAAACAGTCATATGAAAACAACAGCAAGATCTCTTTCCTAACATTTGTCCCAGTTACTCCAGAGGCCTCACTGTGAGCTGTTTCCATGCTTCTTATATGGCTTTGTTAAGTAGTCACTGCAATGACCACAGGAGGGTGTGTGACACCAATGACTACTGATCCATAATATTTCCTTTGCTCCCTGCTGTGCTGTCATCTTCATACCCTATAGGTCAATTTCTTAATGAACCCTGAGGCTTTCGGTAGCAAATGACTTTGTCCCTCACAGATGTGGAGGTCCTGTAGGGAAAGGATCAATCTCAGCCTCAGTTGTGGGCTAACAGAGAGCCAAAACATGCTAAAGCTTTGAGTTGGTAAAGCCAGCTGTTCCTTTTGTCTGAGTACAATCAATATATTGTTGTGATTTCTCCTACTCATGAGCATCGCTTTCATAGATCTCTCGTCCAAGGAGAAAGGAGAGGATCAACACAAGCTTTATATATTCTAAATATGAAGCTACTTAGCTTAGCATAGAGTAAACAGTGAAACCCCCATAAAACCACAACTTGCCATTTATACACTATTTGTTCACTTTTTCAATTGTTACATGCCCCCCCTCTGCTGGCCAGGATGTGCCACTGTGGCTGATGCTTGGCCTCCTGTCTTTCCAGATGATAGCAGTTTGGCTGATTAGGAATAACCAATAAGAGGAAGTAGGGCACTGGGCTCTCTCTCGCTCTCACTCCATTCCACCTGACCAGAGAGGCAGTCAGTCAGCCAGAGGGCTGGCTGGGATATTATGTTTTGTTTTACGCTTATCTGATGGGTGCAGTAGTTAGCCCCCAGCTCTGACGGCCCTGGCGGGTTGGTCTGGGAGGCTGCCCTTCTTTTGTTTATTTTGGCCGGCCCATCAGTTTGTTTGATTGTTTAGGGGTTTTTCCCTTTGTTTGATTGCTGTTCAATTTATAAATTTATCTTCCTTTAAACTGCAACTTGCTTGATTGTCTTGTGTTAGACCGCATTTGGAGTACCTCCTGTAGAGGGTCATAACAGTCATATCTGAGACAAACCCAAACAAAGAAACATTTAAGCTATCAAAAGCAATTTCACAACATGCCTTTAAGATAAACACAGCGCTTCCAAGAACGTCCGGAAAAAGCAATGTGGAAAAATCTCATTTTGGTTCAGATGATCTGTGTAATAAAGTGGAATTTACAATAAGCCTGTGAGTCAAGCGGCAGAGGCACAGGGCAATCTTATACAGCGAGGAACAAGTACAGCGCTGAGTACAAAACATGACTCAGTATTATGGCATCATCCACAGTTCAGATTTTATGAATCAGAGCAATAAACAGGCAGTATTGCTTGGTGGCTGTGTGAATGTGACATTGTGAATCACCATCTTCAACATCAGACTTCAACTTTCTTGGACTGTTTTCATTTCAGAGATCAGCAAGTGTATGGTCCAGACTGTAAATTATGTCTCAGAGTCAGTTAGAAGCATCAAGTTGCAATATTCTCCAAGTACATGAGAGTATAGCAGATTTACTGGTGGCCACACTGGTACAGTAACACTGTACTGGTACATAGTGGAAGGACTAGAGGACCTACAGTGCAGGAACAGCAACAGGATGTATTATATACTGCCCATGATATCAGAGTGGAGAACACTAAGTCAAAATAATACACCTGTTTTCACAAAATGTACACATTGACATTCTCAACCACTCTTCAACCACAGCGTGTGTGCAACACATTTGAGACCACAGACTCTCTTTGAGTTCAAACACAGACTCTATCACAGCCTATTTACTATGTGATTTTAAACTGTTGATCCCCTGAAACATCAAGTCAGGCTTAATCATTTTGACTTGTACCAAATAACTGCAATTATCTCAAAATGTGTGAATATATGGGAGCTGTAAAGCTTAACAC
The DNA here is from genome assembly GCF_040436345.1 of Pagrus major. NCBI lineage: Eukaryota > Metazoa > Chordata > Actinopteri > Spariformes > Sparidae > Pagrus > Pagrus major. The sequence goes on along the minus strand of NC_133229.1, from coordinate 16,688,671 downwards.
CAAGTATGTCTGGCATTTTTGCTTAACGGATTGATAAAAATGGACACTAAATAAGACACGTACTGTAAGTAACTCATTGTGTTGCCGCTTCCGTGAGGAGTGTTACTGAGCTGACTTTATTTACTGATTCATTACCATTTCCACTGTTTGTAGTTTCCTCCCAAAATTTCTTTAACAAGTTGTGTTTGTTTAAAGCTGCAACAAGGAACTTTCATTTTCTGACTCTGGTGGCCCCTGGGGACAAAAGTGGTATGAGCACCACAAGTAATACGACGCTAATGACACACATCTTTTGTTACCATTCCTACACTTTGCACGTAAGCCTCCAGCTAACAGATTTGGTTGCGCGGTAATAGCAATTTTGTTGAGCTAGAGCTTACATCATCAACATTCCCTAGTAATGTTATGACCTCATAATAATAAGTCAACGGCACAATATAGCTCGATAGCAAATCAAACATAAAATGTTATAAGTCAGTTGTTGCCTGTTGTTTTCCTGTTATATCATTTATCGAGTTAATCATTTAATCAGTGCTATAAATTGAAACTTCTGTTTACCAGGTGATATTTGCATATGGATTCAGTGTAGAAGAGCAGGTGACAGTCCACAGCAGAAACCTCAGAGAGTCATAAAGTTTCCCATGCAGAACTCTATTAATCCCAGACGTTTTCCCTCTCCAACAGCCCCCTTGAGGTTTGTCTTTACAAGTGTAGCTATCTGGGTTGATACGGAGATGCAGAGTTATATTGCCTGTTATCCCCGCTTTACTATAAAACAATGTCAGGATTTAGATTGAATTTCCTTGTCCAGGTGACCCTCTGTTGGGAGTCGGGGATGTGTTTCAGCAACTACCAACCGTGAGTGCCCTCCCCAGGGAGCTCACGGCCCATTTAGTGATTCACTCCAGGAGAGCTGTCACCATGAGGAGAGAGTCACTCCTACTCCTCTACCCTCATGAATTCACATGAGACTGGTGTGCCTGAGTCTGCTTAAGGAACACTGCCTATATTCATCAGACACACAGCAGTCTGAGGAGTTTGCCTCCAAGGTGCTTGAGCTCCTCGAAAATCTCACTGACTCGGCAAAGGTCTGAATCCCTTATTTGACAAACTAAACCAGGAAGTAATGATGCAATTTCTCAAAATAAATACATTTTCCCTCATCCTTTCCTGTGGCAATTTCTTTACAACTGACATGGGTCAAAATCAATTGTCTTCATCTTGTGCAAAAAAACAACAAATGGTTTTATGAAGCTTTCATATTCAGATTCAGTCAAACCAATTGGGGATCTTCAAGAATTAAATTCCCTCTTTGTGTTAACATTACTCTGCTGTAAATCAGAAGGAAACACTGCCTGTGGGAACACAAAGGGGGAATTTGGCGCTGAAAAGGCTGACTGTAATAACCCTCATTTGATTTCCCGAACTCAGTTTGCTGAAGTCTCATTATAACTTTAGCTGAACTTTAAAATGCATTCTACACAAAAGGAGGCGAGCAGATTCTGTCCCTAATCACTTATAGCGGGGTTGCTGACGAAGGGATCTCTTCAGGGACAGTTTGAACAAATAAGTCTCCTCATGATTACATTTATATACTAGTAATTAGCAAGAACAAATATAAGTTGGAGGAAACAGTGCCACTGAGCCTACATTTCATCAACGTAATGGGGGAATGTTGTTTGCAAGTTGTAAAATGTTGATACTCATTTACTAAACTAAATTTCATCATGTTTATGTTAAGTTACAATGTTAATGACCTAGGTCGTTTTTAACGGAAGTTACAGAAATAATGTAGTGATTCAAGGTCAAACCATACTGCTTTGTTGCAAACCTAACCGAGTATTTCTCTTGTCAAAATGTAACCAAACTGCGACGTTTATTGCAGGAATGCTGTAACGGCCATGTTGTTTTGGGAACAGTGATATATGTCGTTTTGGAAACACGCAGACAGTTGGCGTTTTGGTATGATGAGGATGTGTTGTGAAAAGAACACGGACATAATCCAAAAAGTAATTACAATTTCCATCACAACATACCTGGGCAAACAAATTATTAATAATCAATGTCATTTTAATGATATAGAGAGAAATATTGTACATATTTTAAAAAGATGTTCATATCACATTTGCTTCTATAATTGACAAAAGTCATCAGTGCTGATGCATTTAAATATTCATGCATTTTTATGCATTTGGACATTCTCATGCACATGTGGACACGCATGCACATCAATACACTTAAGTCTAGCCCAGCACTGTGTTAATGATTGTGTCACAGACCCAAGTGCTGCCTGCCAGTGTCACAGTTCATCTCTGCCTCACCACTCCTGCACCTGCCTGCTTCAATCTGCCAATCAGACACACCCCTCTCATCAAGCCACCTCCACTCACCTGTGCTCTCTGCTCTGCTCTGGCTGCATTTAAGCCCCAGCTCCACACTCACTCATTGCCAGATTGTTCTCGATGCTTGCACCAGACTCTCCAGCGTTTCTCTGCCTGATCTCCCGGTTTCGACCCTGCTTGCCTCCGACCATCCTGCCTGACCGATCTCCTGGAAATCACCTCAGCCTTCCGTCCCCGACCACGATCCTCACCTGTCCCTTTCCGGATTCTGCCTGTCTGCTCCCTTGGCTATCCGGTGATTACCGGATTCAGCTCTACAGAGTAAGTGTCACTCTCGTCTCCTCTGTGGCTTCCTGCAGTTCTGTGACTCTGATTATTCCTTCACTGAGTGAGTACAAAACTGAGTTTCATGGACGTTACTCACCAGTATCCTGGTTTGGTCGGATGAACCTGATCTACAATCCCCACCAGATACTGTTAAAGGCCAGCGGCCAGAAGACAGACTGTTTTGCCTACTGCCATTGATTCCTGCACTTGTGCCAATAAAGTTTGTTACCAACGATACTTGCCTGTCTTTGTGCTGCTATTGGGTCCAAACCAAACCCATTACAGCCAGTCAATTGGTAGACTTCCTGTTGTTCTCTCCTGAGCAGGTTGTAACCTCTGCTGAGTGCACAGATGACAAACAGAAGGAACTATGGGTAGTTTACATCTTTCCGGTTCATTTATCTGTAAGACAGGGTCAACAGGATGCTTTACTTTCATTTCAGTCAGTGTAAAATGGAAAGTGAGACTGCAATTCAGTGATAAATGACCGAGCATTCCTTTTATTTTATTGTTTTTTATATCAAAATCTATATGTAAAAATAGCATGGCTTCAAATGATCAACAAGCAGTGGAGCCATATACTGTACCCACCAATCTGTATCTTTAACAGTGACTGACGGGTGAATCATTTTACATATCCTACTTTGCTTTTTGTATAATTCTTGCACCACTGCCTGCTCCTTCTATGATTTTTACGGGGATTTTCCCGAGTTTGATAGATGCTGGACGAAATGATGTGGTATTTTTCACATGTTGTCCAACAGGTTAATAGGTTTATTCTGCTTCGATGGTCTAAAGATTCCAAGAAGGGTCTGTGTCTAAAGAGGAATTAAGCCATAGTTCAGTTGAGCACATCGCTGAGATGAGAGCAGCTCCTGACATATTTTTCTAGAGGATATACACTTGACTGGCTGATTAGCCTTCAAGCTGTTCTTTTCAACTTCTAACTTGGACACTCGCCCGTCCTACCAATCTGTTAGGCTGCTGACTGCTGATGTATCTTTAGTTTCCTCCAGTGGTTTTGCGGTAGAATGAATACAGACTACCTGATGTGTCCTGCTGGATTAGTGGATCTTTTTCTGAACACGGCCTTGTTCAGTGGAAAATGATCTTATCTGCAGTCTGTATGTGGTGATGTGCACGTAGGAAACAGGTCTCTACAACATGGGAAAGAGAAACTGATGTTAACCCTTTATTGGTCTTCTCACCTTTTTAATACAGCACATTTTGTGCTGTGTACTCGATGTGATTGCCATTTATACTGGTATGTTGGGCCAAGAAAATCAGTAGGTCCTTTACAAGTTCTTTCTAGGAAGTTATGGGCCTAAAAAATCTCTTTCGGCGTGCAGCATGTTTAGAGTTTTTGAAGGTGATCATATGTGTCTTCGATGCAGTTTTGTTTCAGAGGCCTTACTGAATAAAGTCAAGTAAATAAAAACCCCTCCAAAGTCTGATTTATTTTTTTCATGAAAACATTCTGTACAGGAGTGACCAAGTAGACGAATGATTACAGTGAATGCCACATAACTGCTATGTCCCTGCATGGCTTCCATCTGGGGACCTGTCGTTCCAATGAAGGTGCACATTTAAAAGAAAGTTATGGCTCTTTAGGTTCAACTTTCAGTTTTATGTTGTGACAAATATGTTGTTATGCTCTGGTTAGGTTAAGGCACAAAAGCCTTTGGTTATGGATAGGAAAAAATGCTGTTTTGGCTCACCTGGTCCTGTCACCAGAAATTGGAAATTGTCTCGACGTCTCCTCAAAAATACCTGGTTTGGTTGCTGCAAACATGGCTGGAAGATATCCCAATGTCTTGTTAAAAATATCCAGTGGTGTCATGCTTACAGATAGTGAAATGCTGTCTCGAATTTTGATCTTTGGCTTGGCAGCCATGTCGCCCAGCTGTCATGCACCACCATGTAATGTGAATGCGGTATAACACATTGTAGAAATGTTGATATGACACTCACGACACATAAAAATGTCTTTGTACATATACAATATTTGTTCCTCACTTAAAAAGCAAAAAAATCTTTAAGATATTCATTTTTTTATATAAGCTAATTCATGTTATCAGTTCCTTTTAATGTTTGTGTTTTGAAACTCAGTCCAGCACATAGCCTGTTGCCTGTATGACCTTATCTGGATGACCCGAACAAAGTGGGTCATGTTGTGTAATCCAGAGGAAGGAAGTGAAAAAAAAATCAAATCATGTCTGCCTGGTCCCCATGTGGTCGCAGTGGGATGAAGAGGGAGGAGGGTTGTGTTTTTGAGGTGACACATGGTTTTTCTCAGCGCAGACAGATCAACATCTCTCTGGCCTTCTCGAGTCTCCGGGCAAACAGCTGAGACTGGACTCGTTTCCGGAGCTCCATCTTCGCCTGCCTCGCCCTTCCCTGCTGCCCTCCCGATGTGATTTGTGTTTGATCTCAAATCTTCAGCATGCCTCATTAGAGCAACGGTGACCTTGGAATTAAAATGCTCCAACTGCATCTCAGGTGTCTTTTGAGGAGTATTAAGAAGTGAAAAAAATTTCCAGTAATCTGGAGGGTGTTACTTAAGAGTTTTTTTTTGGTCATGATGTTTCTTCTTCTTTTCCCCTTTATTGGGAAGTTAAAAACACAAAATATGAGTTGACAGAAAGATGCAACTAATCTGGCAAAAGTCTCGTGTCAGATTTAATCTAATATAAAAGAAATCAGTACTGGGGAATTCTGATACTTTAACGTTAATTGTATGTGTGATAAGCATTTTTAATACTAAAACTGCATCTACTCCCAATCATTTTTTTGACAAGTGCTTTCTTTATTTTCAGCAAAGTATATATGTTATAAATTATAATTATTAAAATATAATGAAAGCAATATCAGTTGTAAGTACAATATATACATGAAATGGCTCATAAAGGCCAGAATATGCATGTTTCTGAGGTTGACATGAGGAAAAATCATCAGTCAGCTTCAAAACCTAGAAATGCCGGTCTAAGCACAACGTACACCATATGCTCACACAGGAAGCAGACATCGATGTACTTTTTTTGCGCATAAGCATGAAGAAGCACATACACAGACACACAAACATGCACACAGCAAGAGGGAGGGGCGGATAAATCTGGTCGGCTTTCTCAGAAGTGTCTGTGGCCTGAGACATGCATCAGGGCCATCCAGTCTGAATCTCCAGCGGCGCTGAAGGTCCCAACAGATGGCCAGCTGCTCCATCACACTCTGCACCCTAGGCCACACTGATTTAGCAACACTGAGATACTCCAAACAGCCACATGGGGAGCTATCATCACTCTAATCAGTGTTGAGCTATTGTTATTACACACTCATGCTGTGCAGCCAAACTCAAAACCCATAGATATTTATTTGAAATTCTGGTGAAGAGTCTGAAGTTTCTACCAGAAGAGTCATGAAGTCAATAAAATGTTGGAATAGAGTGTAGTTTATGTGCCATCCTAAAAGCAAATAAAAAGTGCTGCTCTTGGTTGAAAACTGCACTGAAACATTTGCTCAATGATGAAACAAATGAAAAGATTTCATCTCACTCCTGTACCACAGCTCTAATTGCTATACTACAGCTTCCAGCCACACTAGACTCACCCTGACACTTGTCCGCACAGATATCATTCACGAGACACTAAACAAAATATTAGAAAACATATAGGCTATGCAATGCCCAGTTGTATAATACTGGGAAAAAAAATCAAATAAAATTAATACAATAAATGAATACTTTGGTAGATGCACAACATTAAATGAACAGGATTCTACTTAAAGGACTTGTTAGACATTTTGGGAAATATGCTTAATTACTATCTAGCCAGGAAGAGTTAGGTGAGAAGCTAGTGACTCTCATTACTGTACATCAAGTTGACATCCGTGTGGTATTACCGCTGGCGCTGCTGTCAGAAATGTAATGTTAGCTACTGTCCAAAGCAAAAAACAACCCCAATGTCAATGCTATGAAAAGGCAGCATAAAACACACGGTTGTATTATTAAGTAGACAGGTTTTGGTACTCACTGATCTAGTCGAAAGAATGCCAAGACTTTTAGCAACACTCAACAAAAATATAAACAAAACTCTAAGAAATTTGTTAAAATCCATGTTTGTGAAAACTTCTCCTTTGCCAAAATAATCCATCCACCTCACAGCTGTGGCTTGTCAAGACGCTGATTAAACAACATGATCAGTGCACAGGTGCTGGTTGTAATAAGAGGCCTCTCTAAAGTGTGCAGTTTAATCACACAACACGATGCCACAGATGTGGAAAGTTTTCAGGGGTTGTGCAGTTGGCATGCTGCCTGCAGGGATGTCCACAGGAGCTGTTGCAAATTAAATGAATGTTAATTCCACTACTGTATGATTTGTCCGCTGCTATACATGTGATTTTTCAAGGTAAAACTTGATACCTTAGCACCAATCATGCTGTTTAAACAGCGTCTTAATACGCTACACCTGTGACGTGGATGGATTATCCCGGCAAAAGTCTAAAAAAGTCTTAAATCTTTATTTGTGACGAGTGCAAAAATTTGAGCTAAAACTAAAGTCTTGTGTTTTTGTTGAGTGTAGTTCGCTTGCTAGTTAAGACTGAAGCTAAAACTGCTGCTTTAAGTTGCAATGAAACATCAGTGTTTCCCATTCAGTAGCCTACATACTTGCCCTATGATACATTCAAGTTAACTTGCTCTTACCAACTCTCTCTCTCTCTCTCTCTCTCTCTCTCTCTCTCTCTCACACACACACACACACACACACACACACTCTCTCTCTCTCTCTCTCTCTCTCTCTCTCTCTCTCTCTCACACACACACTAATGATCCCTGCCTGTATGCGTCAGTGTTGTCCAGATGGCATACGCAGCAGTATCGGCAAAACTAAAGAGAGATTTTGGTGACGCTGTTATCTTTTAAACTATATTTTAGTCTCATCTTTTTATATAAAAATATATTATTACGTATGTAGTGATAGGCACAGTTAAGTGTTAAAAAGTTACTTATGTCTCACTCCTTGTTATCTCTCTTTTATAAAGAGTATATGTATAGAGTGTATACTACATGCTCCGGTGCGGCTGAGTTACACGGACAAAACAAATCAAACAAATCCTCCTGTGGTCAAACTTTGGGTTTTTTTCAATGAATATACAGTGAATATAAAGATTTTTTTTAAAGGAGAAACAGGTTTGTTTTCAGGGTTTTTGAGGTCAGTGTAAGCCAATCTGTGCGCATGCTGTCTCCCAGATTGACACTCTGTCTCTAATGAGCTCACTTGGACTTGAAATTAAGCCGTTATCCTGCGTAATCCCTTTTATCTCACTCTCCATTCTGTATCACACATGAAATGAAATGCAGAGCCATAACCAAGATTAAAAAAAAAAAACTTAGGTCATGAGTCAAAATCCCAATCCTAATACACTCTTTGCCCCTACAAATTAGCCCTACCCCTGTTGTAAACGTTCATGCCAAAGTCTAGGGCGTCCTGATACTTGCTGGGATAGAAGGGCAGGCTGAAGTGTTGGGGCTACATGGGCCTACAAATGAAATGGCGTCCGCACTGTCACGTCGTCTCATCTTAAAAAAAGGTTGTATTCTGTCACAGTTATTTATACTTCATGGAAATCTCAAGGACTCCTGTAAACAAATCTTTATAATCTGTATCCTTTTTTTCTTGGCCACAACCAGATATCCACCAAAGATTGACCACAGGATTATTTATTTGATTTGTTTTGTCTGTGTAATTCTGCCACACTGTAGCATGTAGCATACACCTGCTCTATATAAAAGATATAAGGATAACAAGGAGTGAGACATGAGTAACTTTTTCCTCATAATAGGAAGTGATCCGACATTTACAGACATGCCCCCGGAGAGTAGTTTGGAAAGGTCAAACCACTGCAACACCAGTGGAAGCCCGCTTGCGTGAGTGTCACATTCCACCAAATGAACAGCATAATGCCGCACTCTCTGATTCAGCACTGTGCTAAAAGGTTACAACAAATGAACAGTTTAACACCAAACTCATTTATCTGTGCGATTGCAAAGGTTGTTCCAGCTTCATGGGACCGTTGCATATCATTAGCATGTGCGGGGAACGTGTGGCATTGTGTACAATTACAAAAGAACAATTAGCATTTATATAGGCTCTGAGTGTGGCAGGGGAACATGATTAGGATAACTACGGGAGAGGTAAAGGCTGAGGTCTGATTACCACCATATGTGGGTCTTAATGAGAGCGCTCAGTTATGTCCTTTGTTTTTTATGCCACATTACAGACCAATTAGCATATGTTGGTGAACATGAGAGCTAATAGTTTGGAATGAGAATTAGATGATGGAAAGAATTTGAACTTTCACAGCTTTTCATTTCTTATTCAGAAACGTCGTTGCTGAGGTCGTGATTTACACTCCGTTGTGCAAGAGTGGCAGAATCAGATCATTTCCAGCTGCCCATGGCCTCAATTCCATTCGATCTCTTCTCAGGCTTGACCAATACACTAATGGGGGGATAAATGCCAGTCCATTTCCCTTACCTGCGTCTTCCTGGAAAGGCACTGACAATTATCATTCGTCTCCTGATGGGGGGTTGTCTGGGCCTCTCATGTGGCAGATAAGAGAGTAGGCAAATAAACTGGGAGAGAGAAACGTGTAATGCCATGCGGTCCTCTGGCATATGAAGAAAGGTTCCAAAATGAGTGTCATCAAAACAAGTCGCCAAAATCTTATTCCGTCACCTCCCCCCCTTCCCAGACCAGACATAAACGCGGTCAGAGCCATGGCTGTTTGATCTCTAAAAGAAGAAATTAGCTGAGGCTGAAGGTGCAGAAATGATATTGACACTCTGCCATAGGTCATTCAAAGGGAGAGAGAATCAGAGTGAGGAGTACAAAGCAAACTTCATTTTAACGACTCCTCCTGGTTGATGTGCAGGATCTGAGTCGAGTTTCCTCTGAAGTCTGCCAAAAACTTTCAGTCTCGGGACAAAATATTGAGTCACGTTGTTAAAATATCTGAGAAACAGGTTTGTTTTCAGGGTTTTGAGGTCAGTGTAAACCAATCTATGTGCATTCTGTCTCCCAGACTGACACTGTGTATCTAATGAGCTCGTTTGGACTTGAAATTAAGCTGTTATCCTGCGTAATCCCTTTTATCTCACTCTTCATTCTGTATCACACATGAAATGAAATGCAGAGCCTTTTAGAAATACTTAGGTCATGAGTCAAAATCCCAATTATAATACACCCTGTGCCCCTACAAATTAGCCCTACCCCTGTTTTGAATGTTCACACCAAAAGGGTCAGGTGTCCAGATACTTGATGGGATTGAAGGGTAGGGTGAAGTGTTAGGGCTACAGGGCCTTAAAACAGAGGTTTTTCAGAGGCACACTTCTAACAACACTCTGTTGTTTCAGTGTACTATGGTCCTTTTCTTTGAAACAAGCATAAAATAATCACTATTTGTTTGCGGATGTCTCGGTAACTAGCTAACATTACATTGTTTTAGCTGATTCATCCATGAACCACCACCAAAGTCGCTGCACTTGGTACCACTCGTCTAATATCAGTGCAGACTGTCAGGGTAGGAGCACAGGTTGCAAATGTTAGCCTATAAAGCACCACTAGCGACCAGCTAACGAAACAGTGTTCCTTTTGTCATGACTTGATTGACAGCATGAAATTGTGAACGAACTGCGTCCATGCTTTTCTATCTCCATCAGAGGTGCATGGCAAATGGCATTGTGATAATACCAGGATTGCCACAGTGCGCACACAGCTGAAGACGGCATATTGGCATATATACAACAAACAAGATAAAATGTATTCAATGTAATTCGTGAACTTTAAGGGGAGCTGGTAGGTGGAGTTTGTTACCTGTGGATAGAGCCAGGCTAGCTGTTTCCCTCTCTTTCCAGTCTTTATGCTAAGCTAAGCTAACCAACTGTTGGATGTAGCATCATTTTAACTGTACAGACATGTCAGTGGTACTGATGTTTTCATATAACTCTCGGTAAGATAGTAATAATTGCCTTTTCCAAAATGTCTTAATGTTTTCAAATCACACTGTAAAATACAGACCAATGTCTATGTTTTTATTTGTACACCCTGAATGTTGCTAATAACCCTAATTTTCCCGAAAAAGACAGAGGACGTAATAATAATAATATTAACTTTATTTATATAGCACTTTTCAAAAACAAGTTACAAAGTGCTTTACAATAAAACAGATAATAGCAGTGTATTCAGTCTTAGCTGCTGCACATATGGGAACACACACACACACACACGCACACACACACACACACCCACGCACACACACACACGCACGCACCCACGCACACACACACGCACACACACACACGCACACACACACACACGCACACACACACACACACACACACACACACACACACACACACACACACACACACACACACACACACACACAGTTAGGTGATGACCGAGAGAATAAATTCAGGTAATTTTGTGCTGAGTCTTTCAGGTTACATGATCTATTAGGTGAAGATAAAACAAACATTACTCATGTTCTTATTCAGTCTTTGAGCATTTGCCCACCTTTTGTGCTTTTTTATCGTGCATCGTTCATCTTGCTGCAACTGTATTTTTATGTATTGCTCCAGCCTGTCAGATATGCTTCTCCTTTGATAAAAATGTTCACTATCAAAAATAGAAGGGCAGAGAGAAGATACATAAATCCTCAACAACAGTGCGGCTTCGACACTGTCTGGCCGTTTTTCAAGCTTTTCAGATTTCTTCTTTTGAAACTGTTATTGAAGTTCTTGGACTTGTGAGAGATTAAATAGAAAATATGTTATGATTTGGACTGAAGAATCCAAACAAGATATTTTTTGATTCCTGGATATTTCCTGTGTATCCCAGTGTATGAAATGTAAATACTCAGACTCGGCAATCTGTCTCCATCCTCTACCTTGCTGCAGAGCATTTCCTTCTCAACATGTCTTTCAACACATGCTCAAAGGACACATATTATGCAAATTTTTATATAAAGTTCATAATTTTATTTCGGGTTACAACAAGAATAGGTTTACATGCTTTAATGCTCAAAAAACACATCAGTTTTCTCATACTGTCCAGTGCTGCAGCACTGTATTCCCCCTCCCGAATATCCAGTCTCCTCTGATTGGTCAGCTTGCATATGCCTGAACCAGCACTGCTAACAACAACAGAGCAGCTGTGATAAATTAATTCTTATGTGCTCATCTAGCCACTAGGCAAAAATTATGCAAATGTTTGACATGATGACGTAGTGTGATGTCACAAAGTCACAGAATTAAAGGTGAGACTACTGATGAGGCGTTTTAGGCACATCGGGAGCAGTGTTTTCTGTGAGAGAGAGGAACTTTCAAGACCTTTTACATGCACAAGACACCTTAATAAAACAATGAAGGAAAGGAAAAAAAAAAAAAGCACAATAGGTCTCCTTTAAGATGAGCGCAGGATACAATTAACTCACAGCTGCTGATTATCAGATTAGTCCTCACTCAGTAAGACTTAATCTAAAAATCAATACCTGTTGTTGACCTGTAATTGTACAGGTCTTTTCTTGGACTGGCTCTGCATTTGATTGCAGATCTGTAATTGATTTTCATGGTTACATTAAAGAAAACAGGTAACCCAGGAGGGATTTCTTTGGGGATTTGTGTGTAATTAACGTGTTTTCTCCTGTCTTTGGGGTAATGCAATTCTCCGGCGAGCCCTGCAGATGGTCTGCTGCTTTTAGTTTACAGAGCCGACCATCCAGTAGAGCCTCAAGAGTAATCAATGTAAGACCTTTCACTGAATCATTACTCAAAATTCGGTTTAGAGCTGCAATCGTGGAAAAACGCAGAGCTGTGCGGAGAGTGACAGAGGTCATCTCGCCGGGTCCACGGAGGCTGGCGGGGACTATCGATCCGCCTGATTTTGATTTCACAAAGAATGAGTAGCGTGACCTCCATTTGACAGCTGTATGCCAAAGATAGGAACATTGTATCTGTCACATAGGATTAATCTGCCTCTGGAGGGAAGAAGGTGGACTCATAATCATTAAACCAGAACTCCTGAAAGGTGGAACATGTAGAATCTTAAGACTCCAGTGTGTTCAGTGTGTAAATGGTAACATCTCAAAATAAGTCTGTAATCAAATGAGATGATTGATGAGGTGATTGGTATCCTCAGGTGCTTTTGCTGTTTCTCTGAACTTGAACCACATTTTGTTTGAGCCCTGATGCCTTTTGTCACAAAGTGGAAGTTGTTATTTGTCACCTGTCGGACTCACTGGCATCACTTCTGGTGTTTGCTTCTCCTTTGGCTGACAGAACCTTCCATGGCATTGTTTTGCAGTTTGTGTAAATCACTTTAAAGGAGCTCCATGTAACAATTTGTGGAAATTTCCATATATTAATCACTTTTTGTTTATTTATGCGAGCGGATTGTAATGTGACCTGAAACATTAGACCTTATTCGTCTCTCTCAGTTGCCTGTACAAGCCTGTGGACGATCCGTTTAAGTTCTTTAAAGCTGCTGGACTGTGGACTTCCTTTGTGAAGGACTCGACTCTGATTTTCAGTGACAGTCCAAAGGATGTGACTTTATGCACGTTCGCTAGCGCCTCGTTCAGTTCCTGTCTCCACTCCCCTAACAGAGAGCAGCAGTAGCTAATGTTAGTTTAGAAATGGAGTAAACTAATGACCGGCTTCAAGCACAACACAGAAAATTCCACAGAGACCCCTTAATGTTGCAGCTAATAAAGGTGGAAATAATTTTAATTACCTTAAATGTGATCTTATCTCATCTTAACCCATAATGATACATTACGATTTACTGGTTGACTACATTCTGTATTATTAATCTAAATATGCTAAATAGTAAATACATTTATCAAATAAAGTAAAAATGATTATACTTGCCTCTGAATTGTGTATAAAGTAGCAGAAAATAGAAAAACTCTAGCTACCTTCCACCACTGCTATTTTGTACCAAAAAGACCTAAATTATCCCTGCGACTCCCAAAACGACATATACCATAGGTGTCGCTGTTCCAAAAACAACATGACAGTTGCAGCGTAACAGCGACAGGCTTACCGGACCTTCACCTTCATTGGTTTTAGGCAAGGTAACTTCTGGGTTAGGTTTAGGAAAACATGTGCATTGCCATTAAAATATCACAGTAACTTAAGTTACATACATAAGAAGTATCTGTTACATTATGTATGTGACGTACTTTGTCAGTTAAAAGGACTCACTGTTGGCCTTTTATATCAAACTGGACATGAACAGCCGTCTCCTGGATGAAAATCATGTGCTTGTTTGACTCAGCTATCCACTCCAACAGTATTTCATTGCTAAATGGCGGAAGGAGCCATCCAGATGTTGTATAATTTGATGATCGTTTCACCTTTTTGTCGACGCAACACAAGGACACAGCAAACAGCGGAGACTGTGTACTCACATGGCAGCACCTCACTGATATGTTGCTCCTTTTGACCTTCATTCCCATTCAGTCCCTATAAATGGATCTCCTTTGCATTCATGATAATGTCCTTTTGTGAACACATGGACCCTCACCTTAGAAGACATTTCGACTCACCATGATCACAAAGGTGTGATCTGCTAATACTATACATGTCACCTGGCAACATTATATGAAGGGAGAGATGCTTTTTGACACCAAGCTTTCCAGTTAGAACCCTTCAATATAAGGAAAAACACCCCAGAATGATAGCATGATAAAGAGTTCACTCATTAGCCTTGAACTCAATTAGTCAAATTAAGTGTCATATTGCCAAATGTGACACATTGTGGTCAGTGTGATGTAGTTACACAACCACACTGTGTTCAGATTCGGTTCTTGTTTAGATACAGGGAGATCATTGTGAAACATTTATTCTCCCAGTGGTTGTAATTACTGGCACGAAGCCTGACATTGTTGCTCGTGGCTGTATTTGATGATAAAACCCGAGGTGTAGATCAACATTTGAGACACACTCTTTGCTCCAGTGGCACATACAGTACACCAGTATGTTCAGGTTAGATGTTCAATGTGGATATGAGATCTCACATGTCTGATGTGGACTGTATTGGAATTTTGCTCAGAGCGGAGGCTGAAGGGTTTGCTTGTTTGGTAGTTACTGCATATAACCCTGTGCTTTGAAATCTCAGAACACAAAAACCCTTTTTTATTTTTATCCAACTTCTGATAACCAGACGGGTTTGTGAGTGAACTTTAAATCCACCGTCTACGCTCCATGAATACACAATTCTTAGAGGCAAGGTGTATGATTTATATAAATGCGTGTGTACTGTCGAATATTTCACTTCAGATCCCTGGATGAGACTGTGTGACACTGTGCCGACAGTAGATTGAGAAAGCTTTAGATATACAGTTCAGCGCCAGTTCTTCAGACTGTTTTGTATACGGCATGTCACTACATCATCGAGTAGAGGACAGGAGCGTAGCACACATGTCCAAACTCACCTGAATCACAGAATGTTATTGCAACTGCACTTACACACACAAAAGCTCCAGAGCTGGAGGTGTTTCTGTACACTGCAGGCGACCTGGTGCATGAGAAGTGAAACAAACGAGGCATGTGAGGTCAGTTTTGTCTCCTGTCGACCAGAGAAACAGAGGAAGCTCACAAAATAATCTGCAGATCACAGAGGGGAAGTGTTGTCGAATGTATGAAAACCTGAGGACAAGAGAGCAGGAGAGCATGAAAGGAGCTAAACTTGAGTGTCTTTGGGGCTAAGATAATAAATATTATTATATGATTATATATTATATGAAGATTATTTATCGTTTTGAGACAAGGCAGCTTGAAATAGACCCTTTTCATGGCAGACATTTTGGATATTGTCAAACCAGGAAAAGCCGAGATGTGACTCATAATGTTAATGATGGCTCCATTCCATTAAGTGCCCCAGCTAACGTTACTCCAATATAGCCGCTTCCTGGACTGGCTTCCACTCAGGGAGGACGTTCTGTACAGTGGATCACGCTATCATGAAAAGGGGCTCTTTATGTCACCTGTAAACCCACAAGACAATGTAATATGAATTGCGTGCAGCTCACATTTTTCTGTCCGAACCCAACAGAGCTTGAGACAGTAATAACCAAGCCGGACCTGAACTCGGCAGGTATTCTGTTTTTTACGTCCAAACCCAACTCGCACTGGACGCAGTTAATGTGAGCTGAAGCACTGGGTTTGTGATAACCTGTCACGTCAATCTCACAAGTTTCCATTTTTCATAACCAGCTGCTTTGTCACTATCTGCTATAATGACTAAATCAAAATGCCTAAATAGCGTCAGTGGTTTTTGTTAGTTAAAATTATCTGATGACAATATTTTCTTTACATCCTCCATCTTTAGCTGGCTAAAACTACATGAATGATTGTCACAGATAGACAACGCAAACTAACGAATAGCCTCTGTAATGTGTTGTCACATAAATAGCAAACCCCAGACATGCTAACGATATCAGTTCTTATGTTTGAGCGCACAAACTTACATATAAATGTATTAATACACATCTGCTCTGTTTTTTTGGGGGATTTGGAGATGCTAAAATAAAAGACACAACCTCAAAGCTCTTATATTACAGATGAACACTTAAGAGCACATACAGAAGCTGTTTTTAAATATGGAAAATTAAGAGACAAATTTCCAGTTGGGCTGGATTCATATCAGTAGGTGTGCATTGAGGGAAATATATTTAGCATGCTGCATCTATAAGTGGCACGAATTAAGTCATGTAACCAAGCTATCTTTCATCAAATTCCACTTTTTATCTGCTAATAAGGTTTCTTCTATTTTTAGATACAGTTTTCATTGAATCAGTCACCACCAACTAATGTGTAAAGGTGTTTTTTTCTATTTTTATCACATCCACACAGTAATCAAGTGAATTTAAGATTGTCCTTCAGTTGCCAGCACCTCTCAAGACTTTCCCCATGGGCTTGTACCCTCATTCAATCTGAAGCCTTCAGTGAAACAGCTAGACCAGCCAATTCCACAGGTCACTGCCCTGGTGGAGGCCTGGTAAACATGTAATAGAGAGGTGGGATGAGAT
This sequence comes from Pagrus major, assembly GCF_040436345.1. NCBI lineage: Eukaryota > Metazoa > Chordata > Actinopteri > Spariformes > Sparidae > Pagrus > Pagrus major. The sequence continues at coordinate 16,671,914 of NC_133229.1, read as the reverse complement.
GGGATTGTGTTGTCTGTCAATAGAACCAGGTTGAAAACATCAGAGCTGCAAAACTGCACAGGCCACAGTGATATCATGTTGTAACCTGTGGTGATTTCTTGAATAGCATTCAGGTCTATTTGGGATTTAAATGATTGCACCATGTCTGCTTGAAGGTGTTCGTGCAAAACCATTTTGTCAAGTGTAATACAAACCAAGGCTGCTGCAGAGTGAACGATGCCATGTTCAAAGAATATCACAGAAAGGATTTTAGCAAAAATTTTGTTTGGGGGAAACTAATTGCATTTGCTCTTTTGACTCCTCTTGAGCAAATCACAAGGTTGAACCTGGCAATGACACTTTAAAACACCTGCCAAACAAAAGCAGTCATACAGAGGTCTGGACAGACAGCACAGGCAATAAATCCTCATTTACGTGATGGTCACTGAGGTGTGACAAGCTGGCTTCCACAAGAGGGAACTAGATCAAAGACTGGGCAGTGACGGAGACAGCGGGAAGGTGATTCACCTCTAAGGAAAAGTTCTGTGGCAACGTGGACTTGACCTTCAAGTTCTGGCTCTGAGTTAACATGAAAGTGGAACCTAAAATATAAATGACTGCTTGTGAAATTTGGAATAAATCTGGAACAAATCTTTAACTCTGTATCCTTTTTTCACCTCCTACTTTTAAATCTTCGTGCTGTGCCTTAAAGTGTAAAGTGTGATAATTGAAATACAACTGGTCAAAACACGGTTAATGTCAGTACAGTAAAGGGGCTCTATGTAAAGATTTGTAGCTACTACATGTATTTATTCCTTTTTTTATTGGCCATATGTGAGCGGATTGTAACATGATATGAAAAACAAGACACTCCCTGCCTCTCTCGGTTGCCGGTACCAGGCTGTGGACGATTTGTTTGAGCTGTTTAATGCTGCTGGATCTGATATTCCGGTCAAAATGTCAAAAGGATGTGACTTAATGCATGTTCTCAAGAGCCTCGTCTCAGCGCCTCTCTCCGCTCTGCTAAGAGAAAGCAACAGTAGCTAACGTTAGTTAAGAAATGGAGTCCACTAACATAAACTAACGACTTCCAGCACAACACAGAAGCTCCACTGAGCCCCTTAAAATCAATCCTCTTTAAGTATCTTTCAGAAAGAATCTATGTCAGGTACAGCTCTTCAGTGTCACTGGACCATGCACTAGGCTTACGATTTGATTGCTGCACCACTATTATATGAAGCCAGGAGCTGTTTTCTACTTATAAAGTGGCAGGGTCATAACCTCCAGTGCAGTTATTGATGAGACAGTTAATACCTTCTAGTAGTAGTAGATATTTTTTCCTTTCCGTCTTGAAAGAAGCAGTTCTGGACAGCTGTAGCTAAAAAGTTAGATAGGCAGGCTGGGAACACTCTGGCAGCTGTCTACATAAGAAATTCTCCCCATTCCTGTAAAATACACTGGAGATGCTCTTGAAAGTGAGACAGTGTGCTTTCAATGAGGTGAAATGACAACTTAAATGCATCATGTTTATGATTTGTACACAAAGACGCAATTTCTTCCCCTTTTAAATGCTTATGTGGATTAATGACTAGAAACAGACAGCAGTGAAATTGTAAAAGGTGTGAAGATTGAATACACTTAAAATATGTGTGTGCCACAACCTTTCTCTGAACACATAAACCTCTAATCATAAAGTGTATTTGTCTAAATGTGACTGTTGATTATCTAATAGATCTGGTGTCAGTCACAGAGTTGTGTATTTTCCACATCTTTTCACAGGGGTGTCACTTTGTGTTGCAAAGTGGTGGGGACATAAAAGCTCAGATGATTTTTTTTTTCAAACTCGTTAATATTTAATTTAACGCAACGCAATGAGCAAATCGTATGTGGTCACAGTAGATAATTAGGGTGTGGATAAGTAATTCTAGGTGTGCAGATGTCCCAGTGTACATTGTGCTGATCACAGCTATTATCTAATGAACAATAAGTGTTTTACTGCACATGTTGAAGGCTGTTGCTTAGCCTTAGTATAGACCACTTTACAAATTAACACCTGGGTAAAGATGTTGTCATATTTCACATCCAACCCAAGTGCTAGAATAAATGTTAGCTATTTATGTTTCTGCAAAACCACAGATAAATTAAAATGGAACATTTTCAACGCTTTTTTTTAAGGTCTTTTTTCTCTCTTATTACAACGCTGTGCTTATACTCTGGTTAGGTTTAGGCACAAAACCCACTTGGTTTGGTTCTGGAAAGAAAAATCATGGTTTGGCATAGAATATCGGTTTTAGTCACCAAAAAAACAGCTGGAAATATTCCCAGGTCTCTTTAAAAATGCCACGCTTGGTATAAATGTCAGCCTTGGATGTATCTGTGTTTTGCAGGAAACATTATAATATCCTGGCAACAGCCATTTCCAACTGCAGGTACTGATGGAGAGCAAAGCATTTATTCTCATTTATGAGTGAACATTTCTTGCTCCAAACCATTTGTCAGAACATTTTTTAATGAATTACGCTATTAGAAAGTAATGAGGACAACATTTCAAACAGTGGTGGGGACATGTGTAAATGACACTGATGTCAGATCTAAAACATCCCAACTGATTTCTGTCTTTGTTTTAGAAATGTGTGCTCATTGCACAAACCTTTATACCACTGTTGTGGGTTGACACCTTGCAGCTGCGAGGTGTGAGGTGCAGACTGAAGCAGTATATATACTCAGTCAACCATCCTATAGCGTTAAAAACAAGTGTATAGATCATCCTTTCAGTACAGGACTTTTCATTGATCCTTGTCATTGTTCACGTGTGCTTATTGAGCTTATGGCACAATGGTGAACATGACTCAGAAGTTCGCTTTCAGTCTGACAACTGATCATTAAACCAAACCACAACCAATCATTAAATGATTCGTGGTTGTGGTGGTATTGTGTGACTTGACCTCTTGATGCCACATTTAGCTGCAGCTAGGAGAGCTATTGATTGGAATTATCGTACAGCAGGCAGACAAGGCATTTGCAGACTTGTATGTCATAACTGGAGTGAACAGACGTGCACAAAGCACAGGGCTCTGATCCAGGTTAACTGACCACACAGGTGCCTGAAATCACTCATGTCCATTACATAATAATTCCACAAGTAATGTGTGAAAAATGAACTTTATTTTGATGAATACAACAATGCCCATAAACAGCCAGCTGGGATGCCTAATTAGTCATGATAATCTTACTGAATTGCGTGCTGGAAAAAGCAACACCCCCACTGTGTGATCCTAAAAACACACTCCCTTTGCATATCAATCATGACTGCTTGCGATTTTTGGTTTGTGGTGGGATCGATCGCAGCCACGGGCGCATCGGTGTCCGCGGCGCGCAAAGGAGCGCACACGAGGAGGACGCGCGGCGCCCTGTCGCCTCTCCTGGAGGGCAGCAGCAGCAGCAAGCAGCGATGCCGGAGCCGCCTATATAAGAGCTTCCAAGATGCCACTGATCGGTCATTCATGCACTTGCTGCCAGCGCTTTTCGAGACACCGCCTCCCTCTGTCGGCAGCGTGCGCTCCGCTACTACACCGCTCTCACATGTAGACCCACGCTTACAAAAAAACTCTACTCAACATTTCTGGAGGATTTCTGTCCAACCATGCGCGTCAGCCTGCGAGGACTTCAACACAAGAACTTTGTCAAAGAAGAGTCCCAGTGCGCGCAGGAGGATGCTCCAGAGCGCAGGCAGCGCGTTTAACGCAGATCAGTGAGCGCGGCTGTTCAGGAGTTACTCCACATGGAGTTGTGAGTGTGAGAAAAAAAAAAAAGAAAGAAAGAGGAGGATTTTCTCTAAACTCACCAAGCAAGTAGCCTTCACTCATGGACAATGGATACTTTCAGCCTGCCGGTGAACGCTGTGTCCTACACTGTGGCAGCTGAACTCTCCCCCACTGATGATCCCTTTACTGCACCCATCCGAAACATCGCGCAGTGGCACTTCACGGTCCTGGCTGTGCTCATGTTTGTGGTCACCTCGCTGTCTCTGAGCGAAAATTTCCTCGTCATGTTTGTCACTTTCAAGTTCAAACAACTCAGACAGCCCCTGAACTATATCATAGTTAATCTGGCCATCGCTGACTTTCTGGTCTCCCTCACCGGTGGAGTAATAAGTTTCCTGACTAACGCCAGGGGTTATTTCTTCCTTGGGAAGTGGGCTTGCGTCTTGGAGGGGTTCGCTGTTACTTTTTTCGGTAGGTTTACCCGTCTTTCCTTTCCTCTCCTTTTTTTCTTTTGTGCTACTGTAACTCTAGGGCTTCATAAGACAACTTCCATAACTGTAGGTGTCAGTGTTGGAGCTGTTTCTACATATCGTCATCACATAAAGATATGTGATGACTGTGAAACAGGCTCCACATGGCACATCCTCATCCATCAGCGCTGACTTCAACATCTGGTCATAAATCAGGACATCTGGGAGAGAGGTAAAATAAGAGTGACAAATCAATTTCACTACAGCTGTTGCCAAAATGAGAAAGTTGACCAGCGACCAGTGGATCAGGGTGTTAGAAACTTTGCTCAGATTATTTAAAAGTTCATATCTTAAAATTTGTGTTGGTGTAAAATAAGCAATCATTTTACTGCCAGAGTAACATACTTCTTGCTGTAGTGATATGAGGATAGTAAAGTTAGACTTTAAGTGAAATCCACAAAGTACAGCGTGAAGCCAAAACATCACACAGGAGAGATTTTACTTTTTTTTAAAAATATGTGTGTAAAGAAAATTTAAAGGGGCACTATGTAGTTTTGGAGAAGAAATTCAAATGAATGAGGTAATAATACAAAATATAAAATATATTCCAGCTAGTAAACTGCACTACTTAAAGCTCAACCCTCATAATGAAGCTCTGCTCTGCTGCCCTGTGTGCATACAAACAACACAGAATTCAAAGCAATGCTAAAGAGCCTCCTCACATACTGCAGTGCATGACTCGCCATAAGTAGGTTACCAACACCGTGACCACCAATAACATTTAACTAAGTCAGCGGATTGGCTTCACGGGCTCTACTGAGGTTCTGTCTCAGACTGAATACAGAGGTTCCCAAAGTGGGATCCTGCATGGGATAATCCTGAAAAAAGAATACCTGATTAACTCAGGCAAAGGCTCCTTATTGAATTAGGTAACAAGGTTTGTGGGATCCCATTTTGGCAACTTGACCGACTTAGAGTGGCGCGTCACAGGAAGTCACAGGATTTCCTAATTAAAAATAACGCATAAATGCATTATGGTCAGAATATATTCATTTATAATGACTGTTTATGAGAATGTGATGAATATTAAGTAACTTTCACATGGAATAGTTTAACTTGTGGCACTTTAATGAGACATCTTCGGTCATTATTATAAAGTTATTATAAAGCAATTATCAGATGAATTCATGTAGCCTGGGAAATACTTCACATACTGATAAAGATGATAAATAATGAAAAAATGTACATATTGCATGTGTATGTGTTGAATTACCATCCAAAAGACTACAATTATTATTTAATATTTAATATTCTGTTTGTAGAATGAGAAGCCGACGAGATGCAAAAAGAAAAAAAAAATTGGCGTACTAAATTATGATCGAGGAAGCCATGCTGATGTATAATCAATAGCCCACTGAAGTGAGGTTCGCTCATATCTTCAAGGGGCTTTTGTTGGAGAAAGCCACTTCAATTTTAGTCTTGACAGCAGTTCCAGTAATTGACAACTTTGCTGGAATGGTATTACCTGTGCATGTGCGTGTGGAGACGGGTGTGTGTGAGTAAATTAGACAGTGATTAAGCTGAGGTAGCTCTTCCCGACGAGCCGGATGGACAATCCACTTAATATTCTGCTCAGGGTGAGAATATCTCCTGTTTCTGTTTATTTTTTAGTTTTCCTATCTGTGTCCACCTGCGCTCCACAGATAAATACTTAAAGAACGTATTGGGCAAAAACAGGATTGTTATTTTACTTGATACCCTTTGATGGTCAGTTTTTGTTGACTTTTAAAAGCTACAAAAACAGCATTGAAGTATTGGTGTTCATTTTATTGGTGAACCTTTGCAGAGGCTCTTGAGACAAATGCAAACCATTGTTTCCACCTCTCTCTTTTGTCATCTCAAGTGTGCTTAGTAGGCAGACAGTAGGAGTACCTGGCTGTGGAGAGATAGGTAATTAAATGGTCTGTGAGAGTGACTTATTACCATAATTAAAGTGGGCTTTTTTTAGCCCATTAGGAGGCAGCCTAATGCACCTACCCTGGATCATTAAACTATTTCTAGCAACAGTCTTTACCGCTTTTACCTCTGCACAGTACAGAATTGGGATACACTGTCAAAAATTAAGAAACAGATAAACTATAGGGGGGTGGAAAAGGACTGTAGATACAAAGAAACTAATAAGATTTCACACTCAGGTTTATTACTGTGCCAGACAACAAATGAAAAACACAGAGCTGTGGTCCAGGCCTAAGTGGTGTGTTTCTGACTGCTGCTGTCCCGCTGAGCTCCCACACACTGACCTCCTTCTGTTTGCCTCAGGGATCGTTGCCCTGTGGTCCCTTGCTGTTCTGTCCTTCGAACGGTTTTTCGTGATCTGCCGGCCTCTGGGGAACATCCGACTGCAAGCGAAGCATGCTATCCTGGGTCTGCTGTTCGTCTGGACCTTCTCCTTCATCTGGACCTTCCCTCCAGTGCTAGGCTGGAACAGATACACTGTAAGCAAGATCGGGACCACCTGTGAGCCTGACTGGTGAGAAATGAGCATTTGATTTTCTCCGTAACCCACAAAGAGCTATGTCTTTTTAAACTGACAACAGAGAAGAATTGATGTTAAATGAACCATTCATCTAAGTCACATAAATCTATTTTCTCACTTAATTTTTTGTTGAAATGTCTTCCTAAAACTGTTGATTATCGATTGCAAGCAATCAAATTACATTTCAATAACTTGGATCAACACAAAGTTCTTTTCACCTTCATTTTAATGCGGTGGGCACAAAAAACATCTCAGTGGCTGAGTATCAATACCATGAGGAGTGAGTGAGAAAAAACGTTTTTTTGTGATTTGAATGAAACTGTTCACTTCATACTAAAGACTGTAGGTAAATTATTTCATCTGATATCACACACTGATGTAGAAAAAAGTAGTTTATTTTTGATTAGTATTCAGAAGTTGAAGTTTCTGAGTCACAGCTACAGCCTAGTTTGCCGAAACACGCTTGTTAGTTTCTCACATCATGCACATGTTCACCCTATAATTCTTAAAAAGCAAAAATCGATTCTGAAATCTCTTCCTGACCTAAAACAATTTACAGCCTGAGGAAAGAAGCTGCTCTGTTGTCTGGTGGTATGGCAATGGCTACTACTCAATCTCTTGCCAGACAGCTGCAGGGTGAACAGGCTGTGGCTGGGGTAGGTGGCTCATTGCAAGTAGCTCATCTAACCGATATTGCTGATGCTTGGTAGATGGGTACCAACCATATCCTTGATGGTTTTAATCAGTGCTTCAGAGCCTTCGGATCCTGGATTATGCACACCCAATGCCAGACTGTTGTGGAAAAGAACATGTAAATGGTACATGGCCAGGGATGTTATCAGGCCCAGCAGCTCTACTCACATTCATTCTGGATCAGATGCCTTTAATGGTCTGGATTGCCTGCCACGTGTCTCTCCTGATGCCTCTGCTTTACCACCTGATGCCAGCATTTAGTCTCTCTATGGCAGCATTGTATGCTTCCTTGTCACTTGACCTGACCTTTTCTTGACCCACCTGTGCTCAGTAAATATTCCTGTAGAGCTGCTGTAGTTTCATCTGTCCATACTTCAACCATTTTTCTGATGGCTTGAGCCTGGGAGTAAGTTGGCAAGAAAAGCAGAGAAATGTGGTTCGATTGTCCAAAGTTGGAGCGGCCAAGAGCCATGTGGAGGCGCCACTCCGCAGGAGCACGACCACGACCACGACCACGACTGGCCTAAGGGTGGGGTGGGCACCAGTTGTGGTAAATCATAATGTACACCTGCGTTAACAGTAAACAGATTTTTTATAAAATAAATCAAAATCAGTTTTATTTATATAGCCCAAAATCACACTCACATTGCCTCAGTGGGCTTTACAATCTGTACAGTAAATGAGGAAAAACTTGCTATATTACAATAAACAGTATGAATTTTATAGTATTTTTTCATTTATTCCTTCTGTCTTTGTCAAACAATCCCAACTGTGAAACCACACAGAAATAGCCTATCTACATACATCTGAGGAAAATAAATTAACTAAAACACTATTGTAGGTAGAACACTGTTCATTTTTAATATTTTTAATATTTTATACTTTTATACTTATTTTAATTCATTAGTACTGAAGGATGCAATCTTCCAGATTGATAAAGCATTAGTTAACATATTATAATTGTGCATTTTCTTCACATCAAGGGCAACACATTTATATTGATTCATATTTAAATCAATAAGTGTTTATGCATCACATAACCTACTATTGAGGCCAGTCCAGATGAGGGCAGCCCACCTCAGGGACTGAGATTTAAGTGGGAAATCAGTCCCTTGTATGCAATGTGATTCATTTATTTGCTAGTAAAGAGACAGAAATTAAAAATAATCTGAATAGAACATGATGACCCATCATAGAAGTGAATAAGAAGCTTACTGTATCAGTTTCAGGGGATGCTTGGGAGAAGAACTGTGAGACTGCTGTTTGGTTTTTATTGGTCCTGACGCTGCAGGAAAGCCAAGCATTTGAATCTTTGAATATCCTGGGCAGCCCATGTAATATAACGTCTTTGAGGCAGCCGCAGACATGTGCCCACTGGCTTCTAGTGAAAAGACCCATCGCTGCTACTCACTCACCCTACCATGCTGAAAAAACTAACCAACCAAACCAACGATCGCTATGAGTAGGCAGGTACTAGCTGTAAGAGGCTGAATGCGGGTGGGATGATGCTGTGTTCCAGGCAACTTGGAAATACAGGACAAACCGCCTCCCGTATTGACTCAAAACAGGACGCAATATTTAACTGTAAAATACAGGATGATTCCATATTTTATGGGACGGGTGGCAACCCTACACACTGGATGCATGAGTCGCACTTCTCATGTGCGTGTCAAGCAAGGCTGCTGCATCGCTTCATCACTTTCTCACTCTTTCAACAGGGGTAAAGGAAAATCATGGCATCATCATGTCAAACTCCATGTACAGAACAGATCGGACAGGAAGGAGCTGCGCTGAAGCAGCAACACAGCCTATATGAACACAAACATGAGAGTTTTTCTGACAAGACACCTCATGCACAAACAGAAGAAGATTGTAGACATCCTGTGGCTTCAGCTGCATTAGCTCACACTGAATGTGTCTCGTGGAAAAAGGCAAGAACAGGTTGTCTCTGACCTTGGCCCTCAGGGTGCCATCTGGGTAATGCTATTTAGCCGCCTTGATCAAAACCGTTCAGATAGGGGGCTGAGTGTTTGCCTCAAGCCCTGTAAGTGAACCATTGCTCAGATGAAGCATAGGGGGATTGAACGGTTCAGACAATACAATTAAGACATCACCTTATGGAGATATCCCGCACATGGATGACCCATTCCACCTCTAGCTGCACGCAGCATGAGTTCTGTCAGAAAACATTTGGTTACCAGCAGGAGCGCGAACAGCACAGGTGCTCGTGGTCCAGAATGTTGCCACATGCACAGCCTAATGCATTTTAAAAGCCTCATTTATGTGCATCTTTTTTATCTCCGGATACATGCAGATATTCAGGGCTGGACAGCTTCTGAATGTTAAAAAGCACACATGCAAGGTTTTGAAGGATTGTGCAGGAGAAGTTGCTGTCAGTGGATTGTCGGTTGGTGGCTGCGTCCTTGGTAAGAGGTTGGAATACAATCTACCTCCAGTATGCTGCCGACTTTCTTTCAAATCCCTTCTAGTGCTCAGGTATTTTTGTCAGACGTTTTTTGAAAAGACACATACAGATGGAAGTGTATAACTCAAATCCCTGGACTTGATGGGAAAATATGAATAAATACACTATACAGTATTAGTAACCCTCCTACCGTGTCCTCATTGAGCTATCATTATCATTTTTTGAAGAGTTGACCTGTTGCTCGGTTCTTCTGTTAAGTAGTGAAAGCATGGACAATAGCATACATTATAGGACCAGTTAAAATGGGTTTCACGGCCATAAGCTTGAAAATTATGTGAGTTTGTCATTTTATGTAATTTTCTCTACTAGAAGTATAATGACTTTAATGCTCCAGTTACTCTCAGGGTATTTTCAGCTTACAAAAGTACTTTTTTTTTACCAAGCGCCTGGATATTTCCTCTGAAAAACATGTGTTAAGTGTCCATTTTCAGTGATATTGTTATTAAATTTGAACTTTGACCATGTAAGGCTATATAATGTGGAAACATTGTGTTTTCTAGCTAATAGGGGCAGTTACAGATCATCTACAGGCTTATATTTGCATTAAAAAAATTCAGGTGAGGAAAATAAATAAATACTTCGGAGTGTTCAAACTCCTGTAGATCAATGACAGGAGCACTTGCACAGCTTTTGACCGTTTGGGGAAAGAATTCAGACTGCAACCTTTCAAAAGAGCCCAAAACCATGCCTGTGCTCCAATTGGTCCAAATGGTTCAACAACAGCTTTGAATTCACTTTGGGTGAGACTGGGATAGGCGTTTTAGGATAATTTTACATACGTTTCCAGAAATATATGTGTGGTAAACAGCTAAACATTATTAAAGTGGTTAAATGCAAGAATTTTCATCTAAATTACAAATCTAAAAATATCTTTCAACATTTTAAAAGTCACTTTGCTCATACACTGGTGTTCCCCAGTCGTAGTATCAACAAAGACCTCCCAGAAACTCAGTGTTGCTTTAACTTTCAAATGTGAAGCAAAACTGAGCTCTCCAGTTTAAATGATTGATTCACTCTGACAGTCAAACAGGCTGTAGGTGAACAGGGGCACACCAGCTGGTGGTGGGTAGACTGATTCTTGTAAATAATTAGATTTATTTGGGATTGCTTGACAGAATCGGCTGGACCAGTTCATGTGGTTCACCTCATCAAAAATGACAGTTTGCCTGGCAGTAGCACTGCTGGAGATGATTTAAAAGCTGTCTGGCTCGTATATAAAAGTGGCTCATTAAGTCACTGAATCTCAAATTTCTTTGGCCTTCTGACCAAAAGATGGAATTGCTGTGGAAACTGAATACTTCATTTGGGCAAGTGCATCAGTAGAGTGGTTGATTCAGATCTTTGTTTCCACAATTAATACATTTCAATTCATTTTAGAAAACCAGTTGGTTTAGTCTGATGCGTTTGGTGACAAATCGAATTGAATGAACAAATGCAACTCTGTACATCTACAGCCCAAAAACCTTCAGGTTGGAGGGGCTTACCTACAAGTTGTTAGGGCTTTTCTGCACATGGCAGGAACTATAGAAACAAAACAAATGACATGAGATATTGCAGTTTCAAGGCCTCGGCTGATCTGCTTTCACTGGGACCAGAATTTCTGCCTTTTCTGTTATTTTGTGCGCGTATACCAAACAAATCCCTCATAACTCTGCTGTGTCTGTTAACCACAATATGGCAAGGCCCTCTCGCCAGATTTGTTTTGTTGAAAAAAGCTATGTAAATGAACCAACAAATCTTCATGGATCATAAATTACTATTTAGCATGTGTCTCATGACAATGAATTCATGAGGAATGAGGTGTGAATCACCCCATCACAATTGTGTGCTCAGCCACACGTCCGTGGTTCTACGCATGCATACAAATTAAAATACAAGTTCCTTAAAACTTGTTTCATTTGACTGTGGCAGGTATTCTCATGTCAATAACATAATTAGACTTAATTAGTGGCCTCCAGGCCCAAATTGTGTCACAGAGATTTGTCTCAGCTGTGAAATTTCCCTTTTAACTGAAGCTCTGTCGTCTTTCTCTGCAGCCAGATAAAAGCCGGCCTCTGAATGTCAAAATGGCATTTCACAGACAGCTCATAGCTAGGAAATTATGGGATTGTTAACCACTTAGCGACACACGAGTGTTATCAAACCAATGGCCTGGCATGTTTTTGGCTGTATACATCAATCTGTTGATCAATCCATCAACCATTATTGATAGTTCGCTACAAGACATGTCTATTTCACTATGAGCAAAAGTGCAATTGTCAAAAACTGCAGCCCAGTCGTTTTGGTTAGGTTTATATGTATGTTTTTGACCCAGTTTCAAGCTCATAAAATATGAATGTTAAACATCTTTCTTCTCTACCTCTGAACAGGTATTCATCCAACATGATAGATCACAGCTACATCATCACTTTCTTCACCACCTGTTTCATTCTACCACTTGGACTTATATTTTTCTGCTATGGAAAGCTACTGCGGAAGCTCAGGAAGGTCAGTATGAGTTTAATTTACTTAAGAATGCAGCTCAGACTTTAGGAAATTGTGTGCATCAGACATTACCCACCATAGTCCAATACTATAAATAAACTGTCTGTTAAACTACAAAGTACTGTACAGCTAGCCCATGGTTCTGCGTTTTCCTCCAGGTATCCCATGGTCGTCTGGCCACTGCTAGGAAGCCAGAGCGGCAGGTGACCCGTATGGTGGTGGTGATGATTGTTGCATTCATGGTTGGCTGGACACCGTACGCAGCCTTCTCCATACTAGTCACAGCTCATCCCACCATCCATCTCGACCCCAGGCTGGCTGCCATCCCCGCCTTCTTTTCCAAGACAGCTACTGTCTACAACCCAATCATCTACGTCTTCATGAACAAACAGGTAAAAGTTTTAATAGTTTTCATTTTAGAAAGGAATACTACTTGATTCAGCCTTGGTACATTTAAGTATTTTTTGCAATCCAGTACCAAACTAGTTAGAGCAGTGTAGAGGGTAGGGGGCTAAATTCCTTCCTTTGCCAGAGTTGAGACACATAGGTGTATGCATCAGATGAAAGCTGCATCACAATGCTGAGATGTTTTTTTCTGTTGTTGTTGGGTGTTAGCCTGTCTCTCAATAATGCATGGCGTATGAATAAAAGAAACGTGAAATCCAGAGAGTACAATTGTCCATACGTGGCTCTGTTAAAAAATACATTAGCCATCTATGATACGCTTGTGAGGTATGCAGTTGTGAAAGAGCTGCTGCTGACATTTTTTCATGCCATTTACTCTTTTTCGCACTCTCTTGGGGTAATCATTGTTGACATAGACTATATGTCGGGAGCCGTAAGAAAGGAGTGATTGCATGTGGAATTTAAATTCATTTTTGATCTTGTTTTGATAGTTGAAGCAAAACTTAAGACGTTTTTCAGGTAAAAGAAAAACAACCTTGTTTTTTTCGGAGTGACAGTTTGCATGTTTTTTTTTGACATTTTCCTCCCAGCATCACTACTGAATGATTTATAGAGTTTCACCAAAGTTCTTAATACCTGAATTTAATGACCTATTAATAGGTAAACAATGGGACTCTTAATTGCCTCATTCATTTAAGGCAGCTGTGCTAAAAAAGGTCAGGCAGCAACAACACTGACTGTAAGACAAATCTGCTACTGGAGTGTTTCAATGCAGGACATGTCCAAATAGATCAGGGCCATTTAGTTCAAATTTGTTGTCATTACTCATACTCTCTATTTTTAGGGTATTATTATGATATTATGTGCGTAAGACACACACATAAATAATCAGTTATAGAGTGGAGACAGAGACTACATCCTAATGAGTCTGAGTAGACAAAACACAACAAGATGGATGTATTGTCTCTGTGTTGCTCAAATGTCATCAAACTCAGATAGAGCCGCACTAGATTAGTTATACTGCTTGTATTTCAGTACCGTTTCCATTACTGTGAATGTTGTGGGCTTAAAGTAAACAAGCTGTAATGTGAATCATTTGGATTTGAAATATAGCTGCAGTTAAGGTACAGTATGAGAAAACATGCAGGTATTTATTTAAAAACATAATCCATTTTGATTGTGTTCCAACATAATATGATGACAGATCAAGTGTATATGCATGCTGACAAAAAAAACATCTAAAGGCAAAAGATTGGAGCCATTAAAGGTGCGACTGTTTAAAACAATTATATGCAGAAATAGACCTCACAGTGCCCTTGAGCAGAACGTTGACTGCTCCAAGAATTAAGGTAAACACGAGTGTGCTGTGTCCAATTTACTGAAGTCTCATCAGTTTTCTTTGGCTCCTGCTCCAGTTTGGAGTCGCTGCTATACAAAGTTATCCTGTGACCCTCTATTCACACTTCATGTAAAAGTGAAGTCCTAAAGCTCTTTAACAACCTTTTCATGTTAACATGTATTCTTCCACATTGCTCCACTGACTGTGGTGCGTTTTAACTGTACATGACAGGTTTTATTTTATTTTTTTTAAATATGACTCTTTACATTGCGGCCTGTAGAGTGAGCATTTAAACTGTCAAAGCCAGTTATGACAAACATGACTTAATGCCAGACTTACATACAGTACACTTTATAGTGATCTATTTTCAGATGGGGGAATAGAAGTCCAACGACACATATACAGTAGGTGCTTGGCATGACACCCAGAGCAAGCTTCAATGGCCAGAGAGCAGCATGGAGTCTGCATGCCCATCTGATTGCCCCAATTCTGAGCTGCACTCTGTTGAAATGTCAGCCAGTTTTTCCACTAAGACATCGACTGGATGTAAATAAGGTCAGCTTCCAGGCAGATTCTGGTTTGAGCTCCTGCAGCTTCAGCCAAATTACTTGCGCTTATAGAAATCAGCTGACCTCTAGAGCTTACTTGCTCGTGATCGCTCTCCCTCTCACTCTGTCTCTCTGAGTTACGTAAGAAGGTGAGGTGATCCAGAGTCTCGGGATTTTTTTTAACGATGCATGACTACTGCTACTTGGAGTAACAATTTTATAGGGTGACAGCCACCGGGGATCTCTTAAGTCAAAAGGTCGAAGGCGATAAAACATTCAGGAAATGTCCATTTGTAAATCTATTATTATTTAAATTCCATTTTCCATCAGGCTGACACAGGCTATGACCTCTCAACGTCAAACTTCTTGATCAATAATAAAGGAAAAGCATAGATCTAGAAATAACACAGTGCAGACTGTGCCCACAAGGTATACTTTGATTTAAAGTAATGAATTGGTGTTTTGTTCGCTAGGAGCTTGATGTGAGAGGAAAACTTTATTGATCCTTTGAGAAAATATACTTTGTTCCTCTCACTCCTGCGATCATAGACTGAGTTTTTAGCCCAAATGCAATCCTGCAGTAAAAGCAGCATTACGAGAGAGAATGTTATTCTTTAGGTCCAGACCATCGCTGAGCTTACTGTGTGAAGACAGCTGTGCCGTAAGTGAAGCTGTTAGAGAACTCAAGGGCTTCGTTGAAAGCGGTTCTCAACAAATACATATTTTCGGTCTCTTCATACTCCAAACCTGTTTTTTATATATATGTACTTGACAAAAGCACCACTGACTTCGACAGGATGAAAATAGCAGAAGAACACATATGAGCTCAAAGCATTATGACCTCAATGCCTGTGTCCTCGGTGTTTTAAAACATGCTGAAAAAGTACAATATAAGCACTCAAGGAAGCTCGTTCAAAAAGCTAAGTGATCCTGCCATAGTAGATGTCAGCTTAATTCAGCCAAGCGAATGCACCCTATAAATGGTATGTGCTGATGTCACTTATTCTCAACCTGCACTCAATGAACCTGAAGAGCTGCAAAAATACAAAGAAAACAAAGATATGAATATGGAAATACGTGAAATGGAAATGATCCATATGGCCTAATGGACAGTCAGTGGAATGAAATGTAGCCAGAAAATGTTGTAATATTTTAATTACCTGCTTGTCATGGCCAATATTGATCACAGAGAATGACAACCTGTAGTATTAGCACACCCGAGGGTGAGAAAGGCTAAATGTAGTGAGCAAAGATGGATGATCAATTATTCCTTAGCTCCAATAAGATTTATTGTAGACTTTTTCCTTCTTCTCTGAACCCTTGTGGAACATGTATTGCAAGTTACAATCATGTGTGTCTTCCTCTGAAACTGTAAAAAACGCCCACACCTGTGACGACATGTGCTCTGTAGTCTACACTGCGTGGCTCTACCCAGGCGCAGCAGTTTGTTGCCACGAGCGCCTCAAGTTCGTGCTGTGCTTGTTGTTCTTGCTCTTGTTTATTGGCAGATCACAAACCAACTTTAAAGGTGCATGGCGCCACCTACCATATCGGAGTGTGTAGACGCAGGTTGTCGCTATATGTTCAATCTTGGACGATAGTTATTATATCATAATTATATAATTAAATACATTGATCTATAAATTTACAGTATTGATTTGTTGTCCAAAAAGAATCTTAAAAAATATGTAAGAAGTGGCCACCTGTCAAATTCACACTCAAAACAAACAAGGGGCAGCACATCACTAGATTAACCACTGACTGCTGCCTCCTGTTACTCATCACCCACCTACAATGCAGTACTGACTTCCCTCCCTAGACAGCTTAACAACCATCCACACCTGGGCTCACGTAGCCCTAACAACCCACATGAAGGCCGGTTGGGTCAACGAACCACAAGTGGCCCTAACGACTCTGAAACTCAGCGCTCACGTGTCCTTAACGACTCTGTAAGGACACTCCCACACAGAGTTTACTTAGACTTAAAAGTCTTATACAATGGGACTGCTACACATATGTCCTGTATACAAATAACTATATAAATGTTCTGTGTTTGTGTAGCATGAATGAGTTACAAAGAAACCCCCTCGAACCTTGAACGGTGTTGCTCGCAGTGAAAAACAAAGATAGAATAATCACAAACTCTTTGCCAAGTTTTGGCATCCTAACTCTTTGTTTGGGTTTTATGGGCTGGAACTTTACTGTTTAATACCCTCTCACCAGGCTCATCTCCAAACTCAGCAAGCAGCCTTTTTTTTCCCAACTGAAAGGCTCTGATGAACCCACTGTGTGCTGCCTGCCCAGCGTCTATCCAGACCAGAGCACTCCATATGTTGCTCCGTTATTTAATCACAAAGTGCCCCATTTACAGTCGTTCGGAGGGAAATCAAAGTAAACTTTTGAAGCTATTATTTAGCAGCAGGTCATGGCCTCCATTGTGTTACCATGATCCCACAGATATCTACGGTCTGCCTGAAAGTAAACCAATTTCCACAGACTGTGCAGTTCTGGCTAGTCGTTCCTTTCTGATGTTGCAGTAATTACGGCTGGCGTAATCAGTGAATAGTTTTGCCTCAGGGAAACATTTAATCCTTTTTGAGCAGAAAGTCTGTGAGAAAATCAAAATGACTTTGAAGATACAACCCACTGCCGGACAACAGGGAAAGCTGTATGACCAAATCATAGGATCATCAGAGATAAGATGAGATAAGACTTTAATGATCCTGCACCGGGGAAATTTGCTTGTTATAGCAGCTACAGGTTGAGTGACAGAGTGACAATGACAGTTGACAATGAGACTGCATGACAGTTAGTTCTTTTGTTTATATCCATATCTACAGTATTTATCCTACTGTACAGCAATGTAACGATGCAGGCCTGTTAGGTATGATCGAAATTGGTGCCATAGCCCTTTGTGACTCTCTATAACTCAGCTGCTTTAAAGAAGCAGATGGAAGCAGGCTGATCTGCTGTAGACGTTCAGCGTAAATGTGTTTCAGGCTATTCATTTTGCCATTAAGATGACATTTTATGACCTTATTCGCTTTGCGGGACAAGGTTACAAGGAAATTATATACAAGTACTAGATGTAAGGGGTTTAACAGCATATTTAAGGTCCCAGAGTGAACAGAGCCATAGACTGCAAAATTGCAGCCTTGTGCTTTTTTCATGACAATAGAGGGTAACAGAGGTGTTATTGCCACTCTTTGAAAGCAGTACTGGTTTGAGGGGAGCAGTTAGGAGGCTTGCATGTCAAATTAGACAGGTCATTAAGGGTCAGGAATCATGATTTCTCCCCGAGGCTTCACAGAGTGGGAGCTTCAACACTGACAAAAAGGTCAATTAGTGTTTTTAGATTTAAAGTAATGTGGAAACAAATGATTGTGAGGCTATTAGTGAGGACCGGTTTGAAATGGCTATGTCCTTCCAAGAACAATTATTGGCAGGGCGTCATTGTCACAGCCATTTTGCTCATGTGGTGTCTGAGAGGGCAATGCACACACTGCTCTGTGTAATACAGTTACTGATGCTCTCTGATTATTGAGCACTAAAAACATACGTTTGACAACAGGGAAAAGAAACAACAACTAAATCCCAAAGGCATAAGTCTAGGTTACTTGTCTTTGTTTTTAACAGTGTAACCTGCAGTTTGTTTTACCCCGTGTCCACCTGAGATAGACAGCCTGTTGTGCATTAAGCAGTAAACCCGAGGCTTTCAGGCTTTGTAGACATTGTTTAACACTGACTAACTCCCTCTAAAATCAAACTGCTCTTTATATTTGTGTCTGATTAGATTAAGCAAACATGATATGTGTTAATGACACAGCTTTGGGGGGGGACATATTTTTGAACATTAGACAGAGCCAGGCCAGCCGTTCCCCACTGCTTGCACTCTTTAAAGCAACATTATGTAACTTTGAAAGTGATTCTGGAGAAAGACAGTTGATTGTTGAGAGTCTCATTCCCAGATTGTCAAATAGCTATGCTTTGGCATCGGACCTGAACCATTAACCCAGAGACCCAGTTTGGTAATTGATTTTGAATGGTATTTGTCAAGCTGGGCATGAGACTGGTGGACCCTGCCACTCGCCCAATGTAAGCTTTGATCGACTGGATGGATGGATAGAAAGAGACTCAACAATTAGCTATCTTTCTGCAGAGTTACATAGTGTTACGCTAAGCTAAAGTGAGAGTGGAATCGATCCTATAAATGTGGTCACTGTCATAACGAACAATGTTGTTGTTGTTTTCTGTCCAGTTCCGGAAGTGTCTAATTCAGCTCTTCACCGGCGTGGGGTCCATCCCAGACAGCAACTTGAACCAGACATCAGAGCGACATCCAGGAATCACTGCAGAGAGTCAAACAGGAGAAATGTCAGCCATTGCAGCCCGCATCCCTGTTGGTGGCACTGGGTCGCCCAGGTCTGACGACTCTCCGACCGACTGTGGCTCGTTTGCCCAGCTGCCAATCCCAGAGAACAAAGTGTGTCCAATGTAACAGTAAACCTCATCCCAAATTGGTGTTCTCTGACCCCAAGAGTCCATAATAACCTTCTGTAATCTAGTGTGTTTCAGAGCCTGTCTGGACAACGGCAGAACTTTAAATCTTTCGTTCAGTCCTTGCGGAGATGGAGGATGCAGTGAGAAGAACAGGAGGTCGAGTATTGAAGAGTTTTAAAAGTTGAGAACTCAAGCACTTTTTTCATATTTCACTTGAAAAAGTCATTAAGAGACTCACAACATCAAAAACTAGAGAAAGTTTTGGGCTCGGGCATGTTGCAGTACTTTGTTCAATATTTCATTAAAAATGAACAGCAGAGGGGACATGAAGGATGTGTGCTGACAGAAATGCTCAGAGTTTCAACTGCAAGATATTTGTAAATATTTGCTTGCTGGACAATCTGTCTTGTTATTGGAGATTATCGTCGATGTTCTCTTGACCATCATTGCACACCTGCAAGTGAATCACATTAGAGGGCACTTGATTCAACTTGATAGTGTCTGCCTTCATATCCCAGTGAAAAAAGAGACTGCTAAAAGCGCAAACCTTGACATCAGTTAGTCGAGGGCTAGCCAGTATTTTTCAAATACCACAATGCATCCAGCCTTTCATCTCGTCCTCGCCTTCCCCTTTGAAGCCCTGTAGAGAAAGCATTGTTTTTCTATGCTGTTTCAGTACTTTGCTTTGGCAGCGAATCTTCATTCATCTCCGCTCGTCAAGCGGACGGAGCAGTCATCTGAATTTGGATACTTTTACTTTAGTTTGTCCCGCACAGACTAGTTTGGGTCAAAGCTTTCATCTATAGTGAGGATGGTCAATGGGACTTGGAGATGCCAGTCTCCTGTTGCAGAGGACAACATATTCATGAAGTGCCAGCAGGGGATCGACAAAAACAACCATGCACACAACTACAAGCAGCACATGCATACACCATACATGCACATATCTGCATACATGCATACAGATTGCAGTTCTCTGCCTGTATTATGATACGCCCTCAGTAGGCACTGTGAGGACTGTACAATGCACCAATAAAAATCCTAGCACAAGAGTGGCTTAGCTAAGCAGCCATGTACAAAAAGCAATGAGCATTTCCATTATACACAGGTCAACAGCAATATTAAAGCTAAATGCTGTCACACAGTTGAACACTTCAGCGTTTCAGCTACAGTAGATGTAGCAGTGTGTGTTAAAATGTCTTCAACTTGACTTTGTGGTGCATGTTTGTTCACTATTACTGGATATTTGTCAAAACACTGTTGTATTCTCTTTGCTGCACAGTGATTCCCTATGTTAAAAAAGTAACAGTATGGTGTCTGTTTACAATGTACTGAGTGTGTGTTCCAATCATGTTCAGCCAGTCTGGTAGGAGTAACATTTAGCATCTTTAAGCATCAGTGCATCTGTGCCAAATTAACTGTAATGCCTTGATATAATTAGCACAACAACATGAGTCAGTGGTGAAGAAGACAAGTCAGCTTGTATCTCACGTATCTCACCTATCTCAAGTGTTTCCCACAATTAAGAATTAATTTTTCATGCACCTTGTTGCTTTGTTGTTTACTATGAAAACTGCACTTTTTAGATAAACGTCATGGAACTTAAACCTTCATCAGTCAATATTGTATGTGTTAGCAGCTGATGCCTCCGTGTTGTCAAAGAGTTGCTCTAAGCGCTAAAATCATCACTCAGCAGCTACATCCTTTTTAGCTGATGAGTCTTACAGCTCCCTTTAACCCCATTTCAGTAGATGGTAGCCGTTTTCAACAAGATACAACTAGCTAGCAAAGAAAGTCGAACACTTACAAAGACCCAAATAATAATTTTACTCAGGCCATCCTCAGACAAACAACAATATAGGTCGACTGTAAAAGCAACATAATATGATCTCTGTATGAGTGCAAGGCAAATGTTTGCTAGAACATTAGCCTTAACACTATAGCCTCCCATGGTAGTTGTTGTGCTTCTGCCAGCTTGTTTAGACAATTCTTTATTCCCTAAAACTGATGAATGCAGCTTCAAGTTTTTTACGATCACATTCATCTGCCACAACCCGAAACATCCTATTTGTGGCATGACGTAATGCAGATTCATTGCATAGTTAGCTGCCTGAATGGAAATGTTTTCGGAGATGGTCTCTTGTTTTGGTGTTTAGACCAATGTCATTAACATTAACTGCTTCGTTTACTGACGTTAAAGTGTTCAAGCCATATCTCTGTTTAAGTCTGTTTGCTGTTACTGTTTGTAAAAGTAAAATACAAACTCTATTATGATTGTGCTTAATTGCTACATTCAAGTAAAGCCATGTTGTCTAGCAATATTTGTCCTCGTTAATCATATTATCTGATTTTATTTATTATTTCTATTTTGGCTTAACAAGTATTACATTAAATCAAATCTTCAAAATTTTCTTGCAAATGGTATATACAGCAGCCTCAAGGGACAAAAAAAGGAGGTAACAACTCAATTGGCTAATGAGTATGAACACTATATAAACAAAAATTGTCACGGCATTATTTGCACACACTTGCTGTGAACACGTAGATACATTGAACAACCACCACAGTGTAGGAAATTGTTTTCAACAGACAAGCACAGGCCAAATTAGAACGTGACAATGAACTATGGCTATGGCTATGCTTTGGTGTGTAAAAGATTCAAACTTACCAAAGGTTTTTTCTGTGGCAGCCATGACACGCATGCAAAGGTCAAAATTTAATACTTTGGGGCAACTCTGACCATCAAAGGTATGTCCACCAAAACTGCTTGTTTTTGTGTCTGACAACATACCAGAAACAATTCCTCTGGAGATAGACCTTTTTGTTATTTGTTACCAAAAACGCAAGTCCCGTTCAAGGTAAAGTCCTGTTCGGAAAACTTGATTTGAGTTGTTGCCTGAAGATGAAGGATGAACAGTGAGTCAGAGTTCGAGACAGGAGTTTGGAAATAAATTCTTGCTGGCAGTTCGAGGTTAACTCCAAAGTCATGGCTGACTATTAACCTGATATTTATGATCCAGATAAGGCAACAACTGTAACAACTCACTTCTCTTGAGATTTCAGAGCGAGACCTCTTGTTTCCGGTTACAGAGATGATCTATTTATTTCACAAAAAAGGTCTCTCTCTCTGTCAGAATAATTTCCATTATGTTGTCAAACATTTAGAATAATGATCTCAGCCTGTCACTGACTTAAACAAGCCCTTTTAGTGGATGTAACATTAACACTGACATCGGAGTTGCCACAGAGGATCACGTTGCAGCCATTACATCTGTGTATCTGTCTGCCAGCTGAGGTGATCTAATGGTCTGATTCCAAAACGTTTTGTAGGTATGAATCATTTACACAGCACAACATGTAGATAAAGGTCCCAGGTTTAAAAATATCAGCATTTTCCTTTAATGTTTGGACATGAGCTCAGGTAAGCAGTCTGGAGGTTGCAGATCTCCCAGTGACACAGGACTTAATTAAAAAATGAGCAGCCCAACAACAAATGTGGATGCTCCAAGCACCCTGCCATCACATCATGATGCTGGTTTCAGTGTGCATTGTAAATCTGGTTTAGATCAACAAATACAGTATTATCTGATCCAAGATACTGTGACGTCTATGTTGTGGCTTGAATCACACGGCCATGTCTCACTGGAAAATCTCCAACTACAGCATTTTCTTTTATCTGTTCCTGAGCTCATGTAGTAATATGCTTTATACAATCATGTGTTTCACAAAGTGATGAACCTCGGCCCATCGTTGCTTGGGAGCTACTGAGCATTTCGAGGATGAACCTTTCATACCCAGTCATGATACTCTCACCTGTTACCACCAATGAACCTGTTTAGCTGTGTTTTTGGAGCATTCCACAAATTTCCCAGTCTTTTGTTGCTCCTGTCCTGACTTTGAAACGTGTTGCTGGCATCAAATTTAGAATAAGCAGATATTTATAAAAATCAGTGAATATTGTCTATATCCCTAAGTATATGGCAAACATAATTTGCAAATTATCACAGTCTGCAGCGTCCTAGCATTTTTTTTTTTAAATCAGGGTTGTACCGGTGTGTCAACAATATCTAAACTTTCTGTTTTAGTGTCCACACACTGTCTTCACCAGTCAATACCAATTTATTTAACCTCTCCCAAGCCTCCCCACTACTCACGCACACATACACACACAGACCAATCTACGAGGCGCAGATACAGTATGTATGTAGGGGCTTTTGGAAGCAGTGACTTCACCTTGAAGATCAGACAGGATATAAATCAAACAAAGCTGCCAGAGTTACATTTTGGTGCAAGGATTACAGAGTGCACTGCATGCTGATAAGTGGAGAGAACACTTCCAACATGTATAGATGGATTAGAGCTCCTATTTCTCACCTTCCGACCCTGAATATCAAGCTGCTCCACTTATTTGTTGTGTTGTACTTATGAAGGCATGTCAATACTTGTTCCGTTGAATGTTTTTTGTGTCATGAGTACTTTTGTCTTGAGTTTGGTTTACATGAGTTTACAGGTCATAGATGCACGCTGGTTATAAAAATGTCTGTATTAAAGTATATTTTTTGAAAAGCAATTACGCACTGCACTGTTGTGTTGGTTCTTCGTGGGAAAATAATAATGAAATGGGAACTACTTTGATTGATGATGTGATTAGAGGATGCGAAGAGGACTCACTCCACCTCTTCATTGCTCCATTAAGCACGGTGCAGTTTGAGGTGATATCCAAATATCTGTCCTCACAGATGATGCCACTGAATCTCTGGAGAACCAGGGTTGTCCCACTGTAAAATTTGCAAGTGCTTGTGGATTCACCAGATATCTGAGGCCTTTCTGCACAGTTGTCATTAGAATTCAATTACACAGACCTGGCAGAGGAAGCCCAAAATGATCAGATACAAAGAAAAGATAAGCTTCAACTTATTGAGCTCAGCCACAAACATCATTAGTGGCGTTGTGTTTTGACAATTTTGAGATCAAATTAAAGGATGATTGATGTTTTCACGGCAAAAACAAGACTAACTAAAAAAAAAGTAACCTTTGAAAATGAAAACTATGACAAAATGTTTCACTTTTTTGGTAAATGAGTAAAAAGATGACAAATTGACAAATTGCCTAATTATTGTTTCATAAGTCCTATTCAACAATTCCTGTTTCAGTGGATCTACATACTGCAGATAAGCTCCTGTTTAGCAAAACAGTATCCTCTAAAATATCTCGTTTTAGCTGCTTGACACGTTGGATTAACACTGGGCCCTGACCGAGCATCGGTATGCGACATGATGGGGGTGAGAACATGTTGGTTGCATTACTGTTAATAACTAAAGTATCTTGCATTCAGTAACATTTAGTGATGTCAGTGATGTTACCTGACATTACTGGCAACAAAATTGGGCAGAAACTACACAAGCAAACAGTCCAGAGCACAGGCATTTATTAAATGGTAAGCTAATGTAACGTTATCAAGCACTGTCAATAGAGTGCCGCAAGAATGAGTCCAAAAACCTGGTAATACTTTTTTGCTCTTCCTGTTCCCTTGTCTTGAAGTTATTGGATTTTTTGAATGGATTTTTTCAGTTAAATGCCCGGATAAATATCGGCGGTTCACACAAGTTTTATAGTTGCAAACTATTCTAACTTTATCTTTACAACTTATAGATTGAACAATATACAGTAAAGTGTGTATTCTGTAGCGTAGTAAAAGGCTTTGTGTTGGTGACATTGAAGTCATGTGACCTCAGTGTAGTTCATTTATAGCTTAACGTTAGCGTTTTACTTCTGGCGATTGCATTTACGCTTCAAAATTCATAGAAGTGGTGTTCATTCACAAAACCTGTAACAAAACCTCATAAACTTGTTTGCCACAGAGCAAAAATCCCATTTTTGTTGATGGAACCGGTGCGATGCTAACTCCCAGGTTAGCCTAAAAAAAAAAAAAACGTGACCCGTCACCCGTCACCTTTTGTATTGTTATTGGAATGAATGGGTAAACTCTAAGATTAATGTTGACAGTCAACCATTGAAATCTTCCTCTTCACGATGGCTGATCCTCTCAATCTAAAACCGGACATCAGTATGTCTACCCCACAACAGACAAGATTGACACCTGTAACCATGGTAACTATACACAACAAAGATGGTGACAGTGGTAGCCTCCAGATGCCTAGATGCCTAAAATGAGAGTAGAATTTTACTACTGAAAACTGGACTAAAATGTTTTTACTTTTCATTGACCAAACCAACAAAAACTGTACATCGTCATTACACGTGTTTGGTTTTTGCTTTTGCCTTGCCTCTGCAAGCCATACATTTCTCTAATAACACAGAAGATGCAGTTTTGTGTAGTTGACCTTTTTGCTGAATTGCCAAGTGGAGTAACTGAAAATGCTGAAGTCATCTACTGTACTGACAATTATTTGTATGATTCATGCCCTTGGGAATTTAAAAGGTGGCCTCATTATACACTTAATTTTGTTTGTCCTCAGAAAGCCCCCTAATTACAACAACTGAAGTGTTGAAGGATTCCTTAAGGAGAGCTTTACAAAGTTATTTTGAGGAGAGGAGAATGAAATGGTCAGCGGGTGATGCAGAGCTTTACACTGGCACTTTGTCTATTCTATTCAGATCATTGGGGAGATCATGTGGCGTCATCAATATTTTTGACATACATTTACACATACATTTGGTAATCATGTATCCTCAGTTATTCTCAGTCAGCATAACAATTGGCAAACTGCAAGAATTTATCCAAGATGGTGCAGTCATGTTGCACATGTTGCTGACATGTTTTTAAGAATGAGGAGGGCAGAGGGGCTGTAGCTTCAGCAGTCGCTGCTGCAAAAACCCATCCATGGGAGAAGTTTGGGGAGTCTATGGGGAAGGACTTTCAGTTGGCCTCAAGGAAGTTCTTGCAAACGTTTCGACTGGTCAGTAAGGGAAAGCAGGGCCTGGAACTGCTGACCGGAGTGAGGATATTGTTGAGCAGTGAAGAGAACACTTTGAGGAGCACCTGAACCTGACTCAAATGTCCTCTGTGAAGAAGGCAGGGTCTAAAGACTCAAGGGAAGAATGGTCCAGATCCTTGGCACTAGTCGATGAGGCAGTCAAGAAGTTATTCTGCGGCAAGGTGCCGCGTGTGGATGAGACTTGCTTTTAGATGCTGAAGGCTCTGGACAGACATTTCTCTTTAGTGTCACGTGGAAGTTGGGACAGTACCTAGGGAGTGGGCTGCTCCAGTTATCAGGGTATCACACTGACAGGACAGACAGGATGTCTGTATACAACCAAAGTTAGAGCTGTGTCCATGTCCTTGGCTCAAAGTCAAACAGGTCTTCAGTGGGTGTTGGACTCTGTCCAAGGTTACCCCTCGTCTCCAATCCCGTTTGTGGCATCCATCGACGGGATCTCAAGGTGCAGCCTGTGTGGGCAGAGCGTCCACTTTAGGAATCTCAGAATTGGGTCACCATGGTGTGGTTCTTTTGGCTTCATTAGTCAGTGACCTTCAGCATGCACTGGGGTGGTTGGCAGCTAAGTATGAAGTGGTGGTGAGAGATAGCACCTCCAGGATAAGGTCCTTTGATTAAACATGCACTGTTCCCGGGGGATTGGGGCTCCGTTGCTGCCCCAAGCGAAGGAGTTTAATTATCTCATCTGGCCTGGGAATGCCATGGGATCCCCCCAGGAGGAGCTTGAAACGTGCTGAAGAGATGGACTAATGGAATATCATACTTACACTGCAACCCAGCCCTGGATAAGCGGAGGAAAATGGATGGATGGATGCATTTCATCTTTGACTGCATCAATGGGTTGGAAAGCATTGATAATGGATAGAGGATGAAAGAAAGTTTGAACTTTGTGAGCATTGTCCTTCTGACATGTAACTCGTCCAGCTTCTGCAGCAGAAAACTAAACAACAAAGATTTTTGCTTTGAATCCCAAAGCAGAGAGATCCCACACAGATGTGTTGGCAGGTCTCTCCATCTTCTCCCTCTTCTATCCACCCTCCGGGTCCACAGCCAGTGCAAATACAAACAGCAAGGATTGACATGTGATCCCGCAGAATATATATGTTAAAGGGGAAATTTGGAGCACCACAGTATTTAACGTACTGTGGACACACAGTAGTCATGGGTGTGTTTTGGGCGGAACATAACTCAAACTAATCCAATCCGAGTGTCGTCTCCCATTCCCTTTAAGAGCCATTATTTACAACTCTGGACTTGTTTCCTTTGGAGAGTTTACATCTAAAGCTCTTAGTTTTGTGGATAAAATGAGCCACAAAATTTGTTACAGTGACATGATTAAAATAACTAAAAGCAGCCTCTCAAATCATGAAATCAGACTGTATGAACTGTATGAACCTGCCTGTGTAGGCACATCTAATGCGTCCTTTAAATAGCAGGAAACAGACTGCACTTTTGACTTTAGACCAGTTTTTTGTTGGTCTATAGCGCTGTCACCATCCAAAGAGTACATGAATGCAGCAACAGATGCAGGATGAAAATGTAAGAAATAAATCTATAAAAAGGCCTTTTTGATTGAAAGTCTACGTATAATAATGCATAGTTCTGAAAAATTATTTAAAAAAATGTTAATATAAAAGTTCCACATCAGCACTTTCAACTGGTTTTGACCACTTGTTTCATACTCGGTACATTCACTGAAGAATAGACAGATTATTAAATAGATTGTTTGACTCACTAACTCATAATTATGAATAAGAAAGTCAAGAATTTGATTTTTTGTCATTTATAACTATTCATCCATCTCCACCTTTTTTTTCCTTTTCTTGGCAGAAATGGGCCATAAAAACAATATTTAGATTTGCTGATCAACTTCACAGGAATCAGAATGAACTCTGGCATATATTTAACATTTTTTTCTGTGTATTGACCATCAAATATTAGAATTTACTCTAGAAAACAAAAAAAAAATGTAATTATTTTTTTTCTGGTGCATGGATGAAAGGGCTGCTCTTTGGGAGCGCAGTGTGACCTGCTCCATGGAAGTAGTTGAGATTCAGTGCCTTGCTCAAAGGCCTTTGTTTATCCGCATCTCTGCTGCTCTCAAGTGGCCTTTCCTCTCCCCTTTACTCCACTGAAATATTTCAATCCATCCTTTGAAGCAACAGTGACACCAGTGACTCCATATCCATCTTGCAGAAGAAATGGTAAATATTTACAAAGATTGTCAAACCACAAGCCGTGGATGACAGCCGGGATGAAAGTGTTGGTGCAAGCAAAGACAGAGAAGAGGACAACACATATAGCAGGGGTTATGGTCCCAGAGATAAAGGCTGATGTAATAACTGACTAACAACCCAATACCATCACAGCACATAAGTTTCACAGAGCCCCTTTAATTAACTTTCTTACTTAAGTAACAATATGCTGAGCTAAATGCTAACAGCATGCTTAAATGCACACAATGGCCTTCTGAAGTTTAGCATGCTATTATGATGACCAAGTAGTAAGTAGTAATCTTAGTTTATTGTTTTAACAAATTTGCTCATTTTCACTAAACACAAAGCGTAGCTGAGGGTGAGGGGAAGGTCATTACTTTTGCAGGCATTTGATAATAAATGAGAGTATTGGACACATTCATATTTTTTATCTGATGATGGTGTTACGTGAAAAGTAAAGGGGTCACAGCTACAACCCTGATTCCAAAAGAGTTGGGTCGCTGTGTAGGACATGAAAAAATCTGACCTTCCCATCTCACTTGTTGCCTATACAAGCCTGTGGACGATATGTTGAAGTTGTTTGATGCTGCGACAGTCCAGAAGGATGTGACTTTATGCACGTTCTGGAGTGCCTCGTATCACATGCCTCTCTCCGCTCGGCTAACAGAGAGCAACAGCAGCCAATGTCAGTTTAAAATTGGAGTCAAACGTAAACAACCGGCCTCCAGCACAATACAGAAGTTTCACGAGCCCCTTTAATTAACTTGCTTAATAAAGTACATATATGCTGGTGCTATAAAATATATGCTCCATTATGTTCAAGAACTAGTCGATCATTTTTTCCGGTGTGTCATTTGTGGTGTGCAGCTCACAGTGGGTTTATCGAGGCTTTTTTTATTGAAAATAGCTGCCATTTGTGGCTGTAAATGAAGATAATGAAGGCGATGACACTGCGTCAAAACAGTAAAGTTGTGGTCTGTGGAACCAAAACAATTAGCTGAAAGATGCTAAAAATGCTCCATAGAACTGAAGGGAAATTCTGCATTGGGAAATAATCCTCTATGGGTTCTTAATAATCAGCAACGCCTTTCACATATATGTAGTTTGATCTACTGTTGAGATAAAAAAAAAAAAGATTAGTGCAGCTTTAATGTCGTTGTCATATTGTGTGCCAGAGCTTGAAATGTTCTGAAGGAGAACATAGCAGAACATAAAGCTAGTGACACCGCTATATGACAAGCAAGCTAACCACATGTAATTATGAACAGAGGCAAGTAAAAAATATCAACTCCATCGGTATCTCCTGTGTTTTTTTTTTTTTTCATGATGATACCCAAACATCCTCCCTTACTTAATAATTCACAGATAGGGAACTTTTTAGCCTTCTCATAAATCACCATAAGTGCTCATACTTTCATCTAGTCAAAACATTGACAGGAGTTGTCCATCAAATGTGAATACAGTGACAAGAAGTGGGGGGAATGAAGGTGAGAGCTATGGCCAGCACCTCTCAACTCATCTGTCTTCTCTACTTAATACGCTGAGACACTGGCTTAGAAAAACAGCAATCTTCTGTACTGGATACAGTGGTCCCAGTTATTGCAAAGAAGGTTGCTCACCCAGCACCCTGCCTTCAGGTTTGACTAAACACTGTACTAAAATCAAACAGCCTAGGGATATTTCATTTAATGCAGAAAAACTATAAGTTCCTGGCATCTGATTCATTTAAAATGCTGAATGTAGACCGTTTCTGCTTAAAGGATAAGTTCACCATAAAATGACAATTCAGTCATTATCTTCTCACCCTCATTCCATTAGAAAGTCAGGTGAAGTTTCATACTTCACAAAACATTTCTGTATATTTACAGCAAAACAGCATTATAGCATTCTCCTAAATAACCGATGTAGCTGGGGACTTGTTTTAAAACTTAAAAAACAACTAAAAGAAAACATAAAATGGCTATATACTGCTTGTCGGGTGTAATCCAAGTCGCTGGAAGTCTTGAGATCCCAAATTGATATTAAAAATACTTTATTTACACCCTCCTCTGTGGCTAAAAATTACTCTTCAAATCACATTAGCTCCACACATAAGCCTATAAGTTTAACAACTCTACCATCCATTTTTTTCTGTTGAGAATAAATCCACATGGGTCAAAAAGTTTGACACCCAACTTTAACTCTCATTTCTTGCACACATATGACCATCCCATCATTCAGAGCTGTCTGCCTTGGGTGCACCCTTGGGCCTGTCAAGACACAAAATCCAATACCTCATCATCTATCAAGGGGACTCCCACTGCACACAAGCTACTACCTACTTCGTGATTGATCATTCACCACTAGAGATCGACCTCAAGACTCAACTGGACACGATAGAGAAATCAAGGAGACAAAATGTGGTTGGAACATGATGTCCTTGATGTTAATCAATAAAATCAATCAGTGAGCCTAAGGAGGAGGAAATTATAAGAGGCAGTTTGTTCTTTTCTGACTCACTAATTATGGGGCTCTCCTGTAACAATGGATTGATAGCTGCATTTAAGGACTTTGTGGGTTTCATTATGTTCTCAGCGGGAGCCCAAAGATCTAACTGAGCAATTGAACCTCTGTGCCCTGAGCCCCATGCCTTGCCTTTCTTGCAAGCAAGCAGTTCACAGGTGATTTAGGATCCCTTTGCTCCTCGTTGCTTCAGACTCACCCTCTAGATAGAATGACGGAGGAAAAATTGTATCACCTCTTCTAGTGCTGTGAAAGCACTTTGCTCTTTCTTTATCCTTCCACTGTGGCACTTAGATGCTACAAGAGAATTCTCAGATGATTGGACCAGAATCGTTGAAAACGTATTTTACGTGGTCATCAAACTTGTACCCAATGGCTGTTTGGTTGCCTTATGGAGTTGTGATGCTATGTTCATGCCCTCATGGCAGATGTGTGTCTCCCCAATAGGCTCCACACAACAAATCCTTCACTGCCGGCAAAATGAAACTGTATCTCGCCGATGACAGAGTGCTGCTGATGTGTCAAGGGGGGCGCATCATTCACAAAGCAGCTGAACTGAGGTAACTAGTGGGGGAAATTATATAGACTGATATATGCATCCAACACTACAGATTCAACTCGAGCCTTTCTGTTGTAAACACAGTTTTGACTTAATAAGCTTTTACTGTAAGAACTGTGTACAAATGTTTTTGGAGTGATGGCAGAATTATATGTTCTATTCTGGGTTTTAATTTCATACTGTATGTTTGATTAAAGTGGGAGGAGGCTGAAGTACATGACAGTACAAGACTACAGTATATATCTAGAATTTAAAGCCAGCAAAGCCTGTAAATGCCGTGAGTGCAAAATAGGTGCAAGGATCATCTTTTTTAAGTTGTGAAGCTTCATTCTCGGCGTTACTGTCGTCACTCGGCTGTCGAATCCAGCCACAGAAAATTCATCTCATTTCACCTTTCAGTTGAAATCAATTTCATCCCCAGCTGCTAACACAGTTTGCCCTGGTGAACGCAATTTTGTACATGTCAAGGGCATGACTGATATACAGTAGCAACTATTTAATTTCCCATGATCCTCTTTGTGCTTCATTGGCATTCTTGTCTATGAGTCCTGTTTTCAGTGAAAAGCCCTCTGTAGAGTCTTTGCTCAGCACAGCAAAGTTAGCGACTAGCTAGTGAACATAGTGGAGCATTTAGCAGCTAAGGAGCCAGATATTTCTCTCAGTAGTTGATAGATACAAAAAACAGAGCTGGAAAAGACTGAAGACACTTACATTCATCACTCATTGGCCAGGAATATGACTCCAAATGAATAATAATGTTGCTGGATGTGTAAAAATAACTTTACAAGTTCACTATGCTAGCCTTTTTTTAAAAAAAAAAATCAGATTTTGCAGGGTGAAATGCTGGGACTGTATTCTTAATGGTTTAAATGTTAATGTTAAGCAGCAATAGGCAGTCCGAGAGCTGAGATCACATTCAAACAAGCCAAATGAGGTTGAGCATTTACCAGTGTAAGTCTTACTTCGATCATCATCTATTAGAGCGATGACAGCAAAAAATCCCGCCTCCAAAAAGGTCACTGCTCGTTTGTCCGGATATCAGCTAAACAAACAACTGAAATCTTTCCCCAGTTAAATAAATGGAGACTACTTAGTAAAATAATTTTGACTGTACATTTCCACGCATAAATTACACAATAGATGCCCTCTTTGTTGTGTATACAACTCCATCCTTCTGCAGGTATGAACTTCCCCCTACAGTATAGAACATTCCAACAAACAACATCAGAAGCAGCTTCAGATATTTATTCAGAGCCTCTTTGAGAAAAACTTTAAAATCATGAGCTTTACAAAGGTAGCAGTTATTCCCCAGGTATTACATAACATAGAACAGTTGTTGCATTTATTTTTTTCCACCACTCGTATATTACATCTAGATCACTGCCCCCTATAATTACATTACATACTGTTTGAGGTATAATGGAAAAAGGATAAGAAGCTTAAAGGAATATTGCACCCAATTAAAAATTTTGTCTGTATTAACTCATACTGTATCAGCTGATAATGTTCACAGCAGAACAAACATAACAGCCATCAAATTAGCTGGCACAGCTCCATGTCAGCCTTTCTAAAACAGCTACAGTGGATGAAAAATAGGTCTTATTGATAGCTGTAATAAGAATTTTAAAAAAGCACTGTTAACATAATCCAACTGAATAACTTACATAACGCAGAGGTCACAGCATCACTAAACTCTCACTAACCCGGTCCGTCGTCCCCACATGCTACAAGACTGATAGTAGACCTTGACGAGGACCTCTCCTGGATATCAGATAGTCACTTCAATGTGAAGAAGGCCTGACGACGCGTGCATTTCCTGAGGTGACTGAGGAGCATCCACATATCTCCTCAAGGTATATATTTTTTTTTACATACATATTGATTGTGAATGCTCTCCCTTCTCTCTGACAGCTAGTTGACACACCCATCAGGGTTTCTTTCCTCTGTAATTCAAGACCAGCAGCCTTGCAATACGTTGGTTTTTAAACTAAAATGTGTTGGACGAGTTACAACTCCTTTCAGGACCAAGTCAGTGTGGAGGTTGTGTGCGTGACATTAAGTTATGGACAAAATAAATATTTCTGAGTTTGTTTTATTCCTCATTAATAGTGTAAATATTACAATTCAGAGTTCAAATTTCTTCTCAAACTGCATAGTGCCCCTTTAAAGTGAATGGGATTATCCACGGCGTTAACTTCAGCTCAGGCTCACTTGAGGTGGACTGACCTTTAATGTAGACCAGCTGTTCCCATCTGAGTAACAAGCCGCTTCTCTGACCACCTGAGGGCATTACAACCAGGTGGTGACAGAATTGACATAATATCATCTTATAAAGTTGTTGAGTGAACATGTTAGCAAACTATTTCTTCACCAGCTTTCAGTTTACATGAATGTGGGCAGACAATATCAAAGTTCTTGTTTGGGTGATATCATATTTTAAATGTATTTGAGCTGGTTCAGGGAGAGTGGGGTAAAACAGAAGAGAACCGGTTTGAAAGACATGGGACTCCCTGTCTGGAAGTTATGTAATTCTCATAAGTCAGAGAGAGAGGCAGCTCAGCTGTACAAAACAACAATGAATGTCATTTTCCCATGACGAGTGATTTGTCAGAGTTGGTACTCTTTAAAAGCCTGGGTCTAATTGCTGGTGTATAAATATTCCACAACATCAGTCTTTTTTCCACAAGATGAAAAAGGACATTAGGGCTTTCTATTTCCCCTGCACTTTTAAACCCATCATTAATTGATAAGATGTCATCATTTTGTCAAGGCTTCAGCGTTAATATTTTATCTCAGGAGGGGAAAAAAAAAGCAAAGGCAGAGAATTGTGAACCCTGATGAAATGAGCCTGAATGAAAAGGCCCTGTGTTGTTGGTACCTCTGGGTGATTCAGATAGAAACTAAAAATAAATCCAAATGTCAGTGATAGATTTTGGCTGGAATAGGTAATGGATTTAAATATGTGCTAAATTGGGCTCTAAAGTAATCAGTCTTGAGAGATTATTTTATTATATTCTCTTTTACCTGCTGCAAGGCGGTCATTGCTTTGGTACGGTATTCTACCGGGTTAATTTTACTGTATTTGTGAATGATACATAATCTATATATATTGTATCCCATAATATCTTTGTTATACATTTGATTACAAATGAGTTCACAGCAAAATTTAGAGCTCTAAGAAAATCTCTTTGATTTCATCACTCACTGCAGATGTCTGTGGCTTACAGTTATTGTGTCAGGCTTTCTGTCAGCCACTAATATAGCTTGTATCAGGTAGGCAAGTTGAAATATCATTTAATAGCTCCTTGTTGTCTTTTACTATCAAGACAAATCAATTTTATGTACATACTCTAGTATGATATCAAAAATCACACATTTTCCTCAAGGGGCTTTACAATCTATGCAGCATATGGCACCCTCTGGTAAAAAAAAAACTAGGGGAAAAAAATGGAAGAATCTTCAGGAAGAGTAATGATAACTTGTAAAACATATATAAAGAACATGGATCCTGGAGCCGCTCAAGTGCCAGGTGTTGACTCACACAGTCTCCTCTCCACAATGGAGACCACGGGCCCTATTACAGAAAAACGTCCACGATGCTTGTCCCCGTTTCATATTGGAGAAAGCAACAAGTACACGGAGGGAGAGAGAAACAAGAGGAGAGGCTGAATATTGTAGAGGACAAAGATGCACATTCAAACATCTGGAATGAGGCACCGACAGCCAAGACAGAGAAGTCTGAGTGAAAAGAGAGGACGAGAAGGAGAAACTTGGCAGAGAGAAGGGAGAAGAAGGGCTCACAGTGTGGCTGAAAGAAAGTTTAAAAGTGTTCTCATCAACAGGACAAATATGGATTATAAGTACTGGCTTGAGACTGAAACCGACTGATTGGTTGATTAAATCAAAATTAGAATCACAGTGTGGAAGCAGGGTGCCAAGCACTCAGGTGCTGACTTTACTGTGTGTGCACAGCTGCACTCCTCCACCATCTCACTGCCTTCACGTTTCTAATTTGTGCTTGAACACCTGCCATAAACTGCTGTTAAACTGAGTGTAACATTATTCCATTATTTTATTGTGTCATTTCTTTCACTTTTGTATCTAAATGTATTTCTATTGATACATAACATAGCTTACAGCCAGTTACAATTACTTTAGATATGAAATCACCCTTTCCACATAATGATGTTAAGATGCTCTTATCAACCAAGTGCATTCACCCACTCCAAAGTGCTGTTTTGGGAGATGCAAGTTGAGTGTTGCAGAATCAACAGAAACACTCTTGGAAAAATCTCTTAACTGATGCATTGGTAGTGGGGGAAAAAGCACCCCGAATTTCTTATCATACAAACAAGATTAGTTGAGGCGGCAGTATAAGTAATCCTACAGAGCCTACGGGCACTGGTGGAGCAGCTCAACTGTGCACACATTGAAATGACAGCAAGGATGTGTTTAATGCTTTTGTAACTACCACCTCATTCAAGAAAGACACTTCTAAGTGCCATTTTTGGACACACGTGTAAAAATGAGTGTCAAGTGTGTGTCAAGTGTTTGCAGAATCACATGTAACACTCTCAATTGATTGTTTGGTGCTAGAAAACCGGGATAAGGGCTCCTGTCGTCCTGATCATACAAATAAGATAAGTTGATGTTGCAATCTGGGTAAGCCTACAGATGGGATGTTGACGCTGATTGGCTTCTAGAATTATTTATTAAATACTAAATTGAGCTAACCAATGTCAACTTGAATTTCTTTAACTCAATAGTAATATGAGACTAGACGGCATGCCATGAAAGCAACAGTTGTTTGTCCTCGATTCACCATTTAGAGAAAGGTATAGTATTTAATACAGAGTCTACGTGGAATTCCCAAATCACCAAAATCTATACACTGAGAAACATTTTATGTTAACCACAAGGTTTCATGCCTCACCCGAAGACTTTCAGAATTGGACTGTGCAGCCTTTTTTTCCCCTCTTGATTTCTATGCTTCTACCATGGGTGAGAAGGCTACGTATTTAAAAGTATTTTTTATTTTTTTTGGTCTGTTTTAATTGTGCCAGTTCTTGTTATTTCCACCTTTGTTTTATTTTGAAAACTGACCTAAGCTCTATGTCCTTCCTGTGTCTGACATCCTGTGTCTGGCTGTGTTGACGCAGCCTCTGTCCACTACCATCCAAAATAGACTAAGTGCGTATGCTGCTTCTGGGATGCTTCTGAAACGCGCCTTAGATCGCCTAGTAGAACCACAACCATTGTCTAGAATATGATCTGCTCCTGTGGCCCGCTGGAACCAGGGAGTCAATGTTTAACTGACTCTCAGATGGTGGAGGCATTGTCTCAAAAAAGATGTGAAAAAGATAGTCGAGTATGATTTATGGACAGAGAGTCATGAATCAAAGGCTTTTTCACAAACCATGATCCCCATATGTGTGCAACGATTCGTTGATGCAAGGTGTAGGATAACTAGAAAAAAAAAAAGACAAAGGCTGTAAAAATCTGTTCTTGGTTGAGCTGAGCAACACTTTTAGATGTGAAAAGCAAAGCACTGTATTTTTATAGGTGACTCATTTCTGGTCACCATAAAATCTTAAGAGAGAAATTAAGATTTGCTAACCGTTATGCAAAATAAAAGTTGGCAAAGACACTAAAATCGACGTGTCTTTTCAGAATAAAAGGATCAATCATAAACCCAGTGAGTCCAACACATTACTACCCAGCATGGTCGCTTGACTCCCTGACTGACACCAGCTGCTGGGGAGGGACATGGAGCGTGATCTCTGACAGACAGCCATTACTGAGTCACACGATTAAGAGTGCTAGAACGAAACCAAGACAGATGGCAAAAGTGGAGAAGACCGCACGAGATGAGGCGAAAGGGTCAGCCGGCGAGCCAAAATGCTGCCACCACACACTGTGTTCATCTCTCATCACCAAAGAGAGGCGTGTAATGAGTGGGACTCTGACAGTGTACCATGCAATCTCTTCATGGCAGGCTCAAGGCTAGACTCATCTATCACATATTTAATCAGTAATGTAGTTTGACTTGCTGGCATGATGGAATTCTTTAACTAATGTCATTGATTGATTATAGGATCCTTTGAAAGTGTATCTTATTATAGAGAGAACATTGGGAGAAGTATGAAGGGTAAGGTGGAGGTAAAAGTACGTTGAGAGTTTCTGATCCCAGACTGACTTGTTTGTTATGTTGCCAAGATTTATTCTTGAACACCAATTAAAAGAATTAAAGAGAAGCTCCTGTTAAAGTGATAATAGCTGATTTGATTTCACTGGCTGGTTCTGGTAATGTGACGCTTCAGACGGTTTGCTACACAGAACCATCAGAGCAGTGGTATCAGTGGAGCCCATTGGTAAATTAAACTCTCGCTGAAGCCGGTCACAAGAAGAGCAACATACAACTTTTGATCAAGAAAGGACTTCGGTGCCATTCTTTGCTCAACTGTGTGTGTGTGTGTGTGTGTGTGTTGCCCCGTCTGAGCCAGCAGTGCCAGGATGAATCCAGTCGCTGTGTCAGGTTCAGCTGATAAAATGCACTCACACATACAACATGACCCAGTAGTTCAGAGGGTCAGCAGAGCACTGGCACGTTTTCCCTGCTGTCATGGTTACAAGACGTGGATGGCATCACACACACATTCATATTATGTACATAATATAAGTAATCCCCTAAATCCTGCATGATGACTTAGTGTGCTCGTGTGGGCAGGTGGAATGCACATAGATCTGCTCACAAAGCGACATGCTGGCCTCACTGGCTGCTTGTGTAATGTATGGCGGCTGTGCTGCTGCTGCACTTGGCTCCTGCCTGCCCGATCTGTTTACATGGAGTTTGCCTTTGATAATTATCAGTAAATATGATGAAGCTGTTGTGTGTATTCTCTTCATGACTGTGACACGCTGGCATCATGTCGATGTGAAGGCCTACAGGTTGTTTTGTTCTATTTATGCCGAGAACCGCACGCATGTTGCGGTAAAAATAGGCATCTCCAGATGAAGCTGTGCCAGTGTGGCTGCTCTTACCCTTTCAACATAGACGCTGAAATGAAAAGCAAGACGTTACGCCATGCACAGCTCACGCAGCCAGTGTGGCCAGCCTGTAAGACTATACTACTGTTTTTGTCCACCTTCTTCTAATACACACAAGTAAGTGTACATTTTTTCCAAGTAAAATTTATTCCATATCGTATTCTGGTAAAGTCACGTCATGGGTGCGAGAGAAAAAGAAAGTTGACTGGACAATGTAGGCTGAGGGCATACATATAAGTGCAATCAGAGTGGTTTAAATTAACTCCTTCTTGTGCCAGTGTGACTGTAATCAGGTGATTACTTTGACCTTAAATGTGGGTTGGGGGACAGCACATTCTAACTCCACTTCTTTATTTGTGATTTTTGATGCTATCTTTAAGTCCTCCTCTGCTAAAATTGATTTGAAAAACAACCAAATATAATATCCTGCTTTGATTTGGCACAGTACTGTGGCCATTGAGCATGAGACATCGTTGCGAGGAGAAATCATGACCTCATTATCGTGTGCAGCATTTGGAAATGATTGCATCCCGAATGACCTACTTTTCTTTGCCGGGACCCTATAAATATCTAAGTAAAAATGTAAATGTAAACAGGTAACGCCGCAGCTTGCTCTCAGGTGGAATGAGTGCGTTGCTCAGGGTTTAGATTAAATTGAGGGCGCAGGGTGCTCGAGAGTTGCTGTAGTTCGGCTTCGGCGTCTCCATCTCCATCTATTGGGTTCACTCTCCATTTCAAGGTGTACATCTCTCAAGTGCATATGGTGCTACGGCTAAATGAGCAACCTGTGTCCTTGAATTCATAATGCCTGGGGCTGTCTGAATACATTTTTGCAAATGCTGAGTGTTATTGTACACAATCTGAGACACACCGGGCTGTGCTTTTGTACCGGTGCTGGCTGGAGGAGGTGTGAATGGTGGAATATCTGACAGGAGTCTCAGCTGCAGAATTTGTCCGCCTGCACCTGTTTGGTAGTTTTGTGGCTCGATACTAAGATGGGTGACAAAACTGGTGTTCATACTAAGGATGTGCCACATGCCACAGTTCTTTATGTGACAGCAGGCTAAGGGAGCACAAACATATCCATCCAGAAGTGTTATAATATAAAAAACACACTCTGTTTATAGAATTGCATTCTCCTTTAAGTATATTTCACAAATATATTAGCCTGGAGGAAGAGTTACTGGGCTAATGAATTCATGGCTGGAGGGTTGATAAGTTGAACTGGACTGACTGGGAAAACCTGTGTGGGGGAAGTGAATGAAAAATATGCACTCAAAGTGCCCTTGAACAAGATTTACTTTGGTTCAATCAGGAGAAACTCGGGTACAGATATGAAACAGAGTCAGGCCTTTTCATGCAGATTGCAGACAAACATGGCCGTTACCCGTCTAAGAAGGGTTATTTTGTGTTTCTTTGTAGATTACACACTACAGGTCCCAGGCTCCCAAACTTTCACTTTTTTTTTTAAATACATTGGTAATCTGATTTCCAGTGTGTTTTGCAAGGGGTCCAAAAAGGAAGCGAGTGGGCCCCACAGTCCCATAGGTTTGCGGAGGCCAGTACAAGAAGCATGCAGCAGGCCTCGGGCAACACGAGCACTTTGGCTATGGTTAGACTGTGTCATTTTGTTAAATGTTAATGAGTAGACATGTTGTGTCTTATTCTTTAACTCACTTTCTGTCTCTAAAGTTAAACTAGTGCTTTTAGTTGCCTAAACATAACCCTATAAAAGTTTAATCAGGCTTTATTTGCTAGGAGTGTATATCAGATTGCAAGAGCAGCTATTTGCAAGGCAAGCCACACTTGCACAAATAAGGAAAGCCCTGATGCAGGTAGCTTAATTGCCTGGTAACTTTGTGGTCACCCAACTTGGCTCAAGAATAAACACAGTTTCCCTCAACTAGAACGAAATGAGGCAGCCAAGAAATCTCAATAAGGGCATGAACTGACCAGAGTTTCTGGCTGGCAATCTAAATGGGATGAGGTTTGCAGTGTGTCAGGGACAGATTCAGAATGAGAGTGAAAGCCACCTGGGTACCATTCCCCACCTCTCTTAAGCCTTCACAAAAGGGCGTTGTCACACCCTGATTGGCTGGGAGGGGAACTCCCCAAGCTGCTTCCACTCATTAATTAGGAGTCAGTCTCCCATCCTGAGCACAGATGATCTGAATCCACTGCAATCAGTCCAGAGGGATTTTGAAAAACCAGCCCAAAACAAAGACAGATAGCACGTTTTACACAAAGGGACTGCTACACACCACCAATAAAAACACACATACGTTACAGAACATGCACAAGATTGTGAGTATACGCACAAAGATGCACACTCTCACATAAGAGCATGTGTCATCAATCATTCTGCCTCACCTCAGTAGAAAAACTGCGCTGGCACCAAACGACACAGGTTAGAAGAGAAAAACACAGGAAGCGAGGAGATGTTTTCATGACGGTGCCAGTTTTGCCACAATATCCGCAAAAGTCACACTACATTTCCTTAATACGCAGCATTGGCATGCATCATGGCTTCATTATTTCAAACTGACTGTGATCCCAGTAATTATTACGAACTGTGAAAACCAACAACAAACACAGTACACCTGTGAAGTGGCAACTTGTTTTTATAGTGATTACCCGTTCAAGAGTGTATTTATCTGACACTGCACATGAAAGCTGCTTTTATCACACGAGACACCATAGGGAATATCTTTACAACCTACATGCTGTGTTTGTGTTGTACGGCTGAATAAACACAAACACGGTAATCCTCATAATACATCTGTGACAGGGCTGGGAGCCTGGCTAGTGAAGACTCAGTCTGTACCATAGCACAGAGAAGAGATACTACAGGAACATATCGTGATTGGTCTCTTTAATAAGAAGACATGACGGCTTCTAAATCACCAGCACTTGGTCAAAGGCTATTGTATATCTGAACCAGCATTTGAGTCCTGTATATAAGATAGTGCTGTACGTGTGTAACTACCAGCTCTCATACTCTTCATGTTAACATTGCAGCTTCCCCTCGTCTCCTGATGAGGATCATGTAGTTCTGCTTCAACTCAGCCCAGCCGACACTTGCTTGAAGCCCAGGTAGCATCAAAGTTGTTGACTG
Organism: Pagrus major; assembly: GCF_040436345.1. Taxonomy (NCBI): domain Eukaryota; kingdom Metazoa; phylum Chordata; class Actinopteri; order Spariformes; family Sparidae; genus Pagrus; species Pagrus major. The sequence continues at coordinate 16,630,313 of NC_133229.1, read as the reverse complement.
ATCGAGAGGTAGCGAAGATGGGGACTTTGGACCCAGATATCCTTACACATAACTCTAGCCATCTTCTCGGTTTTAGCATTTTTACAAGCTTCTGGCAAGGGGCTTGAGGATGAGTGCAGTGTTAAGTAGGGCAGTAGGATGAGGTTTTTGAGGTTGCTCCACTTGGGTTGAGTCCTCAGGTTTGATATGGTTGTGTAGTAAGACAGCTGCTTTTACACAGTCAGCCTTATCTCTGACATCTACCACGTGGAACCCCATACACATACTTACACATACAACAACAGTGAGCAGTAACTACTGAGCTGGATAGCCTTTTTGGACTGGGGCACTTTCGTGACGGCTATTACTTATGTGTTAGTATGATTGTGGTATTAAACAGAGTTGTTCATTTTTGTATTTATTAGACTAAAAAAAGCTAAGAGAGCTTGTTGAACGTGGCAAACTAGCTCACACACTTCTTCCAGCTAGCCAGCGAGAGCTACAGGGCAGTCTATGTAGCAGTGTGTTCACATGCTCTGGGGGGGATTGATTTTTCAGTTGGACACTTTTGAAATCTACCTCACTCTTGCAGGTTTTGGGTTTTGGGATATTTTTTTTTTACCCACGTTTGAATGAAACTTTTTTGTAAATAAAATAAAAGGGTGATAAGACAGATAAAAAATATCTTTGGGTGCTCTATGTACTGTAGCTCAGCTAAAGTTACAGCCATTGATGATAGAGGTGTGTGTCATGGTAAAGAGGGCATATTCAGTTTTTATTTTGAAATCTTATTGCATTCACTGTGATTCAGTGAATAAACAACCCAACATGTTTTAAAGGTGCAGTTTTGGCTCGCTGACAAAGTCACGTTTAATAAGACCACTATAAACATGTTTCCTCAATGATCCTCCTCAGTTATTATGCAGAGCACAACTCTGACAGTCGAACTAACAAAAGTACACAAGATGTGCTTGGCACTCCTGCCTACTTCTGACTGTGTAAATTGCACATGCTGTCCCGCAAAATAATCCGTTGTTTGGTGGCAGATGGTGACTGGTACACAAAGTAATGTGTTTAATAACTGTGGTGTAAAGTGAAACCAGAGGAGTTAACACATCATTCACTTCCCCTAATGTTCCCTGGGTTATGTTTTTCTTTATTTCATGTCATCCTTTCTTTGTTTTGTGTTTTATTTTGAAATACCCACCTCTCCCCTTGTCACAGATAACTTCCTGCTCTGTGTGTTTCCTGCCACACCCTGATTGGTTTCCCCAGTCCCTTGTTATCCTTCCCCCTCTAGTCTATGAGGTGTGTGTGTTCGCCTCACTCCGTGCCAATTCCTTGGGTGTTTGGCATTTCATTTCTTCTTCTGGGTCTGTGTTTTGTTTTCCTGGACCTTACCGGTTTTTGATTCTTGCCTGTTCCTTGATGGATTTGTTTGGATTGCCTTTCTCTAGTTTTGAACCTTGTCGGCCACACCATCCTCGAAGTCTTTTGAATTCTGGGACTTTTGTGTGATTAAATCATTAAACTGCCTGAATTCTAACTCTAGCATCTGGATCAGGGCCCTATCACGTTTATTCCTCTTTTCCTGCCTGCGCAAGTCTGACACAAGTAGCATTGCACTGTCTTGCTTCAATTTATGTGTTTTTCAATACGTTTGTTTAAAACCAGAATGGACACAGCATTAGTTTTTATTTATGCAGGCCATGTACTGACTGTTAGTCCACCATCACTTTGGTCCAGAGATTGGGATGATGGTCATGAAATCTGTCACACAAATTCAAAGAATCATTCCATGGACTTGTTGGACTATAACATTTAGAAAAACTAACTTTATTGAAATTGCATTCAATAGCAACTTGTATTTGGTTATAATTGGACTGAACAGTTTTGATCCATTATTTTTTTCTTTCCCACAAGCAAACTCGAAACCTTCCCCATCCTCCAGTGTCCTCTTCCCTCTTTTCCCTCCATTATAGCTGCAGCCCCACGGTTCTCACTGTTGTCCCAGCCAGTATCAAAATGCATGCCGAGCCTGGGTTTTCTCATGACGCATCGTGCCCTTGTAGAGAAGTGCAAACTGGGAGGAGGAAGGAGCTGGCCTGCTTGCTAGCACCTGGAGTCTAAGGCCCCAGAGGGGTGACACAAGTGCAGCTCTTTGCCTGAGGGCCACTCCTCCATCCGCACAGTGTCCACTACAATCCATCAGTATGTTTTTCCACAGTCATGACTGACATGTTGCCGGTTAATCAGTGAGACTGACCCAGCCCGTCAGTCAGCACTGCCTGAGGGTCCTCATCACCAGGATGATGCAATGACATCCTTGCTTTCTATGGATATGTTTCTCAGTTCCTTAAAATAGTAATGGTTAGCAAAATGAAAAAAAATGTAAGTTTATATATATATATATATATATATATATATATATATATACACATACATATATATATATATACACATATATATGTATATATATATATATATATGTGTTCTACTAGTTCTTCTGTCTTTCTATGGTAACCTCACCAGGGTTGAGCTGCAATGTGTGGCGCAGTCTTTCTTTATGATTCAGTGTTCACTACGCTTTCTTTTTACTGTTGCACAAGTCTGGTGTGCACCATGCAAGTCAGCATCTGAAAAGCCTTACAGAGCAACAGAAGTCTAACCTGCGGCCACTTTTATAAGTTAAATGCGATGGAAAATACACACAAGACACATACGATGTCTAACAATAATTAACATGCAACCATTAGGATTCACAGGCTTACACCAGCAATCAAGGGATCAGATGGATAAAAGGGAGGGAAAAACACAGGGGACCCCTGCAGCCAATGGGGAACAGTTAGCAAAATGAGAATGCAATCACCACACAGGGCACAGAAATACAGTCAGCTGCCAGTGAATGAAATTCTCCTACTTGACTAAGAAGCTATTTTACTCTCCTAATGAGAGGCTAGGAGATACTAATTAGCTAAGCCCTCTCAATCAGAATCATTATTTCCTAAACACACCCACGGTGATAAGACAGAAACACAAGGTGAGCAAGCTGAGGGTCGCTGATGGAGACAATCAGGAGGATTTGAAACTACACCCACTAAATGTCGAGGTCTACAGGGAGAGTGAAGATAAGCTTCCCTCATGTGAATTAGCAAGACATATTGCAGGCCATACCATCATGTGACTGTCCTCCTATTGCTGAAGATTAAGAAATCCATCAGGTCACATGCTGCAATGTGAGACTCCGTGGAAATGTTTAAATGTTGTTTACATGCTACAGTTCCCATATCTCGCTGCCATGATTATTTACTGTCTTATATCCACTGATCATGTGCTGGCAGTCCCCCTATATGAGCCCTCTCCTGGAGGGATGTCAGAGCCCCTGCTATATATGAGCACTCCTGACAACAATGCTTTACTTCGAGGACCAATGTGTGTCAGCTGCCTCTGATATACCTCCATGAGACCTGAGTAGCATACAAAGCATGACTGAAAGGGGAAATTGAAGTCTAGTTAAGTGAAGTCCAACCCTTATCTGGACTGAAGTGCTCCAGATTAGACCCTGAAACGTCCAAAGTGTTTGATAGCTGAGGAGAGCAAATCAAGCAAGTGACGAGAGGGAAAAGACAGAAAGAGGGGGGATTGGGTTTCATCACATGTCAGTGTGTCCCGTGACTTCATCTGTTACACTCCTCCTCTGCTGCTGTGTGGGTGTTGAGTCCTGCACAAAAAGACGGTTCACAATGACTGCTCTCCGCGGCAGTGCAGTATACACTAGAAACAACATTAATTAGTTTGTTGCTAACTCCAGAAAATGCTCTTCACTCTTATGTATTTTTTGGGTTACAGACGGACAAATTATCCCTCACTGCAGCTCTCTTATTTTAAAGGTGTTAGTGATAACATTCATCCACTTATGAGTTGTTTAATGAGTTGTCGTTAGTTATTAAATGCAGGGCTCCTACACATTTTCCATTTCAAAATTCCATGTTTCCTGACAACACAACACAGAGTGGATGAAGGATACAGGCGTCGGTCGGTGTCAGTCATTTCTCCTGTCCTCTATCCTCCATCCTCTGCTCTGCTGATTCACTTCCTGCAGCTCTCCACTGCTGTTAGAGGGAGGAGTGGCTGGTTTGTCTCAGCAGGTTGCTAAGTTTACGAGAATTTGAGGAATTTTAAGATGAAGAAAGAAACAGTTTGATAGAGACTGCTTTCGTTTTGGATTGTTTGTAATGTGAAACAGTTTGTGAAACAGTGCTGTAGGAGGAGAACTGATTTATAGACAGTTGTTATCTTTCTTTGTTTTCCCATTTGGAATTCATTGCCAGACAGGCTTTAGATTTATATAAAGTCAAGCCAGCCCTCAAAAAACTTGCATTTACCCATAGTGGTCATTGGTGGAACGTCATACAACTGTCAAACATCCTACTAGTTTTTTTTGTTGGTCTCTTTTAAAATAAAAACCAAATTTTTTTTTTCGTTTGTTAGGACATGTTTATTCACTGTCACCATGGAAACGATCACAAATGCAGTCATAAAGGCATGGTTTCATCAAGCAGAAAAGACTTTCTGAAGAAGTATGTTTTGTCCACACGTCTTGTCTCCGTACAAAAGTTCAAAGTTCAAAGTTCAAAGTCGACTTTATTGTCAAAACTGCAATATGTACAAGACATACAGAGAATTGAAATTGTGTTTCCCTCTATCCAGACAGAAATAAGAAATATAAGAATATAAAATAAAATAGAAATATAGATCTAAAAATAAAAATAAAAATAAAATATGTACAGCTTATCCAAACCTTGAAAAGACAAGAATCAATTCCATACTTTTCCCTTGCAACTTTGCTGAACACAATTGATAATTGCACAATGAGGCCTTGACGTGGCATTCTGTATGTGCTTATAACCTTGACGTTAATGCCGACGCCGACAGTGTTCATAAACAGGAAGAGCCGGAACTTTGGCCTTGAAAATGTCAAATATGTCCATCGGAGTCATTAGCCGTTCTTTGCTTGAACAGTCAAACAATACATGCGGAGCACTGTACATTGAACTGCCGTGACATTGTGATGATGTACATTAGCCACAGTCATTATGGAAGTTCTTTCAGTTGGATGACCGCTGGGATTGACAAGATCATCGTGAGTGTCATCAAAGTACGTCATGATCCTTTTATAATTGTGTAGCTTATGTCTGATGTGAATATAATTACTTCACCAGCAACGTACCTGGGAAATGTGTTGTAAGATATTCAATCTTGCAGAGTTTTCACTTACTCTGTGAAATAAGTTTGCACCTGGTAGTAAGCCATATGCAGTATATTTCTCAGCACACCTAGGGCAGTTTGAAAAGGCACAAAAGTGAGATTCCCTTCAAATGAACTGCTGGGATCTTCATCTGATTGTACAAGTTCACTGTCATGAAACTAGAGGCCCAGTAGTCGTGCTGATGGAACAATATATAGCATAAGTTTATAATCTCAGAGGTGGATGGGCCCTTGAAGGGTATCCAGACCTGCAAACCCAGCACTGCACCAATACCTGCAGCACAGCAGTCTTCACAGAAAATCGACTGTGATAGGTTGTTATGAGGAATGTAAATTAGATGCAAAATGGATTCAATTTAGTTGCAGTGTAGTGTGGAAATGGCAGAGCCCACCATATTCTTGTTAAAGACAGCTGGAGAAGAGGGAATGGGAAGTGAATTAAAAATAATAAAGGCTGAGATATTAAAGGGGAACACATTAAAGACCAATCGCAGTCAAACATGAAGAGCGAATAAAGGACAAAGAAATGGTGAGAAGAGAATATAAACCTATGTGAGATGCACAGAAAGCATCTGCATCTTTAGAGTCTGACCTTTTCTACTTCTTGCCAATCTTCCCTCTGAATAGATCTACGCTCTGAAATATCTAAGATATGCAGCCAAACAGAGAAAGTTGTGTTCCAAGTACTAGTTTACTTGATACACTTCTTCATCTTTAATCTGTTGTGTTTCCTGAATTGTTTTGTCAATGTTCTCTTTAATAGATTTTTTCTTTTTTATCTTTTGAATTTCCCAGTACAACACTAGTTGAAACCTGGTCAAGCGTACATTTCCACCAGCGGAAATCCACTCATGTCTGTTTAATATTATGACTGTATGCTCAAGGTCCTCTAGTGGTCGCGGCAATTCACAGTTTTTGAAAAAGCTCTTTTATTGACTGCTCTGTGTAACGCTGAAGAAGAATAGGCTGCTCATCACATAAGTGCAAGGCCGTCAGGAAATAATGTGACTGAAGAGCGGGTGAAGAACACTTGCACCTAACTGCATGCCACAGAAGTTCAATAAAGACAGCGTTTTGATCCCACCTGGATCTTTATCAGGTCAGACTGTTTGAAAAATGCAAAACCACCCCATATTTATACATCTGCACGCCAACAGACTGAAAGGCCCTATCAGTGTTGTTTACCATCCAAACTAATAGTCAGTAAAGTACATTATTGTTGTGCAGTAGTGTCATCAAAGCTGATATTACTTTAATTCACTGGCTATCTACATGTGTGGAAATCTGAAGTTTAATTGAGCAAAAACATGCTTCATCTATTTGAGGACGTTGCAAATAACCTACAGAGCCATTACATCTTAATGCACCGTGGGCTGTAATGTAACATTTTTTGTCCCTGTATCACTGCCATGTGACACATTCCTCTGGACTAAACGTCCAAAAACCGTAGGGGGAAATGTTGGTAATAAAATGATGACTGATTGGCTTTTTCTCCCTCCTGGTTCAAAGGGAGAAAAATCTACTTAACTCCCCTGTAATTGATTTCGTTACAGCCTTTAGCCGTAACTTGTGTCACGATGGAAAAGGGTTCACATTTAAAAAGGTTAAGGGACAAAATGCTAGTGGGCATAACCCTAACCCCACAAAAAAGTTCCTGGATTTTTAATAGGTAGACCTATCTATAAAAAACATTAATAAACTGTATTTCACCAATAAACCAACAGACAAAACATTTAACGATGGAATATATAGAACTTTGGTGAGCTTCAGAAGAGTGAAGTCATGTTGGAGCGCCCTCACAAACACCCATCATGTCATGTGTCTCAATTAACTTGCCTCCTCCTGAGGTATCAGCTGAGCCATTAGAGATCCTGATTTTTCCCTTAGCCTGCTCAGCAAGTTTATCAGCATCTTTCTGCAGGATGTCGCATCATTCTTTTAGGGTCTTCTTTTTTCTCTGTGAACTGCCTTCCTCTTGAGGCTCTGTGTGGCACTCTCTCCTCCTTGTTTTGATCCGGGTAAATCCTGTAGCTTGATATTGCGGAGGATTCTGATGCCAGGAGCTCCTTGGGCGGCACCTTTAGAAACAGCCTCAAAGACACGCAGATCGACCTTTGTGCCTCCTTAGATTCTTCACAAGCTTTCAACCTCCTTGTTGACCTAGATCCCCTTTCAACCTTTGCCATGGGACAGAAGCAGAAGGCTCTGGCAGAATCTCAGAAGCTCAAGGTAAGATACTGGGTCAGGAAACAGCCATCCTCCCAGTAACAAACATCCATCTGTGTATTTGTTTTTGTTCCTACAAATGACAAAAAACTACAATCCCAATCCAAAGGTAAATTAATTAATCCAAAGCTTGTGAAATAGTTGGGTGGGGGGTCATTTGTCCTCATCTTAACAAATGTGATCTCTACTCCATTTCCAGTCTCATTTGGGTTTAACATTGCAAATATCAAACCAGTCTCCTTTGCTTGGCTATGGCAAAAGCATTTACTTCAAAAAAATCTGTGTATAATAAAAAAAAACAGATGCTAGTTATTTCACTTTTAAGCCAGTTAGTGGTTATATTGGATGAGAGATGTAAGTTAGCCTTGGGGTTTGGCTGCAAGGTAAACTCAAAAAACTATAAACATCTGTCTGCCAAACCAAACACAAGAACTATTTCCAAAGTCTCTAGTGTGAATTACAATAAATCCCCCGAACAAAAGGAAAAGGTGGCCGTCAAATAAAGCATTACCATAAATCAGAGCTTTGTCTGGGCATCCCTGGTTAGCAAGCAGACCGGTCAGGCCTTGAATAAAGAAGCAGAGGTTTCATGGATACTTCACAGGGCTACATCAATCAACCTTACTTGTCAGAAGGGCTGTGTCACAGTCATGAAGCTCGACACTGCTGGTTGCAGTTATCCTATTACAGTGCCCACGTGCCTTACAGTACATGGACTGGATGATGGTTGAAAAATGGGTGATGATGGGGAAAGTCTGTATTTTAAAGAAAATTAGCCAGGCAATATCAGCTTGCACATAGTGGTTAGATACAGGGAATAATTGTGGGCTGGATTGCAAGCTTGGCCTTCAGAGCTAGCATGAGGACTTGTATGTTAGCATTCCACATGTTGAAAATGCATCTTATCAGATACTCTGCTGTCTTAACTCTGTATCTCTGCCCATGCGCCAACTGCCTGACATGCAGCATCTCTCTGATTATGCAGCCTGTGGTTACACAAACAAGAGGTGCATCTCATTTCTCACATTGTTTTTCCTTAAGTAGACGGTGGGGCAAGATGGAGGTTATGATACTGCATACTGGGTCATCAACTAGATTTGTCCAAGGGATATAATTCTTCCAAGCAGACACTGTGGGGGCCTGACTTTTGAATAAAATAATAATTGTATTTTGGCCTAAGAAGCCTATTATTGTTTAATTTTTTCACCTCCTTATAAAATGAATGCTATGCTCCATCAGTGTAGACAGACTCATGAAAAACATGGATGTCCACTAAAATGTATCAATAGCTATCGGATGGATTGCCTTGACAATAGAACTAATTGTATCATCGGCAGTATTCAATCACCAAAAGATTTCCAATGAATGGTTTGTCTGATAATCGACTTCCACATGAGATGAATCTTTTGTATCTTCTCAGAAGGCCCTTCTGGGAAGCTTCCTTTCTTCTGTGCAGCGTTTAGCGAGATGAACTTAGGGATGAAACCTGATTGACCCGGTCTCACAAGGACAAAGGATGGGGAAGATGATACAAGAGAATTGAGGTGCACCTAAAGATAGACTAACACAGTAACAATCAATATGCCCCGAGGGAGAGGTCAGTCCAACATCACTTGGCAGTGCATTGGTGGTTATCAGTATTTCCCTCAGTATTCATCCATTCATCATCTGACCACTGTGTGAGATTTATATGCTATCTATATGGAGGATGACACAAAGGACTACACCTGTAAATAAGATATTAATTTTAATTAATACATTTTTTCATCAGATGCAGCAGATGCCAGATACAGGCTACGGTGCATTAATTTAGAGCAGCGCACAGACAGTGTCACTGGAGCTACACCGGAGTTAATTGTAACCCTGCAGTCAATAAGAATCAACTATTCACCCAGACAATGGTATAATCGTACATATAATGTATAGTGCTATGTATTGCCAAGTATTAAGCCAGTCTGGAAATGGGAGCTGAGATGGTGGAGGTGTAGGGAGATGTGTTGTGCCACTCTGTCCAGCAAACATGAGGTTTCGTGGTAACACATAAAACTCAGCTCTTGACTAACTAAATGATCCCAGACAGGAAGTTATACCCCTTGCTGTTAAAATATGTTGGTTGGAGGCAATACACCTTACGTAACTGAGGTTTTTTGGCCTGGAATATAGCAGGATGGGAAAAAAAACAAAAAACAAAAAACAGAGGGGAAATATCAGACTAACATTTGAAGATTCTGGTGCATGCCATATTTCTGTCCAGCACTTAGTATTTATTGTGTTTGGATGTGCATGTTTTTGTAAACTTTTTTCATATTGATTAAGAATAAGAATTGTGGAAACAAATGACAATCATGTGGACTGTGGGGGGGAAGGGGAAACTTATTTAACAGCTCAACCTGGCTGAACTTGGAGTTGTGAAATCCAGCTTTTATTTCCCACCACAGCTTGCTTGTAATTTTTTCCACAGCAATTCCAGTCTAAATGTCCCTTTTGAGATACAACACCACCTGTTTACACTATTCACCTATTGTAGCTCTAGTAAATGCAAAACTATTACTCTCTCTCTCTTACACATGTAAGAGCCAAAACTCTTCCTCTTTATTAAACGTTATTACTATGGCTGCGTCTGCAGTTCATTCCCTCTATCTCCTGCTGCTATGCCAATATTTACCTAAGCAAGGCTCCGTCCAGAATCACATCATCATCCCGATGCTTGCTGATGACAGGGTTTATCCTGAAGATGTAGTAGTATAATCTCCTGGGCCCCTGCCTTCATTCCTCCTGCCTCTGCTGCATCCAGTGTGTAATAAATGTGCAGCACGACGAAGAGCTCTCTCTGACCTACTTACATACATACAGTGCATACAAAGGTCAAACGACAGGCTGCAGGAGAACGTCCTCTGGCTGTAGTTCTCCTTCTGTTTGGTCAAAACGGACACATTTATCATGTGAACTTCAATCCTTTAGGACAAAACAAAGTCAGGAAGAAAATAGCGGTGAGTAGCAGTAGTAGTGTGCTATACATGCTACTGTTTTAAATACTCATCAAGACATCATCTATAAATAAAACTAATTCATGAGACCACAAGTTTTAGATTATTTTTTGATTGATGGCAGTAGGGCATTAATACATTTGGCTTAAAATCTACTTTAATGATTATAAAAAGGGAGAAAAATCATATCGATGCACACTTAAATGTCAAAAAGCTTTGAAAATTTTGATTACAGTTATAGTGGAAATATCTACATATTAACACTATTTAAACATAGATGGTAGTACTTTGGGAGCACTACAGCTACTGAGAGAGACATCTGTTGGCTGCCCAGAGGGCTGAACAGCCCAGTTGTCCCTTGGTGCAAAGACAAACAAGCTGCTGAGACAGACAGTCAGCATCAGTTATTCATCAGAATATGGGAAACAAGACAAGTGGTATCCAGCAACTTGGCTCTGAATGTCATCAGCTAAAGAACAAGCTGTCCAGGCATCAGTGATGCAGACAGGAGCTGAGACAATAATTTCTTAAATGTTACTCGATAATCAGCAGTTTGTTCTAAAGGGTACAGTTCTCTGCGTTTATGAGCACCACAGCAGCACTACAGTCTCTGTGTGTCTGCGCAGGAGAAGCTCTGTAATCTCATCATCAATGTCTGACTGGGAAAATGGAGCAACATTTCAAACCAATTGTATGAGTCTGAATGTTGCACAAGGCGTCTGAGGCTGACTGAACCCAGACAAATCTAAGGTAATAAAATCTGCCTATACCAGCCCCTCTGAATCTCAATAATTGACACACTACGTCTTCTTAAATTCATATAAAAACCAAGGCGTAAAAACAAGTTGGGGTTTTATGTGCCAGACTATGTCTCAAATCGGTTTTCAAACGGATTAAACGATCAAGTCATAATGTGTTAATTAGTGAGCTTTAAAGGAGCTGGTGGGCAGATTTAATTACCTAAGAACAGATCCAGGCTAGTTGTTTTCCCCCGTTTCTTGTCTTTATGCTAAGTTAAAGTGGCAACATACAACTTTTCTCCCCCTGCGTTTCCAGATGGTATTATTGTTGGCACCGCTGTCGCAAAGACAACTGGATCGTTTCCATTTTCCTTAAGAGTCGCAAATAACAACAACACAGGACAGAATGTGAGCTTATTCAATCATTTGGTCCATAATAGAAATTGATCACCAGTTAATTTTCCTTTACCCAGGTGACTGTGTGCCCAGCGGCAGACAAAATTGTATAGTGACAGCAAGGTTTATAGGGAATCAATGACATCTAACACACTACTGTAGGTGTATTTCCTTTGATATTCATAGTGATTCACAGTGAAAATCTGTTTGGTCTGTGTGTTTCACATCTGCCAAGGAATAAAGCATTGGTGACCTCCACTTTCTCTTTTTAATTTTAGGTTTGCCTTAATTACAATAAATAGAGCAGCATTCAAAACCTCAGGTCACACAGTTCTTACAGTGAGAACATTTTTCCCAGTGGGTGTGTTTACCACTTAGGAATTTACTGAATTAACATTTGGTGCAATAAGGCAACAAATACAAGGATTAAGCTGCTACTGCAATGTCTGATAAAGGCATTCTGCAAATTAAAATTAGCAAAAACAATTAGCCTACATTTAATTTGAGTCGACTAAAAAGAGGTCTCGCTGTTTTCATGTTGACACAGTTTGACAGGGCAGGGGTGACAGGGGTTAATTTCATTAACTTGTTATGAAAGCCACAATTGACAAATCTTGAGCAAATAGCCACAAGAAAACAAAGCTATAGGAAAACTTTAGCTGCAATTTAATCCATTTTATTCCAAGTCCATTACAAATGCATATCAATCACTATTGTTAATCATGGTGACTGATGTGGAGAGCACACTCTGTTCACTCAATATGCAGAGTGTTATCTGTGAGGCAGAGAGGTTCCAACTTGTGAGCACAATGTCAACAGTAACATTGGTATTTCATAATAATACACGGCATGTATATGTCTGAGCTCCCCTCCCCGAGAGCATTAGCCTAAGTCTTATTTTATGGAGTCAGGCATTGTATTGTATCTTAACATCTGCTATGTACTGAAAAAACAATATTAAAAACTCTCATACTACAGCAGCTGGCTGACGTGTACGCCAGTCATCATCTTGAGCCATGAAATATAAGTGAGAAATATTGAGGATATACAGTAAATTATGTGGCAATTAAGTTAGGGAGTCCATACAGAATGCAGTTGAAGGCTGATGGTGTGAGAGTCGTTTTGTGATGAACATCATCTTCCTTTGAGTCAGTGAGGAGCTCTTGATCTGCAGAGGAAAACCACAAAGGCAATAATTAAATCTGAGGTTTATATTAAAATCCAGCTTAGTTGGATTCATAATTTGAATGATTCTGCTTGACGTTTATTTTTTCCCTTTGCAAAGCAATCCAAGCCTCATATACAGAGAAAGAGAGATGTGTGGGCGTCTGTGATGCACCCATAAAAAACACATGGGATGTATTTACAGTAAATAGAAATTCAAATGTGAGGCTAAATGAGGTAACGTGTAGGATATACAGTACCATATGATTCTGTAACCTTGTGATGTGGCATCTCTGAGCTGTCCCCTCTCCTCAGGGCATGGATGCTCTGGCCAGAGGTCTGTCTGTCCTTCAGTAGATCTGCAACACATGGTGACAGGCACAGACTGTATTACTGTACCGGTGAATAATGACCACAGGAATAAAGTAAATGTTTAACAGAAGCTAAATTGCAAATCTTTGGCTGATAGTAAGGCCCAATCCCATTACAGCCCTTGTCTCTACCACTTAGCCCCTCCGTTTTGCTTGTAGGGGTAGGGTCCTGATTCTATGGGATAGATATATTTGTTTGAGTGTCACAACCCCGTGAAATGACTCATTTCACTATAACAATTTGAGCTATTTGGTCTGAAAACATTTGGCAAGTCTTAAAGATCCACACAATTAAATCATTTTATCATCACATTCAAGTTAGCTGGGCGCAAAACCTGAAGTTAGACAACTTTTTCCAGCGGAAAATGATGACTTGATTGATAGTTGTCCCATTTCATAGGGGGAGATTTGAACCACTACCTCTTGTAACTCTGTTCTGTGGGGCAAGGGAGCACTGGAAAATAATGGGTAGGGATAAAAATTGGACATGGGATTGAGCCCAAATGTAGGATTAATAAATGTAGGAAAAGTTTATTGCTCCTAAAGTATGTCCAACACCTACTGTCTAGAACCTTGGCCATATTCTGTGTGTTCTGTTGAAGGCTAGTTTGCCACTGGTTGAGGACAATACAGCCGACACCACCCAAACTCATCAGCAGAGCAGTCTCCAGTGGTTTCTCCAGGGCAAACTGTCTTGCACTGGAGAGGAGTGAAATGGTGAGATTATGAGAGACAGAGGGAGGGGAAGCCCTGTTTTTATTACTAACCAAAAGGCTGAAATACTGGCAAAGACACAAGACAAGAACGTCAATTATCACTCTAGCAAGTGAATCCAGTAAAACACATTAGGATGGTAAAAAGGAAGACAGTTATAAATGGGAAGAAAGCTAAGTGGACATTTATCTGAACAACTGAGTAAGAGCTTTATTCAATAAAGCTATTTTGTTACCTCTTGTGCATGTCAGAGTTTAATTGGTGGGGAACACTGGCGTTCTTCTGAACCATGTCGAAGAACAGAGCCATGCGACACTCTGAGGAGAACAAAAATCATTAGCATTATCTTGCAGGAGAATAAATAAAGCTCTTTTACAAGTATAAGTACGTGTATCCACATAAACCTCCTCACAAACAAAACACACAACACACATACTGCAGAGTGCTAGGTGCCTCAGTGGCCCGTCATGTCATGTCATGTTATGTCATGTTCTTTCTTAATGCTTAAATGCACACAGCTTGCACCTGTGCCTCTGACTTCTTCATATACATTTCCAAATGAAGCATAAAGCACAGCCTCCAGGATGTCCATCATGTTCTGCCCTTGACAAAAAGAGATGTGCTCAGCTGTTCTCATGTGTACACCTGAACCTTAAAGGTCCTGCAAGGAACTTTTAACTTGTTATGCAACAGTCTCAATTTAATACTGATGCCTACGTATGACCTACATAAGCACACAGACCATCAGTGAAAAGTAGTTATTGTAGTTATTCTTGGTGCCTGGTTGGAAAGATCATAAAACTAAATCTTTTTTTATGTGTCATCCATTTACATGAATGGGCAAAAATGCCTGGAAAACGTTGAATATTTCCGAAAGTATGAATTATATGAATGAGAAAAGGCATATCCGGAATGTGCTGAGGATGAATTGAGGAGTCTCACTACTGAGGAAAGAAGCTGCTCTGTAGTCTGGTGGTATGGTATGGCACTAAAACAAAGTTTACTTTGTTTTCCCATCATTGTCTTTGGCCAAAGGTGCCGCCAGAATCAACAAAAAAAGTGATACAGGAGGAGTCAAAGCCCAGTGTGTGTTTGTTATTATTTTAAATGTCATGCGAAGGTGCTAGTTTTAAAGTATTTACAGTATTTGATACCAATGGGGCTCAAAATGAGGACAAAACAGCCACTCAAGAAAAATGAAATCTGTCTGGTGAAAATAAAAAAAAAATCATGTGGCAGAGCCGTGGAAAAGGGTGTGAGTAAAGGTGAAACATCTTTATCTAAGTAAGGCAAGGAGCTAAAAAGAATCCAACAGATATGAGGATGCTGGATGGGTGTAACTTTTAGTTTAACACAACATGCTGAACACACATGACATTTCGGCCGTTTTAACACAGCATAAAACAGGCAAGAACAGTTATTTAAACACAGTCCCTTTATTAATTACTACACAAAACAAGCTTTTACTGTACGAGCACTAAGACCTGTAGCTGTGAGGAAAATGCTGCTTGGGTCAGTCACCAGGTGTGTGTCAGTGAGGTCGTCTAGCATCTTCTCTATTGCAGCAAGGACAGGCTGTGCCTTGCAGCTATCATGGCTTACTTCCGATACAGTGACAATCATGTCTGTGTCTGAACCAAGACACTGCTGACCCCCCTCCCTCCTCGCGATACGCAGCTGCCTGGGGCCAGAACGGCGGTCCACTCTGGTGTGAGCCTCAGTCATTGTCACTGCGGCGTTACAGTCATCGAGCTTTGAGCCATGTTAAGATGTAATGTTATTACCCCAACAAGATAAAGATGCAGTGACAAAGTAACACAATTCCCCGATAAGATATGAGTACAGATGGTGCAGCGTGTCCCGCATGACACCTTTTTTTTTCTGAGAAATACAAATCCGCCATCGCCTAATCATATCCTGATGGCCAATTAGGTAGAACCGATCTGGTGTGCTGTGAAGTAACAGCTGGAATTCAAACCATGGTGTCAGTCACACTATAGTTAGCAGCACTAATGCCAGGCTAGCGGGTGGCACATATGTCTGGCCTGGGGCGATGCATAAGGCCATCCTGACACTCTGTCAGTCACATTGGAAGTCCACCAATCCTCAGACTACCTTTGTTTGCTGGTGAGAGAGAGGGAAGAAGTGGATATGAGGCCATATTTGTTTGTGAAATATCTTTAAAGGTGTGACGTGCTAAAAGGTTTTGGGCAGATTTTTATTTATTTAAAAGGCCCAGTATGAAGGATTTAGTGGCATCTAGCAGTGAAGTAGCAGAACACAACCAAGTGAACACTCCTCCCTTCACCCCTCCCTTTCCAAGCCTGTAGGAGAACTTAGAGTGTCTTTCAGGTAAAGTAAAAATGCGAAAGGTCCTCTCTAGAGTTAGTGTTTGGTTTGTCTGTTCAACATGGCAGACTCTGGAAGGTGACCTGCTCCCTCTCAGGTAACTAAAACACAATGATTGTGAGTTTAATGTGATTATACATGAATAAGAACATAGTTATGAATATTATATTTCAATTGCGAATAGAACCCCCTTAATCCTACACACTGGACCTTTAAAGAGTACTGAGGGAGGAAAAAGGCCTCCTTAAATGAGAAGAAGGGGACAGGTTTGTCACGGGTTTTGGGAGTTTTATCAAAGAGGCTACTTCACTGAAAATATAGACGCAGCAATTTTTGAGTTCTATTTTTCTCGAGTTACTTTTCAAATGAGATGTACTTCTTTGTCAAAATCTGTATACATTCTAATACTTTTTTGCTAATTATCTTGTCCACTATGGTGAAGCGGAGGTCATGTGGCTCGGCCTGCTCGTTCGTCCTCCTGGATCCACACTCTTCACATATATTTTATAATTTACTTGTAGCAGATATTTTGTCATTGTAATCTGTATATTCAGTGATTTTGTTGGTCTGTTCAGTATAAGTGACATTTGTTGCACGTCTGAGGGATCCCTTCTCTATACCTCTTCCTGAGGTTGCTTCCATTTTTTTCTCCTTTGGGGAGTTTTTCCTCACTCGAATCGAGGGTCCGAAGACAGAGGGTGTTGTGCACCATACAGACTGTAAAGCACACTGAGGCAATGTGATGGGGATTTTGGGCTTGGACTTGAAATTATTCAGTTAATATCCACCTGAAAATGCTCCAGATGTGTTATCTTATATGACTTTATGCTATAATTAGTCGGTAGGATTGAATGACAATAAAATTAGTACAGTTTTCCTCATTAGTCCTCATTAGATCTTCTTACAGGCACTCGGTTAAGAAAGAACAGAAAGTCTACTTGTTATGGCAGACATCCGACAGTGAAACCTCATTGATTTCTTACTGCAGAACAGAGATATTTCTATATATATACCCAGTCAGAGAATGAAAGATTGATGTTTTTTAAAGAGATTAAGCCTACTGCTCCATTTACTGCTTACATAACCCACAAACAGCACTGCTCCAAATTTCAATCATTCATTCATTACAGTATTTTGCCACTTATTTTTCTTCTGCATTTATTTAAAAGGCTTTTCAAATCTGCTACATTACTAGGACATTCGACGCTCGAAAAATCTGATGACATAGACTGATTATATATCTTTCTCATCAGTTTGTGACATTTATGTGACGTGGTTACATTTCTATCGATAGCCGATATATTTTTTTGGGAGAGGGCCTACATACAGTAATAATGAAAATGGGGTCACATAAAATAAGGCAGAGCAATGCAGAGTGAACACATGTCTGTACTGACAACCCCAACTGACGTATTTGCTGTCAGTCGAAAACAGAAAGAAGAGTGGTGCCAGTAACAGTGATGGGCATATTCTGAGATGTCTGTGTTGCTGGTGTTATGTCTGGACATACTGTAAGACAGTATGCAACAGACCTCTACATCAATTCTGTTTAATTATGTGGATATTTTTAGCATACTGTGAATATTTAATGCATCTACATAAACATTAATTCAAATAAAAATGGTCTCAGGTCCTATTAAAAACTATAGACGGTAAATGTAGTGTTTGGGTATACAGTACCAGAGAGGTTGAGGGCTGCTAGTTTGGCAGGTGGGATGTTTGCCACGAAGCGCTCCATCCCCAGGTAAATGAAGGCACTGCACCTGTGCAGCAGCTGCTCCACCTCAGACAGGCTAGATACATATTTGGGGATAGGTTAGCGGCACAGAAATTATCAAGTGTGTTGCAATGTAACAATTAGAGTTGGTTCTCTGTATCCTCAGTGCAAGGTCCAAACAAAGACATGCTGCATTGCATTGCATTGCTTTGGTCTACTTAAAGGTTCCTACCTTGGCTTTTGTTTGCTGCCCATGAAGCCCTCCCACAGATGGGTAAAGCGCTGGTTGTGTGTTTCCAAAATCTCCTTCATCCTCATGCTCAGACTGGTCCCTTCTGTGCCACACAGACAACAACACAAAAAGATAATTAAAACTTAAAACTTAAATTTAAACTTGCTAAAGTTGTGAAGCTAACTGGGAGCTGCAATGCGACAAAAGTAGAGATTTTGTATAATAGTCAACTGTAAAATAAGGATGCTTTAAGGGCTACGAACTGAGAATAACATAATCTACAGAGAACATTAATCACAAAAGTACTCCCAGCACTTCTTTACACAACACACCACCCCTACAGAACCAAAAACAAAAGCAGCTACAGCTATACAGCACTGTAATTTTTCATTAACAACATTTCTACCCTTAGAAATAGCTACAATATATACTATTTTTTTCAATTATGTGCATATTTAATGTACATTATGTAATGTAGTCCCTTCAAAAATCGATTGAATTAGTTACTTACCAAAGTGACCTTCATTGTGAGGGTCAACAATGTCTGTGAAGGTGTGTTAAGAATAAAGCTCAATGAAAGAGAGTGCAATAGATATTGTTTATCTCATATTCCATGAACATTAATAAAACAGCCAGCTTAACAAACAGAATTTTTTTGAATATTTAACAAAGAAGATACATTTGAAGTTACGTGTGTCCACTGGGAAGGTGTTCGAAGGCAGCGGCATCTGGGTAAATACATTAAAGTTTATACAGCTCAGGACAGTTATAAGCATAGTGTATACTGTATATATATATATACACACACACACATTGTCTATAATATATACATCTGCAAATACTGTTTGTGTCAAAGAATGAGAGTGGATTTTTAGACAGAGAAGACAGAGCAAAAGAAATGGAGGCAGAAAAGAAAAGGGTCTGGTGGAAAAAATAGAAGTGGTGCATGACAGAAGATAAATGCTTAGAAGCTCGAAATAGGATCTTTATGAAAACACATTATGTAATTGATAGAAAAACCACACTTAAAAGGGAGGCGAGGTGAACTTAAATTATTGCCAGTGCTGACAGCAGGTAAAAGTAATATTGCTGTCTGTATCTGGCAGGCCCAGATTAATTTACTGAACTCACCACTTTGATGGCTTGGCTTTGATCTCCCCTCGCCTTAGTTCCTTTGCCACCTTTGGTCTCCTTTTTGTTGTCACTTTCAACTGCCACAAACAGGAAGCAGAATTAATACATACACTTGTCTGCGGGGTAGATTACACAGCATTTGGACTGGGGGAAAAAAAACTCAGTATCTGCAAAGTCAATGACATTTACTGGTGACTTAAACTGAAGAACTGTTCTGAAGGTTTCCTCATAGCGACAACATTTATAAACCCCTGCAAATGAAAGCTCTGACTATTGATTAACCATTGATTATCAATCTAATTACATCATCTAGAATAGTATTGAATTTAAACTCAAGCCCACATAGGTGGTGAACCAATCAGTGTCTTTTGAGAAACTGGGCATGGTTTATGGCCAAAAGTAAGAGAAGCGTCTGTTCAAAACAGTGAGGTTAGCTCAGATGCTGCTATAGCATCAGTTATATCAGAACTGTTATATATAGTATAATTCATTAAAAGAAGAGCAACAGACATAACTAAAGGCTTTTCCTGATTAAAAATCAGGAAGGAAGGTAACTACAATCTCTAATGCCAGCGGCAAAGTTTTTTCACTAGAAAAGGGAAAAACACTGAATTAATATAAAGAAGTAACAGGGTAAGAGTTCTGCTTTCTGTCCGAAGCTTTAGTCAGTTTACAGCAAAGTGTCTTTCACTCTAAGTCAGTTGACCCCCCCCCACCATCTTCTCTCTATGTTTTATTTACCAGCCACTTCCAGCGCTGTTCTATGACTCTGTGCCTGAAAAACTTGGGACTGAAATACAACTCATGTTATTTATAACGTTTAATAAATGCCAATGCCAATTATAAACCGCAGCTTGGAAAGATAACCGAGTTATGCCTGTAAACGCGTTCACATGCGCACGCACAAAATGACACTTATGTTTTCCAGCAGCAACCTCAACCACACAGACCAGACAATATATAGTTAAGATGGCATAATTTTGAAACAAGACAATAAGTATCTGGTCTCTCAGTTAAGGTTTAGTTACAAGGCAGGAATAATAAAATCCAATACATGAAGTATGCGCTTAAGATGTGACCACAAGATGAAGTTTTTTTTCCTCAGTATTATCGAATAAAATGAGACATATAACTGATGTGTGGACATCACACCTTGTTGCAGTGTACTGGTATTTAACTAATTGGCTTTACTGTACACATTTCATATTCATTAACAGGCTACACTTGTTAGGGATTATTTAGCATCACTGGTCACATGGCAGCAGTGTGTTCAGTGCTACATGACTTTCTTTAGCAGACAGTATTTTTTTGGGACTTCAGCTAAACAAGCCACCACAGTTTGTACTTCTGTTCTGCTTCTCTTCCCAAATCACTCCTAAAATGTTAATGTAATATATTTGATCCTAATGTGTTTGAATTACAATCTATGTTAAATCACTCAACAACTCCAGATACAGAGACACAGACAAAATTTTAGGCTGTAAGAACAGACATCCAGACAAAGGCAAACATTTCCTACCTGAAGGCAGTCTTTTTATAGTTTGTGCTAATTTGACCTGTGCATACTTCATGCAAAGCACTGCACAGAATAACAAATAGCCCTTTCAAAAGTGGTTTCAGGCACTATATCTTCTTGACACAATGGTAAACTGTAGATGTCAAAATTATGGTAATGATGGTCCAGAAAAAACCAAAACAAAAAAACACTTTCTTTCACTTTCTCATCATCTCCCATGTGTTTGATCCAGACATTCAAAGATAAGATTAGGAAATACATATTCTGTAGTTTCCTATCTGTGGCAAATGCAAGTGTCAGGTGACACACACACATATACATTAGTTTAACAGTAACCTTTGAACATTCATTTAAGTTATGCAAATGATTCAACCTTTGAAAAGGTAAAAGTGTCTGCAGCATCAGACTCTGTGCTCTGTCTGCCCCCTTTTCTTTTCTTTACAAAATATTCGTGTAGAGAATTCCCCCAAGGATTGAAGCGTCATTGCCAAAAAACGCTGCTCTTTTCTGTTGGGATTTTACACTCATAGTACACCTCCAAAACAAAATCTCGAGAGACTGGAGAGACACAATGTGCTGGATAATATTAATTAAAATGAGGTTCGTCCTTTTTGGTTTTCATTTGTTTTACCAGAAAAAATACTTACGTTTCTTCTAAACTGACAGTAAAGTAAATAATTACTGCAATATACAGTAACATTGTGAAGAGGAAAATGGGAAGAAAATGCAATCAGCTGCTGCATAGTGATACTGGCTTGACCCCTGTAGTTAAGTGTGAATTAAAATAGATTTTCTAATTTAGGCCAAGATAAAAATTTATATTTAGTACCATCCTCTCTGGTGACATACTGTACTTGTTGCTCACCTTTCCTGTGTCCCAGTCACAGTTCTGGGCAATGATAGTGCAACATTTAACCTGAACTTACACCAGAGGACAGATGTTCTTGCCAGCCTGTCATCATAACCTGGTGATACACAACACTGCTCTTCTCTGCATACGTTTTTTTTAATTTCACAATTTAACAAAGGCTAGGGATTTCTGTAAATGATCGAGGAGCCAACACATAAAAACATCAGCCACAAATGGGTCCCAGATGGACTTGTAAATGAATACATTTTAAGTTTGCTTTTTATACAACTAAACCTCTTTCCCAACCAGGTCTGATACTAGAACAACAGCAGGGCCATCAGTGTGAATCTACAGCACCTCAGAAGGCAGGAGAGTCATTATGATGCTTTTCAGCTGTACCCACACTATTTGTTTTTTACACCATTTTGGTCACTTCAACGTAAAGCTCCATGTGCTCAGTCAACACCTACGTATACTGTATTACTCCTCGACAATCAAATCTACAGTCCTGACTCTAAATTGCTCTAGCAGGCAGGGCGAAATGGCCACAGTTAATGGACATCCACTTTAGCGAAGCAGGCCGAGGCGTTCACGGATGTCCACATGAAGTTCATGGCATCCTGCATGGCAGCAGGATGTGAAATGACCTTTCTCTCCTGAACAAATTCCATTTCTATGGATGGCTGCCTGCAGTCTAAAGTGTAAGACATTGTTTACTAAAAAATTATGAGAAATTCTGTGAGGCAAACCTCCACTAATACAATGTAAAAAAAAGCCCATTCTAATTATTAACAATTTTATAAATAAGACGATTCAACTGCATTGTCTTAAATATCCCACAACAAATCCATTTTTTCCTGCAGTATCTTTGCTGGGGTGAAATGCATTAAAAACTAACTTTAAATTTTAAAATTGTTGTTCATTGTCATATCTTGATGGTTCTTTACCTGTCACTGTCTATTTCACATTATCTCTTGTACAATATAAAACAAAAAGGTAACCTTTAAGAACTTTTTTAGCGCTACTTAATTTTTTTCATGATGTCAACAAAAATAAATATGAGCAGGTTAATAAAAAAGCTCTACACATATGTCTTACATTAGACAAGAAGCATTTTAGAAATTATCAATGGAAATGAGGAGAAGTGAGTAATCATAGGTCTTGATTTATCATTCTTTGGCCAATTAAAAAAACTATTAGTAGTCTTATAATTTAAAGAGAGTTCCTGTTTAATTAGGACAGTAATAACATACTTAATTAATGCTGAGCAGGAATTCTCCTGATGCTTTTAGATCTGTTTGAATGTCTGCCAGCCAGTCAAGTCATATGCACTTCCATATTCCAACAGGTTTCTAATAATACCTGTGTTATATAAAGTACTGCATTAGTCATGCCTTTTGTTTACACGAATAACTAGATCTTACATCATTTACGTGTTGTATTTTTAAATGTTCATATGTATGCATTGGGCAATCATGTGTTTCTCTGGGTGCCTCTGTGTGGTCGCTATGAAATGTCAAGTTAAACCCATGTTTAACACACAGAACAAACATAGTTAATGCTTCCTCAAGCACTCAGGGCTAATTTGCAACCCTACAGTGGCCGGCATTTTCTGGTGTTAGTTGACATTCAGTGTTACGGCGGAAAAATACATCACTTAGTACTGAATGCAACTGTTCACTGGATTGCATAAGATCCAATAATAGAATCATGAAATGATATGAATAATACAAGATCATCAGACTTAGAATCTGGTAGAAGAACTGTTCTACAGTATGTGAAAGGTGAAATGTGTAAGAACTGGCAAAGTGTCAGAGGTCACTATAAAAATAGATATAAGATATAACCAGAGTAACTGCTGCTCACTATATATTCTTTGCTGTAGCTATCTATGGCTGTAGCTACTAGCTGCAGGAGGAAGCAGAAGAGTGGGCATCTCCAGTGTTGAAAAACAGCATCCAGAGTGCTGAATTAGAAAAATAAAGTTCGATAAAAGAGAGAAACTTGATTACAGAAGGTATCAATTGTATTTTTCTGTTAAGGACAATAGGTGTAAAAATATTTCCTGTCTTGGCATTTTTTTAAATTTTATTTTGTTTTTTTAATAAACTAAAAAAGCTAAGACAGCTTGTGAAACGTGGTAAACTTGCTGCAAGCATACATCTCCCAGCTGAACATACGGGGGCTATCAGACCTATCTTTCCTCTTGCGTTACAAAGTGGATATTAGGAGACAGGACAGGCCAGGGCTAGCTGGTTAGCATGTTAACTTCAGTTGATATATCTGCAACACAATATGTAGACATGTTGACATTATGCATAATACCACTGTTGTTTCTTCACACTCTGTTGACAATGGTAGTTCAGTTGTTGAATGTTTTAAACTACAATTCTGGCCATATCTTACACATTGCCCCTTTAAAAAGTTGCATGTTCATGGGACTGGTTAGGACTCATCAGGTAGTGCTTGTAAACATTTCAGAAACTTTGTCTTTATGTTTGTCTCTGGTACCTTTCTCTGGTTCTTCTCTGTTCAGGCGACTGTGGAGTAGCTGGAGGGAGAAGTCTCGTGACACAGAATTCAGGCCTTCCTCCTGCAGGATGGACAAGGCTTCCAGCGGCAATTCCAGCAACTTCCTGTCTGCCAGCAACACCAAGTACTCCCCTGGTTCTGCTGGTAATCTGACTAATGCACAAACACATACACAGCACAAACATCTTGACATATATTGTATACTTCATGACACCAAAAAATTATTTGAGGTGTAGTTGCTGTGTTGTGTGTGAAATAAAATTGTATCACATTATTTCACACATATAGCAACAACACTGGCCTAAGGGGGGTGAGCTGCAGCTTGCTTGAATAGAAACCTGCTGACAGGGTGCCAATACACAGATAGGAATCACAGCAGATGTTGGAATGGTTGTCTGTATGATACACTGTAAAGATAACCATAAGGCCCTCAGACCATCACAGACACAAGCAAGCTCACAACATGCTCTCCCTTTACCTGAGCTCCCTTTCTCTTCTTTATCTTTGGTTTTGGTCATCTCAGAAACTGGTAGTGATGCATCCTGGGGCCTGAGGAGGGAAGGATCATCAGGCGAGGATCAGTACACTGCCTTATGTCTGACAAGAATGCCAGCTAGAACCAGATAGTGCATGATGTGTAAACATATACAACAGAGATGAACAGACAAACCAGTCTCTCTTTGTTTTGAACTCATACTTGAAAAGACTTTTTTTACAGTGGACATTTGTACCTGCCACAGTGGCAAAACCTCACTTCAAAGTAGCAAAGTTTCCTTCCTTAGGCTAAGAAAACTAAATGAAATTTAACAAGCCTTTGTAGTGGACAAAGTGGGGAATCTGATGGCACATACACTACTTCACCTTAAGCAGGAGAAGTCAAACTGTGTGAGGAGTGGATTCAAATAGTCTTCCATATCTTGTACGATTTCTCTGAACGTTTGTTCTGTGGCAGTTTTCTGTAAGAGGGAACAACAATAAAGAGAAGGGAGTTCAGTAGCTGTAATGCAGTATTCATTGTCTCAGGCCCCTGATTACTTTCATACACATCTATTGCATCAACACAATGCTGGATGAAGAAGTCAGCCAAGCGAGCAGAGGCATGAGATGATGATAATAACAGTGGAGTGAGTTTATTTATGAGGCTTGCAGTGGATAATGTTAATAGAGTGAAAGAAGCTCAGAGGTCTCAACAAGACATACACGGGGAAAAACTTGATGCTCCTGAGAGGCCTCCAGCCTGCCCTCAGCTCCCTGCCAACAGGCTTCCTTGAGGAGGGCATGTCCAGTCTCCTGGCCAAAGGCCCAAATCCGCTCCCTCAGTGCCAGCAGAGCCCGGGGGCAGACTGAAACCTTGGCCACCCCAGAGCACGCCAGGGTACCTGCAACAACAGAACTGACACACAATCAGACATGCAGACTCACAGACACATTCAGGCCTTGTAATTGGTCCCGGTGAGAACCTCCTCCTCCCTTTCCTCCCCCTGCTCCTTTTGAAAGATCTCCCTCTCTCTTCTTCTGTCTCATCTTGTTTTTTCCTTAACTGTCTTCTCTGTTTCATGAATTTGTCCTAATTCTCAGGCAATGGGTTTGGAGCCCTTTTTTCCACAATGCCTACAACTTCTTATGTGAGAGTAGTCCCAGGAAAGGTCATGTAAGCAGGTGTTACAGTATGCTAATACCCTGTGATGACTTATGAAAGCTGGTGTTTCATGCCAGGCCAGTAGCACAGAGGTCAAAGGGAAATTCATGAAATTTGTTTTGCACTGTGTCTCCTTTTCCTCGCTCCTTGTCTTCATTAAAACTGAACTTTTCATCTGCCCTGCAGATAAATGTTACATGGTAATACTCAATTTCTTTGGCTCAATTTATATGCTGACAACAAAGCTACATGCAGCCTGGTATGTGTGCTGAGGACCATATTCCCCAGGGCTGTGGAACAAATTACTGTCTAATTGTGAACACTGGTTTAAAAATGTACAAGCACGTCACCTGTAACTTGCGCAGTCTTTCCTTTTTGATTTGGAGCTTTGGTCATCTCATAAAAGGCCCCATAAAGTTCTGACCTGAAACCAAAACACATGGTTATTTAAAATAAAGCTATATAAATGCAGTCCATATCTATCTGCAAGTAAAATACAGTAGTGTAAACCATCAGCCCTCTAGTGGCAGAAGTAAAACACTGCAAGCCCCTTCTGCTCTAGATATGACTGTAGCCTGGATCTAATGTGACTTGTGTGACTTGCAGTCATTAACTTATGTATGATGAAACTTTTGGAGAAAGAAAAGGACAGAATTTTCAGGATGGCAAAACAACAGAAATAGTGAGAGAAAACAGCAGAGAACAAAATTGAAATTACCCATCTTCAGAGTGCTGAAGCAGCAAAATCTTCAGGTTGGGTGGAAGCTCCGCAAGGATGTTCAGGTGGCTGGGACTGATGGTAAGATGGCTGAACGGCTGCAAACAGGAAGTAATTTTCAGATCACACATTTAACAACTGTTATACAAATTTGAAATGCCTTTGAAATAGTCTTTTTACTTTATTTGAATAAAGATTTTTAGAGAGCATAAAAAGAAGGATGTTTGTCTTACAAATTGATTCAGAAGGACCATTTAATCGTATTAAAAATTAAAAGGATTGTGAAAATGGGCAAGTGATTTGGTATGGACGGTAGGGACAAGGTGCTGCTCAATTGTTCCACTAATATTTTCACAGATCTTAAAAGATCAACAATTAAAAAAATGCGCTATTTTGTGAGACATTGGGATATCTCGTTGAAGCACTCACAGTAGTACTAGCATCATAAATGTGATGAATGAAAGGCTGTTTTAAAGCAGTTAGTATTCTGCTTTCTACTTTTCTAATTTACACACACTGAAGAATTAAAAATGTCTTTTCTGAATAAAACCATCATCACTTAACTAATATTATATTTAAATTTTAGCTGTTTGCTAATTCCTGATCAATGCTCGGACTATTCATCAAATTTTATTACCTGGCGAAAATGCTCCCTGAAAGAGAATCAGGTCCTTTCATTCAGTGAAGTTACAGCTAAGCTGTTCTGTATTCAATCCAAACATTTATCATCTTTAACATTACTAATGTGTAGAGTTGGTAGAGTTGGTTTGTAGAGTCCTATGCCCTTGATATTTATTTAAATATCTAAATTATTATCTAAATTAATAAAGCTGAAGAGCACCTTTATTTAAGACTTCCAGACAAACCAGACATAGGAAAGTCTGAGATAAGTTTTTACTTTGTCATGGCGATCATGAAGAGCATATTTTCAGGTTTAATTGCTTCTGAAGTCATAATTGTTTCTGTTCATAAAATATTTAAACAAACTACTTAACTTGAGTTAAATTAAGGACTATAATCATAATCATATAATCAGTTACAAGCTACACCACTAATGTCAATTATAAGGCCATTATTTAATTCTATTGCCACTATTACCACATTAACATTCCAAAATACTCATCTGCCTTTCAGGGGCATTTTTCATGTAACTTCTTTCCCGAGGCCAACAAGCTGCCCTACATACCAGCCACTGTACATGTTGATGTGACATAAAAACTTTGAAAAAGAGGTGTATCTGCAGCCCGGCTACTTTGGGTGACTTTAGAATTCTACTGTACATTCAGAGCAAGGCCATAACAGCACCAATATCGTGTTCCCCATCAAGGGAGTTTACCAAGCTGAGTGTGACAGCATCCATAAATCATGAGTGGGGAGGTTTGGTGACACAGTACCTTAGAGAGGCTATTGAGGGAGTCCTCCACCCCCTTCAGCATGCTGCTGGGCCTCTCCTCCTGAGAAATGAGCAGTTTCCTGTGTAGGCTGAGCAAAGCAGAGAGCTGGGACACACCAGTGTCAGCACAGGCAGAACTTAGGACCTCAGCCATTGTAGCAGCAGTACAGCAGCTCTGGGAGTAAAACAGAAGATGGATGAAGGAGCTGTTCTGTAATAGCTAGAATTATAGTGGGTGATGATATCCTGAAGAATACCATTAAGTAAGTGAGGGTGATGTGTGGGTACAGATGTAAGGGACTGTGTTGTGCATAGAGCAACCTGTGTGTCTATGCTGTAGGTCAGTGGCAGCGTATGGACCCCTGTTTCATACTATGAACTGTATGTAGAATTTCAACAGTGCACAAAACAGTGATGGGATTGAAAGTGAAACTTGAGGTAACACTTATAATAACCATCATTATTAAATGGTAAGTTTATAGTTAATTAAACTTTAGTTAAGAGTTATTTTACTATTAACAAACAATTGAATGCTTTATAAACCATTTATTAAACAATTGTTTATTGTAAAGTAGCAACTGATGTTTATAAACCTTTACAATTGCTTAAAGGTGCAATGTGTAAGAAATTTTGTTGAAGACATTTAAAAAGTAACTAAAATTATCAACAGAATGTGAAGAAATTACAGTTTTGACATTATATAGAAACGTATATGTATTGTGTTGCAGAGATATCTACTGAAGTTAGCATGCTAATCAGCTAGCCCCAGTCTGGCCTTTTTCAGTATACCACTTCGAGCCCCCACTCCAGAATGCTAGCTGCACAGTTAACTGAGCTAACTAGCTAAGACTGTCCACAGTTAGCAGCAGTTAGCTATCACTATGGTGATATGTTGCCTTTTATTTGTAGAAATTTGAGAGAAGGCCAATTCTTACATATTGCACCTTAAGATAAATAGCTTCTAAAGCATATCATTGTTTGTTAACAGTTTAATAACTATTGACTAAAGTTTAATTAACTATAAACTATCTGTTAATGATGGCTATTATAAAGTTTTACCAAACAGGATGATTGGCATGTAATCTCTCTACATTATACAAACACTGCATGTTCATGACACTCACACACTGTAGAAAGAAAATGCACATTTTTTTTATCTTATGCACAATACCTGAAACAGGGCAAGATGTTGACCTGCCACTGCAGGATCGGACTGGCCATGACACTCCAACATGTTGAGAGAAGCATCAGCAAGGATGGAGAGGGGCAGCTTGTGTTGGAGACACAGGCTGACTGCTTCACTCAGTGCCTTACTGGCCTGTGCCAACAGCTGCTGGGCTCTATGCCTCCTCTGCTGCTAAAGAGACATCAGTCACACACAAAAAGCACAGGCAGATTAACATCCCTATACAGTTAAAATTCAATGCAAGTACAAGTCTATCATAATCAGTCAAACATTCACAGGTACAGTACACATTTAAGCATTTTATACTGCATACATACATGTAAATTACAACATCATATCTATTATTCTAAGATATCATTATAAGTCACCTGTAAAATGCTGGCACATATATTTTATCTAAGGATAGGTTTCATTTCGTACATTGAAGGAGTTATAAGTTGCTGTAATCATTCCTCCTCACCATACAGGCCATTAAGACACTGTTTCTTATATCTTCAATGTAGGTATTTATACTTTTTGCTCCTGATAAGGCTGGAATGTTTTATGATATTTTGATAAGTTTGCTATATCTGGCAACAGTACTTTTAAGTCCCCCAATGGCAAATGTACAATAAATGAACTGATTAAAGCTGTCTGTGAAGGCATTCATCTCATTTTGATACCTAGATATTAAAAATAACACGTGTAATTTTACAGTAGTTCATCTCAGGCACCCCAGTGAACACTCAACCTTAGTACGTTATCAATTTAATCTTACTTAATATTCCCAAATGTTGCCATATAAATAATACATTACCCCATTTTATTCTGTACCTAGTTTGATGTTGACAGTAGATCTCTCTGCACTGACTTTCAATATTAGAACTATGCAGAGCACCCAAAAATGTACCTCTGGGGGATTTGGGATGTGATGTGAACCTCAGTATAAAGACCTTAGATTAGAGATGAGTCAGAAGTAATGGGGTCACTTGTCAGGAGGTATGTACCTGCAGCTCAGCACTTTTGGCAGAGGTCACCCTCTGCTCTCTTCTGCTTGATCCTCTGTCTTTCTCTGAATCCTCCTCCTCCTCGGAAACAGCTTTAGGGTCAGACCGGGGCCCCTTCTGAACAAAGTTAGTTCAAGATCACAGAACAGTGATCGTGATTAGTAATAAAATCCCATCATGACCATAAACCATGAAAACCTGTGCTTTTCTGTCTTATGTAAGCGGGAATCCTTCTTTCTGATCCCTATAAGATTTTCAGCCTGTTTTTTCAGGTTACTGTCAATTCATGTGTATGTGTGTGCCACAAATAAAATCCCCTCAGATTTATGACTTCCATTGTCAAGTGTTTCGATCTTAAGTGATTTCTGTCTGGTACGTAATTTATTTCTTAAGGCTAAAGGATAAAGATTCATTTATTTGTCATTTTACATCACCAGGGTTGCAAAACGAAACTAAGTTTAAGTCCCTTTATGCGACATAGAAAAAAAACAAAAAACAAACTGTCTTATAGAGTGGAGTGCAAATGATGAATTAAGGAGTCTCACAGCCTACCCTCTCTCTGAAATTACATAGTGCAGATACAAGTGATAGGTGGGTGGAGTGGCTGAGACAGAGACACCATTTACCCTATTACAAGACACTGTACAATCAAAATGACTTTGTAGCTGTTATTTTAAGGTAAAAAGTTATATAATGACTTAAAAACCATGATCAGGGGTGGGGAGAGATGTCAGGGAACAAAAGTAAATAAATACTAGATATGCAAGCTGATTACTCAGTTGCACCAATCAGACAGATGATGAATGTCACATGAGCAACTTAACATACTTAGATGTGGTTAGACCACACTTCAAGGAGGACTTTCATTTAATTTCTGGACTCAGATAAGCAGATTACATCTTGTGTTTCCAATAGTCTGTTTTCCATATATAATTAATTCAACACATTTCTGATATTCCCTTGTTCATCTCTAAATAATATATCAAATTCTATAATTTTCTATCTGGAACACAGCGCCCGTGAGAACCCTGACATGTATACATGAGCATCATGTGTAAATGTATATATGAACACTTGTGTTGTCTACCTGTTTGCGTCTGTCCCAGAGAGCGCACAGATAAACTGGATCCTCCTGTACAGCCAGCAGTCTGAGGTACTTTCCCAGCAGACTCAGACAGAGAGCTCTAGTCTCCGTGTTGTCCAGGGAGCGAGAACTGACCGCAGCCAGCTGGCCCAGAGCCACCTGCCCCAAGGTACTGCCCGCACTCATCCATTCCTGGACAACACACAGGGAAGTTAAGGTCAAATGAGGAGATGGGTCACAGGCAATGTACTTACTTGTACTATCATCTGTCAGACAAGTTTTTGGATTAACATTTCTTTCTTTTTCACCCGGAAAATCTATTACAAAAGCTATTCAAAGGCAGCATTGTCAGAGGAGGAAGAAGAGTGGTGTCTGTGGAGAAAACATGAATAAGTACTCTGGCTTCAAATTTATCATAACAAATACTGATCTCCTGTAGTATAAAGACAAAGTGAAGTGAGACAAAGAGGAAGAAGGAGAGAATAGAAAAGAGAAAATAAATGGAAATATACAGTACATGAAAAATAACAGAACTTCATCAGCTCTTTATGATTCTGTCTATCATAAAATCCAGTTTAAGTACTCATGGATGACCACACTTGTGCTCACAGCATAAAACACTTCTCAGCCTCCAAATCTAAACTATTAATATTATATGAGCAATTTGCAATGTAGAGTGATGCAATTGCTCGATTGCTAACATGTTATGTGGCTTAGTGGCAATAAGTCCAGTCAGAATGGAGAAAATTCTTAATGTAGTGTAACTGTCACATGATTTTAGGTTAGTCTAAGGGGTAAATTTCTCTGGAAAGCACATTTTTATTTTTGTTTCAAAATTGCATTATAAGGGGGAAAATATGTTATAATAAATGTTGGATATGTTCTCTGTTTTCTTGAGGAGCATTAGTTCTGAGTTGAGTGAGTGTTTGCTATCCCACCCTCGGCAACTTTTCAAACATTTTATGAACACAATAGTTTCCCAAACCCAGCCCACAAAAAAGAAATCCTAAATAAATATTCTGAATGACTGAAAATCCTGAGCAGTGGTGTCCCAAATTAACATCAGTGGAAAGCTAACTTCGAAAGTTGGCTTGCTGCTGTGCTTGTTTGGTTACAACAGTGATATAAATAGACAGCTGTTTGTCCTGGCATCCTCTTTCAAAGCCAATAAATTAGTTTCAATAAGAAGAAATTAAGAGTGGGGCTGGTAAGGAAAATGCCCTGAGAGCCAACAGAGAAGCTAAATAAATGCTAAATTGTTGGTTAGCCACAAGGAATTTGCTCTCAAGAGTACAATTAGGTATAAAATTGCCTGGTGTTACTTTGCCTGATAGTGTCCCCAAGTGGCTATTAACCACAACTAACCTGCACATTCCTCTGACCTACATAGTAAGACTAAAGTTCTAATACTTAAGTTCATACATATGTATTGACCTAAACTGCTCATGTTCAGTGTAACAAAGACATATGACATCTTATGAAATGCCCTTTAAGTGCTGTTTTAAGTGTGCCAAGTCTGATTATGTCTAAACAAATACAAGATGTCAAATTTGACCCAGGTTTGAGCTGCCTGTGTGCACAGTCTAACCTCTTCTATGGAGTTTGGTTCAGGTGTGCAGCGTGTAAATTCCTCCACTGCTATCTCAGCAGCGGTCTTCCTCTGCCGGGCCAGAGCTTGGCGTTTCTTCTCAGCACAGTGCTCCTCCAGCATTGCCAGACAAAATTCTGCCAGGGTCAGTCGCAGACGCAGCAGCCTCCGCATGGCTGCCAGAGACAGTCCATGACTCTGACAAGGACAAAAGTACAAGTATAAAATTCAAATATGAGAAAATGCACTCAAAATTGAAAGCAAATATGCTGAGAAAACTGTAACACACACCAAATATACACATGAGCATATATGAGTCATGAGGCAGGCAACCAGTGGTGGAAATGGCCACATGTTGTTGGGGGAACAGCTATGGCCTTTTTTCTATTTAGGCTTTTAAGTATTTCCACTTAAACTTGTCTATTCCCCATTTTGAGTTTCACATTTGATTTACAATTTATGCTTTCAGTTTGAGCATTTCCATTTAAGCGTTCCTATTTTAAAATTCATTTTTGTGGTTTACTCACTTTACATTTTCAAATGATCATTTTTACATTTTAAATGAGCTTTTTCGGTTTAATTTTTCTTTTTCTTTTGAAGTTCATATATGGACTGATTATTTGTGTTAAATTTCCCTTTTGGACTTGAAAATATCAAGAAACATCTCCCATACAGAGGATGCTCTGAGCACTCTCAAACTGGAACTATGAATTTTTGAACAACCATTTTTAGGTGAATTCATGAAAGCACCCATATTTATAGCCCATCAATCAGCCAGCTAAAAATTACTTTTAATCATTAAAACATGTTTGTACAGTTAAATGCATAACACACCTGAGGCAGATGGGGAAGTGAGAGATGGACTACAACCTCGGCAGACAGCATTTCTCCGCCTGTATGTATGTGATGCACTCTTGCTAGATGTTTGGAGAGATTGCTTATGTTTCCATCCTTAATTGCAAAAGACTTAGTGGCAATGAGCATTGCTCGCATCAACCCTAGAGAAGTTTAATCAGACTTTTGAGCACACTGTCATCACAGCTGAGTCTCTGTGTCTGTGTCTGCATGGAGGCTGAGAGGGCTACACCACCTTGGTGCATCGCACAGATGACAAACACATGAGAAAAAGAGATCCCTCTTCTGGACAGGAAAATACATGAAAGTCTAAATTTCTTCAATGCTGACAGCAGCACCCATTGAAATATTGAATCGTAGGGGGAATGCCTGCGTTTCCCCTCGATCCCCCATTTCTACCACTGCAAGCAACTCAAGTTTAAATGATAAAGAAAATTCTACCGTACGCTTTCCGATTTAAATAAGCTGCCAACCTGAAATCAGAAACTCCTTCTCTTAATAATGATAAAAAGTCTGACTACTTAAAATGATAATTGAAAACAATTATTCTAAAGTGGTGGGTTAGGGTGCAAGAGTGGACTGTGATGATGAGTTCACAGACAAATAGCAACTTAAGCAAGATGTTTGATCAGATTTCATGAGACATGATGGCAGACATGAAGAAAAACTTGGGCTAAAAACCACTAATTTAGACAAAAAGACCTGAATATACTGCAGCTCATGAAGTTGAATAAATGGGCAACATTTCAGTGAGTACAGCTGTTGTCCCTTTGTATCTAAGGCGGGTTGGATGTCAAAACTTACAAGTGCAGCAGCACCATCTGCTGAGAGCACATCGTCACAATCCAGCTTCCCATGTCTGAGTCAAATATCCACTCAATATTTAATCAAAACCTCAATAGAAGAAGAATTTGCAGCAGGTGTGAGAGTTGTTCAATCAATCTTTCTTTCATGATTCTATCAACATGGAAATCAAGGCTGCAGTCTGTGTTTTGCCAGTCCATCTCTGGCACTGAAGCCCTCAGATAACCTCATCTGTATGAGAGCTTGTATTGTGTCTGGATAAAATATGATTCTAACGGCCATCTGCTGTTGACAAGTGAAAGTAATGAAGGCTTTATCTGTTTGTGTCAGAACATAGTTAAACTGTGGCCCGAGATATAAACAACAATACACACATACACACACAAATATTTAGCAAAGATGTCAGACAGCCCAGAACTGCAGAATATGACTGTGGTACAACGGGGCCTTAATAACCTCATGCAGCTGCTTAATTGTGATTCGGTCAATTAGACTGTTTAGGAAACGAACAGGCAGACAGCACAAACAAAGCCTCTCTGTCATTTAGCCATGAACAGGGATTTTCATAGGAGAGCCCTTTCTTCTCACAACATGCTCAGATAGCTCTCTAAATAGGATCAAACATTTTGCCATCTGCACATGTCTATTATGGGCCAACAATTTTACCCAGAAATCAGCTTCTGAGTGTAACAGCCAAGCAAATGCACTTACACAATTGTTCACAGCATTTATTTTAAGAATTACTGTAGTAATGCTTTCTCCTCTGCCAAGTAAGTCATTTCTGGTGTTAATTTTCAGCCACATTCTCTGCTGATGAGTATCCTCAAAAGAAAGTCAAGCAGTTATAACTGGTTAATAGTGTGGATAATAGAAGACAGAATGTATCTCAGAACTTTTGAGAGCCTCCCAAAGTTTTCGAAAGATTATCATTACAATGAAAGATGGATTTTCAAGGAGCAGGCATGCACTTTATCTACCTCCTCCTGCGAGGGGAGCAGCCTCTGTGCATTCAGCACCGCATGTTCCTGCTCTGTAACAGCTTGCTGCATTTGGGAGAGGCTGTCGAGCAGGAAGCGCTGTTTGTCCTCTGTAGAAGTAGTGTGGTTGGCTAGGATTCTGTGGAGCAATATTATTAAGAGTTGAAAAGAGAGAGAAAACAAAGTGGGGTTGTGTGAGTGAGAAAACAAATGTACCAAGTGAAATTGAGTATGAGACTACATTGGGTTTCATACAAGAAACACTAAAACAAATTAATTCTTCTTTGGCGGGTAATTTTCTTGTGAATTTTCTCTTAGGTACAAACACAATTCACAAGTGGCCCAAACCTGTTGAATGAGTCATGGACAGATAGTCTGCCTTTGTCAACTGGTTAGAAAAAAAGCACTCATTTGACTTGAAAATATACTGTCTCTGAATGGATTACATATGATACTAAGATTAATTAAAATAAAACACTGTATAGTGACCATATAACTAAGACAAACTTTAAGGTGCTACATGCAAGAATTTTAGATTTAAACGAAAAAAAAAAAAACCCAACTGAAATTATCAGAGAATGTGAAAAAATAAGAATGTTGATGTCATGTCAAAGATTTTATTGTGTTACAGAGATATCTACTGAAGTTAGCATGCTATCCCATTAGCACCAGCTCGTTGTTTCTCCTACTATCACTCCGACCCTCAAGCCCGGACTGCTAACTGCATAGCTAACTAAGCTAACTAGCTGACGGCAGCTACAGTTAGCAGCAGTTGGCAGTTACTCTGTTGATATGCTGCCCCCCCATTTGTTTGGAATATGAAATTCAAGAGGTGGCCAATTCTTGCATACTGCAACTTTAATGTAAAATGAATGTTCTCCTCACCATATCATCACCATAGCTTGCCAATTAACTGAGATGTTTTACAGATTTTAGGATTAGTTTGCATGTTTTGGCACAGCAACTAATACAGTGCAATAGTTGTTGGAGAATTCTTATACTCAGACAGCTGCCTCAGGGTCTTTATGCAGGTCACTGTCCAGTATCGTCATCTGTTGCATAGACAGTGTCATGGATGTTTTGCTTCAGAAAGACATTTTTTAAGCATCTAAATTCATGTCAGACCATTCACTCTTCAGTTCTGTCACACTACAGCGCTGCTCTAATGGCACACTGTTTACAGCTGTATTCAAAGTGTTTTCTAATTGTTTTGGGCCCTCTGATCATCGACTGACACTGCTAAACTAGTTATCTTTTTGTTTGCTAATTTTTGACAGCTGGACTTGAAACCCCATGGTGCGAAAATGAACAGTTGGCCTGATATGGCAATGATAGTGGTGTCGATTGTGATCATCACAAAATCAAACAAAGGCGCACCTCCTCATGAACAGGTGGCGTTCATCAAGCTAAAGTAAATTATTTTATTTTAGTTTGTACAGTTAAGGGAGTATGGTAAATCCAACTTGAAATGCTGCCATGATAAAAATCGGCACAGAAAAAAGTAAGAAATGTTCAGGATGATTCACTTTCATGAATATGAAAATGTTCTTGCAAGGGGTTGACTGTGTATAAGTCTGGTGTAGGTGTTATAGTAGTATGACATAATTCTTAAAAGGATAAGTTCACCCAAAAAGGAAAATTCAGTCAATATCTACTCACCCTCATGCCTATGGAAAGCCGGGTTCACAAAACATTTCTGGAGCTTCACAGCAAAACAGTGTTGCAGTATTCTCCTATTCTCTATTTTCTATCAGCATGGGGGTGAATAGATAATTACTTAATTTTCATTTATGGTGAACTTATCCTTGAGGTTAAACTTTTATGTGCTGACTTTCAACAGTCAACTGCTAAAACCCATCAACATGCACTGAGGCAAAGCAAAAAATATATTTGCACATGGCATAGTATATGGTTTAAAGAATATCCCATTTATAATGACTCTAACATTCATGTCTGGTCTAATTCCTGGCTGACTAACCTCAGACCTTGTGCATACTCGACTTGTGCCTCTGCCGCACGTTCTCTATAGCTGAGCTTTGCGAAACCACTGGCACAATCTCTGAGTGTATCACAGGCAGCCGTTAGCGTCCGGACAACCTCGATGCCGAGTGTCTCTCCAGGTTCACCACCACCAAGGGCATGTATACATTCAATAGCTCCTCTGGAACACAACACAACACATTCCATTAGATCAGAATACACAAATGCCTGTTGAAATCACCACTTACATAAATGGTTAGACATTTAAAACATGATATTTGATATTTAAGGCATAACAATTACATGTTGGAAGTAGGTTTCACATATTAAAGATAATGTTTTAGCCAGTTGACTTTGTTGGAGTATACAACTAAGTCTACTGATAACACATTTAACACACAAGGAGGAATATTTACTGGGCTTGTCAGGGCCACAAAATTTTGTATACTCACAATTTTTCATTATAGAAAAGTATACCAATCTCAAGTCTCTCAAACTCCATGTGTGTCTTACAAAAAACTGTGTGAAGTAAGTGCATGTATCTTCTAAGGTTTACTGTTCAGCCCTTTGTTTTAAAGACTGGATTGTAGGGTGAAATTTAAAATGTTATTATTTGCTGATGATTACTGTGTATATTCTTTTTATTACCCAAATTAAATACTACAGCTCAGAAATTATACAAACTTTCATCAAAGACAACACAGCACTGAAGGTGATGTTTACCAGGAGAAATCACACATTTAGCAGGTTTGACTATAGAAGTTTGTGGCTACCTCATCTCTAATGAAGTGATCAAGAAGGTGATTTCTGGGACTCTGTTTACTTGTTGCTCTAGAAGCAGCTTCAGAGCTCCACAGCCTCGTTTTATAATCTGATCCAACTGTGAAAGAAAAATAAAACACAATGGGAAAAAAATATTCACTACAAAAAATAAATAATCGTACTGTAGAGTGTTGCTACAATTTAGTGATTCTGTACCTTGGTGTGTGCGCCATGGTCTCTCTGGCTGACTACAGCTCTGACCTTGGAGAGGGTCAGCTGGTACCAGAACTCCTCATCCCCACCCAGGTCTTCGGCTTTGTCCAGCAGGATCACAGCCAGGGCATAGTTCTGCTCTTCACAAGCCAGCATGGCCAGACTGAGCAAACTTCTTGCCATTGCTTTCTGGTCTCCGAACTCCTTAACAGAGACAATTTGAAAGAAAGTTATAATGGAGCAGAAAATTAGCAGAACATTGCTGCAAATACTTCTAATATTTTATTGAGCATAAATTATCAACCATTAGCAAGACCATCTGTGTAGACAATAAAAACACAACACAACTGTAGAACATAAGTGTCAGCATTGAAGATGTATAAAATGGTTCAGTCCGGTTCAGTTCAGTGTTATATTGTCATTTGATTAGACTATATTTTACTATCAGAGTCTGACACTGAGGTCTTTTCTTCCAACTTACCATAGCCACCATGTGGGCCTCTGCCAGGAGCTGCCTGGCAGGTTGATAGAGTCCCATGGCAAGGCAAACCTCAGCTTTGTCCAGCCAAATGTCCTGAGCACACACATCCATACTCTGTCGCCCAGACCAAGCCTTTTCATCCACCTTAACTTCCTAAAAAATCACAAAGATACAGGACAATTCTTTATTGTTCTATATTGACTCAAACTGTAAACAGACAATGGTTTTTAAAGCTGTCAACCAATTAACAGGTTGGATTAATTCAAGGACACATGGCACTATGTGCACATCCACTGGAAAACACACATAAACACCACCAGGCAAAACAATGGGTGCAACAGAAAAATCCTTCCTTATGTTATATGTGTTATAGTGTTTATGCCTCAGTGGCAGAAGGTCAACCTCCTGTTAAAGTTTGGAGAGTGGCTTCTGCCACCAGTGTTTATGGAATGAGCATTGTAGATTTCAATATGAATTTCACATCAATAATAGGCTACTGTACAATACTTTACATGAAGAAGGACAAGAAAAGTTATAACCACCCAATTAATTTATTCATTAATTAATTAATAAAAACAAATCCTCATCTCACATAACTGACTTAAGAGTTAATACTCCCTTTATGAGA
The DNA here is from genome assembly GCF_040436345.1 of Pagrus major. Classification (NCBI taxonomy): domain Eukaryota; kingdom Metazoa; phylum Chordata; class Actinopteri; order Spariformes; family Sparidae; genus Pagrus; species Pagrus major. Next base: position 16,590,844 of record NC_133229.1, on the reverse strand, counting down.
CAAGTAATTTGACTGTCATAAACCTCACATATTAAACTGTGATCAGTCAGATAAAACTACTTATTACAGCATAAAATACTGTAATCACGTGTGGGTTATGGTCATCCTCTAAGAAGCAATAAGCCAAGAGTTAATTAAAAGTTATTAATTTTAGTGGTCATTTCTCTAACTAAACCATTATAAATGTGGAGCACTTCATGCAATATTTTATATATTTGTTCTTTGAGAAGCAAGCTGACCTGATTGGAAGATTTGTGAAGGCCTCTCCTCTCTTGTAAAAAAGCCATTGCTTTGTAGCACCTGAAATCATGATCATCATAGGTCAATAAAGCAAAATGTTAAAACGTTAAAACTTTGTAGCTGAGTCGACATACTCCATCTGTTCTTGTTCTTGGATTCTACTCAGATTCAGGAGCTTCTCCTGATATGGTGAATGTGTGTCCAAAGCCAGCCGACAACAGGTCCTCACAATTCTAATTAGTTGAAAAAAAGAGCATGAGAAACATACAAAGTCACTACATAAAGCTAAGTTATTGAGTATTAATAGGATTTCTAAAAGTAGCTAATGGCATGACAAGTTGATGCTCATCAATTCAGCGGTTTTCTGTGCTTCCCTTTTTTTGATGTCTAAATAAAGCAGCTGTTTAACAGCTCACTTTAGTCAAATCACTCCCTTGCAGTTTCTCACAATTTGAATAACTAGCCTGGAGCCTCATGCAGAGATGAGGAGCGAGCTAAGGAGGTCTAGTAGGATCACTTCTACATGATGATTTTCATTTTCAAACTCTACAAAATGCTTTATGCAACATCACTCTCATATGCAGTGGATCTGTAACTAGTTCTCTTTTAATTGATCAGTATTTTTACCTCAGTTGGTAGAGGTCGGAGAGGCTCCTCCTATCAAAAAGGTCATGAGCAATGGTCTCAGCCAGGTGCATTATGGGCAGGGTCAGGTGGTCGAGTGACAGTGAGTGGAGCTCTGTTTCCAGCAGGTTGAGATAAAACAGACTCTGAGTCTACAAACAAACATGCAAACATATGGAAAAACAAAGAAATACAAGTCAGATTCTTGCGGTAACATCCTAAAAATTATACATACCAATACCATCCAGGGTTTTATCAGAACAAGAAACGGCCCACAATGCCACCTGCTTGCTCCATTTCCTAATTAATTCAATCTAGTCTCATCACATATTTTTATCCCATTCTGGCAGTAGATCTATTAATTAATTATAACACATATTTAATTCAGAATGCTGGAGTTTCAAACTCAACATCTTAATTTGATCCTCACAGATCAATAAATGCAATTCTACTTGATCTACAAATGACAGCTTCTTCGAGCAGCATTGATACCAAATGCTTTTGTCAGCTGATTCTTTGAGCCCATACAGCCAGCGCCTGCTATCTTGAAAACAAGGCTGAAATGAGAGTTTATGACAGTAATAGAAATGTCATAGACATTTATGTAGTCTTGCCTGCTTTGGAATGCTGTGTGTATTGATACATTGAGGGTTACTGTTGGTTCTGAAGATCTGCCTGGCCTGGTCAGGACAGACGAAACCAGCCCAGTCCTTAGGGGTGGAAGGAAGTGATAGATCCAAGACAATGGGTTTAGGTCTCTCTTCTGCAGGAGTAGGCTGGTCAAACAGATTAGACACAGAATTCATATATTGTTGTTGTTGTTGTTGTTGTTGTTGTTATTACTATTATTATTATCATTATTATTATTATTTAATTTAAGTTCAGTAAATACCTGTCAAGAACACTTTATATAAATAATATGTATATTTTTAGAGTGGTGTCATGTAGTATCTGGTACCATGTGCAAATATTAAACTTTCTAGCTTAATCTCCATAGAAATTGAGTGTTTAACTTACTGTGAAAATTAAAAAAAAATTGAAGATAGCAGTTGAAAGCATTGTTTCTTTTAATCATACAGACAAAGAGGGTGAACAATGGCCTTGTACTGTATGTTACACACTCCACTAGAAATTGTGTAAATCAGTAGAATTCTGAATTACAATTTCGAGCTATAGGACTTACATCTTTCGCCTTTTTGCCTTTCCCCTTGTCTTTGCCTTTTTTAGATTCAGCAGAGAGCGGAGGCTGGGGTGGCTGACTCTTTCCCATCTCACTGGCAATCTCATGACACACTGCCATGGACACCTGGAGTAACAAATGATCCATACTCAAAAAAACATTTTCAGAGCAGCCACATCAACATTGTCTAATTTGAGGGATAGAACAAAATTGTAGTAAAGATGCCCTACCTGCCATATTTGAAGTACAAAGGTGTAGGCTCTGAGCAAGTTCAGCTGGTGCTCAGATGAAGTCCTGTCTGCCATGACAGCGAGCAGAGTGTGTGCTCGTACTAGGCTGTCAAGGCGCCACACCTCCTTCAGATTAGACAAACTTTGTGTGAATAAGGAGCCCTGGACTCCTACCAGGGACTCACACTTCACCGTGCTCACATCCTTCTTTTTGGACTCGTCCCCTGAAGGAAAGATATACAAATAGATTCTTTGTCAAAGTAAATGTTAACAGGAAACAGATAAATAATCTGTTAATAGAATGTTATAGCAACATTACTTTTCACAATTACAAATGAAGCCAATAATAGACAATAATATTCAGTTTGTCTCTCAGGGAATATTTAACAGGGCTCACAGCAGGACACTAAAAAGACTGCTCACAGCAGTCTTTAAAAAAGTGCTAAGCTATTCTCAGGGGGTAGCCACATGGGATCTTGAGAAATCTGTCTTTGTCTGGGCAGTTCTTTTTCCTCTGAACATTGAAACAATGTACTTGTTTTAATGTTTACACAGGGTAAACCTTCAAATGAAAGTAAAAACATTGCTGATGTAACTTTCAAAAAGTTGTGGCATGGCCCTTTTGTGGATCAGACAGAGCAGATGTTATCCCCCTCAGACTAACACAGACTAAACCTTCAGGGAGTCCCTAAAATAAAAGTACAAAGGCACGTGTTTTCATGTGCAACAACACACACAAAGTCCATATGGAAAAGGACCCCAGAGATATGTGCATTTCATTCCCATGTGCGTACCCCCAAGGGGAATTCTCATTCTTTCACCCTCTCCTGAATAATTTAGTTGTTGCATAATTCACAGAACTAAGTAGTGATTCACACAGTTGTGTCATGATACAATGAACAAGACGAGTCAATAACAGTTGTACCTGCTCCTTCTGCCTGTTCAGTGTCCATGTGTAGAAGGATGTCTATGGCGCACTGAACCTGGTGCTGGGCATCGGCTTTGGGGAAGTTGTGACAGTAAAGCCACTCTCCAAACTCTAACAGGAGGTTGACCTTCTGCCACTTAGTATCTACACTCTGATTACAAATTGCATCGCAAACACAAGAGTCAATCACAAATATGCCAAAGATGCGAAGATACCTTTTTTTGCTATTTTCCTTTTATTTAGTAACATGTGGCCTGGAGTTTGGTATCTCCAGGCCACACCTCTGAATGAGGTAAGAGATATCATTCATCTTAAGCCTAACTCAGACGTATTCAACTATTGGTCTGTGGGCCAAATGTGGCCCTTTGACAACCTAATTCTGGCCATTTGATCATTTTCAACACTTTTGAATACGTAACCATTCTTTTTAAATTGTGAAAACTAGTAAACAAAATGGAGGAAAAATCAAAAATGCATTGTTTTAACATATTTTTGATCCCTCAAATCTGGCCCTTCTAGAAAAGTACTTGATTGGGCCTGTCTTAGCCTTAACTTAACCTAGCCCCAACTGAGAGGCCCTTCTCCTGTGTTTCAGGACAAGGCAATGGGCATTCAATTGTAATGGCATGATCCCTCCACATGATGGTGCTACATACTTTTCTAAAAACAATGCCCATGCTCAGTGCAAAAAAGACTATTAGGAAATGAAATGATGAACTTGACTAGAATTTTCTACATGATCCAACATGGTCTATTTGCATAAGTGTATTATCTATCAGGTTTGGGTATGGTGCCAGAATAGAGGTATTACCAACAGAGAGGTGATGGATTTCTGGTAGCAGGTGAGTTGTTGGGTTATATCGCCAGCACACAGTGCAACATGGTGCCACATAAATGAACAGCACTGCTCCCCTTCATCTTTTAACTTCTCCATGTCCATCAGTACTCTTGCCCCCTGTCGTGCTTTCACCAGTATTTGTTGTTTCAGCAGAGGTCTGGTCAAACACAGACGGAAATTAGATTTCTTTTTGACTTTCTGTCCCTTTAATATATCTCCCTCAGTCCCCACTGTGTTATTTTTTTACTCACAGTTGGTGTTTTGTGTGAGGCACGTCTCTTATAGCTTGATCCAGGAGCTGCACAGCACTTTTCCAGTTTGCTTTATCAATGTGGATTTGGAGCAACACACCGTAAATGGCTGCTCTCAGGGTTAGGTCCTCTTCATCTACTCACAGAGGCACATACATCCAGTATATACACATAGATACATATTTAGATGATTGATTTTATGATTAAATGCAAGCATGTGCGTGTTCTAGGTAATCATGTGAACTACAATATTCAGCGATCCAAATAGACAATCCTAATGCAAACGTCACAGGCCTCAAAGCTTTATTGTTTATCCTGGAATGATTAAAATGTTCTGTGTCATCCATTATTTGCAGTACTGAGGTACAAAATAACCAATCAGATACATAACAGGAAGAAAAAACAAATATATTCAATTTCAAGGGGTATAGTCTCAAAATTCAAAAAGACATTTCACAGATTATCCATTTCAGGATCCTCTTACCACTCACCTGTTGCTTCATGTTTATAACTCCCACAAGGGAGTGTCAAGGTCAGCAAGCCTTCAACTTTGCCCTGTTTCTGAAATAGAACGAGAAAAGATTAATATTTAATACTTCCCCCCTCTAACACTTGAGCCTCAAGGGTAATAGGAGAGTGTTGCTGGTAGTGGTGGATGGTTGGTCATAGTTTAAGCTCCCTGATGTACAATATATGAAACATTGCTATCTGACCTTGCCCTTGATCTGACCCTGGCCCCTTATCTGTAAATCCAGAGCATGCAACATCACAGGGTTCAATTATACATGTAAGGTAGTCATTTGTGATGCTCACACTGAGAAACATGTATTTTCTGTTAAGATACAGCACAGTTGCACCACTGCTGAAGAACAGTGTCAAGATGGAAAAAAACTTCACAGATGAACATCATTCTGAATTCTCACATAAACTGTCTTTAATTATGGATTTAAAGTTATTCTGCAGCTGAACGACTGTTGATCCCCCTGGCTGGTTTGCTGTCCATAGGCAGTGCTGAGGAGATGTTTTTTCAAGCACACCCACAAGTTCTCTCCCATAACACCCTCAAGGAAATGTTTCATCAAATCTATCATCAATTAAAGATAACACACCAAGTTTAAGAAGTATGTGCCCTATTTTACCTTGTTTTAATGCAAATAAAATAATAAATTAATAAAAAATCAAATAGGAAATGAGAATTAAAAAACAGGACATGAAAAGTTACTTCTGTCACTGAATTTTTGTTTTGCTTTCTTGCTGTTTATTTTGTTGCTAGTACATTTTGGCTGAACTTTTGTAGAGTCAGCAGTTGGCATGACTAAAAATTTGAAGTTTTGGGAAGGTCTGATGCTGGGGCTGGGGAGAGCCTGGAACACTTCCCATAACAGACGGGCAGACTGTGTTCCATTGTTGCCAGGCCTTTTTATTACTCCTGTTAGGTTGCACTATTAATAATGCTTAGTTGTTAAATATCACAGAAAGTCAAAAAGTTAGTTGTGTGCCATCCAGTAGTTAAGCCAGGTGAGGAATAACAGACTCAGCGAATGGAAAATTAATAGCTCCCATGCCTGCAAAACTGAACTGAAAAATGTTGTATCCCTCTTCTTAATTAAAAAAAAAAAAAAATCAAACATTTAAATAATGTATACACATTTTGTAATTTCTCTAATGTGGTGTGCCTGAGGGTCAAAACAAAACAACATTTCAGAGTACGGATAAGGTAGGTTAATGCTTCATGTTTCTGTTCAAAAAGAATTGTTTTCTCAAATGTCTGTTTTACGAAACGTTATGTTTTCTGAAATGTTGTGTTTTGACCCTCAATGCCTCTGTACATTGACAGAGTTCACATTGATTAAAGTGAAAGTCTGGATTAGGTGAGGGGGCCATACCTTTGCATGTCTAGTGTTGGTATGAATCAGAGCAATCAGGATCTTCTCCAGGGGCTCTTTGAGCTGCCATCTTCCCTCAACAGTCTTAGTCAGGGGGAGACAGGTGTTCCAGTAATGCCTGACAGCTGCAACACACAATGCTGGATTCTCAGCCTTTTCTGCATAGCTACAGTATGGAAAAGAGAAGAAAGCAAGCACATATAAAAGGTAAAAAATCTAGTAATCCCCCTTTTTTTATTTTTATTGTTTATAGCTGCCCAAGGCATTGGTCAATACATGAAGTGAGTGTAAAGAGCACCTGACACTGGACAGAAGCACCTTCATAGCCTCTATGTAGGTGTGTAGGTCTCCGTTGGACTTGTGAACCAAACTCAAACCCTTCAAACAAGCTGCACTGCTCAGCATCTCATTCACTGCAGTCAGGCCATAGCTAGGGATTTGAGGAAATGTATTAACTGTCAATCAAAGTCAACCAATCAATAAACTAAAATGTGTAACTGACATACCCTTGGAAAATCTGAAACTTACAACTCAATTCAAACTTTGAGACTTACAAAAATGCAAAGCAATGCTGGCTCATTAATATCCCCTGCAATACTCTTGAATATTCACAAGATGTCACCTGGCCCTCAGAGAGCTTTGGAAGCAAAAGTGCTTTCCATAACAAGGCACACACATTCATATCAAGGACACTCTCTCCTGTCCATTTTTAAGAATAAGAGAAAAAAGACTGATCTGCCCAAATATTGGTTTAAATAAATTGTATTTAGCCAACTACACTCACAAAACACAGGGCATAGTGCGGAGGCCTTTAACCGCTCCTTCCTCCAGCTGCAGAGCGCTGTTGGTGCAGCACAACACCAGACTGTGGTCCTTGGCATCGTGGCAGAAGGCAGCCAGCTGGCACCACACCTGCAGCTCCACCACGGCATCAGTCCAGCTGCATTCAGACACCATGCTCACCAGCTTTAGGTGAGGAGAGAGATGAGGGGAGAGGAGGAAAATGGAGGTGGTGAGGGAAAAGAAAAGGAGAAGAGAGGAGGGGGTTTGAGAAAATGGGGATGAGGGATTGAGAGAAAAGATGAGAAGAGGGAGGAGGAGAATTGAGGGGAGGCATGCAGGGAGGCAATGAAAACAAGGGAGGGAAAATATTGAGGAGAGGGGGGGATTATGCAAGCAGGGAGTTGGAGAAAATTGGGAGGAATGAGGATGACAGGGAAGGGCAAAGAAGGTGATGGGAGAGGAAGGAGAAGGAAAGGGAAGGGATGGAAATGAAGAAAGGATATGAGAGGGAAAAGACATGAGGTGGTAGGCCAAGTAAAAAAAGGACGGACACAAGGGAATGAGAAGAGTGAAAGGAGGTACACAGAAAATGAAATGTGAGAAGGATTAAGCAGGAGTTGAAGGAAGGGGGAAGGGAGCAATGGAAGGAATTTAAGAGAGGGAGGAGTGAATGAGTATGGGAAAAAAGAAAGAAGGAGAAAAGACAGCCAAGGAGAGATAGATGGATGAGAGAGAGTAGAAGACGATATACAGTAGGTGTGAAAAGAAGCCCAAGTACCTCAAGTTTCAAAGAAAGTGATTCTCCACAGATAAAATGCACAGCACACCCCATGTCAAAGAAGTTTCTGATCAAATCTGACCAAAGCGAGATGATTGAGGAAGCTACAGTAATTAAGAAGATAATGGCACATGATGAGATGACGACAGGCTCTGAAGACTCAGACTGGGTCATATTGGCATCTGTTGTTGCCATCTGGGCAACAGCTACTGTATTAAAACATGAAGAGAGGACAGCACATACTGTGGAGAGACTGGGAACAGAGAACTCCATATGCCTCGGGTTCCTATTGCACTGGAGCATCTCCACTGCAACCAGCACACGCGTCATCGCCGACACTTCTTCGTTCTCACACTGGGAAAGAGAACAATGCATACTGAGCACTTCAGTGCAGTCCTCTGCTGAACATACACCAATCCCTTAAGTTTAATTATAGAAAAGACACATACATGTATTACTATTTGCTTATAAGTTATACATGGACCTGCAGTATGATTATCATATTGTATGTGTCCCAACTACTGCAGAGATGACCTTGTTGATAATGCATGACTTCCTATTGTGTGGAAAATGAGTTGATGAATGATTTATTGAGATTAGAGATAAACCCCCCCATTTATATTAACACTGCATTTCTTAATTTGCATGGCAAGAAACAAACCTCATTTAGCTGTGACTCAAAGCACATCAGGCTGAGGGGACTAATGTAGGGCAGGAGAAATCTTGGCTGACAAATGCTCGTAGGATTACGGTGCCTAATGAAACAGCCCCTCTAAATGACAAATTGTGTAAGTGCATTGCCCACATTTTTATCCCACTGTAAAGCAGCACAATTGGGAAATATGACATCCGGAGATGATCACAGAGCAGCGGATACTTTGTTGTAATATGGATATGGCGAAAGTAACACCTACCACATCAAAAAGATTAATAAAAATGTCAAGCCATCACAAGCCTACAATATTATAAGCATATTTAAGAAAGGAGACCATAATACAGGATACATAATGAATGTGACATGACTATGTTGTGACAATGAGCTATATAGTTGTCTCATTGAGTACTCATCCTCATTCACATTACACATATTTCATGGCGCAATAAAGAAAAATGCCAAGCAGCCATTTTATCTTAGATACATTATACATAGAGGTATCCTCTAAGTGAAATAGTAAAGTATAAAAACATTATCCTTGTCACATCAAATGTAAAAAAAAATCCAAATTTCAATACTAAAGGGTTTATGGCCAATTTTGTTTGTTTTCCTCCATTGTTTTGCTGCTACTTCTTCTGCCAACTGTGTTCTCAAACTACAAATGCAATGCTGAGGGATTACAATTTCAAATGCATTCTCCTAAACTTTGAACTATTTCTGGTTCTTTCCACACAGGTCTCTTTACTTTCCCTGCCAAAACATCCTGATTTGTAGAAATAAGCCTCAGTGCACACACTGGGTTCAGATTTCACTTGTTAGTCTTCTGACAGCATTATCAATCTTGATCTCAGTGACTTGACTTAGTTCAAGAGTGAACTTGTTTCCATGGTGCTGGCTCATTCACTGTGGACATGAACATGCAGAGGTACAAAACAGAAGCAGCAGTGAGGTGTGTGAATGCAAAGCAGGAAAAAATCTTTGTAACAGTGTCAATGTTAAGGGTTTATGTGTATGTGCTGTTTGTCCCTTCTCCCCTCCTGTCATCTCTAGCTCTGCCCTAATAGACGATTTTCATAGCAGCCATTTTGACATCAAACAGTAGGGTAAACACAGGTGTTACCAATGATACTAATTAAGATTTCATTCCATTCCGCTCAAACAGAGTCAAGGTGTTGCTATTGTGCATGTTGGCTCACTAGAAAGTCTCCGCCATACTAAATGGAACTGAACCTTTATTAATTTTCATTAATTAAACCTGTGTTTACCTTCTTTTTCAAATAACTATGGCTGCTGTGAAAAAGGTTTATTGCTCAATGAGGTTCACCTGGCCTAGTAGAGGCAGTACTTACAGCCCCTGTGCCAGCCTCAGAAGGAAGAGGCTTCTGGAGTGGGGACTGGTGGTCTTTATGTCTCTCAGCATGGGATGTTGTACTGTTGTTGTGTTTTAACTGAGTGTCTTTTTGTTAATCCTAATTTAGTGTCAGTTGTGGAATGTTGGTCACCCCATGCTGCCTAAGGGTGGGGCAATAATCTAGGTATTCATGATTCTGTAGTACAGTATTTAAATGTTTAAGCTTGCAAGCCAAGGGCCTCTTCATCAGTCAATTTGAGATGTTTTCAGCACCTCTCTCTCACTGAGGTCATGGGTTCACCCACCTTAGTTAAGATGAGGTTTGATTTGCCACACAAACTGTTTCATCTATGATGTCTGGTCAGGGAGAATATTAAAGTGTATGTTGTGTGGCCTGAATGAAATCGAAGATATACTGCCTAAATGATTTTGTTATTTACGCTTCAGTTTGTTTATCACCACTAAATGGTGATGTGGTGTGCAAAAAAAAAAGTATGCAGTATTTATTCTTAGACACCAGTGTGTGATTTTGTGGATTGTAGGAGGAGATTTGAGAACACAACACCATGTGGAGCAAGCATTTGCCAATTTGCAAATGGTAACAGTTTTTTGTGTCTGTGTTCTATAAACAGGGGTTTTGTTTCTTACAATGCACCAAAACAAGAGAGAACAACTTAAAGCAAAAGCTGCTGTAGTTACTCCTGGTCAGTGTCTCGAGTAAGCCAATTAGTCAATGTGTTTGACTAATAATCAGCAGGCAATTTGAGGGAGGCTGAAAGGAAACATCACCCTCCTTGTTAGCAAAATGACCAAAAAGGCATCCTCCTTGTTAACCTGCTACACCCCCCTCTCCATCTCAGAGTAGCAGAGAGAGTGCAGAGGTTTTTTTTAGTTGAATATGTTCATCAAGCACGGTTCTGTCCATGGTGCTGAAGTAGCAGCACCATGGACAGAACCATGCACCTTTTTCTCTCAGCCCTGCTCTTCTGTCAGTTTCGTCTCTGATCTATAATATTCTCTTAACTATTCACTGCAAAAACTCAATTCTTTACTATATTGTAGTTAAGTGTCATCTTCATGACCAAAGCCACAAGTGGCAATGTTTGGTCGTGGAAGAGCGAGAGGATCATAAAGACACACTGTTGCCTCTAGTATTCCTGCAATATTTCTAGGATCATTCAGTCGCATCTGTGCTGCTGAAAATACACCCCCAGACCAAACCCATCTCTTTAAAAAACATACGTTGGGGGAGACATGACTATAGAAATAACAAAACAAAAACAAAACAAAAAGACAAACAAACAAACAAAATTAACAAACCGTGACTGCCCAGAATAAAAAGCTTCCAAGTACTGCTTCTAAAAAAAATACTACTTAATTAGCCAGGACAGTGCACAAACAACAAACATATAAAATACAGCTTGTTATTTCTGAAAATAAGATCTCATACTCATGTCATATCCTATTATGATTCTAACTGAACTCTAACAATGAGCCTGTATATACCACAATAGGGTTGGCATGACATGCTTGCCAGCTTGGGCACCTAAAATACTTGTTAAATATTATATATATAAGTAAATATCACTTCCCATAATTACAGTTTACTAAATAATATTAGTGATAAAATAATTTAAACGAGAATTAAAATGAATCTACATTTACAAAAAACAGCACATAATTCATGCTGAGTGGTACCATAACCTGTAACTCCTTGATAAAGAGGAGACCACACAAGAACTATATGTATATTACACCGCAAGCAAATGTAGCAGGACTTTTCAGTCCTGTTGTACATCAGAATTTGAATTTGCTGCAAGAGTAAACTGAGCCGGACGCATGTGCACTTGGTGGTGTGTGGAACATCAAGTGTAAAGCAGAATTTAATATGCAGGATTTTGTTTCCAAGGCTTCTTCTCTGTGGACCTCTAGATTCATGAAGCTCCACTAACACAAGTGCTGCCATAGACCATAGTGACATGATGGTAGAGCTTAGAAGACATGTTTGAACAGATCTTTTTACATCTCAAGACTGTTCTGTGACAAAATAAAGGTTAGCTTGCCAAGATATGACTTTTAATAGCGGTAACATGGTCATATACAAATGCTGTCTGTAAATCTTAAAGATTTTGAATTATATGTCATAAAAATAACACCAAATTCAACAATTTCTGAAAGGTTTGGATGATTCGAAATGCTTCTGTAGTTACTAAGAAAGGAAGGACTTTACGTTCAAACTTATTAATGTCTTCATGAATAGCTGGTGCAACCTAATGCTAGACTAGGACATCATTTCGTAAGAACAACGAACAGTGCTTTAAAATGTTGATTTTGCCCTAAACATGGATTATCAACCTACAATAAGGGTCACTGACAGTTTTGGGCTGATGTGGAGAATGGTACCTCATCTTTTGTTTCCATCTTTGAACCAATCTGTTGTTGCTGGAGCATCTTAATTTGCACCCATGTTGCCACCACCTGCTTCCTGACTGCGATGGGGACGGTCTCCCCTGGGATGTTGCAGTTGGACATGTGCAGGGCGTAGTCACACAGCTAGGAGGAAGTGTAGAAAACAACACTGAGCTTGCATTCTATCAGCTAGAAGTATTTAGTAGGATATTAACAGCCAAAGAAGCTCTATAAACAGACTATGATATTAACATAGTCAGGATTATATATAATTCTTAACGATGTTAAACATGTTAATGTGGATTTAAGTGTCTATCATGTACCATACATTATGGTACATATCTGTAAGACTGTGCACACCCTGGACTTTCTCTAGCCCAAGGCCCTCTGCCAGCCTGTCAGCTACAGACCCGACTGACATACAGAACAAACTCAAAATTCAGTAAGACTTTGTTCAAGTTAGATACTGTATCTGACCCTGCTGTACTGTAGACTATTTATAAAAAATGCATTGAAAAGGATAATTTTTTATCTTTCCTTCAAAAAGGAAACAGACACGATGAAATTGAGTTAATAATTCACTGATAAAGTGCCTTTCATCTGGAGTTAGAGCTGATACTCATGGAGGATCCTTTGAATAGAAAAGGAGAAAGGAAACAGGGTTTAATTGGCAAGTGCGACAAAGAGAACAGAGAAATCATACTTCAACGGCACAAAGAAAACCAGTCATGAAATCTACATGTGAGTGTGAACGCATGTGTGTGCATGCATGGCTGGATGAATAATGGGTGTCAAAGTAAGAAAAAGATAAAAAAGAATGTCCTGGAGAGCTTCAACTTTTCATCTGTGATGCTCTAACATCTGTCATGATATCATATCAAGGAAGAATCAATGCTTTCTACAGACACAGACATGTACTGTATGAAACCAAAATAACCTAGTCTGTTCCGGTGAACTCCATCTCCTTTCTAACAAAATAATACTCCATCTAAGGGGTGAAATACATTTAAGGGGATATTTGTAATAGACACTTACTTGCCAGACACATTTTAAGGAGGATGACAAGTTTGCTCCAAAATAATGAAAAAAGCTTCCCATCTGTTCTATAAAACAGGTCAGCATCTGTATGACAATGACCTGTTTCATCATTCATAATGCAGACAATTAAAAGAGAACATTTGGAAGGCTGAAAGCAGGCTGTAGTTTGAAAAGTGAAATATAGAATCTGAAAGTTTGAAACTTTCAAATCATTGACATTGTGTAACTGTTTCTGAACAGGTCTTGCAAGGACTCAGTGGACTTCATTCAGGGACTGTATACAAACTCCTTTGAGAGTCTCAGCACAATCTCTTCAGCGATTCTTATCTGTTGTTAAGCTTTGAATGCTGAAGATTCAGTCATTGTTTTCACGGTGGAAAGATCAGAAACTGAAACAAAGAGCAGCTCAAGACACCACAATAAGTCTGGGAGAGAATTGCTTCAATCATGTTTGCTTCAACAAAATACAACCAATCAAGAGATTTCCAAGTAAACATGTTTTGATTAGTTGTACTTGTTCTGGGTCCCAGAAAATGTGGGTTCTAAGTTGTCAATATTTTATGTTACATGGTACCTGGAGGTTTCTAAACTCTGGGAAAAGTATTCTAACTTATGACCTCAACAATCCTTCGTCAGCATTGATTATTTTTTCAGCTTCTACAAAAGTTTTAGACAGAATCAGTGACTGTGCAATTGCCAGTTGAGTTTTACCAGATGGCTGCCTTGTAATTATTTTGTGGTTATAGGCTTTTTTATCTTTAGGCGGACACCATTACTAAATAAATTGCTTTGCAAATTCATGGTGATGTTGGGAGTTTTTATATAAATTAATGGTGAGAGAGGGCATTAAATCTAAATGCATAATGATGGGTGCAGCTCTTACGCAGATTTGTTGTGACATGGGAAAATGCTTTCTTTGGTTATTTTATAAGTAGAATTACCGCCTCACGGTTGAATGCCTCCATGCACCAGTCAAGATGCAGTTTGCATTCATGTCTGCCCCCCGAAATTATCACTATATTGGCATGTTTGACTCCTTTGAGAAACACGCTGTCTTCACTTCGAGACTATTTTAACAGAGGAGTACAGAGGACTGATTAAGAGCTTCATCACATGGTACAATGACAATCACCTGAAGCTAAAATATCAGCAAAACCAATAAGCTTGTGGTGGACTACTGCTGTGCTGCTTTCTATTAGTGTGTAAGTTCATTGAGAGAAACAAAATACAATATAGATACACAATAAATAAAAGTCTATTACAAGACACTGTAACATCAACATGATTTTGTTAATCAAGTTATTTTAAGGTTGAAATTTCACATAATGTTGCTATAAAAGGACATTTCATCAGGTCAAAGACTAATTTTACTGTGATGCAATCAAGACTTAACAAAGCAAAGTCACTATTCTTCACAAATACTTCTATGGTACTGATACTTAAATACATCAGATAAAATGCAACTGGGCCAAGTGTGAGTGCGCCTTTAGTCTAAGCCACACACAGACATACCTCCAGTGCCTTGCGGACTTCCTGCAGGGCAGCAGGGTCTAAGGAAATCCCATGGACACAGCTCTCAGCTCTCTTTCTGCCCTTGTCTCCTTGCGGGGCTGTCTCGAAGCTGTCTGGTCCACACAGAGGCTGGATCAACCCCCGGGCCACAGCATCGCAGAGGAGCACAAACAGAGCACGATTCCTGGGAAATACAATCCAAAGAATGCTCTAAACTGACATTCTCAAGAAAAACAAGGACTGAAAGTTGGGCTTGAAGGCCAAACATCTTTGTTTTTATGTTCTTCCTGAAAGTCAAAACCCTTACAACAAATTTGGATGCCGTAGTGTACAATTGTCTCCTTGGTCACATTATTACAGAAGAATGTCACTGACATTCACATAATTATCACTGTGCTCAAGGGCAGTTTGGTCTGTTTTCATGAACATTCACTGCTTCCTTCCATAGCCAGAAATAAGAGCAGAGCTTAAACTGCTCCTTGGTGAGTGAAACAGACTTTCTTCAAAAGTCAACTTTGAGCAGGCCTAAAATGCTTTTTCTAAGGACAAGTGTACATATTGCAGGTATCAGCTTAAAAGGTAATCATTTTCAAGTTTCAGCAGAATCGAAAGACATGTTTTGCATAGTAGTCCAGTGAGGGTTGAGTGAATGACTGCTGGGCAGTGCTTTCAAAAAATGTACAGTCATCAGTCTAAATATAGCTATGTTTCCTGTTTCTTGATATGTTGACATTTGGTGAATGAGTTTTCATCAAATGCCTGTGACATCCTGGTTCAAACCTGTTTACATAAACACTCACATCAGCATCAACTGCACAAATTAGTCTTTTATTCATTGTCGGTGGAGCAGCTTGGCTCTTATTGGTGCTGGCCTGAAAAAAACTGCAGGCCAAATACCCAAACATCTGTCCAATGAGTACATACCCTGGAATAAAACTGATACTAATTTAGGGACCCGGCCTACCCCGTGTACTCTGTCTTTTGGATCATCTCCACCAGAATCTGGAAGGTAGGAATCAGGCATGTGTACTCCCCAGCTACCAACAAGTGGCTGCTGTAGTTCCACAGGTAAATGGCTGCATTTGCTACCACCCACGGCTCTCTGATCTCTGCTCCAAGCTCTGCTGCCCGCAAGAAGTTGGAGGTGGCGTAGGCTGACAAAGCCTGGATCCAGTCCCTGGGTGAGAGAGGTAGAAAGGTACAGTAGGTAGTGGGAAAGAAAGGGAGAGAGTTGTGTTGTGTGTAAGAGAGAAAGATAGTAAAGTGGCCACAAGGTGTTCTCTAATTAAACTAAAGGTGAAAAGTCATTGAACTTTTAAAAAGTTCCTTGTTAAAACTTATAATGCATGAGTTTTTTTTACATGAATAGTTCCATTAGCTGAATAAAATTGGCATGCTTTTCTGGCAGGTTTTTCTGCATGATGCACAAAAGAGCCTGGAACGCACCCTAACAATGTCAAATAAATTATATCTAATGAGGCATCAACAGCAATTTATCAAGCACCTGGATACACATTGATAGCTCTCAGCCCTCATAATGTTACGATGTGCTTAAAGCAAGTTTCAGGCAAATTTCAGGCAAAGTGTAATAATAGTGCAGTAGTTCCAGTGCTGAATGTAATATGTCAGGTCTTGTCAATTCAATAAAGAGAATAGGCTGTAAAGACTAGAGGAAGACAACCATGACTGCAATCCAGGGAGACAAGTTACAGGTATAAAGCTTTCTTAAAATAAAAAAATAAAAAGTACTGATTCTATGTGGCTCCAATGTGGATTTTTGAATCCCACAATCAGTCAGTAATAGGGCTGGGCGATTAATTGAATTTTAATTTCGATTTCGATTTTGGCTTCCCTCGATCATGAAAACAAGATAATCGTAATAAAACGATCATTCTGCCGCACGCCGTGTCTTGTGTGGTAAATGCAGCGAACCCTTCCATCTCCACCTGTGCACTCCGCTCCGCCCCGCCCCCGCCTGAACAGTTTCGCTTTCAGCCACGCCGGTGCGTGTTTGGAAAAAACGTGTAGAAGAAGACGGTAGAAGATGGCAGAAAGGAGCCTTTGGTCGGGAAGAAAGATAAAGCGAATTCTGTGGTGTGGAAACACTTCGGTTTCGAGGAGTCTGACTCGGAACAAACGAAGATATTGTGCAAGATAGGCATATCCACCCGGCTCCCGCAGGCATGAAGAAATAACGGATGCCGTCACATACATGATGCCAAAGACATGTGCCCTATCAACACCGTTAGCGAGCCGGGGTTCAATAAACTGATTAACACATTGGACAAGCGGTAGTAAGTGTTACCATCACGTCACCATTTCAGCAGAATTGCGCTGCCCTTTATGACGAATGTCGCGGAAAAGTTGCAAGAGAAGTGTCAACAGCATTATATTTTGCCACCACAACGGACCTATGTTTTTTTTATTTTTACATTACATATTATTTAATTCATTTTATTAAAATATTTTTCTTATTTATTTGCATTTTTCAGTTCAAACTTATCGTGTTAAAAGAAATACCAGAGTTAAAAGTTCAATAAATGCTTGTTCTCAAATCAATGAATAATCGTCTTTAATAATCGTGATTACAATATCAATCAAAATAATCGTGATTATGATTTTTGCCATAATCGAGCAGCCCTAGTCAGTAATATAACCACCCTTAACAACATAACTCGTATCTGTCTGTAACTGCCTTTTATTATTTCTGGCCAGCTACACAAACGTATTACTATTAAAATGTATTACAATAAACTGTTGCATTGTAGTTCTGATCTGGTCCCTGGTCACATGTTTTACAAACAAACCAAAGAGGAGTAAATATGAAGTAATACAGACTGACAGGTAACTTGTTAATTTGACAGTTTTAGTGACTGTCATCCTGCATCATTAGCACATCATCATAGCCCACATGGGGAAATCAAATTCCACAGAGAGCTCACAAAGAAATGATTATTAGGATTATTAGTAATATTGGCCTGCATATCAGCCGCATATGCAGTAATGATTTGGGGCTCATTATTATGGGATCGCTGTCACACACTTTCTAATAGACTTAATGAACTGATCAAGTGCATGAAGTTGGATACAGCACAGCAGTGTTCACAGCTTTTGACCTATTAGATATCGAAAATACCGCACTGATGTGCATAGGTGTTACTATGAAATGATTTCATATAAATCCATAGCTTGGCTTCAGATGGTTATAAGGTCGCTTCCTGAACAGTTCACAGTTCAGCAGATGGATTTATTAGTAACTAAGCTTTTCAAATCGTGCAAAAAACACATATCATTTTTCCAAAATCCTGTGGGTGATCTGCTTGCTTTCACACCACAAACAAAGTACACCAGTCTGCTTGAGACCGAGAACACGTTTTCAAGTGTCTCGGTCTGGTTGTTTGATCCGCACCAGGGTCCAATTCAGTAGCGTAGCTAGATATTAATTAACGCCTGTGGGATATGAGATGTGCAAGAACCAAAGCAAAAAGTTATTTGATTATTATTTATCATCTATTTTATGATCTCATAATAAACATTATATAGAACATTTTCTTACTGTCAGAGTTGTTTCCTACATTGCATTGATAGCAGGGTACTGAATCGTTTACTGTGGTTTGGCAAAATGTGATCGTTTCAAAAAATAAGGTGACCAAGGTTAGCTGCAACTTCTATTTCTTCATTCAATGCTGCAATAAAGTCTACAGTAACAAAACAACACAACTGTTGTAGCAATGACAGACCTTGAGTTGTGGCAACTGCAATGGTCTAGTCACTCAACATCTGCTCATCCGTCTATCGCTGATAGATCCGTAATCTTAACAGGAAGCGGCATTGTGTATAGGGGTGGAGGTTGGAGAGGTCAGGTTAGAGGAGCCTGAAGTCTCCCAGGGTCGTGGCTGGAGCAATCGTGTTTGGATTATGGCCTAAGAGCTTTGTTTTGACATCTTTGCTGTAATGATCGATCACTGACCAAATGAACAGCATAAAAGCTGATGTGCACCAAGGTGACCCCAACCTCATTTGAAATTTGAACTTTCATTACAAGTGAAATGAAGTTTCTTTGAGTCTATTTTTTCCAATGAATTACAATAGTGTAAAAATTATTGAGAAACAATGTTAAGATTTTTTTATTTTTTACTTGCTGCCAAGTCATTTTTCTTATGATTTTGTTGACTGTGCCAGCTTTAGATTAAGATGGCACAGGCACATCTGGGCACACCAGTGGCTACGCGACTGGTCCAATAGACATCTTTCACACCAACCCAAATGAACCCCGCTGACCATGAAAACGCACCAGGGTCACCTTCAACCGAACCAAACAGGTGAGGTGTGAAAGCAACCTGGAAGATTACTCACTGCCCCATTACATGAGCCACTGTCATTGAAGTACAAAATATTGTCCCTTTACATACTCACATTTTTCACAACAATACTAACAGATTCACATGGAGGCATTAGAAGTTAATTACATATACCTACACAGCACTATTTTACAAAACATTTTATCAATTTTACAAACATCAGGTTTAAAACCCTACAACATTATTTGGGACCTAAGTATGTGGGCCTTAAGAAAGTTTTAAAAATCAAATTAAATCATGATTTCTCAAAAGCATTTGTAATTTCGTAACTGCAACATGGAATAGCAAAACAAAAGTGAACAAAACGTAAACACACAATGAGGAAAATATGATTCTATTGAGGTCTTCTATCACTAGTTATATTGCTGCTGTAGCTGTAACAAAACAGTTTCAATTGTTTAATATGGTCATACAAGATGTAAAATCATATAATATTGCAAAATAAGACTAGACATGAATAAAACATGTATTAAATCTGGTTTATGCAAATAATGATAAAGAATAAATCACAGTGCATAGACATAAGTTATGCAAAACAGCCAAAAATATTCTAGTTTACTGATATTGTGTTTGTACCTGTAAATGACCCAGTGCGGATCATCGTCAGACACACACACCTCTCTTCCCACAGGAACAGGGACAGCAGGGCTGTTCAGCTGCACCCCCTCTGTTCGCAGCTTTTGGACTGTAGCCTAAGCAAGACAGGATACATTTCCTCAACCTCAAGAGATAATATTAAAGTTGACTTACTGTTTTGACAACTTCATAATAAAAGGATAAGAGAAGACTTCCTGCTATCGGATGACAGCTTCTCTAGAGCCGTTAAGGCTCAGCTGACGCAGATCAAAGAAAAGGAAATGACTGTTGAGCATTTTACGCCAGTGGAGGACAACTCAAGTAAGACACAAGCAACCTGTCTTCATCATCAGACTGAGACACAGGTATCTTTTAAATTAATGAATTATTCTCAAAATATAATACCCATGTGTCGTGGAACAAAGGAAGAGATACAAGCAGCGAGGCTACAGTGTGAGTCAGTTTTTGGCAGGGTCATCTAGTTTCTGTGGATAGTTGCCTGCATTTTCTTCAAAGTGCTATCAAGTTGACATCTCTATGGACTTAATACAAACTTGGAGCTGCAGGCTTGATGGGAAGTGGGATTACACAATAAGACAAGCTCATATGAGAAGCACAACAGACTCTGACTCCAACCAATCAACAACTACCTCACGGGCTTGTTAAAAATCCCAGAATGCACGTTTACTACTGCAAGCAGTCTTTGTTCCTAATCTCATATTTCAAAAGAAGAGCTGGAGCTAAACAAATCAAATATAATATTCCTATGATCTTAGAAAGCTCAAACAGTTTCTGAGAACATGAACACCTAAGTACAAAAACTTCTGCAGCCATAAAGATACTGAACAAAAAGCTGAAATAGACCAGAGAATGTGAATGTACTCTTTCCACTGCTCTTGGTAATTTCTGTAGATGAGTTACGTGCATGCGTGCATGTAATTCAGCATATTTCATTGATAACAACCACTGTTCTTTCTTTACAATGTATCAGAGCTGTGTAAAGTTATTGTTAATGCCCATCTTAGTGCCGTTGCTTCACATTAATGCATTCCACTGGCAAAACACGAGCCACTGTTAGTGCAGACCACAATCATTCTTCAAAAGAGTCCATAAAACATGAAAACAGTCACTGCAGGTTGTAAATTAACAAGAAGGAGCAGCGACAGTGAGCTTTTAGATGAAGCGCTGCAGGCAACAGGCTGAACACCTTCAACTCCTGAGTAAGATAACCAACTTTACTATAACCTGCTCTTGTGTGAAAATCTAATTGCACCATGTGCAGTATGACATCATATCACAGTCCCATTTATTACTGACTGACTTCTTTACAAAACTGGCAATAGACAACTTTTTGCTGGATTTTTCCCGCAAAAAAGAAGGACGAATTACAGCACAAAGGAAGCACATCTGCAATTACGCAACAATACAGGAGGAGGAATTGTTTTTCCTGGTCACTATCCCCAGGTTGTGGTGATAGAACTGGAGTAACTGAGCAAACTCTACATTGTAAAAGAAAAAGAACCCCACTGATGGCGGAGACAAAGAAGAGAGTGATAGAAACCAAGGTAAGACTGAATGAACAGATATTTACTCATTGGAGAGCATGTTGTGTCAAAGTCTGTTCCCTTGTGAGATGTGTTTTCCCTTACCAGCCGGACTCAAGACGGTTCAAAACCACCATTTTTTTCTAAAAAGTCAGTGAGTAACAAAACCTACATACTTTAATACAACTGAGTGTTTTACTCTGCCTTTTCTTAGCACTCAGATCAGTTTCTAGGTCAAGTTGTGATTCTTATGGTTGTTTTTTGCTTTGGACAGTAGCCAGACTGTTAGCAATGGCCATGTTGCTAACGCTGTCTTTGCCACAGCAGCGCAAACAGTAATACCAGAGGCAGATGCTAGGAGAGGGGAATTTGAAAAGTTGTCTATTTCCACTTAAAACAATGTCACTTTGTTTGGTCTCACTGTAAATAGATACACTGGTCACTCTTCAGTTGTATTTCTAACAAAATAGCTGCTCAACAAGTGTTTTCTCTCATATTACACAGCATTCGCTTTTTCTGCTGCCACAACATGTGTTGCCAAATAAACCAAGACTGTAAATTTTAGGATGGATTGATACCAAATGCAGTTTTTTATTGTGGATTACTATCAAAATAACATCAAAAGTGTGCATATGTGTGAATTACGAGGCACTTAGTAAGCACTCACCTCAGCGCTGATGAAGCGGATTTCAGCTAAAAGGCGCAGCAAGTCCCTCACACAGGTTTGGCTTCCATTGCAACCGTGAAGACATTCTGCACAGCTCTCTTCCTCTGAGCATTGACACTCTGGATCAGATCGACAATATCTGTGATGTGAATTCTCTTAATGACGTCTCCTTCATTTTACAGTTTTATAACAACTACTACTATGACTACTTCTTGTCCATCTGCTTCTTTTCATTTGCGATACTTATAACCAAATTAAACTTCATGTAAATCAGATCCATAATTATAATGAATGTGATTTATACATGAACAATGAGCTGAGATTATTTTATAATAATGCAATGATAACAGAAAAGTTCTACATCAGTGGTGGTATATCTAAGTCTGTAGTCTTTAAATCATTCTAATTTTCTAATAGCCTCTCCCTCTGGAATTTCTCACTTATTTTACCAGCAGTCTACAGAGCATTCATCATCTTACTGTCAGTGTTGGAAACTTTCCATCTCCCATCATCGTAAAGCAAACAGAATCGACAAGCAGCTCGGCACACATCCCAAACTTCCTGTTTCCTGGCTGTCTTCACCAGTGTTGCCCACAACTTCACCCTGGAACAGCCAAGAAATAAAGACAGAGATGATTCCTTTCTGAAAAGGTGGAGGTCAGGGCAAGGGCACAGCAGCAAACTGCATACTGTATGATCTAAAGTTGTTTGTTTGCAGGGCCATGAATAACAAGTCTTTCCTTTGGGGAATCTTCAAGTCTTGATGGCTCTGCTCTCTCCTGACCATTATGCCTGCCATTCCTGACGTGCACATTTTATATCGTAATGATATTGCTGGAGTGGGGGAACTCAACTATGTGCTTTGAAAATGGAGATGTAATAGAAGGTTGCAGATTCCTATAGTCACACAAGTTTAACCGCAGAGAAGACCAATACATCACACATTTATTTATATCTAATGTTCAGTAACAGCAAGGAGTAATAAATTCAAAAAGGCATAAAAGGCTGATTATATGGCCAATATTCCAACTGGGTTACTGGAAAGCCTGTCAGCTCAAAATAATTATGAAGAAAAGTTTACACTAGCAAGAAGACAGGAAAAAAAGAGAGAAAAAAATCTCTGACTTGTATTCACATACTGTATCTATAGTCATAAATAATAAATGTAAACGTCCCAACACACACACCTCTCTGTGTTGTCTGTGTCATCTCCTTGTTGGGCCAGGTGTCCATCCACCTTCCCCACAGACGTAGAGTGATGCTGAGCCTTAGCAGAGAGCGAGGCCCCTGGTCCAGATCCAGGACTGCCTACGGGAACTAGACAATTGTTGGAGCACTGAATACGAGTCAAACTTTATTAATGCTGTTGGAAAAGCTTCTGCATTTTCTCTAAATAATAAATCAATACAATTTCCCGGCTAGTTTGCATAACAAAATGTCTAGTCATTCTGTTGCACAACTCCTTATGCCTGAATGATCGTCTAGAACTCAAAGAACATGGAACAACTGTGCGCTCATATGCATAGTAAGATTGTTATCCTTTTGAGGAAGTTAGGTAATGATCCTTATTATGCCATTTCCATGTAAGCAAGAGGGAACACAACTAAGAGACTCACAAGAGAAAATGGCCTATTTCCAACAATGCCAACTCTTTGAAACAGAGATGATACTGACTGCAATCTGATCTGACATTTACGACTAAAAACGTAAAACTAAACAAAAAAACAAAACAGCAAAGAAGCACATTCCAGGCTTTTTCAGACCCTTCGGCAGCAACACGGCTATTCAAGCATTTGTTTCATTGAGCTGAAATATAAATAGAGGTCTGTGACTTTCACTGGAGTGTTTCAAAGAAGCAAAATGCTTCAGTGCCTGTGTGCTCAACCTTCGAAGTCAAATACAGACTCACATATTCTCTATTCATGCACAAACCTCTCATTGATAAACATCAGAGGTACAACACTAAATAGTGGCAATGCGACATGCTGCAATTAATTAGTTCTTCGAGTCTCAAGAGTTACTTTATGTGCAGGCTTTGAAGCTCAGACCACAATGCTTAAGTGTTGTCAACTAAAGCACGCTTGAGGATAATGGACAAAAACAAGAGGTGTCTCCAGCTTTTAACCCATGCCTGCAAAAGAAGCCCTTTGATTAGCTGTCAGAGGGGAGTTTTTCACTGGGTCATTAGGACTGCTGAATGTTCATTTGATGCTGTGGACCAAGGAGCCTGGAATGAGTCTGAGATCAAAGACTCTCCCTGAGCTCAGGCCCTTCTGCTCCATGATCCACTGCATACAGTCGATGTGTGAGCTGCACCTAATACAGGCTGACTCTCGGAGAATACACAACCTAGAGACAAAGGTTAACGCTGCTACTGAAAGAGCTTCTGTCCTGATTCGAACATTCAGGACAAATTTACATACAAGACAGCGCATACCTATTTTGCTCTGTGACTCTTATTCAATTTGCACTCACAATCTGCGTGCAATCAGTGCCTACTCTACTGAAAAAGTCGGTCCTTACACAATCAGTGCAGAGGACTGCCTTCCATCCTGCAAGTGAGGGAGAGCTCAGTCATATCAGCGGGATCGGTCTTTCATCAATGAACTAACAAGATCCCAAAACATTTACCCGAGCCACAGTTCAACACCTGAGATAAATGTTTTATTACTCAATAATTTATGATATCTCCTGATCTGTAGGCCCATTCGTATCATTAATGCAACAGGACTCATTAAATTTTCTTCAAAGAAAATAAAACCCCCTCCGACAAAAACACAGTGTTCCGAAGCCACCACAATTAGTACAGAGAAAGCTACGAAAGTGAGAAGAGAGAGAGCTATGTACAGGGGTGAGCAGCAGGTTCATCAGACGCTCAGAACAGTGCAGGTGCAGGGTGGAGAAAACACAAACCATAAATGTCTAAAAGAAACAATATTACAAAGCCTATATTGATATAACTATAATGAGCACAAAACCACCAATCCCTACCGCCGTATTGTTTGATGCTATAAAATAGTTGCTTACTTATCATATTTTCTCACTCCTTTCTTAAATTATATACGCATTAATGGCCTTATTGCCTGCAGAATGTACCCCAGATTAGAGTTCTTTGGAGTATATGCTTCCAGGCCAGTAAACCGTCCTTTCACAAAAGTTTAATGAAATGTGTGATTCATACTGCAGATACAGGGGGAAAAAGTAAATAATAGTAATAAAGGACTTGCGTTTCAACCTACTAAATCCCTATGGGAGAAGATCTTGTAAATTAGATGCATTAGGAGAATACCATTTTGTCTGTGAAACTGTGAGAAGTGAGAAAAAAAATCTGTACTTTTGGAGATGTTGTCTGCATCCAGGACCATCTGGAAATCATCAGGGGCCAAAAGGAGTCCCGCAGTGACCAGGATGGGACGAATGTCTGTCTTATCTTGGGGCTTCATGTCCCTGACCTGAGATAGAGAGGGAAGGGTTGGATGTCAGACTGGATGTTTACTTGTAGTCATACAGTTTACTTACAGTCCTATGACCAGCTATGTTGTCCTCTGTGACTTTTAAGTATGACAAGAAACATCAAAACACACAAATTTTTTATCTCATGGCACACAAATTACAATTACTCTTGTCTCATCAAACCAGCACACAGCATGTTAACTGTTAGACTGATTTGCAACAACTAAGTTCTGGGGGTATAAGAGGCTCTTATCCTTCACTGTAGCTGTGTATGATTGCTGTTCATGCATAAAAATCTTGCCGTGTTCAGCTTCAAAGACTCGTTACGTTTTATAATGTTCGACTGTCTGACACAGATGGGCTGAAAACCTGCTGCATAAGCATGGCGGCTTTATCCTCTGTCCGGGAGGGCGTTTGGTAGAGGGTCCCTCTGATCTGCAGTAGGCGGAGAGCTGACGAAAGCCGTTCTCGTTGTGTCCCGTTATCGAGCAGCAGGGCTTTCTGGAGGTGAGTCAAAGAAGCCTCAAGGCGCCCCTCCTCCTCTTCAATCACCGCCAGCTCTGAGTGGACTTGACAGCGCATCTCCAGCAAAGTACTGTGAAAATAACACACCAATGTATCAATATAACTGACATACTACAAAGGAACAAAAATCAATAGGCCTGATACCAAATTTTTAAATTGGGAGATACTAATGATGCGTCTGTCATACCTAAATGTTGGTCTGACAAAACTGTTTCATACCACAAATCATCATTTTTCTTGATCCAAATGTAAAATGCGTTTTAGGTTTACTTTAAGGTTAATAATTGTAAAAATGTAAATGTGCTGTCAGCCTCCATTACCACTAATAAATTGTATTTTCATCATCATTGAGATTTGAACATATGCAAAAAAACACATTACAAAGACTGCCTAAAATGTGATGAATAAGAAAGTACACCTTTTTCCATGCACCATGCATTCACACTCCATTTGGCCAATCAGATAAAGCCCTAGCTAGCCATCAACTGCCCTCAGATTAATTGGTGTCAAGTTTGTGACGACTGCAAGGTCGGTTAGCATGATGGCTGAGGAAGGACAGAAGAGCTAATATGATAATAAGTAATATTGTCATCGCAATACTGATCAGTGTTGTTGCCCATTAGAGATTTTCCTGATATAATGCAGCAATGTTGTAGTCAAGACCACCTAAACTGAGACAAAGTAATTACCAAGACCAGAGTGGTACAAAACCAAGACAAAACCAAGACGTTGAGGTGTTGAAACCGAGTCAAGACAATTCTTGTGCAAGCATCAGCATTTTGTGCAAGCATCAGGTTTTCTGGGTGACTCTTGATTAGGGGTCAACCAATGGCTTTTTCAGGGCCGATACCGATACTTTAGAAATCAAGGAGATTAACAAAAAAAAAACCGATATTTTGGACAGATATTCATTTGCAGTAAAAATGAAAATCTCTGTCAACATACCGAATAACCAGTGATGAAATAGTACAATTTACTCAAGTACTGTCCTTATGTACAATTTTGACGTACTTTACTTGAGTATTTCCATTTTTCCATTATACTTAAAATAAATAAGTAAGAAATTCAGTTGCTAGTTACTTTACAGATTCAGATTATTCAGTATTTATAGGCTATTAATTGTAACGTGTTACCAATCAAATATTGTTGTAGGCGGGACATTGTGTGAGATGTTTTTTATGTTTTTTTATTTAGTTTATTTTATCTGCAATCTCACAGAAAAATCACTGACACCAATAATCAGAAAATGCTGAATGTAGGACCCGATAATCTACCCTTAATCTTGTTAAATGTAGACTTCTTGAATGTTAAATAAGGCCACAACCTGTTTTTCTGTAAAACATTTCCGTGTAAAGCTAACAAGCTCAGCCAAAAATATGAGCAGCGAAGTCCAACTATAAAACAAACTGAGAAGCCCTAAGACATACACACATAATCATGTATCATGGTGAATTTAAAGAAGCTGGAAACCTTTGCATGTCTTCCAGTACTCGGGCCACACTGAGCAGAGGTGCCTTGATGTGTTTCCTGAGGTTGTGCTGCAAAAGGGGCAGACAGAAGCTCCACTGGGTAGCACACACTGCCTGCATGGCCTGAGGGTCCCCTTCCCTCACTGCAGTCTGCAGCCACTGATCCAGCTTGCCTATCTCCTTCAGCCGGGCCTGTGGGACAACAGCTACAGATTGAGAATCTCTCTGGTAGCAACGACAGCACAACACTTCTGTCAATTGGCAAGTGTAGTTGGAATGCATTCCATTGAATATGTGATGCCAAATTTTAATGTGACAGCTTTCATAGCAAAATATGGTACAAAATGGGATTACATGAACCTACTTCCTCAAGATTTTTTACATGTAAATAGGAAAAATATACTACAGTGAATATATGATAATTAAAATTCTCCACTGAAACTCCAACTGACAAAGTGCATTTAGATGGGTTAGTGGTTACTTAAGACACGGACACTACATGAAGGTGGATTTCTGGATTGAAACCCTTAAACAAAGAATAAGAAAAGAGAAAATATTATTGAACGCATAATCAAGCCTCTGTCAATGGGTCCAGTGCTTGAAAGAAAAACATGCAGCAGAAACACATGGCTGATAATTCAGACATATGATTGAGTACCTCCACACTGGCTTTGGAGTAGTCATTCATCTTCGCCTCTCTCTTCAGAAGGTTGATTTCACAGTTGACACACTCCATCATTATGCGCTGGCCAGTAGTCTAAAAAGACAAAAACACATGTGATTTTAAGAGTCAGCAGTGCATTAAAGAGAGGATGACACGTATCCTTCATAGATATGTTATCGTTTTACTTCAGTATGCAAGAATGAAGAGGGAACATTTCTGAAAAAAACACCTTTTCTGTGAAACAAATTCTACGTTGCTGAAAGTAATCAAAAATGCAGCAACCTCTTAGGCTCTTGGGCATGAGCTCACCTAATTAATCTCATCGATGTCAAGTGCCCGCTTAAGAGGGGATGTTAAATTCCATGCATAAATTTGCATGTGTCCCTGTAATATGGACAGTTACAGTACAGAGCCACGCTACTGCCTGAGGCTCAACAGAATATCGAACACTCACAGCCTCTCCCATCGACTTCAGCTCTTTCAAGCAGTCGGCAGCTACTTTCTGATGCTTCACTTGCAAGGCCAGCAGAGCCAACTCCAGAAGCAAGGCAACTCTGCAAATCCCAGATAAAAAATAATTTATACAGTTCACAACATTTCAGTACAGTAATCTGAGCCATGTACTGCATGGAGCAACAATGGTAAGAGTAGGAGATTTGTTTAGGGCACTTTAGGTCACAGACCTGTCAGCTGGTTGGGCGGGTGTTGGGCTCTGAAGAGGGCTAGAGTTCACAGGCGTAGTGGATACTTCAGCACAGTCCACCAGGAGATGGAAAATATGCTCTAGCTCCTCTTTTGCTGACTCATCCTCCTTCATTTCTTCCAACCTGCTACAAACCACATTAGAACCTTCCTGCGTATATTCATACATATACACTTATGCATTCAAGAGTATGCATGCATCTGCATTTCCATTCCTTCCCTAATGTACTCACACTAACAGTGCATAAACCTTAGGCAAAATAACCTATATGATGACAATGATGGCTGGGTCAGACTGCGTCATGCTGTCAACGTTTATAGCTGAGCTCAAGAACCATAAGGAGCTGTGACATGTTGAGTACAGCCTGCAGGAAGCGGGTGGGGGCTGGGACTGGGATTGTACCATGCCACACCAGAAGCTATGGTACTATACTATTCATGTACGCAGGAAGAGAGATAAAACTGCCCGTTATAGGATGCTTCAGGCTAAGCTGAGGGCCAGTGGGTCAGTGTTTGAAGAGCTTCCAAGTTAGCTGAAGGTGTTAAAGCTTCAGGATCAAAAACACTTCAATATCCCCCTCTAAGCTCTACAGCTTAAGAAAACATGCCATCTAAGACAAATACACATTGCGGGTTACAAATACAGAATGCATAAATCAGACCTCGATATGACCGTTAATAAGGTCATAAATTACAAAGTTTACGACTGAACTTGCCTCTATCATTAGCAAGAGGCATTGTAAAAAAGGAAACATGCAATCAATCAATAAAACATATTCTTTCAAACACAATGTTTCTTCCACAGTTGTTAAAGAGCAAACAATATTAAAGCAGATCAAACGCTTCTCTCCTTTGACAATGACTGCTACTGTAAAACTTGTTTATCTTAGCTGCAGATAGATGGAATAGGCTTTCATCATGACACCGTGACAGCACAAAAACAATGCTTTTTGCAAAACAAATCCTCCAGCAATATCATAGCAGAAATAAAGTTTTACTTAAATATAGCACAGAAACTTTCCTTACTTTTTCAGTTCCTGTATTCTGTAAATGATTGCTAAGGTAGAGCACTGCCTGCTCATTTCAATGAGTACATCGCCCTCATTCAGCTTGTGATGTACCTAGAAGAGAAGAGTAAAGGTGTTACACTCAAAAAAAATAATGTATGCAAAATATTTATGCAGTTTTAATTTCATGTAGATTTTCCAACTTATTCTATCACTTAAGTTCAATGTAAAGGGTCACATTTAATTCAGAGTTTTTCTTTCATGTTGAGTCCATCTGTATAAATTAATTGTTGTATGTAGATATGTGCTTTATTGTAGGAGGCAGAATTATCCATTTGAAATGCATTACTTTTATGTACAACACTTAAATATAAACACATGAAAAACACATTATGTTTATCAAGAAGTCCCCCTAGACTTTATATGTAAAAATTGAATAAACACATATGGTTTATTTGTAAATCTGCATTAATTCAATTTAATCAGAGTAAGTTTTTTTAATTTATTCACACTGAATCAACATGATAGAAAAACCTTGCATTTGATATGACAATTTACATTGAACTTATGTAATAAAATTATGAATGGAAAATGAACATGTAATTAAAATACTTAAAATCACTTTTTAGGGGAAAACATTTTTTTGACTGTACACTATATATACAATCAAATTTAACACAATTAACTGAATGAGAAGTAGTCCATAGATAGAGTACAGGGAAGGGGTAAGTTTAATAAAAAAGGGTCGGGTAAGGAATTGGTTAACCTAGGATCACAGTTAATGTAAAGACAGAGTTAGGATCCCAGTTACATAATCTTTCTTTAGTCAACAACCAGGTGACTATACCAGGTATTATCTTTGAACTACTTAAATAGAACGTTACCCATAATATATTGTATATTATTATATTGTATCTGATGTATTATATCAGATATAATGAGAGATTTGCCAATTCTCCTATGTTTGAGGCTAAAAAACACCCCAAACACGTATTACTTGTGTTAAAAATGAATGTCACAAGGGTTAAAACAAGGCTGTTTTTCTTATTTAATGAATAATTGACATTTTTGATTACATGGTTTTCACTGGACACGTGAGCCCCCAAGTAATAAAGAAATACTGTTTACCAGTAAAGTAAAGAGTTTTGGATAAAGATGTGGCGTATGTGACTTGATGAATTGTTCTGCAGTTCTGGCAAAACTTGCAGCTTCCTCCATTTTCTCAGAGTCCACCAGACATTTGATCAGGTGCCTGGATGGAAACAGAGAGCAAATGATGCCGTCAATATGTCTGTTTGGAAGGGGTTACTGGGATATTTCCACAACATATGGACATTAGCCACGATGTGAGTTTTACTACAGCAATCTCCACAGCACTACACCAAGGTCCCAAATTGTAAGTGTATGTACACCTAGCAAGTGTACATCCAATGTAACACAATCAAATAAAATAGCCCTTACTTTATGAAGCTTGTAATGTTCTATTGTGGCTGACACTGTGGTTTTGTAGAATCACACTGTATTCTACTAAACGTTGTTTGGCATATTTTGTTTGTCGCTGTGGTGGTCAGTGTGAACACAGCATTTCAAAGACCATGCAGTGCATTTTGATAGCCACACAGTGAGTTTTGAACAGAAGCCATGTATGTTTGCCAATCCTATCTTATATGGATAAAACTAAGCTATGGATTTCAGACATTACCAAATCCTATTAATACCCTGGCATTTACATTAGACTCTACATGAATGGTACATTATGTCCTCTGAACAAAGATAGCTAACATCTGTGCCTGTGGTGTCAGGAGAGAACATGATAAAACAGCTTACATTAGAACTGATTCTCCATTACATAGAGGAGAATAATGCAACATATTAACTAGGGAGCGGGGAATCTGTGGACAAAAGTTAATTAGCTCTGTGCATCATCCCCATGACTCCAGCGTGAGACTGGACATAATCAGGACTGGACTTATTCATGAAAGACAACTAAGAGAGCATTGCGGGGTCACTTGCATCATGAGTTCAGCCCTCCAGCTGTAGTCCTGGTCTGCCACTTCCTCCAGACTCTGGATCACCTGCCTGAGGGAGGGGACCAGGTGGAGGCACCGCCCTGGTTGCAGGAGAGGATGCGCTGTCTGGAAGTACAGCACCGAAGCATTGAAGACTCTGAAGTAGTATCTGAACGAAACAAACGACATGCAAAAGGAGAAAACAGAGAACGCTGAATTATCTATATGATGTACAAGCAAGCCATTTCATCTCCTTGTACAACTCAATTCAGACCAAGTGTCAACACAGTATGGAGAAGTCCTGTGAATTGCAAATGTGTGTGGACTAACCATCGCCCAATGAGCCTCAAGAGAGCACCCTGCAGGAGCCTTTCTATGTGGAATAAGTGAAATTTATGAATTCAAGGCGCTGCTTTAGAGAAAAGCGTGTGAACAGACTGTTTGAGCGCTGCTAATTTATTCACCAGAGAGTATGTTGTGCATTAGTCTGGGTTGGATGTATTAGATATGTATTCCCTTTGGTTTTAATTGGGATTGCTCATTCAGCTCTTTTATTGACAGGTTATGAGTTCATTTGCAGACAGAATCAGTGCTTATTTCTCGCAATGTTTAAGCCGCTATCTCCAAATACATCTTTCAGAGCAAGGAACAAGGGAACTTTCACAGTTTCCATTAAAACATCTATATTTATCATCCTTTTTAACCTGCTCACAGATACTTCCAGTCAGCTGTTACATTTTAGAAGAATACATGCTGCGTATCATCCGCTTGTGAATAAGGGTTCAGGGTGAAGCATGAATGATCATGTTATATTTCAACAATGTTCTTTGCAATTCAAACCTTCATCTCCCAGAATAATTCTGTGCTGCGAACTGAACTCTCATAACCCATCAGAGCTAAAAAACATTCCCTGTGGTGAATATCTCACTTTTATTACATGTTTTAACAGCTGCACCATAGCACTATAGTGGCAATTTCTGAACAATATCAGAGATGATAAATAGTACACGACATAAAAATTGTTCAACTCTCTTGATAGAGAAGAAAGCCAAGCACACTTCAGAGAGGTTACATACCTTGGTTCACGTTTTGAGATTTCAATTGCTTTCAGAAAATACAGCACAGCCTCTTCAAAGTCTTCCTAAAATAGAAAAGAATGCAAAAAGTGGAAGTAAGAACTTGTCAGATCATACAAACATACAAAGATCAGACACACAAACCATTCAATAAAGACAACAGTTGGAGAAAACACCAAGAAAAAACTTAAAACTGCACTTGACTGTGAAGAAACAAAGGGCAACATGCCTTAAAGAATCACACCGTACAGTATGGCTCTACAGTAGCTGAGTGTGTGTTTGTACCTCACTGGCACAGACACACTGATATACAAACAACCCCCTGAGGAAATGTGTCTAATTTACTGTCCTCACCACAGTGCCTGTGGCCGGCGGAGACTTCAGCTGGCCCTGGCAGAGGTAGGCTCGACACAAAAATTGATTAGCCGGCGGATTCCCTTCAAAGTACATCTTTAGACACGCTGCGCTTATCTCCAAACAACCCAGCTGAAAACACAGAGAAATAGACACACAAAGGGCAAACAAAATAAAGATTTAAAGTGTATCTGCAGTTTTATCGTGCCAACAGCTTTTTCCTACATGTGATAAATTATCAAAACTATTCAGAAATGGCTTCCTGTATGTGCGATTATTTATTTTTCACATGACAAACAATCATCTTAATTGCAGGCTGTTGCCCATGAGACTGTCTGTCCTGTGTTATCCAGTATATGGTCGCCTGTTAATTGTCAGATAAATTCACACAGGAAGAAATGGTAGTACTGTCAGGAGAGATAATTCTGTGACAGAAGTTTCAACTGTAGACTGTAAGCTTTTAATTGTGTTATGATTAAGTATTTATTTTTTCCCATGCTGGAAGATCATAAAATGAAGCTTGGCAGTAATGAACACTGGATCAGTGCATTAGAAAATGTCTTTACGCTACAGGAATATTCATGCTTGTCTAGAAAACGGAAGAATATTGTGATGTAGTTCTGCTGAGGAGTCACTTAAGCCTGAGACTTCAAGGCAAGCTGCACTTTCACTGGGAAAACTTGCTGTATGACATAAAAAAGACAGAGCAAATCACATAATGGAATATCACTGTGTTTCATTATTCAAATACGTTTCCCTTGCCCTGGGACAATTCACTTTACATTAGTGAATACTCTTTCCCTTATATATATTTCTTATCCCCTACTGGGAAAATAGTTAGATTTAACGAAATAAAGTAACTGTATGAAAACAGTGGCATAATGAAATATGTGATGAGACTCTTCTAGCAGAGAGGGACTGCAGAGGTTTCTATTTCCATGATTTTACATAGCGGTACCTGTAGACACTGCCACAAAAAACTCCAAAAGGTTCTTCTTTATTTAGTCAAACCAATTGAATCTTCTCTACATGCCAATAACGTCAGTAATAATTCAAGATCACAAAAGAAGATGCTTACATATCATTACAGTAGCAGCCATTTACTAATATAAATATGCTCTACATTTTCCCACAGTCAAATGCAAATCTTTCATTCTTTGAGGCTGCTTGAAGCATCATGTCTTATGCGACATCTCAGCAGTCGTGAACTCCTCACAACATGAAACCCTCCTCACAGCGCTTGAAAGGCAAGGTTGCAGGCACATTCAGAGCATGTGTTTTCTCACATCAATCTTTCATACAGTGAGTTTCAGCATAAGAATCTAATGCTGACTGTTAGCAAATACACTGGCCGTCATCAGTGTGGGTTTACACAGGATTCTGTATGCATGTGGTGACAGTATTTATAAGTGTAATTTATATTGCATGATGTGTAGTAATTTAATTCCTCTCTCTTCAACCTTTAGAATTCAATCTTTAATCTAGTGGGAACTAGTTGGTTGTTTTCATTTACAGACTAGAGAAAATCTTCCGCTCTCCATAAAAGCTGTGTGTGCATTCATGCTTCTAGACTACTACTGTGATTATTTTATCTGGGATAATAGGATTCACATTAGTTCCCAGGAAATTGCTGTATCAGAATATACAGTATGTCCTCTAGCATCCGTCCTCAGCAGGCACACACT
Organism: Pagrus major; assembly: GCF_040436345.1. Classification (NCBI taxonomy): domain Eukaryota; kingdom Metazoa; phylum Chordata; class Actinopteri; order Spariformes; family Sparidae; genus Pagrus; species Pagrus major. Next base: position 16,556,049 of record NC_133229.1, on the reverse strand, counting down.
CAACTGATTCAGAGCCTTTTATCCAGGGGCTACGACTCATTATCTCTTACGTCTAAAATCTTTGCTTTGGCCCTGCTGACCAAATCTACAGTGATTTATCCATGCCTCAGTCTCACCTGTAGAGCTCCTTCTGCGCAGACGACGTACAACTCTGGGGCAATGCGTGGATTGCGTCCGCCTGTTCCAGCTGCTGTCCTGTCCTTAATTAAGCGGTAGGCTGACTGCAGAGCTCCACGGTCTACACACATTACATTACATTAAACACAGTTAAGTCATATTTTAACGTCGTTACAAGTGTAATTGTTCCTCAACTGATACATTACAAACCTCGTTGCTCATTTGCCTTGGTTAGATACTGACGAATGTCCAGGTCCATGTCGGGTGAAAGCTAACTAGCGTTTTCTAATACGTTAAGCCAGCGCTGTTTAAGCTAATAATAAGTTGTTAGCTAACGTTAGCTAGCTACGGTAAAACTCCAGCCAGTTTTAACTCTATTGTAGCACTACCCAAGCAAAACTATCATTACAGGTGTGTGAAACTAGCTAGTTAATAAATATGCGACATTGTTAAACTTCTGTTAACGTAAATATGCCACTTATTAGTTACTTTAATGAGAAACTAGCCCCGTGTCAACGGAAATGCTAACGTCAACTTCACTATCCCACCACCTGTGTTTGATGTTAGGGTGCGTTACTAGGCAACCGGAGACTAGGCTTGTACTACGGTAAGCGAAAGGGACCAAGGGGCTTGAGAATTGCTTTTGGTTCAGTTTTGCTCTGGCCAACACAATGAATAGAAACATATTTCTGTAGGCTACTTATTGGCCATCTAAATTTCTCTACACTGACTACAAGCTAGAGCTGAACAAAATTCCCAAAAATCAAATCAACTTGGCTTTACTGGCATAAGTATTGATGTTGCAGGCACATTTCATAATACATTTTCATGAGAAAAAAACAGCCTATGAGTAAAAGAAAGAAAATGTTAAGACTACACATGACAAAAATAAAAGATTTGTTTTCTCTCTCTTTCTCACCCACTCTCTCCTTCTCTCTGCCTTCTCTCTACTCATACACACACACACAGACACACAGATGTGGGTACAAAAAAAAGCACCTCTTCATGCTTGCGGTCCCAACGCTTCCTCACTTCAAAGTGCATCATTAGAAATCAGGCCACTCAGTGTGCAAATATAATTTACTTGGTCAAACCACATGGCGCTACTGATGTGACAGGGGGACAAAAAAGCGAGGCAAGGCAAACTGCTGTGTGGCTCTCCCTATAATGGAGTTCCTAGTTTGAGGTTTAATTGACAGAATCATGTATACCTGCCAGTATTTCAAAGCAGCATAAATACAGAAGGCTAGCACTTCAGTGGCCCTAAAGCAAATTTGTTAAGCGGTTCATCGTGGGATCTGTCTAAATATACACGCAAAGAGAATATTCACCCTTTGGAATGGCTTTAAACGTTAAATATATAATTATTTTCTGGAAGAGATTTTTTCTCTGTCACTTGACCTACTTAATGGTTTGAGTGGTGCTTTTTTCTGTCACTGCAACAACAGTGCTTTTGCTGATAAATGTGAGTTAATGTGAATTTTACTATATACTCACTGTTGAGTTGCAGAGAAAAACACTTATTTCCATGCTTCACTTTACATTTCAGAGAGGTGATCAACAAATCATTATGAGTGGGCCTTATAACAGATATATTTTTAATCATGTCTCATAAGTGTGAAGTAAGATCCCAGATATCAGTGAGACAAATAAGGGCATTTTCTTGTAACACCTAAGTGTTTAATGCTCTGTGTTAGTGATGTAATCCCAATCACTTTATGTTAGTGATATAATCAATGTGTAGTGGAAGAGGGTGGGACTGGCTTCACAAAGCCAGTAGCCAGGCAATCTAGCCAACACAGATGCTGCTATATGATGATGAATAGGCTTTTAAAATGCTAAATGTGTTTGTTCAGGCTAGCGACATCAATGCACTTGCCTGCTGTGTAGCTTACAAGAATCTTTACTGCAGTGTAATCGTATAAAATTGAATTTCCACAATATATCATATGGCTATAATCACATATAATCCTGGCATTATCTGTAGATGAGTAACATGAAAGATACAAATCTAGATTCCAGGACCAAGGTTTGTAATGTCAAAGCAAAGCCTTATTGACAGCAAAAATGTTTATCAAAATTTTCTTTTTCAAATGGAAGTGATAACAGTTATGAGACAGAGTGTGTACCAATATCCTCTGGAAAACAACCAGGGCGTCTTCACTCTGTCCACAATATCTGACTTTAATTCACTGTCAGTGGAACAGCTCCAGGAATGGCTCATATTCACAAAGAAAGACTTAACTGTCGCGGATTACATTAATAACAAGCCTGGACTCTTTTCAGAATTTAATTTAAGGCACTGAAGAATGAGTTGAAGTTCAATCCAATGAAAAAAAGCTAAGCCCCAAATAGTCCTCAATAGCATAATTTTACTTCCATTTAGCTTCAGTGTACACAGCATCATAAATACTTTTTTGCTGAGATGCGGCGTGTTTGGGTCATGCTCTCTTATAAAATGAGAAAGGAAATTGAAATGCCATTAGGAGATAATCCATGAGCTGTGTCTGTGAGTTATCTTTGGACCAGTGCACAGGCGCTAGCCACATTTAATGAGGATATAACAACATGTCACAATCTTGTCAGCAGCACTGACGCACACAAAGGTGGAGAACAAAGATAAACAATGTCCCACCAGCAGTGAAATTACATTAATCACCCCCAGCCGTGTTCCTGAGATGAATAGAAACAAAAACCCACAAGGCTGTTTCTCCCTTGCTTCACACCAGGAATCACATTGTAAACATGTGTTCAAATAAACAGGATGAGTCGGAGCAGATTTGTTAGCTAGTTTTAATTTACTTCTAGGTCCTCAGAAGTTATAATGAGACTGATGTCTAAAAAAGAAGAATTAAAAGGAGCATGCTGATAGGGCTAACAGAAAATCAAGGTTTACAGCAGCTAGCTGGTATCTCACACTGTGATGAATGTGTTGAATTCCATAAGCAAAACTAATCTGCCCAGTGTTTTGATCAAATAGAAACTTTTAAAGAGCTACAAGCTGTGAAATGATGACATATTGCACTACCATTAATCAAAATCTACAGCCACCGAGAGTGGGTGTGTTTTTGATAACAAGCATTTACATATTAAACCTTCTGTAGAAGTATTTGTTTGTGTGAAGCTCCGCACACGCAGAGTTCACCTCTCATTCATAATGAATCAAAGCCATTGTGTGCAGTAAACTCTTTTGCATTCTCTGGCCCCCTGATGGGATAAATTTCAACATCTCTATCCCAACAATGCCAGCATATCCTTAAGATATTAAATCAGCGGGATCAAATAAATTATTGATCAACTCTCAAATTGTTATCAATTATTGAGCATTTTGCACATGTGAAGCTCACATACACAAGAATGGCAGCAGCCAAACAGTGGTTACATCAGCACGGAAGTGGTTTTTTCGCTACACACAAGCAAGTCCATTTACTATTCTTTACTATTCAGATACACGTAGAAGTTCTGATTGTGTTGCCTTTGGCCAAAACACTTAATCTTTATCTGTATGCTTACAAAACCCTGCCAGTCTTTGATGGAAGAATGTACTGCAAGAGTGAGCAATACATAGAAATAGCCTTTCATTGAAAGAAAGTTTATTTAAAAAAAGTTTTTTAAATGTTCTTAGACAGGCTCAGTGAAATTATCTGTATTCAATGCAAAGGTTTATGCTGATCTGAATTAAAATACGTTCCCTAATCAGTTTCATTGCTCAATTGCACATCACCTGATTCCATAAAAGTTGGAACACTTTGTAAAAGTAGTAAAACTAGATGTAATAATTTGTGAATCCTTTTTGACATACAGTATATCAATTGAAAACAGTACAAAGACAATAGTGTATGAAATGTTTTACCTCATAAACTTGATTGATTTTTGTCGACATCTGCTTATTGTGAATTTGATGGCAGCAAACAGTTTCAAAAAGTTAGGACAGGTGCAACAAAAGACTTGGAAAGTTGTTGAATGCTCCAAAAACACCTGTTTGGAACATTCCACAGGTAGACAGGTTCATTGGTAACAGGTGATAGTATCATGACTCAGGAAAGGATGCGGTGAGGTTCACCACATGAGTGTAGGATAGTATGGCACTTTGTAAAACTGCTCTGTAAACACAGTTCATTTGCAAATTATTGCGAAAAAAAGAAAGAAAAAATGTGGTCATTACGTAATCTTTTGGGCCTTGCCAGCTCTCTCTTTTCTTCTCCTTTCTTTTCTGGCATTTTATTGCAGTTGTTTGGATCAGCACATTTCTCAGGTCTTGTGGCTGGCCGTGGTGCATTTTTGATGTTGCATACCAAAAAAATGACTCATATAATTTTCAGGAAAGTGGGTTTAAATTATGCAACAGGCTACAAAGCAACGATTAAATTAAATGTTTCATTTTGTTGTTTAAATAAGTAATTGTGACTTTTTGGTTCACAATAATTTTATTTTTAATATTTTTTAGTTTTATCACCACTTATTATTGCTGGCCTCCATAGACCAAAGCAGGTGGGCCCAGCCTAACAGAGCCTAGCGAGCTAAGAACAATCATGATATAAGGCATGTAAATCACAGTAGAAGCAGGACAAAGACATGGGCAGCGATAATAGCAGAACATAACAAACAGCACAACATACGAGTTGGATGTTGAAAGACATTTGCCAAATAATGAAGACATCAAAACTAACTCTGACACATTTGATGACTTATTAGCCATGACATCAGTTGCTGGGATATTCTAACTTCAAAATGTACGATTGACCACGATTGAATCACATCCTAAAGCGATGCCCCGAGCATGGCTAAAAACGTAACCCTAACCCTAACCCAAGAGCCTACACACTAAATATATGCACATACAAAGAGAGTTTAACTACAAGACCTGCTTTCTGCACAAGCGAGTTTCTGCAGATAATCAACAGGACCACCCACATTTAAGATACAACTCAATCAGCATAGAATTTTAAACAGACGTAGGTGTTAGTGATTTAAAACGCATGCATTCAAATTCACAGCGCATTTAATCAGAAAGCCCACGTTGAGCTGGGTATAATTAGTTTTTGAACCAAAGCTCTCTGTTTTTAAAAGAGACATACAGTAACAGCAGCCATTGATTGGATAATGAGCCTCGGGCTAAATTTTAAGCCCCTTCCCTGGTGCCCATTTCAAATCCTTTCAGGCAATGAATCAATTGGTTATTAATGTGAAATCAAAAGACCGTCCAAACAAAAATGTGGCAAACTATAATACCTCTTTTCATTCATATATCAGTATACAAAACATTCAGTTCTCCTTAGGAATGAGGTTTTCTATTACACAGGGGTAATTAGTGATGTGAATCATGCTGTTGAGCATTTGCATGCATTTTTTTTTACATCTTATAGCAGTTTTGGCGCAGAATTCCCAAGAAATGTTGAGTCATCAGTGAGCATAAATCATTTACAGGTTCTCTGCTTGGACATTTGATCCCCTCAAAACTCTTGGTATCTGATCTTGTACCACCGAATCTGTCAAACTTGCATTTCCTCAGCTCTGTTCTCCTCAAACGTCCTACTTTATGCACATTAGGCATAGGATGACGCAGTTTCCCAATCGTCTAGCTCAAACAATTCAACATTTGAAGATAATCTGCCCTGTCAGAGCTGGACCATCAGACACACAGTTTCTTATCTAGGCAAGCATGTGTTCAAACAGCTAATGAGGGTATTGACTCACTGCTCACGCTCTCATTGGAGATGACGGATGTTACTGATTTGTTTAAACATCATCAGCGTGGGGATTGGATTTGATGGCACCCTGGATGCGTACTTAGCAAAAACTGACACCATGCCCAATCCTTCACAGCATGTATTTGCTGATTTGGTTGCACTCCATAGAGATTAGTCATTAATATCAAGTTGAATGCATCTCTCTCGAGCTGTATGGCTGCGTATATTTTACATGTATGCTGTAAGTCATATTTACGTCAGATTTGATGTATGTAAGATGATTGCATATACTATGTACAGGCTTAGTATTGTAAAACAAGAATAAAATAATTCAAAAAGCATTTCTATACAATATTCCATAAGCACTGCAGAAGAATGCAAAGTACACTGTGCTCACTGGTTATCTTATTGTTTATGGTGTTATTATCTCGTACCCATGCAAAAATGATCTCCTCTCTGGCAAGGTCTTCTCCGAAAAACACTTAAATCATCACTCGACAGTTTGAGCATTTCATTTTACTGTGATTGCTCAACAGACTGATTAAAAAGCCCTAATATATCTGAGCGAGGTTCACGATCCATTGAGGAGTCATTAATCAGTTGTACCCTCAAGTGCATGGAAGATAAATGACATCTTTCATTCACCAGATGTATTTTTAGCCACAGAAGAGGGGTAAGTCTCAGGAGGACTGCCATCTTTGTTGGCATGTCAGTCAATCTGACAGTAGCGCCGAGATCGAAAAGTGGCTGAAGGTATGTCGATTGCTGCTCAGCGGCATATACCGTTCCCTAGAGTGGCATACCGATCCTTGGAGTGGTATATACCGATCCCCAGACTGGTATACAGATCCTTGGAGTGGTATATACCGATCCCCAGACTGGTATACAGATCCTTGGAGTGGTATATACCGATCCCCAGACTGGTATACAGATCCTTGGAGTGGTATATACCGATCCCCAGACTGGTATACAGATCCTTGGAGTGGTATGCTGCTATTATGCCGCTGTTATTCCACCGACACATAACGGTATGTGCCGCTTGAGATTGTTGTGGCACTGAGTGACTGTTGGGTGGTTACCGCCCCCTGATGAATATATGTTTTTTTTTAGTCTTTATTGACAATGCTAACGTAACACATTGCCGTAAATAAAGGAACGTATGTATTTTATGTTGTTGGGATGTAAGCATATATACAGTAATTACACGTGGGACTCTTGCGATATGATAGTAAAGTAATATGTCTAAATTTCTACCTATAAACTACTTAAAGCTAATGAAAGCGCTAGCCTTAGCTAACATGGCTAATGTTAGCCCAGCCACCGTTCACACAATAATTCAGATGTTATTCAAAATGTTATATGAAGTAATGTATTATTGTGTTCTAATAAAGAGAACCTGTCACTAAGTATCGTTTTGTTGGTTGGCTCAAAGTTTCTGCTATCGATTACTCAGACTGGCTACGGTGGCTGGGCTAACATTAGCCATGTTAGCTAAGGCTAGCGCTTTCATTAGCTTTAAGTAGTTTATAGGTAGAAATTTAGACATATTACTTTACTATCATATCGCAAGAGTCCCACGTGTAATTAGTGTATATATGCTTACATCCCAACAACATAAAATACATACGTTCCTTTATTTACGGCAATGTGTTACGTTAGCATTGTCAATAAAGACTAAAAAAAACCATATATTCATCAGGGGGCGGTAACCACCCAACAGTCACTCAGTGCCACAACAATCTCAAGCGGCACATACCGTTATGTGTCGGTGGAATAACAGCGGCATAATAGCAGCATACCACTCCAAGGATCTGTATACCAGTCTGGGGATCGGTATATACCACTCCAAGGATCTGTATACCAGTCTGGGGATCGGTATATACCACTCCAAGGATCGGTATGCCACTTTAGGGAACGGTATATGCCGCTGAGCAGCAATCGACATACCTTCAGCCACTTTTCGATCTCGGCGTCACTCCAATCTGAGTCAAATCTCTAAAGCATTGGACCAGAGTAAATCCATTTGCATAATTATTGGATGGATTGCTATCAAATTTGGTCCATTTATGGATGAATTCCAGTAGGAGTATCCATGAAGGTCATCACCTAATCACACTAGTGGTCAAGCTCTTACTTGTCAAACACTGCAGCTGACCTCTAAAGAATATCTTTAAGATGCTATCATTAGCATGTTAGCATGGTGAAGATCGGCAGCTAATCATAAGAATACTGTTACACTTAATGAAAGTTGATGAGCCCAGTCTGTCTATATAGAGCTATGGCATAAAAACTAAGTGAATGTCTAAACTCATCCTTGAATCCACCTTTAGGCCTTGGTCTAACAATTTCACTTTGTATCCTCTAATCAACACTAGCTTGGTGATCCTGTAAATTGCTGTCCACATGCCATTTTTAGTAGTTCTGCTGTTGGCAGCAGGTGTCCAGTTCACAGAGACAGTTCCAGTGGCCTATGCATGGGCGTAGGTTTCTATATAGATGGTCGTGACATGTCACAACCAATGTTCGAGGATTGCAAAATAGTCACTACCAATATTTGTCTGCTGCTGAGCCAGTAGTAACGTTAGTGAGTGGTAGTAGTGAGCATCTTCCAAACTGTGTCCGCTACTTGAAATGGATAAGAGGAAGAAACAGCTGAGAAACAGCGATTAAAAAGTTGAAGTCTCTGGAGGTGGAGGCTGCTAAATGTGCGAAGTTGACGGAGCTTTTTGGTGCCGGGACCAGTGACACCGACCCGCCAGCAGCCACAGGTGCTGCTGCGCCGGGAGACGAGGGAGGAGGACCTGACGATGATGAGCGAGTGGAGGCAGACAGGGTCAGTAACGTCAGCCTGGGGCTGGCTCGGCTAAATGTTTGAGACATGTCCAAAACAAAGTAAAAAAACGTTTTTACATTGAATGTGATGCGACCTCACTAACTGCATACTGATGAACGCAGCTGCCGCTAATGCTAACGTAGCTGCCGCTAATGCTAACGCAGCTGCCGCTAATGCTAACGCAGCTGCCGCTAATGCTAACGTAGCTGCCGCCAATGCTAACGTAGCTCCTCAGGGACTGAAGTCGTTATTTTCTAACTTTGACAATCTAACATGTGGCAGCACATCAGCCCAGAGTTAAAGGGCTGTGACTGTTGGTAGTTGTGGTTGATTTTGTTCAAATACGCCGAATTGTGATATTATGGGTTATTATTGTTCAGATGATTTAGCTAAGCTAGCTAACAGATGCTAACGTCAGCGGTCTCTTGTTGCCATAGCAACAGTAAACATTCACGTGGCCTGATGAGCTGTAAACAGAGATACAAAACACAAGTAAACCTATAGCAAATAATAAATTTAATTTGCAATATTTACCATTGAATTTATTGTAATCTTTCAATTCATTTATTGTTTACTGAGGTGATAACTATCTAATAGGTATAATTTGTGTGTAAATGTGTTACTTTTACTGTAGTTTTCAAATGGCTGTGTATAGTGTTAGTGTATAGTCTTGAGCATTTTCAGGTCACAAAGATCTGGCTTTTTTGCATTGGGAAACACTAGTAAAGTGTCCTAATGAAAACACGACAAAGCCATTTGACTACCTTGTTCATAAATGATGGTGTCAGGACTTTTTTTTATGACACACACACTTTCATTGATAGGAATACTTGGTTTTGAGGAATGACCTCTATTTTGAGCATGTGACATGCTTTTGCAGGTTATCAACAAGGTTTTGCAGTTTGTACTAATTGTTTTGAGAAATGCACCAACTGTTGTGCAAATGTAAGTAATGATGTGAGAAAAACTCCACCCCGTCTCTGGTTTTGGGTTCTTCCCGTTAGTCTCGTCCCACCCCTGGTCATAACATAACTTCTGCTGTGATTTGACACTATAATGAACAAAGATTGATTGGTTGATTGCTATAGCTGTCAGTTTTAGTCCTTGAGTTCATAGCTACGTGCTTTATTTGTTAACTGCTATCAAGGAATATGACTCTCCTTTGTAGTATGTGTGAGAAAGGACGCCACGAGATTTGTGGACTTCTTCGTGGTGTCCGCTGATAATATAGTGGGCTGGTCTGGACAGAAAATGCCAGAGCTGAATTTTTGTCCCAGTCCACCCCTGGTAATGTCACTACCAAAGCTGAGACCAAACCTACGCCCTTGGGCCTATGGTAGCACTGACCACCCCTGAGATCTGATTGGCCACCCCAAGTGCCACCCCATTATTGTAAGGTATAATTGGCTTCTGCTAAGTGAGAGGTGGGAACTTAGCTTGATCCACAGGTCCACTTTTACAAAAGTTGATTTTTGAGCCTCATTCCCAACTCGTCAAATACTGATCCTTTGAGATTGTTGGTTGGGTCGGCCACCATCTCATCATGTCAGTGTTTTCCTGAGTTGGCATTTCTTACAAATTGGAATTTTAGATGTGCATGTTTTATTTTGTACGTAGCCTACTTTTGTAGGTACAGTGTGATTCTGAGGACTTAATAAGGTATAAGATGCTAGTAGGTTGCTTTGTACAAAAGTGTCAGCTCAATGAATGTGATGTTAAACACAGGAATATAAGAAACTGTGAGACACTGTGATGTTGGTAACAAAAGTATATGAGAAATGGTAATGTAATGCTATTCCAATGTGCATGTGTGGGCGCACATCCTTCATGCCACCCCTGCATAGGTCAGTGTCCCACTTGGGCCACCCCAGTAAAAACAGTCTGGACAACGCCCCTGCAGGCACGTTGCACGGCAAAATAACTTCTGAAAGTAAAATTGCTAGACTATGTCAGATTAAATAATGAAGTGAAATGAAAGTGCGCTTGGATTATGCGGCTAGCTCTGCAGAATCAGCTAAGCAAATGTTTTTTATCCAACTGAAATAAAAATTCAGCCATTTGATGTGAACATACTATTACCAGTGTTCTTACTCAAATGAGACATTTTCCCATGCAAACCATGTAATACAGAATTTGCTGCTTTACTGTCCAAAACCACTCAGATAAGTCTCACTCAGTAAGCATGTTTCCATCCAGCTGTCAAAGTGCCGTGGAAACAGAGAGGGCAAATAAATCATGATGTACATGAAGCATGTGATTTAAACATGATTGAAGCTGCACTGGAGAGACAAAAGCATCAGATATGTGTGGACCAATGAGGAGACTGAGACATTCCTTAAATAAATACATGACAAAAACATAAATGGCATATTTCCATTGCAGTTTCCAAATGGCTTTTCATTATCTGATGTTTTACTGGTGCTCTTCTAATTATGTCATCTCATTACATCCTGTTCTTCTGCAGTGGTTTAATGACACCTGCTTGGAGAGTTAGCTGACCCTCACCCCCAAGAAAACATGTACTAATTTGCATTTACTTTGGCAGATTTTCTTGAAATTTGGTTAAATCTGGATGGAAACTTGGATATTGAATAGATGTGGATAACAAAGCTAATGGTAACCATGGCAACAAAATAAACTCCTTTGTCTTGAAACTTTTAAACCCGCTATTGGTGGCAATCTAAGAATAGCAAAGCCATCTCTACATTTTTCATCCAACAACTTTTCCTATGTGTTATGATCATTACATCCCCACAGCGCTGCAGCGTGCCTGTAGACTTGACGTCTTGTTTCCATTTAGATTGCTGGAAGGATAAGCCGGGCTGATTGATCTTGTAAAGAGGTTCCAACACCTCCATCTCAAAGCCATCCTCTCAGCAGAGAGACAGTGTGTCGGTTGTGATTAGCCACACTCTGGTTCCCCGTTGACAGGCATCAATAAACCACTTAAAGACACATGCTGGTTGCACTTTTAGCTCCCATCTTCCGTCGCCTGACAGTGCTTCAGTACAGCTTGACCTGCACATAAACCATAACTCATATTCATAGGCATAACTGCACCTTGAGTCACTTCACCCAGGGGATTATCATTCATGCTCATTGACATAAATATGCCGAAGCCTGTGCATTTCCTGCCCATAGAAAATAGCATCTCCTCATCATGATTTAACGCTTGTGCCTCTCCACAGCCTATTGGTTTCCTGATGGCAGGGTAAGATTAACTGTGTGATGGTGGTATTGTTATTTACAATCTTAAGTGTTATAGTGTTGAAGTTTGAAAGGAAGTTTATAAGGACTTGAATTGCAAACTGCTAAACCAATCTGTCATTAGCCAAAACTAGAGAAATTATCTCGTTGAGTTTGGCAGCTCTCAGCTCAAGTGCGAGAATGTTACCATGTATTACCAGAATAAATGTTTGGCAAATGTTCAACTTCACTGCAACGTCACATTTCTTTGTGTTCAGTTTCCAGTTTTGTGTTGTGACAGTGGTGTGCTAATGGTCTGGTTAAGGTTGGGCACAAAAACCACTTAGTCAGGGTTAGGTGCTGATCCTGTTTTGGCTTACCTGGTTGTAGTATAAACACATAAACACGGATGAAAACATGATGAAAAAAACTTGGTTGTGTCCTAAAGCCTCGCCAAAAATATATAATATTTACACATGTTGAAATGCTGTTTCCAACAGTGGTCTCTTGCTATATGAATGTCAGCTCACACATAATCTAAACATCATATGACCAGTGTTGCAGAAAAGTTTTAAAACGGTGTGAAACATTCAAATTTAATGTATCTGTGATGTGCAGAAAGGTGTTGCTTATAAGATTACAGGATGTATTTTAACCCATTGACCATATTCACACAGTGGCCATTTTCCTCTGACATCATGCTCAGGATGGGAAGCTCATGGATGGTGAAAATCCAGAGGGACATCGGGCCATTTTTCAAGGCAGGACAGCATATTTGATGACCCATTAGCTTCTGTTAAACATCAGTTTACACGACACGATAGGAAAGGCATAAATAAGTTCTCAAAAATCAATCCATATCTTCGACACATTTATTTAAGCCTGGAAATGGATGTAATCAAATAGTAATGCTAGCTAGGAAGTGGATGAATGCTAATGTTAGCTAATGGGTTATCAAATATATAGTTTTCCTCAAAATATGGCACAATTTCCCTCCATAAGTAACTTTTCAGTTTCTAATCAACCGGTAAGTGATGAAATGAGCTCTGACTGTTACACAATTGACAGTAACATGCTTACAAGTAAACGGTTTATCAGCATGTTCAGTGGTAGTTTGACTTGTTAGCATGCTGGCAAGATAGTTTGTTCGCCCTTGAAATGAAAAGAAAATTAGAATATCTAATATAATTGCTGTTCATGCTGATTTATGTTTTATGAGGTAAAATGCTCTTTAAATAGGCTCATGTAGGATCCCTAAATTAATTTTTTCCACAATCTGGGCACAGCAGGCAGAGTGACAATTTGTGTAGGAAGTCAGTCAATTATGGGAACTTGGGATCCTAGTACTACGGAAGCCCTGAGAGGCATGTGAAAAAAAGGAACTTCAAAAGATTATCCTTGCAGAACATTTTTTCATCTGTTCTTGAGTCATAAATACAGGAGAGAAAACAGTTTGCATCAGACTTAGAAAATGGATCACCATCATCATCATTTTCTTTCCTAACTTGCCATCAGGGCTTCCATGCAGTACCATTTTGGATCTTGCCAATACAACACAATCAGTGCTTGTTTTTGGGCCGTGTTCCACCATTAAGTTTCATTTTTTCTAAGAGAAAAAAGTTTGAGCACCCCAAACATGGTGATTTATCTGTGACGTGTTCGCTGATAGATTGATGTCTAACCAAATTTTTGGTTTGATGGGTTTGGTATGCTTGCTTTTATTACCTCCGCCAAGGAGGTTGTGTTTTCACCTTTGTCTGTTGGTTTGTTGGTTGGTTTGTCAACAGGTTTGCACAAAAACTACTAAATGGATTTCCACAAAACTTAAATTAAGGATGGGTCACCAACCGAAATAGACCCTATTAACTTTTGGTGCGAATCTGGATCAAGGGACAGATCCAGGCATATTTAGGTAGCTGGTTTCTGTGAGTAAGTATAACAGGGGACTGTGCAGAGGCATGCGCTCTTATGAGTGCCAATCTAGTTTAAAATTAGCTGATATATATATAATTTGCTTGAGAGTCTACACAAGGCAATGGCAGCTGATAATACGTCAATTGTGTTTCATGTTGTTTCATGTCAGAATTTTCACCTGGCTCATTGACTTCATGTGCGATTATGTGTTTCCAAATGTGGAAATATGTTTGATGTGGACAGGATTGATGCATGATGATACAGGTGTTGCTTTTGAAGTGATCTGTTCTCTGCCATCAGTACATGTGTTTTTGTGTGATTTGATGCACCACGCTTTAACCTGCCTGGACAACCAGATGTCACCTTTCATGTCACCTCTACATATTCATTCCTCCTATTTATGTTGGTGGTCCAAGAACTGTGAGTCCTTCCTGCATGCAAATTCCTCACAGTTGGACATGTCAAACATATTCCTTGGTCCTTTTATAGCCAGGCCAGTAATGTTCTATAAATTCTAAGCAATTGCAAATGGCAAGTGTCAAGGAAATCACATTTCCAAATTCCACAGATAGCCTATCTGACTTGACTTTATCAGCCGTGACAAAGTCTGACACCATCCTTTCAAAAAGAGATGAAAGTTATACGTACATTTGGTGAATATTTCAGGAGGAACCTGTCATTCACAGAGTGATACACTTTGCTAATGAGAAGCTGTGTTTTATCATGCTGTTATAGGCTAAGCACTGTGTCAGTTTGTGTGTATGTGCTAATTTCTGTGAATATATCTCTCTTCTCAGGCGGCTGATGTGTTTCTCTAGCCAGGTGCTGGTCTTGCCAGGATGTAGAGGGGGGAGCAGGCTGTGTCTGGAAGAGTTGGATCAAAAGCAAAAAGGACCCTCAGTGATATTTAATACGTCTGCAACATCGCTGAGCTCAGGTACCATGGTAACAGCCCAAAACTCCCTCCTCCCTCTCACACATTCCAATTTTATCTCCCGTTCCTCTATTCTCCTATTCCCATACTTTAAAACAGACTATGTTCAAACATCCTTATAGAAACACATTAACATGTGGCAGCAAGCAACTGGTTATCAAATCATATCAGACTGATGATTTTACAGTGCATATATTTGCTGGAGTGTGGTTGTCACCCTACGCGGATGACAAAGTTCAAATCCCGGTCGCATTATGAAAGCAATTTCTGAGGGAGCAGCTCCCTTCCGCCCTCCCGCTCCTCCTCTCAGTCGTCACTCTTTCTCCCTTCATTCTCTTTGATGATACAAAAAGTAACATGTGCTTGAAAAAAACGTAATAATACAGTACTGTCACAATATGAATTTTAGATGCATCAAAGAACAAAGTTGAGGCAAAACTAATTTGGGTCAGTCATACATTATATTTACATGTTTTGAAGAAAGTTTTGAGAGGTTTTTTTTGCATGTTTCTCAATACATCCTGGTGCTCTGTGTTGTCTCTGTTACTCCTTGGCTGTTTGCCCAACAGATTGGCTCTAGCCTCAGGACACACGCCAAAATAAGGCATCTCAATGCCCCTTATGACATGGATTATTGAAGCAAGAGCAACTCACAATAGAATAACAAGAATGTCGAAAGTAAGCCAGAATAAATTTCAGGCTCCCCATTCCTTTGTTTTTTAAATTCTGTTTTCTTCAAATAAAAGGGGCACAATACCTTTCTGGTACACTTGATTTTTAAACCACAAGAAATCATGACCCAATAAAAGAGTGGGATAGTGGAGATACAGTAAAATGTAGTCTTCCTTAACATTACGTTTAGCTAAAGCACCAAAGTAACCAGTAAACTACTGACCATAAGCCCAGCCTACCATAGTGGCAGAGGTAGAGAAAACAGTGGAAATGGCAATTGCTGCTCGTCAATTTTATCAGCTGCTGCTAGCTAGCTAACTTAGCTAATGTAGGCTTCATTAGTGTTAAAAAAAGTCTCCAGCTGTCTTTTAAATGTTTCCAGCTGAGTTGTTTGAGAACAAGAACCCTGTAAAACCAGAAAAAAAACTGTAAAATACAAAATGTAGCCTAGCATCTCTTGTGCAAGACCTTGTCGACAGGAGGCTGACAATGTAAGAGACATTTAGACATACTGCTGTGATATATGCCTCTGACAACAAGTTAGAAACGCAAGCTACTAGCTAGCAGTTTTGCACACAAACAGTTCACTCTTCTCTGCTCATGTGTGTTCAATTATTTTGCTCCAAGAGTGTGGTTATCTTTTCCAGCAGCGCTTCAAATTTATGACCGGACTGTTTGTGCTAGAATGCGCTCTCGCCCTCAGAGTGACTATTTCTGATTGCACCCATGATATAGGCCTAATGCTAACAGGCTGAGGCTAAAACAGTCAGTCCTAGACAAAAATCAGCACCCTCAAGTTTGTAATCCAGTGTAGATTTGTTGCTGAATGTAACACTATTTCAGAAACAGTGGTGGAAACGGTATCACTCAAGTACTGTATTGAAGAACAATTTTAAAGGTACTTGAATATTTACTTTTTATGTTACTATATGCTTCTACTCAGCTACATTTCAGAGGCAAATATAGTAGCCTACTCTTTACTCCACTACATTTACTTGATTGCTTTTGTTACTTCTTACTTTGCAGGTTCAGACTTCGATTAATAATGCAGAATATAATCAACAACTTTAATATGATATATTTGTATATATTAAGATGTGCAGAAGTATGTAAAGTCATAGCAAACTTACCTTCACCAGGTGCAACACTAAAGTAATGTACACATTAATGCATCAGTAATTCTATCCATGCATCCATTATCTGTACCTGCTTATCCTTCAGAGGGCCATATGGGAGTGGAGCCAATCCCAGCTGACATTAAGCAGAGTTGGGGTACACCCAGTCAATCACAGAGCATAATGCAATAATATGATACACATTATAGTGAATTGTAACATTCTTCATAAGCATATTTTGATGCTAACTGTTCCTTTAAGTAAAAGCTTAGACTACTTCCACCAGTGTGGATGTGCTTTTCATGAATGGAGCTTTTAACGGTCATCGAACAGTCAGTTTACAGTCAGTAAAGTCACGACTACAGCCTTGTAAAGGATGAGAGCGAGGGATGAAAAAAAGAGAGAACAGCAGAGCCTGGAGTGCGTGATACCTCCCTGTCATCACATGCCCTTTAGGATGGTCCCAGCTTTTTAACGGTTCACATGGCTTTTCTTTCACCAGACTGAGTGGCTCAGATTAGGGCATTTCCCTCTCAATTCACAATGCCACTTGGGGGAACCACTTTATGTAAGGGCACAGATGGGCTGTTTTGCTCCTGAAAATGCATCCCTGTGAGCCAAGACATTAAATTCAACCTTATGCAGGCAATCCGCATCCCCTCTCTCCAACCCCCTTCTCTCTTTCTGTCCTTTTCTGTCTCTCTCTCTCTATTTCTCATGTCCACATCAGACCATAACTCTGTCGCTCAACTGACTCTTCTGAGGAGCCTGCAGGGAGTGAGTGTTCTGAGCCATGCACGGCCGTACAAAGAGACTTCCCTCATATCCCCCATCCTCCTCCTCTTTCTACGACACACTGACCCTGCTAGCCGAGCGCTGACTGCCTGCTTCATCCAGTGACCCTTGCCAAATTTATGTCTGAAGGTCATGCTGTCACTCCGTTACTTCTTCATTCAGTGTTTCTTTGGATCAGGGTTACTCTGGCCAAGCTGTCATGGTCCTGTCACGTTGCCAAAGAAGTCCAGTCATGAACCCGGCATCTAACAGTTTCTTCTCAGGCTTTGGTCAGAGCATACACAGGCTTGACAGCAACAAAAAAAAATGGTAGTTAGGCAGACTCGTGTGATGGATTATAGAAGATTTACTCTTTCAATTCATATTGTGATACTGTTGCCTTGAAACCCTGAAAAACATTCAAAGCATTTGTCTTTTTGCAGAGGACCAGTTCCGACTGATTCAGGTTTCGTTTTTTAAAGAGTTAGCTATTTTCCAAGAGTGTGAAACTTGCAGAGAAACTTGCACCCAAACCCCACAGATCCCAGGGGCTCAGATCCCAGCTTGATGTGTATGATGTTGTGAAAAGATGTTGCAGACACCTCCTGTGAACAGACAGCCTCTCTGCTGCTTACAGCAGATGCAAAGACATCAAACTGAAAACACTGCTGGCTATAGCCTATTAAACTTACATTGTGTACTTTTGTTTTTATGTTGTGCTAGGTGCCATCGCAGATGTTCTCCATTTCAACTACTGAGAGAGGGATTTTTTTGTTCTTAAATGCTGGGCTGACAAAGATTACAGGAATGCACCCAAAATCAGAAAAGTTAGTTTTCTTTATAAGTTTCTGGTAGTTATTGAAATGGTGATATGTCCTTGCATTGCATTTATAAGACATAATGAATCAAAGAGTGTCTCCTGGACTATTTGTCCTTTGATTTTTCTGATGTATTCTTCAGTGAAAAAAAAACATTACGTGTCAGTGAAGCAATGATCTACCTGCCACCTTAGGCCCTTTTTAAATCATATGTGACACATGGTCTAAAGTGCATGGCGCAAGTGCGTTTAGTTGAACGGCAGACAATCAGGGCAAACTACGAAGAGCATGGAGCAAATGGGTTGTATTTATTAAATGACTCGAAACAAGTCGTGTGTGTTTTGGGTATAACATAAAATAAACCAATCCAAGTGTCATCTCCCATTCCCTTTAAGAGCCAGGAAAGCAGCACTCGTCTTCTGTTAGGGACAGTTATGTCGTCTGTGACTGCGGGTCACTCTACTTCTGCCATTTCACAATTGTCTGTCCTATCAATAACTACATTTGATTACATATGAGTACATACCTTGAGTATTGAAGTTAGAGCCCCTTGTGTTTACATTAGGGTGGGGTACTGACATTTGAACCAATACTGGTACTGGTACCTGGAATTTGCTACCTTTTTTCCGTATATTTACTCTTTCTGTAATAACAGATATGTCATTTCTGTTGTGAAAAATGAGTCAACAAATGCGACTGGCATTGCCGCAATGGAAGCTGCATGTAATCTGATAAATGACCTCCAGTCTGATAAATTGCCACTAGTGGCTGAGTAGCATTGTGGGTAAAGTAGGCGCCAGGTTTTGAACAGAAAGAAAAATGCCTTTTTAAACTCGATCCAACGATCCAACAGTAGGACTGCAATGCAGACCAGCGGACTGCTTTTCAAAACCTGGTGCCTACATTACCCACAATGCAACCGAACCACAAAGCTACTGAGTGACATCACTGGAAGCAATTTATCAGATTACATGCAGACTTTGTACTACTTTTTTTCACATATGCAGTAGTACTCCCCAAGACACACTGTAAACACACTTGAATGTGTAAAAGTGGTGGAATTACCCTTTAAAATAATTGCACTTTGACAGATGCATGTTGTAGATTGAACAGTTCTGTAAAATAACAGTATAGTGGTGTATTTTAAAAGATAGGAACCTTCAAATTATAGACTTTTTTTATGTAATGCAAATTTGAAACTGTACAATGTAGCCAAGCATCTCTTGTGCAAGACCTTGTCGACAGGAGGCTGACAATGTAATGATCTGTAAAATCAAAAATAATATTTACAGGGACATGCTGTAATTTTACAGAAATTCATTGTTATAATTTACTGTATAGTATTTTACTGTAGTCTTTTGCTGTTGGACATTTTACTGTTTCTTTTATTTATTTATTTTGTACAGTGTTTCTAGACCAGATACTGTCATATATGACTCATCCTTGGACAATGCTCTGTGAAAATGCCCTTCCCCCACCATTGCTTTTCATGGCAGCTGCCATCACACAGCAGCAAACTGACATGAGTGTTTTTCTTGAAGTGCTACACTTGTTTGAGTCATTCATGATACAATGGAGCATCATGTGTGACACAAACCTCCAGAGAGTAGTGGTGCATCAGCGCTCATGTCAAAGTTAGCCACAAAGGACAAAGAGATGAACTCCACATCCTTCAGTATCTAGCGAGAAGAAAATGCTTCAAATTACAATTGCTCAAAAGCTGACATTTCTATATGGTGGGAGAAAATGCCTCAGCCATAGTAACAGTGGCAGCATTGTGTATTGTGACACATTCTCCTTGTGTCACAATACACTGGTGAATGCTGCATAAACAGCAGCAAGTCTTTTGCCAGCCTGTTTTTATGTAAACATATCAGCACAAAATATTTGCCATGCAACCCTGAGCAAATTAAAATTTCTCGCTCTCTTCCTCTCCACTCTCTCCACCCACCCTCTCTGTCCTCCTACCATATGCATCCCAAAATGATCAGTGAATCTCAGCTCCTGCTGGAGCCTGTTACACTCGCATTTACTCTCTCACACACACATTGTCACACTTTCCCTCTCGCCTTCTCACTCACAAACAAAATAGATAAGATTAATATAATATTAATATATGCCTGTATCGGACAGCTGCAAGGCAAGACTCTTTTCTAACCTTTCTTTCCAGGACATGCGGTGTAGGTACATTTTTACACATAGAATGTAGCCATAAAGCTGCTCTTAGCACATTTATCCAGAAAAATAAATCTGCATTGTCACATCCTATCTAAAGGAAACCACTGTGCTTGATCATATTTGAGATAATCAGATATCAGGACTTAATTTCGTCCTTGAATGGCTTGTCATTCATTCTCCTGCAATCTGACAACAACTTCAAGCAGAGCAAGACTTCAGCAGTAGCATCTTTTAATTTGATTTTGTCAAAGTTTCAAGTTAATCTTATTTCAACATCTCTCAGTTGAGTGTTTTCATATTATGGTCATATTTCATCACATTTCTTGTGGGTTTTTTTTATAGTGCTGCAATACTCTACACTCTGTTTTCTGTCAATCACTCAATGCACACAGGAATGAAATGGAGAGAAACAATCCCTCAAAAACATATTGCATTTCGAACCCTGTCAGTGTTTTAATTGAAACATCCCTCCATAGGTGGGATAGCGTGTAACTTTGAGGTAGGTCTGACGGTTAAGTTTTTCCCGTCTAGTTCTGTTGTCATTGCTTCAAAGCATCACAGATCAACTGGGCTGGAAAACACAAACATTCTATATAAAGTAACAGTTACCACTTAGCCATAGCCATGATGTTTTCCATATTAAAGGCCTTCAAAGCATATTTTTCCTTTAGCTCCTTATGCTGAGCGAACAAACAAGGTTCCAACTTGAACTGAATACATGTGGAAGTTAGAATATTACTAGAGATTTCCTCATTTCTGTAAATATGTTTTTCTCACCCAGCCTGGTATTTCTAGGAATTACATCCAAAAGTGTTATTTGCCAGACTATTTCCTCTTCTATTCTCCTATTATCACTGTGAGGCTGATGTGAGGTCAATATTTCCTTATCTTAAATGAAGTGTTTATTCCAAATCATTCTAAATTTAATATTTTACAACACATCCTTATCCCTAAATGACTGAATAGGTTGTTTACCAGCTTCTCCAAAAATGACATATAGCACCCCCAAAAAAGTAGATGTCACCCCTTGCAATGTTACAATCCGAGAATCACAGTCAGAATTTGAAGACAGTCGTTGAGTGTTTACTCTTTTGCCAGAGGGACACCACTGTCAGTCAAACCTGATCACACTGCACCCACACAGTCTTGAAGAAGCAAATTTCATTATTAAACATATTAATTAAGGATGTAGAATACTTTCTTTCGAACATTAATTTCTTCTATTTTCTTTCTTTTTGCTAATTTACTCACAAATATTTATTTTTAAAAGAAACTCTTGATTTTGAAAGCAGGGTTTCATGTGCTTGAAGTCTATTCATAATAAATCAGTTGTCACATTTCATCAACATTAATAACTAAAGTCACAACATCAACCGTCAAGCCAACATGTCTCCCCAGGCTGTAACTCAGGCATTCTCATTAAACATTTGAGAGCAACTGTTGTTTACTTTTCCACCAACATTGTGTGACCTGCTTGGTCTGTGCAGAGGACTCTGCTGTTGTCTGGATCCGACTATGATTACCAGGCATATGTGTTACCAGGCAAAAACCTGCTGAACTGTGGCGGTTTGGCTCTGCAGTGCTTGGAGGACTTCGGACAGAGCGAGTGGGTGGCTGCATTTGTGCTGACAGAACTCAGTGTGTGGGTGATGGGGGATGGAGTGATTATTTCGGAGTGTCCGCTGGCGTTTTGCCTTCATCCATTTCTTTCCTCTCCTCGGGTTCTGCTGTGTATTCCTCCCAATTTGCCTAGAGTGCTTGTGTATTACTGGAGACTATCTTTGCTCATAGGCATGCTTTTGTGTTACACAACACACAAAGACACACAGTTACTGGAGCTAGACTGATACCCTAGACTATTTGCTTTGCTGACAGATTGTTTTGCATTTTTATTAAAGCCTGGACCTGTAATATGGTGGCTATGATTAATTTGTTTCATCATATGTTGATTTAATTTTTTACTAAGCCTCAAACTTAATGTGAACAAAACTCACGGGCAAATAAGCGATAAATTGTATTTTTTGGAAGTATTTTGCCTGAAAATGTTAAGTTTTTCTTGTATTGAGTGCTGGTTCAAACTTTCAGCACCTTAAGTCCACAAAGTGCTGGTGCAAGCCTCTAAACACATATTCTCCCATCCATCAGCCTGTCTCAGTAGAATGAGATAAAGTTGGAAATCCAGTCAGAGAGAGGCGAGACAACAGAGCGGAAGGTAAGATATCAGCTGGAACAGAGACTTCATGCCTTGTTAACTCAGAGACTTCAGCAGACAGATGCTTTGTTATGGAGGAGGTGTAAGCGGTTTGCTTTTTCAGGAAATAGAAACTGGTACAAGTTGTTAATCGGCTTTATCCCCCGGTTCACACTTCACCTCGGCATTTGAAATTCCACTCAGACCTCTGTTTGTCTTCTGTCTTGCTGGGCCTTTGGACAGCAATAGAGTTGTGAAAGAACCTGACTGCTTTGCTGGCAAGTTGTTTTGTCTTTTCAGTGGATTGGTTCTCAGCAGTCTCGTGTGCTCACCAATGCTTTACTTAGAGTTTGAGAGAGACAGCAAGAGAGGGAGGTATTGTCAGTATTCTGTGTGCATGTGCTGCAAAGAGAGACACTCATGCCACTTATGCAATACACACATGCATCTCCATTTGGCTGATGGGCAAACAAAATTCTGATAGTATTAAAGAAAAGACAACACTCTTCTGGGGATTGATAGCCCGTGTCTAATACCATTTGTATAGATAATGCCGGTACCTGCACAGCACACATATCAAGGCGTGAAAAGGATCTCTATCAGTCTCAGTGAGAGTCCACTTGTGAAGGTTTATGATCACTACTGCTGTTTGTTAACTTCCTGCATTACAGGTGTGTGAAACTAATGTTATTGGTAATTTCTGATGCTTAACATACTCTAAGCATAAAACACTTAAACATGTTGATGATATGGAAAGTGTGGCATCTGTATGAAAATGTTTCATATACTGTGTACATAGACAAACAAAGTGATCTATTAACTGGTGAACATTGTCGAGCAATTAAAAGCTTAAGGAAGCATTTCATCACTGGAAAAATGGCTGTTGCATAAACCAGGGCGGTCCATGCAGTAGTAGACACATATATTTTTAGAAATTGGTGCTACATGGCCAGAGAAAGCAGAGAAAAGGCACTGTAATCCATTTGCTCAAAAGGTGGAAAACCTACAACAACCAGAATGCACTGCGCGGCACTAGACAAATAAACACTCCTGCTGATGGGTGACGTTAAAACTGGAAACAGTAAAGCAGCCAGCTAGTGACAAACAGTATCATATCACAGCTAAACAGTTCACTAAAATATGTTATTAAAAACATTTTAGGCCCAGCTTTACAGTTTGATCAGAGTTTTTTCAGCCTCTAACAACATGGCAGCCAGTTCCAGTTCAAAAACTTTCTCTATTGCACCTATTGGTCCACTAAAATACCTTTCTGAAAACACTGACGCAAGAAATAGACCATGCAGTAACAGAATCTTGGCTTATGGTATATCAACACTGTTGAGTTTAGACAGTTTGATCAAGTATTGGTGAGGCGCCCCTCAATCAATCAGAGAGAGAGAGAGCTGCTTATAAGAGGGCATTAGTACGGATCCCAGTGCTTACCTTGCCAAGAACCGCCCTACTCTGCCTCAGATTGGCTTACCCTGATATTCTTACTTTAACACCAACCAATCTCACTCCTCATGCCTAAAAATGCTAACCTGAACCTACAATGGCAATCAAACAGAGGCACAGAAGGAAAAACAGCATGTTCACTAAATCAACTTTATTGCACATGGTGATAATATGCCTGTGTTCTGTTTACAGCTTGTTTCGCTGCCCCGGAGTGTCAAAAACAAGAAAAATAAAGTCGATTAATACGGCTTTAATGTTTCAACAAATGTTATTGTATGTCATCTTGCCCTGAGAAAATTAATTTGCAACGAATAATGGAGGTTTTAACAGTGAACCTTAAACCTTGCGATGAATGCCATACATCAACAGATCTTAAAACTTCAATTTAAGATTCTGGTTCTACTTGGAGTCCTTTATTTATTTGCCCTGCAAGCCCTACAGTGCAAAAGAAGAACTGTGCTAATTATAATCTGGTAATTTTACCGGGCCAGCAGGAGCAAAATCATCATTCTGAATGTTGCTTACATACCATGTAGCTGGAGTGCTCTGACTGCAGAGACTGTTATATCTCCCTGTTTGTTTCTACATATTCACTGCTGCTCTTCACTAATAGCTATAGATATATCAGGCAACATTATGTATAATGCAAAATGGAATCCAGTCAAACACCACATATATTGTACTGTAATACTTGTGACATTGGTATTTTATCAACAGAAAGCCAAATCTGTTGTTCTTTACATTGTGACTCATACAGGTACATAGAAAATACGCTGGGTGGTGGTTGCCAGCTGTTCGACTCCATTAATCATGTCTGGGCAACTGTTTAGAGGCAGATTGTTCTGGGGGTTGCCAGTTTTTCTGCTATCATGGATGCTTATGAACCAAGAAGTAATCCGTCTTTGTCATTCTGTCTGAAGTGCTCACAATACTGATAGTTTTTTCTGTAGTTATTCAGAGAAGAATTATCTTATTCGACAGACTCTTTAGCATTTAGAAATTCTAACATTGCAATGATAGACCTTTATGGAAACATTAAACTAATGTGAAAGTAAGTTCTGTTTTGTAGAATACTGTACCGTGAGCTGAAGGTAACTATGCAAGGAGCCATAGCAGACGGAGCTGATATTCAGCTCTCATGCCTCACCCTTTCATAACATTCTTCTTTTATCTTATTTCTCAGTATGTCTTCTTCATAAACATGTTTCCATTTATGCCAACAGCTTTCTGTTTGTCTATCTTATTCATGTTTAATTGATCCTGACAACCCAAGACATTTATTAGTCATCAGTCAGAAAGAGAAGAACATAAACCACACCTTCTGTGTACACAACGCACAGACTTTGTTTTCAGATTTCTCGTGTTTCTTGACCCACTTAAAAAAGATGCAAGAGGGAGACATAATATAATTGGCTGCACAAAAGTAGGTCACCCATTGAGCTTTGAAGAGTCAATTTATGGTGTTTTGGAGCCATGAAAACTAGCTTCTCTTCATCGTGAACTTTCTAGATGTTCTCCCGCTCCCTCTTTGGCTTTGATTAGACTGTGTTTTGAAAGGAGAATCTGTTCAATGGTGTTCGTGGCGTGGAAGAAACATCAAGTGCACAAATCTCTATGGAAATGGACCAGCAACATGGATGGATATTACTTGAAAGATGTTGTGAGGAAATAGCTTACTGTCTTCAGTGTGGGATAGCCCACAGTGTCAATAATTTGCCAAACATGTTTAGCTGGGAAAAAAAAAAAAAAAAATTATGCAATGCTGCAGTAGTCGACACTAGATCTGTCCGCCCCTCCCACAGGAAGGATTTGTCTATTAACAGCAGCACCAGCTCGATGAGGCTGAGACACTTTTGAATCTGTCGTCTCCTCATGATATTCCCCTCTCCTTCTAATGACTAGTCATCTGCAATCACTCTGGTAACATCCTCAAATATGTAACACTTTATCCATTAAAAATCCTTGTTAAAAAAAACAACAGCAGCCCAACTTGATCTGGGTGTAAAGAATAGTCCCTCTCCCCTATTCTCCTTTTTTGTGGCACTGCAGGAAGAAAAAAAACAGCTGCTGTGTCCTGCGGCAGAGTTTGTACTGAGAGATTATACAGTGAGCCTCTCTGGCACTTGACAGGGTTTTGTAGTCTCCCACACATTTCTGGATAATATGGCAGACTTGCTAATCTGACATGGTGTACACCCCTGTCACCTGATCACTGGCAGGATTCTGATATTAAAAAGACAGCTTCCCAATGTGAGGGAGACAGACGGTGAAAGAGAGGCACAATACAAATGAGGAGAGAGGGAAAAAATGGAATGAATCCCCAGACAGATGGTGCATGTATGATAGATGAGCGATGCAAGGCAATGAATTTTATATTGTGTGCTGGCTTAGACAGACTTAAACTTGCCCATTGCACTGAATTGATAAGCCATATGTTTAACTCCAGTTACAAGCCCTCATAAACTTTATATACAGCACATATTGCACGGCAGAGTCTACCACGCACAGAGAGGAGTTTTCTATTTTTAAGTTGTAGGCTCGAGGAGATGATTGATAATGACAACCATAGATCGGTGCAGTGTATAGAGGATTTCTATTCATTTAGCTTGTTCCTGGAAACACTGAAACCCAGTTTCCGCTAACAGAAAACCATGTATCTGATCATTTACTGCTTACTGTAAGGTTTCAGTGGAGTCACTGAAAGGTCGCAGTATGACATTCTTTCCCTAGCTATGTTTTTGTGTTAACTTTGAATACATTGTTCATTCGCCTGACCACAGACTATAGCTATAGCTACACCTGTAGCAGGCTGTGGTTGTTTCTGTGGTGGGGCTATACAGAGACCATGCCAATGTCTGTGCTATGCTATTACTAGCAGTAGCTGTGACTGTGTCTACTCTCTATTTATATAATAACGGCTGTGGCTGTGGTTGTGTCAGTAGCTAAAGTCGTAGTTGTGGCACTTTCCAGTGGCATGGCTGAAGCTAAAGCTGTAGCTAAGGCTGTTTCTATGGCTATGGTTGTGGTTATAGCTGTGGTTGTAGCCAGTAGGCAATTCAAGGGGGAATGAGTGGGGATACCACCCCTCTTGTTAGCAAAATGACCAACATGCATCACCCCTGTTGACCTGCAATTCCTACTGGTTATAGTTGTGGCAATATCTAGGCTGAGCCCAAAGCCGTAGCTAAGGTTGTTTCTATGGATATGGCCATGGTTATACGTGTGGTTGTAGGAAATTTGAGGGTGAAAGAGGGAGGATATCACCCCCCTTTGTGAGCAAAATGACCAAAATGCATCCCCCTTGTTAACCTGACATCCCTTAGTTTTTAGTTGTGGCAGTGTCTAGTGCTATAGCTAAGGATAAAGTTGTAGCAAGTGCTGTTTCTATGGCTATGGTTATAAGATAAGATAAGATGAGATAAGATGAGATGAGATGTACCTTGATTGATAGGAGAAATTCAATTTGGCACAGCAGCAAAAGGAAACAGACTGTGTGCAAACAGTACAAAAAGCAACTATACCTGTAGCTTTTGCCAGTAGTAGGCAATTTGAGGGGGAATGAGTGGGGATACCACCGTCCTTGTTGGCAAAATGACCAAAAATCATCGTTTGTTGAGTCTGCGTGACTGATTGATCATGTATCTAACTCAGGCTTGTTCATGTTAGAATCTATGGCACAGAACATGGATGTGAAATATCAGTAGCCTAACTGCTATGTATTGATAAATCTATGGTACTGTCCATGGTGCTTAAGAAGCAAACAGATTTGTAAATGTACCTTTTTCTCTCAGTCCCACCCTTCTGACAGTTTCATCTTAGATCTGTAATATTCTATAAATGATATACTATAAATACTCACTTCTTGTAGCCTGTACTCTATAGAGTAGTGCCACCTTCATGATCAAAGTGACAAGTAACAATGTGTTGTCAAAGTTGGGCGAGAGGATCATAGAGACACAGTCCTGCCTGAAGTCTTCCTTCAATACCACAAGTCTGCTTTGTCCACTTGTAGAGTTATATTCTTATTTACATGATGTGCTTCCATTCTGCCTGCAGAACGACATCCTTCAAAAAAGTACACAAAGTTTTCCATTTCTACAAACTGTCCTTAAAGTCTGTACTGAACTTGGAAAAAGGGCAATTAAGTACGCTGCCTCCTTCTGTTTGGAATCAGCTACAAAATTGGCTGAATCTTCAGAAGATGGTCTCACTGGACGCATTTAAAGCGATTCGAAACAATTTGGAAGAAAGGCCATCTGGCTGTAGATGTTTTGAATGTTGATGGATGTTTCTGCTATTTTATGATTCAACTGATGATTCAAATTTGTTGTCAGCAAGCAACCTTGGGACTACGCTGCTGGCTGTCTTGGCCATGACTCTCTTGAAAAAGATTCTTATTCTCAGTGAGACTTCATTCCCGGTTAAATAAAGGTTAAATAAAATGAAATATTCCAGTAATATTTCTATTAACATTCTGCAGCGACTGTGTGGCAAAAAAATACACCCCCAGGCCAAGACAGGTCTCGAACAAAATATTTTAGGGCAGACATGACTACAGATACAGTTTTTAGATGTTCAGTTTCAGGCATCCTGCAACAATGAATTCTGGACGGTGTGTGTGTGTGTGTGTGTGTGTGTGTGTGTGTGTGTGTGTGTGTGTGTGTGTGTGTCAATAAGGGAGCAGGGGAATTCTCACATTAAACATCCCCCCTGTTCAAAATGAACAAATCAATGACTGGCTGCAGGTATGGCCCTATGGTTATGGCTCAGTTAGGGCTAAAGCTATACCTTGGGGTGTTTCTTTCACTATGCTAAGGCTTATTAAGGCTGTGACTGTGGCTATTTATAGCACAGCTAACTCCACAGTGTCAATTCACTACACCTGCACACCTCCTACATGTTATTTACACCCATTAAACGCTTATGTTCCACAGCCTTGGCAAGCCTAATAGCAGCAATCACAGCTATAGCCAGTGTAGCTCCCTCCAGAAAGATATAGGATCAGAGGTAATGCATAAAGTAATGTAAGTACAAGAGATGATCATGGTGACCTTTCAGTGTATTATTCAGATTTGGTGTTTGATTATGTAATCCTTGTGTTCTTAACCCTTTCATCAAGACAGTGTGTTATAATGACAAATTAAGATATGAAAATCTAATGTTTTGTGCCTGAAAAACTGTTCTTTTACATCGGAACCCCGCTGCTACAGTAAGCTGTTTAGTAACCCAGTTTGCATAGTTGCTACTTTGCTCTGCTTTCACAGATAAAGACATCATGTGCAGAGGACGGGGTCTTATTTAAATGTGTTTGAAGTGCATAACATAAGATAGGTCAGACTGAGGCCATGTACTGACCCCCCCCCCCCCCCGAATACATTTGCTTACAGATCTTTTTTGCCTATTGCATCCTCTTTGGTTCATTAAGACTGAATCTAAAGCCATGTGTGTAGAATATAGAATTGTTATCCCAGAAGACCCTCCGAGCTGGCAATATGCCATGTATGTATAGAAATGCAGTTTTAGAAAGCTGTATCAGGCCTTTAATACGTCATACTGCGGGATTTCAAATCTCAAATGTTCTGTGACCTTTTTTCCAAAGCAATCAAGTTGGAAAGTTTTAAAGGTCTTATATAACTGTTTTTGTCCCGCACTGAGTTACACTCCATAGGAAAAAGAGTCTAAAGGAAACAGATCTTACATTTATACCCTTCACTTGTCACACCATGGCATTTGTTTCAACATTAAGATGAGACAAAGGGAATAATTGTCCAACTCAGGAGAAAATATCTGGTTTATAACTCAAAATAACCACAAAAAGATGACGAACACCAAATGATTAGAGAAAGCGAGGTCAAATACAACACAATATGACTCCACACTAGTAATGTGTCTCTAGGGATGGCATTGTTGGCCCATGGTGGAAATATCAACAACTATTGGACGGAGACTGGCGATCCCCTGATGATTCCACTAGTGCCACATTTGTGGTTTTGAGTGAAACGTCTCAAAAACTATTGGATGGATTGCCATGAAATGTGGACAGACATTCATGTCCTCACAGGATAGACGGTAACAACTTTGGTGAAGTTGCATCAGATCCAAACTTAAATTTGTACAATACTTTGGTTTATATGGACTTTTCCCTCTCTTTGGGCCATGGTCACACATATGTAAAATGAACATTTGCCTCCTGTTTACTTCCATTCTATGCGAGCGAGGGGGCAAAAAAAACATTCACATCTAGTGAGAAGCAAATTTGCATTTTTTTTCTCCCTTGCATGGAGTTCAACTTTGGTCAACTTTGACCAGCGGAGTCGCGGCCGCAGCCAGTGGCAAAGATGTGTGTGTGCTTGACTCCCTCAAATGGACTACAGACCAGCAGACTGAGTTCCGTGTGCCTCACATCCTGCATTGTCCACATTCAGCACCGGCAGGTGACTGTCATTAGCCTGCATTCGCATACATGTGACTGTGGCCTTATACTACTTCTCCTTACTTTGTCCTTTTCAGCTGTAATAATAACACAACTGCTATAGATCTCTGCCGAACAACAAACGTAAATATGGGTCTATCGAGCTGCTTGCATATTCGACCTATATGCTCATTTATCTGATGAGGACAGGATCTTTTTGGCGTATGTGCCAGGCGAGCGATTCTCATTGGACTTGACTGTGCGCCATGTTGGCATTTGGTATGCTGTACTATTATATCTATGGTAACCTCATTGTGAAGCCCTTTTAATTGCATTATTACATGATTTGGCTCTACAAACAAGCTAAAATCTGAGATGAGCTGCACTGTCATGAAGCAGAGGAGACATGACACAATCCGTTATTCAGTCATTCATTTAATGAGGATCAAGTTCTCAATCCCTCTCCAGTGTATTACAGCAAAAATGTGCTGCAAAGACAATGTCTGGATCATTTACGAAAATTACAAAAAGCGAAATCAGATTTTAAGAAGAATTCATTCCTCTGTTTCTCTTAAAGCCCCCTCAGGATAGAGGAGGAGACAAGACAAAATGGTACAAAATTGAGTTTTTTAAAAGTTTTCTCAGATGGCACAATACTTCTTTCTTACTTTCTTTCTCTCTTTTTTTCTTTCTTTCTTTCTTTCTGCCTCTGCAGCGAAATTCAATCAGCGTCAGTGGCGATTGTGTTTGCATTCCAGCAAATCTCATGACTTCACACATAATTGTAGCCTTAATTAAATGTCATCATTTAACACGATAACCTAAATTACCACTGAGTTGAATTGATCATCTGTTTAATTGGAGCTGTCATATATAAAGGAGAGGAAAGGTGGGGGATTCATGGAGAAGGCTGTGAGATAAAACTGTCACAGACTCATTTATCTTCAAGTACCGCTTGTACTGTGAGAGTCTTTGTTCAATTTACCTGAGAAGGTCAACATGGATTAATTCAAAGCAGTATGTGTACAAGTCACCCATCCACAGTCTCTACATATCAACTCGTACTGAATTGCTAGAGTTTGCAACTAACTGAGGTTTATTGATTTCTGTGGTCATTAATCAATATCATTTCTTTGTTGCTGATGTTGTGTGGAAATCCCATTTACTGATAACATCTACTCCCTTTACAGTACGAGGAGCTGCTGAAGAGTGTATTGATGCTTTCTGTACATGTTGTGTAATTACTTCCAATGAAACCCTCAATAAAGACTCTCTCCCGCTCATTCCATGAACATTTGGGTTATTACTCACTCGTACAGACGTATAGGCTATTGCCTTTCTCTAAATGTGTCCTTGCAACCTGACCACTCCCTCTAGGCTTTGTATCCACACGTACTCGGAGGGACTCACACAGACCATGCTACCTTATTAAAGTCAGAAGGCTTGACGATGAGACTTTAATTGTTCACATTTGCTTTGAGCATATTTATATCCTTTCACACACTATTTTAGGTGACTTTGAACATTTTTAGCCACTTTGAAAAGCAACTTCAAAAACACGGCACTGTAAGACTTCTTGTACTCTGGAGAAGTAATTCATGCTGTGAGTCTTGAGGTTATTGTCTATTTATTATCAGTGCGTTAGTCAAACCTCACTGAGTTATTATTTCACGTATGCGAATGTCCGTGTTAGTCATAGATGCGAATGTACATACTGGACTATATTTACTAAATTTGGCATATGTTTGTGCCACATACATGAGTTTATTTGCTCATGAATGCTTGTCCACCGTACTGTAAATACATGCTATGTTTTCTGGCTTTCTCATGATGCGTTTGTGTTGACAGCATGCTGACAGAGACGGTATGGGTTTGATGGATTCTCCCTCATGGTGGCACTATGTAAACTGTGTCCTAATTACAAATGTGGAGCAGAAAGTCCCCCAACGCAGACATGTCAGACTGCAGAAGGCATGTAAATAATTCTAGTTTAGCCTCAACCGTCATCCATCATCATCTATCACCCGTCAGTCAATGCCAAACTGCTCCTCCATTACGCCCAGGTGGTTTATTAGTAATTCAATAGGATTGCATTCTGTCATTTCCTCAGGTCACATGCCCAGAGTGCATTGCTAATCCTAGCATGTTTGTTACTGAAGGCCAGGAGGCACCCTGTCTGTCACAGCACTAATGTGAGACAATCACTCAGCTTTATTCATGATAATTTAGCTATGATATTATGCTACCAAGCACATAAACACACTCACATGAGTCCACTTCCACTAATATTTACATAAAATGAGTGTCCAAACCCTCATCTGGCCAAAGTAAGTCATCCTGGTACAAATCCTGGCATCTAGAGAGGAAACAAGCACAAATTCTCCTCTGACGTCACCAAACACTGTGCACACGGTTAACTTGAACAAGTACTGTACATTTTACTTGCTTTTAACAGGTTATATGGCCAATACATTACTTATTTGAAGTAAAAGCTTAAAAATAGTAATTTCTTGTAGAATTTGAACATAAAACCAGGGTAATATTTATAGGGCCAAAGAATCATTTTTATCAGTGTACGGCCTTGTTCAGACCTGGTATCAGCATGTGTCCCTAGTGATCCGATCACAAGTAGACAGCTTTAAGTACAGGTGTGAACGCCATGAGGATGCATTTGAGATCCCATCACTCAGGCGAAGTAAGTAGGTGGTGTAACGCAACATAGACGTGGGCAAAAACACCACAAAAACCCAGAAAACACACAAAACACTGAAATGACAGCACCATGACAAATTAAGCTAAGCTAAGACCTAATCTTAACCCTACAGTAGAAAGAAACAACACCTTTCAGCATTGACTTGAACACGCACTGACACACAGCGTGCAAGGATGACAGAAAATGAAGGTGACAGTTCCAAGACATGGCCGATTTCGAATTTACGAATCAAATCTAACTTCTTATGCCAATGTAAGGAGAGAGAAGTAATAAACACTGTAGCATTCTGTCCAGGTGTGACACCTCTGGCCTCTGGATGGCCTGATGGCTGAAATACACATTCACTTGTTGGACAGAAACAAGAAATTTTGTACCATTATGGTATAATGCAACCCACAACAATGGGTCTGCCCTTGTGAAACTTGTATGGTTTTTGTTGAGACTGGTGTTTCTCGACTTGGTTGTATAAGATTGCTTCATATATATATATATATATATATATACTCTGTCTGCCATAATAAGTCCCGCAGCAGCTTCTTGTTATTCTGACAGAATCTGACCTTTCCATGTTGCTGTCCGAAAAACTCTAACAATGTCTGGCAAATGTATGATACAGCACTCGCGTGTGTGTGTCTGACCCTTAGCTGCTGTTTATTTTACACATTTTCACTCGGTACCCTCTTACTGTTTATTTCAACATCTGCAATCTCATGAAAAACTGAAGCAACAGCAGCAGATACCCAACACAAAGTTATTGCTCTCCCAGGAGATAATCATTAATGCAGCAAACTTTTCTGTGAATATTTACAGAATATAAATATTTACAGAAGCCGTTTGAACCTGTGGGTTCAAGTCAGCTGTTACTAAGAATAGAGTTATTTACAGTAAGGCCCCGATCAGGCCGAGCGTCATTCCTTTCTTCTCTGAGCTGAAATATTTATTTTCTGGGGTTTTAAATATTTAGCATCTTTACAGTTACAGTATGAGAGAATGACTTTTATATTTTAGTTTTTGTTGGAAGCTTGTTATTTACTTACAGCTGAGTGGCCCGGGGTGTGTGATTGATTTGCAGCCTCTAAATAATATATGCAGTGGTCCTACATATCTTTGTTTTTCAGACTATATTTAAAGTTCTTTTGGTGAACCTAAGAGTATTCAGAAGGAGGGAGTGGGGATGAGAAAGAAAAACTAAAAAGAAGAGAAAGAGACAGACGGGGAGGAAGTGAATAAACATACAAAGAGGTGCCAAACAGTTCCACTCTGCCACACAAACGCTACCGAGGTGCCAAAATCAGCTCAAAAAGTAAATGCTGCTCAAACAACAGTCCAGGTAGAGCGAAATGAAGCTAACGTCAGCTCATCCTGCACACTGAGTCGGAGCTCCAGCGTGTTTAGGGTCATAGCTGGGATGTGTTGCTTTAAAGCCTCTTCATATTCTATTCATCGATCTCCCTGCAGACATAAAAACATAGCAGCATATTCAGGATGTTACCATGGAAACAAAACATACCCTACATGGGCCGACAGTAAATTGTACATTTGCCTCAGTACATTACAGTGTTTAATTAGGCTATTTGTCAAACAAAAGCAAACACATCGGGAGAGCGCTCGCTAATATTGTTCAGCTAAACTATTTGATTTTCCTCCGAGCCAACTGAGGACATCGTATTGGGTATTTTGTGCTAATGTGAAAGTCAACATGTTCAGTGTCGTGGTGAGAAAGTCACCAAACTAAGAATGAACCACAGCAGTTTATGACATGTAAACTATGGGGTCATATATCAAATTTACACCATTACAGCTGAGAAATTCTTTCGCACGTCATGTATCCAATCGTTTTCATCATACTGTAAATGCAAAAATTGGTAGATATTGCTCAAAGATGCCTCAGCAGAATGCAAGCCTAGATTTCAAAGTTGTTTGTTTTTCTCCAGAGGTTATCTCTTTAGCCTCCTCACCATCCTTCCATCCATCTGGCTGCAGCACACACTGAGGAATTCAGTACAAATTCAGTTTGTTTTTCTTCAGATACAACTGCACTGAATCCTGCACTAGTTTTGCAGAATAGTATGTGAATTTTTGGATTTCAAATATATTGACACGAACCGAAGTGTTTATTTTACAGTGTAGGGCGTTATTTGACAGGGACTGTGCTTATATTGCACATATAGGCATTGTTACATTTAAATAAAACGCAACTGTTTGCATGTTAGTACTTTTGGCCAAATGCTGCTAAAAACACCACAAAAAGTAAATGAAACAACATTGACTGATAATGACAATTAAGAACTAGAGCGAAAAAAAGTATGTATGTAAAAAAAAAAAAACAACAACATGCATTTCAGTGTTTATAGATTTGCCTTGGATAAAGCCATAATTTTGTTTTTGTATCGAACGTTTTAAAAACAGATTTTAGAGTTAATGTTTTTATTGTGCAAGACTGAATGTTGCTCCTTTGATATTGTGTCTTGAGTTTAATTAACTGACTAGCTCTGGGGCAACGCCATCCACATACTTAAAAAAACAGAATATAAATGAGAAATTTATCAAATACTCAAAGCTGAATAAATTTGTCTTTTTTTTTTTTTTACAAAAAAATACTATGGCGGCAGTCTGTTGGCTGTTGCTGATTGGGGTAGCCTGACCACAGGTCTTATAAATTGAAAACTAATGTGGGTCTTGATGATCTTGGACACTTTCCTATTTTGTATATGAAAATTAGATTCAGCTTTCTTGAAAAAGTTTACTTTCTTGCGAAGAGTTCGATGAGAAATTTAAAACCACTCTTGTTTTTGGCCCTTTGGAGGCAGTGGTAACAAGTTGTGAACACAACATTCAGATAATAATTCTCTGTGTGTTCATCACTAGAATTATCACATTGTTTTAACGTTGCCATTTGATACATTATTGTCACAATATTTCACCCTCTTTAGGTATAGAACTGAAGCAAGGAGGTGGTTACTCTTGTGAATGTAAGCGAAGGGGGAAGAGGTAGCTGACATTAAAAAATATGGCTATAAACACTTACTAAGCACAATGAATCTTCATCTGTACACATCCAGAATTGTAAGAACAAAAATTTGCAGAGCGTTTGTGCAGCATCTCTTTAAGTCGTCTTACAACCTTTCAGTGAAAACAAGAATCCAATAAGGTATGCTAAGCTATGCTAATTGCCTCCTGGCTCTGTACTTAACGCACAGACATGAAAGATATTCTCATCTAATTCTTGGAAAGAAAGGAAAGAAATGTTAAAGAATTTCTTCAAGGGTACTCGAAGAAGTTCCAAAGAAAAAGGAGAAGGAGTTTGTCTTGACATCTTAAAATGCACATCTCTTCAGCCTGAGCGGACATTCATGTTCGACCGTTTTCAATGCATCTTAACCAGTGGGAACGCCAGAGAAGAAGAGCCCGGAAAAGACCATAATCTTCAGATCGAATTGCATCAACTGGAATTACATTTGCCCTGACATGTTCTCACTGACAAAATCTCTAACCTTAGGGGACAACAAGTCACCACTTCTCAAACTACTTGTGAGTGCTTGTGACTTTTTTGTGCAAGCCATCTGTAACAGAGCAGCTTTTGGTGGAGCAAATGTTTTTTATAATCGTTTGGAGCAGAGAGAAACAAACAAAATGTATGAGTACTTAAAATGGGTTTGTCTCCAGATGACTCACTGAAAACATTTAATAAAATCACGAATCCATTGTAGGTGTTGTGTTTGTTCTCATCTTTCTTTTTATAGTGTTTTGTTTACCTCAGTCTCTGTGAGGTCGCATTTTGTTTGGTTTGTCAAACTACAGTAGTGTGTTGTTATGTCTTGATGGATTTTTATATATTTGTGTCAATTTTTATTTGAGGAAAAAAAAATCCAGTCGATCAAATGAACAAGCTGACAGGCTGACAGGTGATGTAACCTCTAGGCTATTTTGACAGGAAATGAATAGGAAATAAAAGATGATACTTTTGAAAAACAAAAGCAAGTTTTTCTTTTCGCCACATAGATGTGTCTATTAGTAGAAAATTCTTACTTGCCTCTTGCCAGTCTAAAAAAAACATGCCTGGATTCTCTTTCTGCCCGATAAGCAATGGCAAGCTTTTCCTGGGTATGTGTGGGCATACATATGTGAGTAGAACCAGAGAACAACAGAGAGAAAGACAAAGACAGTGAGCCTGGTTGAATGAACCAAGGATCAAATGGGGGAAATATTTACAGAGACGAGTGAGAGATAAAGGATGTGACAGAAAGGGAAGGAAAACAGGAAAATGTGTTTTGGGAACCAATTAAACTTGGCGTGCTTCTACCTGCTCCACAACTCCTAAATTGGTAGTGTCTTCTACAAAAAATGATTCCCTTCTTATCTTCCTGTTTAAAATGACTTTCTTTAAAAAGAATTTGCAAGTAAAACACTTGCACGCGCTTTTAATGACCCGAGATCCCTTCCAGCTATGCAAAATAAATGACGTTATTCAGCCGGAGAGTGACATGATTTTTTAGCTTCGTAATTACTTTCTCAGCTAATGACACACCATTGCAACATGCATGCTTTGATTTATTCATCACCCTGGCAAGGCGGTGTTATGACACATCATTCTGCCTCGTGCAGAGGGGTTATTCCAGTTATCATGGCTCCAATGTCAGGAAGTTCTCGACGCAAAAAACTATTTAATATGAATAGACCAGAAAAATGAAAGGATGGAAACCTCAGGTGGAATGACAAGGCAGTCTCGCTCAACTGACATCTGTTCCTGTGAAAGGAAAGCAAGGACGCCACTAACAGTTTACCCCAGATACCGCAGTCCCCTCTGGCAGCAGCATCTGTCTAATGAGGGTGCACAGTCGCTCCTGTGAAGCCAGACTTAACGCAGCTTTGATATCATGAGGTTTCCAAGTCATTCTAAGAAGCTGCTATGTAATGAGGATGAAAAACCTCAAATGCTAAAACGGATACGATGTTTAATGGAGGCGATGTCTAAAAATCTAATTCCACCAATCTGTATCCAGATGCTTCATCTTTTTTTGGATTTGTAAAAAGAGTGGTGGCCCAGAGAATATCTTGACTGCATGCCACTAGTCAATATTTCTGTGTCTGGTTTCCACGGTACAAGCCAAACAACGTGCACGTAGTGAATTGGACATAATTAAAGTTTAATGTTGTGGTTTTTACTCGCTGTCAGTTAGAGGCTTCAGTCTATCAATAACTCTGGCAGGTGTGACTAACAGCTAAATGATCTTGCTACATTAAAGATAATCAATATTGCAACCGCCTCTGAATAGGCAATGCCTGGTGTGCATTGAAAATCTTTTGGACAACTGGGAGGCAGTTTTGAAGAAGAGGGGCACGTTTTTAAAATGAATGAAATGTGTTAAGACTTTAAAATCCTGGTCCTGGGCAAAAATAAACTAATCATTTCAATAATGTCCATAAATAGCTGCTATTTGTTGCTCCAAATAGCCTTCAGCCATGAAGAGATGAAAAAACAACTGACCCCTTCACACGTACGTGTAAGCTGTTTTTTGTGTCTTTGTGGTCGTTTTCTGTCTCTGTGTTTGTTTTACCTCTTTTTTATGTTTATTTTGCATTTCTCTGTAGCACAACTCTCTTTGAGTTTGTTTTGCATTTCTTTGTGGTCATTTTGCGTCTCTTTGTGGTTGTTTTGCATTTCTTTGTGGTCATTTTGCATCTCTTTGTGGTTGTCTTGTGTCTCTTTGTGTTTTTTTTTACGTCACAAAAACACATGGTTAGGGTTAGGGAAACATCATGGTTTGGCTTTAAAAACCTGTTTTTGCACCAGAAACACTACTGGAGATGTCAAGAAGTTCCCTTAAAAATATCTTGCTGTGGTTGCTGGCTTACAAACCTTCTCACCTGTAAGTACACCACCTCCTGACACCCCCCTCAGTATGATACGCTGCCTGTGATACGTACAAATTTGAACGTATGAGTGGTTTGCAGAAAGGTTGATGGCTAACATTTAATCCTGATGACTGGGCTGAAGGAGAAGTGACAACTGAATGCATTTTGTGTGAAAGCAACGAAAAGTGATCCACAGTTTAATCAACACTGACTTCTGTTGTGCGAAGAAATCTGTATCACAATTTTACAATACTGGAAGAGTCACTACATATATTTTAACAGCAGTCGGTCCTCGCTTTCAATTTCACATCTCGGTACGACTTTCTTTCTGTTAAAAAACAAATCAAAGCTTTCTCAGATCATCAAGCATGCAAGTAAAATAACAAGCACCACACATTCCTCACTGTCAGTCCTCCACTAAGTATCGGAATAAAAGAACCTTAGAGGGAAAATTACTCTTTGGCTAAACGTTGTTTTAATAGGCAACAAGCCAGAAAGTTAGGAACACCAGAACGAATGCCTGAGGATAATCACCACGTAATTTAACTGTAGGGAACTAAAAATGCAGGCGAG
This sequence comes from Pagrus major, assembly GCF_040436345.1. NCBI lineage: Eukaryota > Metazoa > Chordata > Actinopteri > Spariformes > Sparidae > Pagrus > Pagrus major. Next base: position 16,516,618 of record NC_133229.1, on the reverse strand, counting down.
AAAAAATAATCACTTTTACAAACATACCGTGTGTCGTTAAATAGCACTAAATTAAATATGTGCCGTGTCCTCTCATCAAAAAACAGTCTATCTATTCATCCATCCCACATCAACAAACAAATAAAAATGTGTGTCCGATTAACAAGACAAATTGTGCTGCCTATGCCGTATTTCTTCACACCATGCAGAAATGATTACCACCTGCCATGTCGTGCTGTCCTTGTCATATGTTACAGGCTTAATATCTCCTGCCTATCCTTGACGTTCCAACAGGGAACCCTCCCCTTGTAATTTTTTATGCATGAGAGCAGTGGACATGTGAGAAGATGAGGCCTTTACCTCGAAGGCCATCCAGCTCTCAACCTTTCCCTCCGACGACAGGCTCCCCTCGTGATGAATCTCCCCCTCATATCTTTCCCTGTCACATTTGAATCCTGTTGGGGTTATTTCACCACATCCACCTGAGCCCTCATTCATCTCCGGCTGCTGCTTTCACCCAACCATTTCACTCAGGGTTATACGGCCCTGTGCATGTTTTATGTATGGTTTAAGTGGGCTGTGTTCTACAAGTTCCATCACTTAGTCCTGGGTCAGAGACCGGATGAAAGGTGCACCTTGAAACCAAAGCTTTCATGCATCTGTCCAGTGATCTGTTGAGCTCTCAAGGGGTCAAGCCTGCGATACATTATTTATATGTGATGAGTTACACGCTTCTGTATATGTAGATTAAAAAAAGATGAATATTTTCCCAAGTGTAGCAGTGAAGTGGGTCTTTGGCAGAGTGTTTTTGGTTGCCACTCAAGCATTGCAGTGCATCTCTATCTTGTCCAACCATTTAACATTTGACCACAGTGGCAGTAGAACTCACTGGCATACTAGCATGGCCATGCATTATGCAACTACAATCTTTAGGTTTAAACAATTCATCTATTTAAAAAACGAGTTTTCAATCAGTTGCAAGGTGACCTTCCCCTCCCTGCTTAGGTGATGGATTTGGATGCAAAGCCCCAGAAATCGCTCATTCACAATTTATTGCACAAGATTGTGGGCTTTCGCAGAGTGAGTTCCACGTCGTCAACCATATGATCTGCTGCCCTTGACCTGGAAAGGTGAAGATCTATATATCTATAGTGAAACAATTTATATACCATTAGAGATTCCTGAAATGACATTAAGTTTCGGGCTAAAGATAGATCTTGACCCTTTATTTGGAATCATTCAGAACCATGGACAGCGAATGCTTCTCTGTTCCAGTGTGAGCAGATAAACTAATTATTTCAGTACACTTTGCCAAGGGTAATAATCCATCCACCTGACAGATGTGGCATATCAAGATGCTGATTAAACAGCATGAATAATGCACAGATGTGCCTTGAACTGGCCATGATAGGAGGGCACTCAAAAATGCAGTTTTATGTTGAAATTACGCATTTATTAGGCACTGAACTGTGGACTGTACATGACTAGGCTGATAGATATTCATTTTTGGTCACGAATCTGTGCTTAAAACCTGAGAAAAAATATTATTTTGTGTGCATAAATAAGCCTTAAAGCAAAATTAACAGCTTCGACATCACTCTGATGGTGCAGTGTCTTGTAATAGGGTGAGCGGTGTCTCTGTCTCAGCCACTCCGCCCCCCCATCACTTGTTTCTGCACTATGTAACTTCAGTGAGTGGGTAGGATCACAGCGTTACACACATGTTTACTTCAACATACAAGTTCTCAACACATAACATTGTTATTGTTGTTGAGTTTTGTTTGTAGTTAGCACCTACATTACATCTGTCAAAATGTTACAGACCTGGGAGTTGTATTTATGACAGTGGATTTGTGGGGGGCACCAAATTGCACAAAATGCCAATTGCTGCATAATGTTGCTTCAAATGTTTTATTTCAACTTGTGAAAAATGGGAGCAAAAACAGTGTTGTTAATATATTTGACGAGTGTAAAAAAAGTGATATTATGGAATAAAAAGTGACATTATAAAATGTTTGATTAGTAAATAAATCAGTCTTTAAAAAAGCACACATTGAATGGAGAATGTAGATTATGAGATAAAAAATAAATAAATTAATAATTACATCACAAATGATTATTTCTTATATGTATTTGACATAATGTTTTCATGTGATTATCTATTTATTTGTTTATTCAGTATTGAACACTTTGGGGCTCCATACAACTGTAGTCACTTTCAGGGGCAGGGCGGCCCTGCCACTCTTACTCCCCCAGAAGGCGATTGGTATAGTGTCTTATTATAGTCTTAGCATCATGGATGAATTATTGAATGGACCACTGGGGTACAGGCTTGTGGACGCCTGTAGCTAAGCCACGGTGTTTTTTTTTATTGCTGATACTCTAAGAAATGAAATCCCGTCTGATACTAGGATCTGGATTTTGGGAGACATACAAGGTTTTGATATGAGCTTTGATAAAAATACTTATTATTACTTGTTTGCACAGCTGGGAAGAAGTGTACTGTATTTTATATTATTTTATTGCCTGTTGCGAAGTGATTGTAATGTGTCACTTATGTGGCTCACACAGGTACACACATAAATAAAACATATGTGAAGCAGAAATATATGCTTAGTGTTTAAAGAAAAGTATATATATATACGCATATGTATTTTTACATAGAGTGAAGACTGAAGAGTGCAAGTGTTTGAGTACTGACTCCTCCATAGCTTGTTTATCATGGCCTTTGTAATGAGTGATTTTTGAATATATTTGTCCGGGCCAGAAGGATTTTATAACGATGGCCTGATGGGACGAGCTTGAATGAGTTGCGGAGGGTTCTGGGTAATGAGGAAGCTTTACATCTCACTGCCTGGGTGCAGAGAGCAGGGGAGATAACATTATTTTTAGTTATCCACAAGACAGACAGACAAAAAAACAAAAACAAAACAGCACTATCTACAAGAAAATGACATAATTTTGTTGAGATTTATCTTGTGACCCTCTGAAGGGCAACGACCTCCAGGTTGGAAGACACTTTCTTAAGAGATAGTTGGCTAATACTTGTAACTGGAAAACGTGCACATTTAAATGCAATGTTAACTAAACATTTCTCATTATTATAAGGTAATCTCTTCATATACTCAACCAAAATCATGGTGAGCAAAATATATTTTCTCATCTTTTACAAAAGTTTCATTCTTTCTCTGGAAAAGTAATCGATATATTCTGTCCCCTTTTTTTCATTCATGAGAACTCAAACTAGAGACAAATAATCCTGGCTGACAGACAGGACGGCATGCAACAAAAGTTCTGGGACAAATTCCAACTGAAGATGTCACATTTACACAGTGTGTGCTGCCAGGTCACACCAATATGACCTTTGGATTTTTGAACACCCGCTGGCAAACTGTGAGTGTACATTAGGAAAAATGTACGTGTGAATGAGGTTGCTGAAATGTAATTTCTACTGATTAAATTCATACTTTATTTTAGAAAACACAAAAAAGGTGCATTAGATTTGACTTTTTTCTGACTTTCAATCATTGAACTTAACCATTGAAATGCTTTCAGAGAGAGTCAGCCTCTGTGGGTACAGTATATACTGCTCTATTTGGTATATTGTGTATGAAGCTCCATTCTGCTAATGCTCTAAAGATCCCCATAGGGCAATCCTGCTTTATCTTCCCCACTCTACACTGAGGTCAGAGGTCAGGGTCAACAAGAGAGCAGCCTCCCTGGAGGTTGAGGCTAATACAATCATGTGCGGAAGGCAATCACTGCTTAAGCATGCATCAGCTGAATGACTGTTTGCCAACAGAAGGGCTTTAACCCTCTGCTGCTTCAGTGGTACTCTCTCCATAACCACTCCGCCACTCTCCTGCCCTACCATGCAGCGACTGAGCTCCAACAGTTATGGCGCACATGTGAGCTAAGATCGGATCAGCTGCTGCCTGACTGACCGCCTCTCATTCCCCTTGGGGCGTTTTTACCAAGTGTTCCTGGTACACCCACGCAGAGGCAAAGAGGTAAGGCCTATGGGGAAGGTTGTCGGGCTCCATCCATCAGAGGCGAACACCTTGGCACAAGGTCCTCCATCCTGACTTGGAGCGCATGAGTTTCCTTCCCTGAATTTTCAGAGCAACCTATTTCTTTTCTCTGTGAATTAGAAAGTATAATAGCTGTAAGTGCTGCTGCGAAGCGTTAAACGTGCACTGACAGGATTATTGTCACTTGATTTCTTCAAAGTACCAAAATAGAGATGGAATGATAACACAGTGTATATGTTGTGTGTCAGTATAGGTCCCATTATTCCACTGTGATCTCTTTGATTTGAAAGATCTGAGACAAATATTCACTAAATGCCTCCTGAGACAAAAATCTCATGTGAATCATAAAAGAAAAAAGTAAAACTCCTCTATCGTTTTACTTGTGGCATCAATTCTCGTTTTTTCCTCCTCATACTGTAATGTAAGGGTAACGCAAAGCAGGCATCATCATGACAGATATTTTTGGGCACTCATCTCGGGCAGCTTTGGAGACTCCAAATCAGCTGCGAGTCCATGGCGTGCGTCATTGCGCAGCGGCGCGTCCAGCCCATAGTAGTTAATGGGAATCCGCTGACAGAGCACTACCAGTTGTTTGTGCGGGCGTATGTATGCATGCACGGATCAGCAGGTGCTGTCTTTAAGTGGATGGAAGTCACGCTTACAGCCGCACCGATCTGAGGGGGAAACTCTAACGTTACGAACTCTTATTACCAGGATGCGCTGACATACAGGACATGCTCGCGGCGATCGGCTCTTACAGGTAAAAGTTCGGCGTTTTAACTTCATTACCCTGGGTGTTTTTTGTTGAAATGATGGTAGCACCTGTTTGTGTTTGCTGCGCATCAGATTTTTGGAGACATTTGTTGTCTTTTCGTGCGTCTTTGCTCCCCAGCGCGCCTCTGAATGAAGCGCGTCGTCTGATGCAGACTGGGTGCAAAAGTCCGCCGATGATTTCAACTTTGAAGGGTGGTGTGATCATATTTTGAGCCTGAAATCATCCAAAAATATGCAAAAATGCTGATGCGTAGTCAACATTTGCAGGTTTAGATTGCGTGCATGTGTGTGTGCGTGCTTGCGCGCGCGCGTCTTTCTCCTTAATTGAGCTTCTTTAATGAATTCTGCCTGTGCAAGATGCTGGCGCACCGGTGCGTAGATGATGCTCTTTGTTGATGTGGATGAGGGTTAGGAGGTTAACACGTTTTTGCTTGACCATGAAAGCCACATCTTCCCCCAGGGCCTTTAAAAAAAAAAAGAAAAAAAAAAAAAGAATATAGATTGTGCTCGGTTTATAACAGGAGGAATATTCAAGGATCTCATTGCTTGTCAACCTTTAATTGGGCAGGTGGGTGATTTTAAGGATGACAGTTATTAAAGTGGCATACAGGTAAATGCCAGGGATTAATCTAATAGAGATCATGAGGATGGTGTCCGATGGGAGTGGGTGTTATTGGGAGATTTGAACCACCACAGCTTGCAGACATGATCACTGGCTAACCCTCTATATTAGATGGCTCTTATCTGTGTTGATGTCTACTTTGGCCTATCTCTACCCAGCAGCTCTGCATCAGATAAAAACAGTTAAGCTGTCAAGTCAACAGATAAACGCTCGCAGCCACGCCGTGATTCCACCGTGATAAAAACTAATTAAAATCACGCTAATGCTCCATGAAGCCTTAAGATGAGTTTCCTCCTTTAATTTCTCAAACTATATTTACCACCACAATCGTAATGACCTTAATCAGCAGAATAAGCACAGATTGTGAGGAACACTTAATTGGTGCAGATTTTTCTTTTTTTTTTTTTTATTGTTGTGTTCCCTGGTTGGGTAGAAGCTGCCAGCTGCCTTTCAGATTGAGCCCTGGCAGTGCAGGCCGGCAGTCGCAAGAAGGCACAGGAAGGGAGAGGAAAGAGATTTACATAAATAGAGTTGTGGAGAGATAATAGAAAGGCTCCATGTTATCATCAAAACCCGAGAGCTGGGAGTGTGTTTTCTCCCCCTCTCGCAGATGGACAACATTAAGGAATTAAAAAACAGCAAATCGAAGTGTTGCAGTGGGTTCGCTTTATTGGACATGTGAGAGTCTTGTCTTGTGTTGTCTTCATTTTTCTCTCCGTATTGATTTTGTTCCCTCTCTATTTGATTCTTTTACCTGTGTATTGACTCCTTTCTGTGGTCTCTCAAGATAAATGGGAGCACTGCCTGGTATCACTGAAAATGGGCAGCTAGTGATTCATTATGTCAGGTGCAGACCTTCTGACTCCACTTCAAAGAAACATCTAATACTCCTTGAGTTTGTCTGAAGTGCAGGTGCACCATGGCAGCAGTTGTGTCACTCTCTGGTCTTTGTCTTCTGGGACCTCGCCTTGACTCACAGTGTCATGTGTCATCGGTAATATAATCTGATGGCATAAATCCTCATGGTGATGTCCATTCTCAACCTGTCACAGTGTCCAGATGTGTCTTCACATCAACTGGGCGCCCTCAGGCTTTTTCTTTTCAAGGATTACATGTGATTACTTGTGAAGTGTGGCCAAAGCCCAGAGGCGTGGTCGAGATGGGCCAGAAGCTCTCAAGAAGTTACATACATATGTATGTTTCAGTGGAGTGTGAAGGAGTCCAGTGCATTTTCATTTGTCATTATTTCTTGGAGTAACAGTTTGATATTTTGGTAATGAAGCTCATCTGTTTTCTTGATGTATATTGGATGAGGGGATTGATACCACTCATATGTCTTCATGTTAAGTATGAAGCTACGGTGTAACTGATATCATTGTGTTGGTGATCCAGGACCCTCATTAAAACTGTCCAGTCATGTTATTCTGATGCCAAACCTTTGCGACCCGTGTCGCTTTTGTTCCTGGAACATTATAATGAATGCTGCTCCAGGATCATCATTTCACCTCATGAAACAGAATCAAAATCTGATCCTGGAGCAAGCTGTCATAGTAGAGTGGGTTAGACACAGAACTGTCTCTCAGGAGACTAGAGTCATATCCTGTCTGCAACATGTTATTATTATTACTCAAAGTTCACTCATTATTTTGTGTTTCTTTACAGTTTTCTATCACTGTTTGGTTAGGTTTAGGGAACTTTAATACTCGGTTGGGTTTAGGGAAGCACGGCTTGGGTTAAAAAACACATTTACAACATTTAACATGTGTTTGAAAAGATAATTTCACTCATGTGTGGATTTTTCCAGACCCCTGAGGTGCTAAGCTGATTAAAACTTGATTAGTCAATTTCGGTCGACCTGACAGACAATCCCAAAGCGGCAGCATTACTATCTTACTAACAGGAGCTTTAACAACACCAACACAACGATATCAGATTATGCATGAAGCCACAGCCACGAGCCGGTTAGTTGAGCTTAGAACAAAGACTGGAAACAGGGGGAAACTGGCATCACCAAAGGATTTTTTGTTCCATCAAACATCATCAAAGGTTTCCAGGCTGCCAATGGAAATTCCATGATGTTACTGCACATGCTCAGAAAAGAGTCTCGCACAAAGCCGTCTGTAAACTTCAAAGTGTCATTTCTACATTTCAGTTTTGTACGGATTAAATAAACAAGATTTAGAGTTTTGAGAGGAGCTTGGCTGTTTCTGATTTGTCTCTATATTCTGTGCTTTAAATGACATGTTATCTTACATAGAAACACAGGATTCTCCTCGCAAATGTAACGACTGTAGGGATTAAAGATTCATTTTAATTATCATTATACAACACAAGATTGTGTAACAATGTGACAAAGTGTATGCTACTCACAAAAGACAGTGGAAATACATAATTGATTGAATAAATGATCAGTCATGAAAATAAGATCAGCCAAGTCTTTTAACCAGAGGAAAGAAGCTGATGTTGACAGGAGATTGCATATTTCAGCCGTCTTTCTATGATATCATTATTTGTGTGTGAATTTGGCATGGTGGACAGCTCTAAATACTCTCATACTCACGAGCCTCGGTTGCTGTTGCTATAAATAAATTGGCCAGACATACAGTGGAGGCATGAATCAGAGCATTAACAAATTCAGAACAATCGGTTGTCGCATTTGGGAACAAATACATGGCCATAGCTGTGACTTCATCCAAAATTGGCACAAGATCCAAAAGTGAACGAACCTCAGCTGGAAATTGTTACAGTTGTCTTTAGTTGTGTAATCTTTAGCTCCAGCTTACTGTTGGCAGGGCACACAACAGAATTTTAAACTTGGTGATTGAATTTTTGGAACCAAAATGCCCCTGGGTACCCCAATGTTTTTACCTATCGTATCGTATCGTATCGTATCGTATCGTATCGTATCGTATCGTATCGTATCGTATCGTATCGTATCGTATTGTATTGTATCATACGTACACAGGCTTTTTCCTTTGACTTTTTAAAAAGAATTGGATATTTTCTATTGTAGCTGATAATCTTTTGTCCTGATGATTTTACCAGGGGAGTTGTACTGCCTCTCCAAGCTTTAAAAAGTGCTTCAACTGTGAGTCATGTAACACTCACAATGGGAGAAAATGAATGGGACTTTCAATTTTTTAGAGCCAAGGGCGCTTGAAATAGCTACTCTGAACTCACAACTCTATAGGGTGTAAATTTGTGAGCTTTTTACTTTTAGATAGGTGGAATTTCTTACCTTGGCGCAGAGCCAGGCTATCCGTTTCCCCTTTTCCAGTCTTTGTACAAAGACTGCTTGATGCCTCCTTTGAATACAACCCTTACTTTACCCTTACTCATCATTATAACTTCCATTTTTATGCCTTTTCCATCTCCTCTGAATTCCTCCTCCTCATCATCCTCACCATTATCATCAGTGCTGTAATTGCAATCCTGCAGATTTCCTCCCCATACAGTATGTTACAGCAACACTCATCCCAATAATAATGCAGACTGACAGACACTATAGGCTTGTCTGGGATGATGAGAAGAAGCAGTCACTCAGAGCCTCGGCTGAAGCTTCTATACCCACTGATGAAACAGGGGAGGAGAGGCCTCTGCCTAGATGAAGTCCGTAGGGTCCCGACTGTTTCTGAGAGACGTTGCCTTGGTATGTTTGAAAGGGAGGAAGAGACACAGCAGAGGGTCTCTGATGGGAGGTAAGCTGAGGAGTACATCGAGTCAGGTCACTTTTATGTAAAAAGAAATGTTGGTTAGACAGTGGCAAGAATGTTAAGACTCTAGATTGACAACATCCCTAAGAGATGAAACTATAGAGAAATGCTCCATTCTGTAATTCTTTGAGGGCTATTTTTGCTCCAATTAACTTGTGGAATCTTTAAAGCAACCTAAAAAGCGGGAAGAGGACTGAAGTTTAAATTGAGGAAGGCTGAAAAGTCTGACTCATTCACATTTCTTATATATTTCTTAGATTATTGATGGATTGTGACAGAGAGCCATGGCTCACTCTTTCACCATATATTTACTCTTTCATAATTTTTCTCCCTGACACGACAGGTCTGTCATTTGTGAAGGATCACAACGTGTCATAAAGTCCAGTGAAAAACTGTGGGATAAAATCAAACTAGAGGAGCTGAGCTGTTGGGGCAGAGATGGTCTGATGTTATTAGGGGTCAGAGATTAAATCACTGATGCTGGGAGACAAGAGGAGTTAATAATGTGCTCAAAATATATCCAAAGCAATCTCTGGTCAGAGCTGGGCCCTAAGGACAAAACAGACCACAAACTGGGGAAGCTTGTATCTTAAAATGAGTTTAAATAGTGTTTACTTGTTAAGAAGCTAAATTGGTGCCCTTTGAGTATTAGAAAATCCATGAAAGACCACTTAAAACCAACTGTTTCATAGGCGGGTTCAGCTGGAGTTTTTAAAATGAGAGATAAGGTTTATGAAGTGGAGGTTGATCGATTGAAAGTCATTATAAATACAATGTTTTTAAAAAAAATGTGATATCAGTTACATTCATTCTGTCATGAAAGGGTACTGCTTTTTAGTCTGACTACAATCTCTCTGAACATAAAAACTGCAGTGAGATAAACAGATTTAAATTTTGGAAAAAGAGAGCATTGCTATCAGATTAGGACTCAGTGTTGGATGATACCCTCAGATGAGGTATCAAAATAAATATTGGAAGAGAAAAAGGAGGATTTGCTCATCCCGAGCCATTTGTGAAACCCTAAACTGATGTCTGTGACAGAGAAAAGCAATAAAAGCATGTAGCCAGGAACTTGGCCCAGCATTTTTTCCTCATTAGAGTCTATAGTCCACAAAAGCAGGGCCCTGCTGGACTACATTATTCAACAAATTACACCTGGGTCTCCCTACAACATGTCCAAATGTCTGCTGTGAAAAAGGCCTGTTAGGGTTATGCAGCCTTACACCTAAACTCACTTATAGGTTAAACCAAACTAAACTACTTTATTATGTAGTTAATACTAAATGATGTAGCAAGATAGACATTTTGGACATGGTTTTGATGTTGGCCTGATTAGCTAGCTAACTAGCTAGTAAGCCCATTTAACTTTGAAAAGAAACATGTGGCCCTACACTTTTAAGTTTGACACCAATGGGTACCCCTCTAGAGTCACTTCCGTTTATGACCAATTGTCAAGAGTTATTTGTTAAGTTATGGGAGGTACGCAAAGGACATAGCTTGCAACACTTATGTAAAGTGAGTGACGTAGTTACATCACTTCCGTTCCTTGACATGAGTAATGTCACATAACCGACTGAATGAATCTGAATGTAGTTATTTTAACCCAAAGTATGATCTTTTCCTAACGCTAACCAATTAGTTTTTATGCCTAAACCAAACCAAACTGCTACCATTAATAACCACGGAGCCCTTTACATCCAAAACTGATGCTAGAGGGGTAGGTACAGCATCATTGGAGATATTGGCTGTAGAGATGTCTGCCTTCCTTTGAATTAAAAACAACCCAAAAAAATATATACATTTCAGAAACTCAACAGCAGTGACTCTTTACAGAATGCATGACCCCTTTACTCAGACCTTGTTGTTTGCAGTTTCATGTGGGAACTGTATTATCTTTCTACCTAACTCTACTCATGGATGAGAGCCCGGCTAATTAAGCTAATTAAGCTAGCTAATGTTGCAGCTCAGCTGAGGAGGGCTACATTAATGTTTACGTCATGAGGCCGACATCTCATTGGCTGATGTCTCCAAAACATAGCAACACACACCAAAAAAATCTAGATGGATAAATAACACTACAGGTAAGAGACAAAATACATATTTTTGATTTTGGAGGTAACTGTCCCTTTAAGGGCACCATCAAAACTTACCCATGCAGAAAAGCTTTTTTGGTGTCTATTTCTCAGCTTTGGTAAAACACAAAACAACAAAAATCACTGCCATCATTTAGTAAGTCACAGCTATGACAGAGAGAAACAAGAATACCGGGAGAAGCGGTAAATTTGGGTATGGACTAGCAGTTTGAAGGCCACAAAGGTTGACATGCTATTGATGTGACTCACCCAGAGTTCCTAGAATAAGTACCTTGAAGAGCAACAAAGGAGAGAAAAGCCAGGGAATTAGATGAAGTGACTCAGTTCTGCCTGACATATCTTTTTATATTTCCTGCTGCCCTTTTCAAGTCAGCTTAAAATCAAATTGCCAGCAGTTAGAGTCAAAGCTGAAAGACAGGCTTCACTTTGGAGAGCTGTTACCCATCCTCCCACGTTAGAGTGCCCTTCATCAGGATGGTCACTGAGCTCAGGCGGATGCCAGGACAGATTTAACAGACAAAAATGGGCTGAAGAGTGGAGATATCTGTGTGTTAGATGGAGCTCTGCATCACCTGGGGCACTGAAATATCATGGCCTCAACTACTAAAATAACAAGTAAGCAAATACTTGGTTCTTTGAAGATCAGGGTCAAAATATTGTAAGTCAACAGCCAGCTGTCTATGTCTATGTTCACAGTTTTGTATCTGTATGTGTTTACAAGTGTGTTTTAGTCTGAGGTTGTGTATTGTAAATATGAACAATGAGAACACAAAGGCTTGTCAGAAAGCTCTGTCATTTATTCTGCCAAAAGATCAAAAAGCTATCCACAGACATAGACAGATGAATCCAATTACACCTGATAGTGAGAAAACAAAAATATATAATTGTGTAGTTTTGTCATTCACTGTCTGACCCATCAGATCATTCACTGAGTAATGAGGGCACATGCAGACAAGACACAGACAACCTTTTGTCCTATTGTTCAAATGATGGTAGCACAAACTTTGTTAAAAGAGGAGCTTGTTTTCATTTTCCCAAACCAACTTTGTTCAGGGTAGAAGATTAACAATTAACAAATTACATAAAATAATTATTAATTATTAATATGTCAAGCCCATATAAGTATGTATGTTTATGTGTGTGAATAACATATTTTGGCATATATGTCACTATTTCATTATTTATACATATAACATTTGTATAAATGTGTAATATACAAAATAAACATGTATATATATGAAAATCATCAAAATGCCATGTATATTCTTGTACGTATATGTACAGATTCATTTTTGTCATGGGTATTTCATAAATGTTTACATAAATTATATATTTATATATATGAATTACATATATTGCTAACATTTATGGTGCAGCATATAATACCATATAAAGATTCAACATATAGACATTTTTCATGTATGTACATATACGCTTTTTGTTATGGTATATCTTACATTTCCGTATAGATAAACCCTGGATCATTTCCTTTTTTACCATTGTTTTAGACTATGAATCTTTTACTCTGGGTATCCTCTCGACATAGTGTGAGGGTAAAATATAGAGATGGCAGATGCAGTCAAACATTTGCATCTAATGTTCAGTTTAATTCAAACAGATCCCCTGAATTGTTCACCAGGTGACTGTAATAGACTGAACGAATGGCTTCAAGTGAGTGGGTGTCATTCAGTCCTTTTAATGCATTACCAGGCTGCATGTATAGATAATCACTTATAATGGCATTCCCCTGTAGGGGTCCAAGCATGAAGCGCTGTGAAAGATTGCTAATACATCTAATTGAAGTATTTAACATTCAAAAATGGTACCATGTAATTTGTATTTGCAGGAGCAGGGATCTTGTATTAAAATATGTTGGAGCTCAGTGTTTTTACTCTTTTGAAATGCTGAAAATACATTCCCTCTAATTCCCCGAACTCTTCTGCTCACTGAGTGCACTGACTAGGAGCCCAGTTTCATACTGTCTCCAGTGCATCGGCCCAAAAGTAAGACTTTATTTGGTGTTAAACATTCTTCATTGAGCTTTAATCACTCTCAAGTGGTGCACTCTGGGGTCCAAACGGAGCACACTCTGGGGTGAGTTCACAAAAGGATTACGCAGCTTTTGCGGCCGCTAAACCTGCAAAAACAAGACAAAAGAAATTGTGTAATTCTCAAAGCACCTGCAAAGGGTGGAATGCCCCCCTAACTGTGCTGCTGAGCAAATAATGTCTTGGTGCTCTGGTGCTATTACACGTACTGAAATGAAGTAATATGCAAACATTTGGTGCAAAATTGGTCCCTTTACATGAATATGAGTCTCATTGGAAAAAAAATCCAATTCACAAACACTGCTCAAACAAGCAGTTACAGTGAAAATTTCAGCGTCTTCAGGGAGTTGGTGGCAATTAAAGCACATTTACTGTATAAGGGGTGTCACGATGAGGAGGCATCACCAAAGACACATTTATCATTGTTAAGGTGTCGATGAAATGATTGTTCACTCCTTTGAAGTCTCTCCTGATTGAAATGAAGCTCAAGATAATCTTTCTTTCTTTTCCTTCTCCTTCTTCCTCCTATCAGCTGATTAGGGGTATTTATTCTTTTGCCACAATCTCTATCAACCAATCTCATCTTTGCCATACTCCTCACTGTTGCTGTCAGCTCTCATTTCGGCGTGTGTGTGTGTTAGCCTACATATTGCCGCATGGATAATTACAATCAGACGCAAAACAAGAGCAAATGGCACTTAGCTTAGGAAAAATGTATGGGCGTGTTTGCACTGCATTATCATTCATCTTTTGTGAATTGGACATTGAGATGAGGCCGATAACGGTTGCAAGTGCATAATGCTCAATTCATGCTGCTATCCGCGGCCACAATCCATACTTTCGCCTCTCATTAGCTCAGTTTTCTCTGACACTAGTTAATGGACACAGAGGGAAATATGATAACTGGCTTTTTTTCTTGTACTACAATAAAATATCAGCTGTAGATTTAAAAGTAGTTTGAGTGATTACAGTTATGTTACTGTCAATTATTACTCATTTACCTCACTTTACTGGACTGACACATACACCATGACCTGTTGGGCTGCTTCCTCACAAGAGCAATACTTGGGTTTTTGAATGTTAGGTTTTCACAAAGGGAAAAATGAAAAATAAAATCATGTAATATTCATAGTGCACAACTGAAGAGGTAACGGGTGCCTGATTGCCTCATTTTCTACTGCTTTTGTGGCTTCAGTATTTTCTACTGTATTTTGAAATGCTGACATTTGCAAATAATTTGTATTTTTAATCAAAATATTTCTTTCTTTCTTGGAACTGTATGGTAGTCCATCAAACTACTTACTTAGTTATCTTTTAGAAGAAATACTATGCTTATTTTCAGGTATGTCATTTTATCTTGGGTTACTACTACATTAGGTTTACGTGCTTTACTGCTCAAAAAACACATCAGTTTTCTCATACTGTGCAGTGCTGCAGCTCTGTATCCCTCCTCTGTCTAAAACATGCTGTTTTAAATCCGGTCTCTTTAAGGCACCCCCCTCCCGAGCCAGTCTCCTCTGATTGGTCAGCTCACACACACCTAACCCTAACAACAACAGAGCAGCTGTGCTAAGTCAATTCATATGTGCCAAACTAGCTTCTAGGCATAAATTATGCACGTGTGACATGGTGACATAATGTGGTGTCACAAAGTCACCGAATTAAGGGCAAGACTACTGACGAGGCTTTTCGGGAGCAGTCCAAGAGATGTGGCCAGATTTATCATATTATAATTATTATTATTATTGTTATTACTACTACATCATAGTAGCAATTCAAATCCCAATTTTACAGAGTTTAGATTAGTTCTATACATTTGTTGCATAAACATGTCTCTTGCATCATTTCCTGTTAGCTCTCTAATGTCTCATATCTATACTGTGTAAACTCTAATAAAAATAAAAATACAGAAAATACTTGACAAAAAATCCCAATGATTGATGATACAATTGATTGTAGGATTGATTACTGCAGGATAATTCAAAGAATATATATAAAAAAGGGGAAAAAATGTAAATAAATAATGTACGCTGAAATTAGACTGCATGCATTATTTACATTGACTGAGTTCCTCAAGGCTGCTGAGAGAGCTCATCAGCAGTGAGTGAAACATTCCTGCGTTTCTGTCAGGAACGCTCACGTCATTTATTGGACATTTTGACTGTGACAAAGTTGGCACTAAAGGCACAAACAGAAAGTGGCCGTACTGTGCTTTCTCAGCTATGATCAAAATGACTCGCTGTGGAGATAATTCCTAATTGTAGCTGAGTGCGATGTGTTTTGGTTAATGTGTGCTTGCTTGGTTGCTAAAATTGGAACTCACGCAGAGTCGCATAACTCAGAATTAATGTCAGGAAATCTGTCCAAAGCGGCCTAGACTACTTAGACGACCATGAGGACATAAAGACATTATAGGCATGCTGATAAATTCCATTGTCAGTCGTACTGTTAACACCACAACCACGCTCTCTGTATTATGTAACCAAGGCTGTAGCCACATTGGTAACTTTACCACCAACAGGTCTCACTGCATTTCAAGCCCGCACCACTGTGAAGTCACTTTTAACACCAGAGACACAGAGGTTCGCTTTCAACTTTACATTAAATATTTCCTTAGCTCAGCTTGCCATCCACATTAGTGGGATCTCTGTGGCTAAGTCATTGTGGTCTCGGAAGGTTTTCTGTCTGCTTTCATCTTAAAAGATGCATGAGGGGGAGAGAGAGAGAGAGAGTGTGTGTGTGTGCTGGGAGATATAGGAAGCAAGAGGACTCTCTTTGAAGGAAACTTCTATCTGCTTTATTACTTTTCACCCAACAGTGCCAGACTTGGAGTCAGTAAGAAGAGGTCATTGTCGATAAGAGAGCGTCCCTCAGGCTTGTCAGTGCTGTAGCTCACTGTTGTGTGATTTAGAAATAACGTTTCTAGAAAAATAGTGTCTGTGAGAAGAATCTGTGAGAGATAACCACAGATAAACCACAGTTACCTGGGAGATGGATATCATCGTGGTTAAAAAAAAGAAAAATAGTCGACTGTAACGATTAAAAATAGGAAAGTGGGCACAGATCACCTGAGATGTGTGCCAGCTGATTGAGTATGAAAACTGCTCCTGGAAACAATAGATGCAGGAATCACTGGATCAGTACATGTGGTATCTCGTATTGTTTGTTGATATGGATCAAACAATCTTGGTTTCAAAGGGAACAAAATCCATATTTTTTTAACCTACTATCATCAGTCGCATCCACTTAAATTGCATCTTAACGTCCTTTGTGTGCTTTTATTCTAGATAAACTCCACCTGGCGTCTCCACTCCTTCAGCAGCCATGGCTTCCTTTGTATCTGGAGGGACTGTCTTCACCATCCTCCTCATTAGCAGGTAAGACTGCTTACAGGAGGAGAAATACACCTCCTGGGATCTGCAGCCACAAAGCTATTTTAACTGGCAGGAAGCGTAATCAAGTCACGTCAAATTCTAATTTGTACCGACCATAGAGAGGAACTCAGCTGTATCATTTTCTTGTGGACCATCAATACTCAATAACACCTCCCCATGCAGCAGACAAGGAGCACTGAGATTCCATTGCCGCGTTCATGACGCCGCTGAGCAGAACCGATGAGGCGGGACCGAGCATCACATGTATCAGTCATCGTGCTCAATTGGTGTTATAATCCCTGCAGAGGTCATACGGAGCGACTGATGGGATGTTTTGGTGCACATTTTGTCTGTCACCGTGAAGAGAAGCCTCGCCTCTTCTTGCATTTTATTTTCAAAGCAGTGAATGCACTTTGCACATTTTAGATAAGGCAAACCCTCTGGGTCTCACTGAATCCTGCTATAAGATATTCTCTGTATAGTGCAGTGCTTCTCTTTGCACAATCAGCTCTGGGATTAATGTGCTGTAGCAGGTTGCCTGCTTCTTTAGTATGTTGCAGAATATGAATCTGTTTTTAGTGTTAATTTCACATGCACAACTAACTCCGAAACTAAAAACATTCCTCAGCCTCTGATGTACTTGCTGAGCTAAGATGGTGAAGGTGGTTACTATTATATCTGCTTAGCAACAACATGTAATTGTGAGCGTGTTAGCATGCTGGTGTTAGCATTCAGCACAAAGCACTGCTGTGCCTACAGCTTCACAAAGCTCTCTTGTTGAAAATGAATTCATGCAGGGAGGGTTTGGATAGATTTTCTTTCACGTCCCATGAGACTCAGAAGTACTTTATAATATACAGTAATACTATATTATGATGTTAATAAGAAATGCAGGCAGAAGGCAGCCTCTGCAGACAAACCTTTCATTTAGACCTTTAAGAATAATTGACTTCCATTTGAAATAAAAAGAACAGGCAGTGTGCATCTAATATTTACATGTAGGACAGACTTAGACTCAAACCACCATTTGTCTATGAAGGAGAATTTAAAGTTTAGTTGAAATGTACCACAAGGAACTTTCAACTGGTTATAAAACAATCTCAGTTTAATACTGATGCCTCAATATGACCTACATAAGCAAATGAGACCATCAGAGAGATTTCCATACAGTAGGGCTGGGCAATATATCGATATTATATCCAGGGATGCACCAATATGAAAATTCTGGGCTGATACTGATGTTTAAAATAACAATTAGGCTGATAACCGATACTGATATTTTTAAATTTTTGGTTTTGTGGTTACTCAACCGAATGTAAATGCACCCAAGTTAGCTAAAAGGTAAGTTTTCATCTGTAGTTCCTTTGCCTGATGTTATTAGGCATCCTGAAATACTAAAAAATAACACAATAGGTATGATAGTTGAAAACATACTACATTGTGGTAAAAAGCATATACATTATAGTTAAATAACATATGCGAGCAAAGTCCCTTATCAGATGATACAGGTACAGTATGAGTAAAGTCATGTTACAGGTGGATAAAAATAGCATCTAAATTGCTTCTCAACAGGCTATTTCTTGGCATTATAGTTACATGAATAATATGATGGGAACTCTCTTATTGTTTGGTCCTGAATTCCACTGAAGAAATGCTCTGAGTGAAAAAAAACAGCCTGGCTAAATGCAGTTTTTCTGAGACGGATTGTGCAGTCCCTCCTAGCTGCACCCCTGGTATCTCTGTTTGTGGTAGATTTGAATTTAATGAAACCAGACAGAGGAGGAGCAGACATTTTTGTATTTGATGAGGTTTTCCCAGCTAAGCAGTTTGTACTTCTTTCGAATAGGGCAATGATGAAAACAGAATGGTTTCTTGCATAAAGTTTTAAGTGCTTGCTTGCATAATGATTCCAGTGGTTTGAAGAGAGTGTGTGTATTAGACCAACTGCCTCAGTTAATAGGAAGTGTGGGCTTAAGTGTAGGTTATGTGGGTTTTGAAACTGGGATTTGAATCTACATTTAATCCTAAATAATTAAATAAAAAAAGTATGGTCTGGAAATGAAGTTGGTACTTTTAAGAGTAACAACCGAGTACCAATTCACGCTGAACCAATTGGTTTCAAATTTTGATGTCACCCCTGGAGCAGGACGCGGTGAGTCGAGGCAACACTTGCTTCATGATGTGCAATGCAAAATACAAAGCTGACCAGGGTAACAAGTCCAACCTGAGGAATCATCTAGTCAAACGTAGAATATATCTAAAAGCCAAAGAGTGAACTGTGTTTATTAGCCTGATGGCACTGGTAGCTGCAGCAGCTGCAGCTGATGTTGGTGCGCCTGCAGCCAGCACTGTACTATTTCACAAAGACTTGAACTCACCTACATGATCGACAACAAAGCATTAACATCTTCATTGACATCTCTGTGTAATTAATTAGGTAGTAGTAGACAACTGGACTTTTTTCACTGTCTTGGTTGACGTGAGCATTTTTACTGACGTTAGCCAAAACTCAACCACTGGCTGCGCCCAAAGTTCCTTTCAAACATGCTGTTTGCTACTCTAAAACACTATGTGAGGTTTTTAATCTGTCTGGAGCCTTAGTATGAAGTCAGTGGCCCCCACTGAAAATTCATTTAGTTTTTGATAAGCTAATGGTTTCATTTAGTGTTTGATAAACTAATAAACTATTTTTTCTAAATTAATTATCAGAAATAAATGAATGCAAATTTTAACAAGCAACTCACTATGTTATTGTTACGACCTCCATGACGTCCATGACACTTTTTGTATGAAGACCCTGGAAAGTTGATTTTCCACAGCCAGCAATCCATCAGCAAACCCTGTCAGCATGAAGTCCTCGGCTCAGGAACCTTGATAGCTTTAGTGATTAGGAAAGACCGCTTGCCCTCTGCCACTGGAATACAAATGCACTACATCCAGTTTCACCTGCATATATGGTCACATTATTGACCCAGCGACTTTATGAAGGAGACCTATGACCCTGACCATGCTGAAACTGCCGGGACCCTCACCTCACCACACACTAAATGAGCACCTCGTTACGGGTCACAAGCAACCTGAGCTCATAAAGGGCCGTGAAAGTCCCACATTCATCTAGCAGACAAGGGTCACAGGGACATGAATGGCCTGCCTGAACTCTGTGGAAAGATTGATGTCTCTTACACCATCAGTGAAGCTGAATTCCATACAGACACGTTGGCAAATGCTTGACTGTCAATTGAGCCTTTCTGCTCTCATGTTCCTGTGGCTCTCAGTGAAAACCCTGGCAGTGTTTGAGAGTTGTTTTTCTCCCCGAGTCAAAAGAACAAAGCAGAAGAAATTCAAGTGGAGACGCTGAGGATCACAGCTGAGCTTGTTAGAAAAAAAAAAGCAGTTGGTTTCAAAAAGAGAACAGAATTTGTCATCTGAGGCAGTCATCGATGGCTGTGACTGGCATTTAAAGTATTTACTGATTGTTGACTAAACATGGCAATGATGCGGACAACACATACCCTTTAAAGTCTCTTTATTTTTCATGTATTGATTATTTTTCTCTGACCACTTTAGTGGGGATAACTAAAAACAGTTTGACCTGATGAAGATCCAAGTGGGATCAAACAATATCTTTGTTAAACTTCTGTTGCGTTACCCTCTTCATTCACGATTTCAGGGTCCTGCCATCCCCCTAGTTAGCCCGCTTT
Source organism: Pagrus major (assembly GCF_040436345.1). NCBI lineage: Eukaryota > Metazoa > Chordata > Actinopteri > Spariformes > Sparidae > Pagrus > Pagrus major. The sequence goes on along the minus strand of NC_133229.1, from coordinate 16,496,283 downwards.
TCCCCTTCTCCATCCTTTAGTAGCTAAGAGAATGCAGGGGGTTGTTTCTTTGTAACTCATTGATCGTTTATCTGACTGAGGTCTATGCAAGTTAGAATCTATCTCCCAAAAGGGCTCTGAAATATCGGTAGCCTACTGTGCTGCATATTGACAAATCCATGGTGCTGTATGTGGTGCTGAAGTAGAAAACATATTTGTGATTGTACGCTTTCTTTTGGTCTCAGATATATAATAATCACTAAGTAGCCTATAAACTCCATAGAATACAGTGTTTCCCACACATATACTTTACTTGGGTGGGCTGCCCAATTTGGTGCCCAATTTTAGCATTTTTATTTTTTTTTTCATCAGTTCGAGACAATGCCAGTGATTGATTAACTAGTGGGCAATCTCCCATCGCTCCTGTGTACACACACAAACAGATGTTCTCTGGCATTACATCCCTCCTTTAAACATACTGGTTGTGATTGTGACATCTCCTACTTAATGTAGGCCTCCTTGTATCATTGTTTCATTAAAGCTTGTTAGTGCACCTGGTTGCTGCAATGTCATTCAGCCCCACGTTGATTTCAATAGTTTAGATCGGCTCCATCATTAACGACAAGCTTCGGTGTGCTCTTTGGGCGACTTCATAAAACATACTTCTGACGAATAAAGTCAAGGCTATCAATAAAGTCATAGGCAGACTTTTAAAGTGATTCAGAAAAAAGACTTTCAGGTCATCAAATATGTATAACATGGGAGTAGCATCACCACGATCAAAGTCACCAATAGCAGTATGTTGTCAAGGAAAAGTGAGAGGATGATGGAGACACACTGCTGCTTGTAGTATTCCAAGTGGACTCCAGGCTCCTCTAACCCAAACTGAACTGAACTGAACGGAAAGAAAAATCTGATCTGAAGTCACTGTGACCTTACAAAACACATCTTGGCCATAACGTATGACAAAAAAATTGACACAAGTTTCTAACAGGATAAAATGGTGAAGTGGAGGCATTTCCAAAAGGTCAAAGGTCATCTTTATCGTGACATCATAAAATGTCCTGGCGATTATTCAACACCACCGTTCAGCAACAGCAACTTGACTGCTGTGTGGAGTCATGCAACATCGACGCAGTGATTCTAGTTACTACAGTACAGTAACATGTTTGGTTTAAGGGTTAGGTCCACGCCCCTGTTATAAATTAACACATCAAGTCGTGGTTTAGGCTAATTAGTGTAATCCATGATAAAGTCACCGAAATATCTAAAGACAGTATTCTATAGCCCTCCTTTAATTTATAATTATCTGATTAACTGTGAATGTCTTTGTTAATACAGCCTCAGGGTGGAAAGGGTATATTTATGATCCAACCAACGTAACTGTGTTCCACTTTCAAGTTATTTAACAAGCCAACCCCCATTTAAAAACCCAGGCTGCAGCATCAAAGCACTGATGCTTGTTGTCTCATTTAATCTCTCTCAATAGAGGCTAAATAATATAAAGTAACACCATAATACTGCATATAGGAACCAATGCTTTCACAGCACTGGCGACAGAATAAAATGTTACTGAAGCCTATTACAGGCAGATTAAAGGCTTACACTGCGCTTTCCATGTGTTTACTGGAGAGACATGACTTACTCCTGTATAGAAACCCATTGCATGTCAGCTTTTTTAATTGATTGTCACTGGAGAGCTTAGTGTACCCCTGTGTTCTGATAATTACATGACTGGATCATCTCAGACCTCCCTGACAGAACAAAAGAAGCATTTCAGAAGTACATGAGGAGAAATAACTGGTTTGGGTGAATGTTTTACCAGGTGCTTTGTATGTCGTATGTTAAAGCAGACGTAAATGCCACTTTAATGTCACTTACCAAAATGACTTCATTACATCTGTGAGGAGTTGTTAAGGTTGTGGACTAAAAGGAAATTTCAATGTAAGAGAAGTTTATTATTTTTATTACTAATGGAGAATGTCTCTGCATGCAGTTCAATGGGTATGCTAGACTGTGAGCTTCTTGGAGATGAAATAAGACACTGACGTTGGACTCCAACAAGTGCTCTGGCACACTGATTTGGAAGAGTGATTCTCAATTTTACTGCTCCTGACAAGTTGATGCTGGAGGCTGCTCACTGATGTCACTAGTCAAGAGTTACCAAAATGAAACGCCACTGATGTCTCAGAGCGGATGTGACGGGCGGGCTCAGCTGAAGAACTTTTATTTACATATGAAGGATTACGGCAGTTTTTCCGTTTCATTGAGTACTAAACTGCATTGAATTCCTTTTTAGGGAAATTGTAAAGGGATTCATAAAGTGTGTCTTCTACTTCTTCTAAATGTTTAGGTTCAAATGGTTTAGCATTAAGCAAAGCTGAAGTGATGTAAAACTTGGCTCAAGTAAAATATCTTGTGTCTGCGGGAGACAGATCAACAGAGAAGTCTTTAAAAGAGAATGCTTGAACTTTTTACTTGAAAAATGATGGTGCCTTGTTTCCTCTGAGTTAAATAATGAGACAGAAGAAATTATTTTAAAATTCACAAACTCTCCTTTTCTCTTTTCTGCAGCGGGTGTTGGTAATTGCCTCGCCTCGCCTATTTGGACCCCATCATTTATCCTTTTCTGCAGCAAAGCGAACTGAAAACCAGTTTTTCATGTTCATTAGGTTTAATTGTAGGTCCCCTATCTGGAACAATATCTTCCCTCTGTTGGGCTTCTCCACCATTTCCATTTTCATAGCGGTTAGTCATGGTACTATTGTCACTTATATTTTCCCTCAGCAAGGAATTTTCTCACTCCGGACCTGATTATACTATGGTGTTAAAGTTTCTGAACCACAGGGCTTCATGTACTTATTGGCTTCTTTATTTCAGTTAGAGCAGCATGTTGTCAACTCGTAGCAGATTGCTGAGGAACAATCCAAACACTTTCACCACTATGATTTGTGAAAGTAAATGATGCTTGAGCTTTTCCACCGCAGGATCTCTCCCACAGCAACAAGAAGCTTTTGACGAATTAGGACCATATTGTTTTTAAGATTACTTTTTGGACATTTGTGGCTTTAATGGGTAGACATGGTGAAGGGGCAGACAGGAAATGAGGGTGTGGGAGGGGTATGACTTGCAATAAAGGTTGCTGGTGGGAGACAAACTGGCGACGATTGAGAGTGTGAAATAAATGTTGCATGCGCTGTCACCATTTGGCTATTTCATCTCCATGACAGGGTTAAACATATTCTTTTATGCTGAGGCTTTAACAAATGATACATTAAATTTATATGAGGAGTTCATTTTGCTTCCTGCTGCAGATGACCAAAGTGACACATGCTCCCATTTAGGAGTGTAGGATTTGTGGGCACACGACACATAAAGTTTTAACCTTCAAGTCGTTTGAATTTTGTGAATTTAAATAGGAAATTAGATCATTCATGCATTTCTTCTGCTTATCCACTTACTGACATTACCTCTCAGCCATTGGTGCCTAGTATAACCAGGAATTATGTTCATAATGGACATTTCAGCACCCAATGATTTACATTTAATGCCAATGCAGAAAACGGTGAGCCCACGATGTAGCAGAACTTACCTTATCTGAGATGCTCCAAATCAGTTTCACCAAGCTCAGGAAACGGAACAGGAAAACTTTGAAAACTGCGATTCAGCTCGATTCAGTTTGATTAAAGGATAGCTCCACCAATTTTACACAATAAATCGTGTTTACCAGGCAAACAGTAGCACAAAGCCTTTTGTGACTCCAGTGGAAGCTGCATGTAATCTGATAAATTGCCTCCAGTGATGTCATTCAGTGGCTGAGTTGCATTATGGGTAATGTAGGAACCAGGTTTTGAGAAGCAGTCCACTCCGATAACACTGTTGGACTCATTATACACAGTTTAAAAACAAATGAGACAGCAGAACCAGAGATATCGATTTTTTCCTCACGCATTCTTCTTCCTTTTCAAAACCTGGTGCCTAAATTACCCACAATACAGTTTAGCCACTGAGTGACATCACTGGTGGCAGGCGTTAGCTTTCTCTTGAGCCACAAAAGGCTTTGTACTAGTTTTTTCACATATGCAGTAGTACTCCCCAAGACCTGCAAACACACTTCAAAGCAACATTATGCAGAAACTGTCATTTCAGTGCACCCCCCACAGTTTCTGGGTGCAACACAATTGTCGTCAATACAAATCCCAGGTGTGTAACAATTTGTCAGATGTAATGTAGGCGCCAACTACAAACAAAACTCATTATGTCATAACAATGTTATGTGTTGAAAACTTGTATGTTGAAGTAAACATGTATGTAACGCTGTGATCCTACCCTCTCAGTGAAGTTACACAGTGCAGAAACAAGTGATAGGTGGGCAGAGTGGCTGACACAGAGACGCCCTATTACAACACACTGTAGCATCAACATGGTAAGTTATGTAACACAGTCATGGTAGTGATGATATAAAAAACAGAATATTAATTTAGCATTAAATCTGTTTTTTAATTATTTCATTTCAGTACATTTCCATATGATACTTAGCTTCCTATAGTTTAACATATTATAATTCTTAATGTGAAGATTAGCAGACTATCTGTGCCTCAAGTGAACATTCAAGGTACATGAAAATTGGTGAATGCGACATATTCTCTTTAATCACTCTCTCACATGCCACATAAGAAAGATTCAGGTCATCCACGTGGTTCTTGGATGAATCCCTTAAAACATAATCTGGATTTGTCTGCAAATTATCTGCAGATTGTCTGCTGATGGGATTGCCCGGCCTCTCCATTTTATCACAACCAAGCATGATAAATTATAGTCCTTTTTTTTACATTTTAATACAAATATCTCACAGTTGTACAATAATGTATTTATACACATCTGCTAGCTAGAAATAAATATGGCATGGATTTTTCTTTGTAATATCCTCTTTTTAGTTTATATGGTAGAAAATGTCCTTCGTAAACCAATTCATTATTCATTACAATAAATATCTGAATTATAATTTGACATCCAATGGTGCAATGACTACATGTTCAAACATACTAGTACATTGTTAATCATGGCATCAGAAGGTATAATTTGTATGTTCATCTTATTTGTTGCTTTCTTACTTTATACTGTCCACAGAAATCCAAAGTACAACAGGGAGTTAGGAGTTGACATATCACATAGCAGCACATAATCAGGCTGCACATACGTGACTGGAAAGGGTACAAATGTCCCAAAAGTTACAGTGTTTTCCTGGCTGGCTCTGTCTTCTCTGACATATAAACCAGAAAGGTCAGCACTCAATCTCTTGGACAGCATTAAATCCAAAGTGAGTGGCACTTACAGCCTGCAACCAACCATTCCAGTGTCTGTATCTGAATTCAGATAAGTGATGTGGTATCCTATGGGAAAACTTAAAGAACTAAGCCTGTATGTACAGTATTCGTGCACTGGCTCCTCCAAAGCTCCAAGGTCCATTTCATATCATAAGAGTACAAAGCTGGAGCCGGGGATAAAGCTCTTATTAGCATGATAACACTTTGTAGTGTCATTTTAATTAATACTAGCTGAGATCTTATTTTGGCCTTCCTTTGAGCTCATAAAATCTCAGAGCTTGTGAAAGAAGATTTGATAAAGGAGCACACACTCGCCTTAAGAGGGATGTTACTGTAACTGATAGCTTATCCCATAGGACAGGGACTCTAAACTGGAGATCTTAGAGGTTTACTTTTTATCTCCCTCACCAACGGAACCTTTCTCAAGGTTAAGATCCACTTGCAAACTGATTGTCATGCGTTCGGTTGTCTTGCACACCGCAGCTTTACAGGCTTCACTTCCCGATGATCCCAGGATTAAGTTCAAAAGTAACAGTTTAATTGAATCATTAACTGAGAGCACAGGAAGTTCAAGCTGAGGAACTTCTAAAGATTTTTACAATCTGGCAACATCCATTACAGCCTGCACACGTTCTTTCTATTGTCAGTCAGTCCCCTGATACATGGAAGGCTATCATATGGGCAAATTAAATGACAACTGTAATTAAGTACTCATTACATGTTTCTCATGCAGTGCAGTGAATGCAGAATATGGCGGCAAAGGGAAGAGACTTTGGTATCGGAATCGTTCTGATTTATATTTGTTGTCCAAGTAGTATTGGCAAATCATCGCTGATGTTCTTGTTGAGACAGGTCTATGACAAAAATGTGGGCCAAACAGTCTCTGTTTTTATATTGTTTGGCCAGCCTGAGTCCCATTTGTCCATTTCCTTTTCCTGTGGCCAGACATTAGCCAGGAGCAGCCTTAAACCATTCTGCGTTAGCATGGCTTTTATTCCAACTCTCTTCCTCTCTGGGGAGTCCAGCCAGTCAGGTTGGATGGTCAAAAGATGCCGCGGGCCTTGATGGTCTAAAAGTCGGCTGCTCTTAATCCAAAAGCTTTCTTCCCCACTGTTGATGTCAATATTTCTGCCACGGGCAGTACGCGTTTCAGCAATAAAGCTGAAATAAATGACATAATAGGCATTATTTGGAGGAGCTACCGGCCGCTGCATCTTCATGCACTGCAGTTGCCATAGCAAGGATAGAAGGCTAAATAATAAGAATAATGGACAATAGAAGGAACAATGAAGGGTAAACAAAGTTCAAATATCCTCAAGAGGTTTATTCTATTCAATCCTTTTCATTTCAGTAATTTTAACAGCAAGCCTACTATTGTTTCATGTTTCCCTCTCAGTCACTTGTATCCTGCCTTACAAAATCTCTGCAGAGGTTTATAAGCTTTTTACCTGATGGCATCACACATTTGAGTTTTCCCTCTACATTCTAGTGTCTGCAGCCTGCAGGTTTGTATTCCTACTAAACTCTAAATTGGCTGATTAGACTGATTAGTTTCTCTGGTTGAAGTCGTGATTTTCTGTCAAATGAGCCGGTAAGCTGCCACCTGCCTCAATGACGAAAATCATTGTTTCATAGATTGTACGGTACCTCTTGGTTTTTGTTGGTAAAGGTTTTGATGAATGCAGTTTCCCTTTAACAGCAAAACCAAAAAAAGTCAGATCTGATGAAAGTGATACTAATGATCTACACTTTACAGCTCATTTAGTAGAATTAAAATGTGAGAGCCCGGCGTTCACTTCATGTGTTTTCACAGTGAGGAACTACTCTTTCAGCATCTTCATTGTCACTGAACACATGTTTAAGCTTTCAAGCCAATGTCATTGCTCCAAAGTCTGTTTTGCAGAATATAAATGCTCCACAGTTAGCTGAGTGTGTGCTTTTTGTGAAGAGTGGACCTTAATGCAGAATGTCACTGTGATGATCTTCCTCCATAACGAGTGCACAAGTCCAGCAGGCTGTGGGGAGCACTGATTGTTCAGTTTGACATTTATAGGTATGAATCTGCACCATGTTAGCAGGATGGTAGCTTTTTTAGAATATAATTAGACTCTTATTATACTTGCCCTGCAGATGTTCTCGTTCTTCATACCTACCTTAATGTTGCATCTCGTCAAAATTCTTTTAACTCTTTTATGTGCTGCCTGACGAACCCTGGTGTACCCCGGGGATCTGATTTAATGTCTATTAAATACTGTCTCATGAATGTGATAAAGCGGCTGCCAACTACTCCCCACTGTTATGCTCTTTGTCAGCAGCAGCTCACTTTTGACAGCCTTTAATTTGAGGGCTGGGGGTGGTGGAGGAGGAGGTGTTTTAACCTGGACAGCTGTGAGGACTTTTAAACTTTTCTTTGTGGTTGATCTTCGAATGTGTCTGGCTTGACAACAGTAATTTCAGCCCTCATGAGCTCGGAAGTACAGCATTGTTATTCCAGGTTTCAGTCTGCAGTGCAGTGCAGTGCGGCTGTCTTGTGCATCCAAATTTTGCTCCTATTTCGCTGTCTGTTTTTAATATTCACCCATCTCCAGATACATATCCCAGTGGTGGCATTTAATATTCAAATTTTGTTTTTATAAGTGTGGCTAAAAACGCCTGAAGAAAGCGTCACTTTCTTCCTAGCTCACACACTGTTGTCAGTTCAGTAACGTTGTTGTTTGCTGCAGATGGTTCTGCATTTCATTACTTTGCATGACTCTTCCTTCAATTATGATATGTTTGGACATATTTGGTGGAGGCATCCATCCATTAACACGCTTGTTACTCTGTTTTATCTGGCGGTGAAAAGAAAACACAGTTAATTATCTTGCTGATAGGATTTTTCTGGATGGTTAAAGCTTTCCTCATTACTAATGAGTTTTTTTTTCCTCAGTGGGGGCTTAACTCTGTAATGGACAGGAAAAAAATGTTAAGAGTAGTTATAGATTGCCCACAGAGGCATAAAATGTATCTTTGATGATTTCCCTTAATGAAAATCCAACTTGTTGATTATATTCTTGGTAGGATGAAGTTTACAGCTCCTGTCAACATAATATTAAGCTTCAATTTTAATGTTTCAGTCGCTTTTATTTTAATGTGATTTATATATTCTCAACAAATTAGATTCCACATCCTGCAAATCTGTTGAGAGATTGGCATTTGTTTGTTTTCAAAGCCTTCAGTTTTTAATAAAGGCAAACACGTTAAATTGAGTCAGTGGGCTTGAGTTTCAAATTGATGTATCAGTGTTTTCTTTGTTGCTAGAGTGATAATGCACTTGGATGGTGTGTGTTGTGCATTCATAATTAGTACTCACTGTCCTGCACTTTTTCGCCAAACCATACTTCTGCCTTTAAAGTCATGTAGTTTCTTTTATGTGACTTAAACAGGTTGGGGCACAGAAATGAGTTGATTACGTTTAGGCTATTAAAAAAAAAAAACGGTCAGGTTCGGGCACCTAAACTATTTGGTAAGGTTTAAGAAAAGAAAAAAAAAACTTGGTAAGGTTTAGGTTTCATAACTATTATTATTAGTTTAGGCAATAAAAAAATACCTGGGTAGGTTTAGGCATCAAAACTTCTTGGCTAGGTTTAGGAAAACGTCATACTTTGGGTTAAAGTAACTACATTCAGTCTTGTAACGCAAGTTATATGACTACGTCACTGAACAGGCTGTGGTATTTGACACGTTGTGAGCACAGGCCTGACCCAACAGATGTACAGTAGGGATCCACAAATTGAGCTAAGAATACAGATTAACCTGGCATTTCCTTTCTGTGAGCATTTGCAAGTCCGTGCTGCTTTTCCTTTCTTCCTTTTTCTATTTGATTTGCTTTGATTAGCCTCCGCATTTAACTTTTCTGTGACACTAAAATGTGGTAAATCATGCCAGTTAGCTTTCTGGTGGTTAGAAAGCTGCATCTGGCTCACACCTTTAAATCTTTTCCATCACTGTTCAGGCACCTAGCCCTAACCCCAACCCAACCTTCTTCCAAGGCAATGGTTTAATGACATCAAACTGGAGACTGACAGCTGCTAGCACGGCAATGAAAGCAAAATGTCTTCGCACAAGCAGTGTTGTCCTGTGGATGCACAGACACCCATATAAGCATTTTGTCAGACTTTCCCTCATATTTGCACTTAAAGAGAAAGTGGAGCTTGGAGAAAAATGCGTCGCTACACATGAATCCCTTTCCAAGTCTTCTCGAATGCAGACATCCAGTGAATGTGACAGTGCCTACAATTATATCTTCAAAACCAGTCAGTAATGGATAAGCTCTGTCAGTTTGTCAACAGATTCAAAACTATATATTATAATATAGCTCTTGGAGTGTGCGGACAGTCTGAGCCACTTCATGTCAGTTAAACCCTTTTCCATTCAAATTTGCCTCAGGGTTGCAGTCAAAGGAATTTGCACTATCTTGCAGCACTGGGCTCAATTTTCTTTAGCATTAAGGGAAATGAGTAAGGGACCTGCTCGCCTGCATAATATTGAAGGTTGATCCCACTCAGGAGAATGCACAAACATTCAATCAATTACTCAAAGCGGTTCTCAGACTACTACTTTCCTATAACTGCAGAAAGGGGTGAGCATGAGTGTGGATCTACAAACATCAGACCGTCGGTGCTCCCCACAGCCTGCTGGATTTGTCTCACAGTGGGCTCATAAAAGCTCTGTTTAATTACTTTGAGAACCTCGCCCAAGAATAATAATGTTTTGTTGAATTCTTGTCAAATCACGCACCGTTTATTGTTTAGACAGCCATATGTGTCTTTTGTCATTTTTTTTAATGCGTTTTTTCTTTAGTCAAGATGCTGTTTACCAGTTAAATAACTCACTGTTTGCACAAATAATACACTTCCACGCGCATGAACTCTGCGGCAATACCTCAGCAGCTCCTTGAGTGACAAATTGCCTCTGGATAGCAGTCTCGCATAAAGGCAGCAGCTGATCTACGCTAACAACACAATTAACGCACGAACGGGCTGCGAAGCTCACATGAATCATCCAGTTAATTTACTGTATGATTCAGGATACTCGTTAATTTCTGATTGTGCCGCTGCTGTAATTGATTGAACGCTGCGTGGAAGTAAGAGGGCATGAGAAGTTGGTAGTCCAAAGTGAGCAATGCTTCAGTTTAATTGGCTGGGGTGAAGGGGTAGAGCACTTCATTGACGGATCTCACTCTGCCCCTTCAATAATCTTCAGCAAGAAGAAGTTTCCTGGCCTGCATGTGTTATTAATGAAAACGAGGTCATGTAGCAAAAGGCTTTACATTCATATCTGTAATGATTAAGAAATGGTATTCAGGATTGTTAAGCATATGAAGCCTTGTAATCCTGGCAAAATGGCAGTAATGATAGTGATTGTTCCTCCTGCTGGTTCATTAAAACCAATTTGCCAAGATGACTCTATAGCAGGTTTCTTTTTTAAGGTTTTGGGGCTAAAAAATGAAACTAAAGTAGCCAAAACCATATAAAAATGATCATATAACATCTGTTCTTCCTGTCACATGTTTCTTATGTCACCGCTGAAGATTCTGACTTCAGTAGGCTTATGAAGTGAGTAAATGTTCTATTCTCCAATGTGGAGGGGCTTAGGGAGCTGCCTAGGATAGCATGAAAGGGAGAAACAGCTGCTTTTATCCACAAAAGCCTGCAACATGAACTCAGGAGGACTTTTTTTTTCCATGGTTGCCTGCCTCTGCATCTCCGAGCATGGCGTGGCTGAGGGGTCTGAGGGAGCCTCAAAAGTCCCTGATGAGCGAGGGAGTAATCTCTGTGTATGAGAGCAGCAGCGACTTCCCTCAAATCCCATTTCACAGCGGCAGAAAATGAATATTCTCCGCGAAAAGAGGAAAAGGAGACGTTTAATGCATCGTGACAGGCGAAACATCCGGTGTGGAGCGAACGTTTGGAGCACACCTTGAGGACCGAGGTAATGCTGTGTGTCTTACCTGCTCTCTCCAGCAGCCTGTCACTACATAATGGTGCGTTGTGACTCGCGGCCTACTGTACCGAAGAAGTCATGAGGGCTCTGTATTTGAAACCTTCAGTGCAGTAAAGCGGTGTAATTTCAGCTCTGTGTCGAGGGAAAAAGGACCAATTTCTATGGTTTACCATTTGATTAGGGGGTGTGAATTAAGACGTAAATGTCATTAGTCATCATTTGAATATGAATGAGCTTGAAGCTCTGACTTTGAAGGTCAACCGGGGCCTGTCTGATCTATTATGGCATGTTGAATAACTAATGTTCATACATCCATGACCTTATTCAAATCAAGATGACATAACCCACATTATTGGAAGCAATCCCTAAAGGAGGAATTCTACCATTTAGCTCATCAAGTGTGATTAAAAGCTTTTATATTATTAATGTGATCACATGGTTATGTGACATAGAGGCTATATTTTATTGACTTCAGCAATAACTCTGGAAACTCATCTCATGAAAATGTATCTGGAAGCCTGTGCCCACTTGGGGGAATGTGTAACAAGAAAAAAAGAAAAAAAAAACCTGCAATGGAGCTTATCAAATCTCACAGTGCTCAGATGGTTTGTACATGCTCCTGAATGGGGAATATTCAATCAAATTGCTCCCCGCGTGAATACAGAACACAAATGTTTCTACTCCTTTGTGAACATCGAACATCGCGGTACGCCAGTGGCTGCAGGGACTTCTCTGCAGCGAAGACGAGGCCAGCTGAGGGAGTTCGCGGAACGAGGAATGACATGAATCAATGAGCGAAAGAGTGAGAAGCTGGTTGTAGCTGAATGTGCTGCTGAGTGGGAGGACGAATGGGAGATGGGGAGGGAGATGGGGGTCCACAGAGAGCGTTACTCAGCTCTCTGCAGGGGTTATGTTCAACTGAATTAATCTGTTGTGAAATGTGCAAGCGCTGCCTGGACTGATGCCTTGTGTGCACTGGAGATTGGAAAGAAGAGTAGGGGGATGGGGAAGTGGTGGGGGGATCCGTGGGGAGGCTATGTTATGAAACAGGATCTGAAAAGGCAAATTCCCCCAAAGGGTTTGACTCCTTCCTTCCAAGCCACCCTGTCACCCCTGTATTGCTCTGTCTGAACCTATTCCTCCACCCACGCATCCACCATCAAAACACAAGACACATCGCCAATGGGCCACAGTGTGTATAGTATATAGGCATACAGTAGAGACCATATGTGGTAGTAGAGATCTCTTGTGGCTGTCAGCTGGCCAGGTCTTCTTTAGCTACAGTATTATACTCACGTTCTTATAGAAGTAAGTTCTCAGTAGTACTTGCTGTGTTGTAGTTGACTCCGACAACATGTAATAAAGCGTTTGGTTCAATGTAAAACAGTTAAGAATGACCTAATCTCATGTATGGTATGATATGGTAACTTCTAATGCTTTCTTTGTTAGAATGAACAAACATAACAAAAACAATGCTGTTACCAAACAATGTGCGTCTCTTAATCCACTGCGCTCTGCAGCCATCAGGCAGCATCAGGCCGTTTGTTGTTCTCATCAAAAGTGTAATTTACTGCAGTTATGACAGATTTTCTGTCCCCTGCTACTGTGTTGAATTATTAAATAGAGATTTAGTGAATCATTTAAAGTTAGCTCTAAATCAGTTCGAATTTGGCACATTATCAACTTGCCATTTCTTCTTTATTATTGTCCATATATAGGTGTGTTAGTACAGTACTTCACATCCATATGTCCTATTATTAGCTAACACAGCTACCAGCACAAGAAGTGTGATTGTTCTACATCGACTCCTTTATGATGACTTAGAGGCTGATCACGCAGAGTCTCAATAGTACTGTATATTGTGCAGGGCTCCAGGGTGGGACTGATTTGGTCACAACTTCATTGGTCGCACTGGTGCTCCTGAAATTTAGTAGGTCTGATTAAAAAGACAACATATTTCTTCTTACAATCATTTACATATTCTGTTATAAACTGAATTAAACTTATTTTTGGGTACATCTAACTTCAGTGCTGGTGCACCTAAATGAAAAAGTTAGATGCACCAGTGAAAAAAAATCACCAGGAGCCCTGTTCTGGTGGGTCCATCCCTCACATATGATATGTTTTAACATCTGCATTAAGTTAGCTGAAGGAGTTCAACATTTTGGAAAAATAAGCCTGGCTTCTTTTTTTTTTTTTTTAAAGTGAAATGAGAAGATTAATATCAGTCTCATGTCACTACATTAACTTTTGAGTCAGAGCTGGGAGGCAATTAGCCCCAGCTTAGCCTGAGAAGACTGGAAGCAGGGGAAAACAGCAAGCATGGCTCTAAAAAAATTCACGTATTAAGATGTAATTCAAGCTATGTATCTTGTTTTAAAAAATGACGTAAGATGGATAATTTTGGACGTGCTGGACCATTTATATTGGAATAAACAAGATAATAGGACGTATTATTTTGTCTGCTTAAGTGTATTGAACTTTAAAAAAGACAGATGTGAGACTGGTATTTATATTCTAATGTAAATTTGTTTTCACAAAAGTTATTCCCAAAACTATTCTTTCAAGCTACATACTTGTTTTAGTTTTATCCTGGAACTACCAGCTAATTGACAGCCAGTTACAGTAGCTTCCTGTTTACTCTACTGGTTACTAGTGAGTATTTTGCCTAAGGTGTCACCCTTGTTTTTATTCTCATTTCTCCCTGTGAATAAAGTTTAGCTAGCAGACACATGATGGTAGTAATATTTTGCCTTATTTACTTCATCATGGAGCAGTGAAGCAACTCAGACACTGACTATTAAAACTGTGAGGAGGAGATGGGAAAACAGATGTCTGATGAGGAGAGAAATAAGCAAGAAGAATTTTCAGACAGGAGAGAAGGCGAGCAGCGATTCTGATCAAGACGTAAAGAGACAGACTGATCGCATCCTGCCGGCGCTTCCTTCCCACCAAGTTCAGAGGGCTAATAAGCAGTCACTTGGGACTGGCCAATTAGCACATTAGAAGGTGTTGTTTAGATCCACTGTGGCATGTGTCTGTACAGATAATGTAGCTGCTACGAGTGCCATGACAGATCAAGACCTCAGAATTCAGCTGGTGTCATGCAACTCCGCTGCTCATGTCGACATCAACTGTTCAGCTCCTAGTTGAAGTGGTAATCTGCATTTTTTTGGAATGTACTTTGCATCTTTTGAGGCATCTTCGGTCTTTTTTTGCTCAGCACTTCACAGACATCATCTAGTCAGTGTTCACTTAAGTGTCTTCTAAGCTCCATTATGCTCCTGCTGTAACAACCTATCATTTATTCTAACTTATATATATTTCACTATAAATATCACTGAGGTTAGACCCTGGCTTTCTACAACCACAAATGTTTAATGCATTTGCTTTAAAGGAGACATATAATACTCATTTTCCAGTTCATAATTTTAGTTTGGGTTTCTACTGGAATGCTTTACAGCTCAAAAAATGGACTAACTCCCTCTGTCTGAAATGCTCTGTTTTAGTCCTAGTCCACACATGCACAGGTACTTTTAAAAATGCATTTTTTTCCTCCTCCGGTTTATAAAAAATGTTGTCCACACCAATGGTATGAAAACGCAAACGCAGGCTGTCAAGTACACGCCAAAGCAACAGATGGTGATATAAACTCTACCGTAAAGCCATGTTTGCCAATCAAAAGCCTTCCAAACAAAGGAGACAAGCCAAAACACCCTGGTTTTCCTGTCCACACGTAAACATTGAAAACTATGTTTCTGAATATCTTCACCCTGGCAGGAGTTTTCCAAAAGCTCTGTTTTCAGTGACCTGAAACGCCGTTTACGTGTGTACGTAAGGCCAAAATGCACAGAAAAAGCTTTGTTTTAAGAAATACCCGTGTACATGTGTACAGGGCCTTAGCTCCTGTCTCTTTAAGGCCCTCCTCCCAAATACCCAGTCTCCTCTGATTGGTCAGCTCACACATGCCTGAGCCAGAATCGCTAACAACAGATTTAGCTGTGCTACATTAATTCTTACGTGCCAAACTAGCCGCTAGGCATAAATTATGTAAATGTGTGACATGGAATCACGGAATTAAAGGCGGGACTACTGATGAGGCGTTTCAGGAGCAGCGTTTTCTGTGGGAGAGAGGAGCTTCTGTTGATGCGGACTTTAATCTTTTTAACTTTCAGGATCTTTCACATGCACAAGAAGCTATAAAAACACTGAAGGGAAGGAAAAAATGAAATGGCAACTACCCAGACTGGGAGCTCAGAGCATCAGGGGAGTGTTGGTGTAGTTTACTATCAGACTATCACACTTTAATCTCACATGTTACTTTAAGTCAAAAATACCAAACTGACTTCATTTTTTATTCATTTAATCATGTAGCTGATAAGCGTGTTGCAAATGCCCAATGCAATGTTAGCGTTTTCAAACTATGCACCCATCCATACATTTTAAATATAGTTTGTCTTGCTCAAGGTTGTGAGGGGGCTGGACGCCCATCCCAGTACGCAATGGCCCTGTCAGTCCCGGTCCGAGCCCTGTCAGTCCATCACAAGCCTAACACTCATGGACAGAAAAACACATACACCTAAAGGCAATCCGAGTATAACCTGCATGTGTTTAGTCTGTGGGTGGGAACCCAGCTGGTGCGCAACACATGATGAGGTGTGAGGTGACAGCCAGCGCTACTGAGCCTCCGTACCACCTCTATATTATCTAGCAGTAGACACAAAGTAGTCATTAAAATCTGCATTATCACAGATTTTTTTGACGTTTTACTCTGCTTAGGTTAATTTACTACTGGTGTACATTCAAAGGTTTTGCTCGGATATGATATGCTAATACTCCTTAGCTGGTATAGAAGCACGCAGAAAAACAGTAATAAAAAATGAATTTTTAATGTGTATTTATATATATATTTTTTGCGATTGTTTTGACACCCAGCAATAGCTCGTGACTTGGTATGGTTGGGCCCCTCTTCAGCTGAGTTGTGGGCATTCAATGTGTCATCTTGTTATTCTTGATAGGCAGCCAGGTGGGCAGGTGTGTCGGGTCTGTCAGTGTACAATCTGGGAAAATGCACACTCTGCAGACTGTGCTTTCATCTGGGGAGAGAGGGACCCTACAGTACATAAATATGAGTGATGTTTGTTTGTGTGTGTGCGTGCATGCATTGCATTTGTGTTTACGTTATGAGCTTTGGCGTGGTTGCCACTGCGGCACACAGCGTAAATATCCACTTGTCTTCATGATAACGCCGCCTCGTGCATAAATAACAAAGATGAGTTAACATTAATAGCCTGTGTGATTCTGGGGGGATTCTGAGGATCTATCTATCTTTTTCTTTTTTCTTTTTCACACTGTCAGGGCTCAGTGGATTGCACCTGTTTGGCAGGCTGGAGAAGTGAGGTCTCATCCCCGTCTGCAGGTGAAGGTTTAGACAGCCAGAAGTCAGAGAGTCTGGGGATTTACAAAGATGGATAGAATGAGAGGAGCTAGAGGCTCTTAACACACATTCTGGTCAAAGGAGCATTGTTTCAACGTCCGACTGCAAAACACTCACAAACACCGAAGATGAATAGCTCCGTCGCTATCAGTAAGAGCCGGGAAATCAATTCAGTGATATATGGCACCGTGTAGCTGCATGTTTTCTTATTTGCCTTGAATTCTAGTATTCTTTTATAACCCACAAATATTCTCTTTATCCTGTATTTTTTCACTTGTTTTATTACATTCTCTCCTCTGACATGTGTTTTCATATCTAGCTGCTTTCCTCTCCTCATCTCCTCATCGCTGCAAATCCATTAGTGAATGTAACGAGGGTCACACAGGGCGACCCAGATTGATAATGCAGTATGCCAGAGGCAGAGTGCTGTCACAACCGTCACTAACTTGGCTCTCCCATCCAAGGCTGTTGCCTGCTGAAACAACAGGCTGGGAGCCATATGAGTGAGACTTTATGCAGCATAGCAACAGTGTGCTGGGAGCGAGTTACTCCTCTGTCTAAGCTGATTTGACACAGTCAGGTGAAACAAGTTCTGAGTTTCGTGGGGAAGACTTTTTCTGTGCTTTTCTTTTTTCTTTTTCTCTCATGCGGTGGGTTCACCAGTGGACCTGCCTGTTCTAGGGATTCTTTCATAGATGGACACTCGCTGTGAAGTGATTTCAGAAATTCTTCCAATGTATTTTTTATTCATACACCACCTTTCTCCGATTCTGTCTTTCAATCATGAGCTGTGACTTTTGAACACAGAAAAAAGTGGTGATCTTACGAAGGAAATGGTAACTGTCATGTTAAAAACAAAATGGGTCCAGCCAACAATTTGAAGTTGAATATAATTGAAAAATGTGAAATGATAATTGCTGTTTTTCCTGAATGTGTTATACATTTTTGGTCTAATAGCCACACTAGCAATGTTGGTCATTTGGCCCACCAGTTTGGTCCAGACTGAAATATCTCCACAGATATTGGATATATTTTAATGAATTTTAGTACAGACATCCATGGTCCCAAGAGGATGTAAGCCAAGGACTTGTGTGTGTTTTTGTGTGAATTGTCTCAGCAAATATTTAATGGATTTCCATTAAATCCTAAATCATAATTACCTTGTGAGGCAGCTGGATTTGTGACATCATGTGATCTTGCAAATACATCTTCCTAAGCTTCAAGCTATGTGGTTGTGGCCGGACACACAGTGGTTGAACCAATCAGCGTCCTATGAGGAACTGCCAACCAGGAAGGGTTTGGGTCTAAATAATACATTGTGTGTTTTAGGTTGTGACAGCCAGCGAGTGAAGCAACCGTTTGATTTTAAACAACAATGGCGGCTCCACAAAACATTACTGCAGATGCGGCTAAAACCTTGTTAAGCGTTTGATTAACCAACAGGCTCCACTGGTGTTGGCGCTCCCCTACTGTTGATCTGACCAGCTGAAGTTACAGCAGTTCTTGATAGACAGTGATAGACATCACCTGCCAAGTAATTTTTGAAAGTGCATGCTCATTTTAGCAGCGCCTTTCAAAATGGTTCTGTTTAACAAACCATCATCGTTTGATCTAACTTCCTGTCCATTTTGTTGTAAGCAATCCTCTCCCTCCTCTCTTTAATAAAAGTGGATCAGTAATCGCCAGGCAAAGCAGCAAAAAGGAGGATCCTGCTCTCTGCAGGTGTTCGAGCAGACAGGACCACCTTTTTATGGAGTTCTCTCTCCTGATTGGATAAAGTGGGCAGGGATATTAAAAAAATTCACTTTTACTGCATGAGGAGGGGAGGGAGAGACATGGGTTACTGACCAGACACGCTTTAACAGTGATTACTGTTGGAATGTTGAGCTATTTAACACTGATTAAAAAAACAAAAAACATCACTTATAGCAGCTTTAATTAAATTTGCAATTAAGGTCCCCAGAGGATGATTTCTAATGAGTGGTCTCCTGACTTTTTATCCAGTACTACTAGCAAGTTGACCTTTTTGTTTCAGAGTCAGTTCTCTTGAAAACAACAAGATGGATTCCCATAAGGCTGCAAAATATACTATTTCAGCATTGACACTGCAAATGTACGCATGCGCAAAAGTCACATCGCAGTCATTTCCATGACTAATCCACAACAGAAGTCTGATATTACATAATTTAGTCTGATTTATGGGTTCTTGGATACAATCGAGTTTGTTGGTTGTGAGCGACATGCAGGCTCTGCATGCATAGCGAACCACCCTTCACAATCATTCTTGATCAAGTTACCAAACACAGCAGGGCTGGCTTTGGTTGTTTGATAAAATGAACTCCTCTACAAAATCAGCATTTTAGAATGATTAATTCTTTTTACATCGAGCTATTGAAGTAATCTGCTGAAAATCCCTGTATTCAATCATATATATTGCAGAAAACCCACGTATCACAATGACAGTTTTTTTTTCAATATCATCAAGCTCTAGATTGCAATGAACTTTGATACATACATTTAAAGATCAACCGGAAATCATAAAGATAAGATATCATGTAGTCCACTTGGATTTGGTTTATACAGAAGCCCTAAAGGGCCATGCATTCATACATTTTATTTCCTCCATTTTCCCGTGATAACGAGTTAATTTCATTTGTTTATCTCGAGATTTCGAGATCTCGAGATAACGAAACTTTGTTTTCCCATTATCTCAGGAAAACGGCAGTTGTTATTTCGAGATAATAACTCGAGATCTCGAGAAAACAAATGAAATTAACTCGTTATCACGGAAGAAAAGAGGAAATAAAATGTATGAATGCATGGCCCTTTAGGGCTTCCGTAGGTTTATGATTTGGTAAATACCTCCAAAACTAATGATATTCCAATCAACCTTACCTGGACTTTGTGTTCAGTGCTAATGTTAGCATGTTAACGCACTGAACCAAGAAAGATGAACATAGCAGATGTTGCTTCACCTGCTGAACATTAGTATGTTAGTGCTATCATTGTGACCTAGTTACCATGCTAACATTAGCATTCAGCTCAAAGCGCTGCTGTGTCTGAGTTCAGCCTCACAGAGCCGCTAGCATGGCTGTAAACCATTTTTAGACTTTGTTCCATTAAGTGCAATGACTGTGTCTCCCTGCAGCAAACAACGCTATAGTAGTTCACAATGGGTTATATAATGTCGCATTTTATCATCAATAAATCATCACATTCATTTTGAGACGCTTCTATAATTAACACATACAAACAAGGTAATCTCCAAGAAGAAACTGGGTCCCACAGGGTCAGCTATAGGGGAGGAAGCTACTGGAGCGCTTCATGACAAAATGAGGTTGCGTTATTGCACAAAAAAGAAAAAGATCGCTTGCTTTTCGAGCACCTTATGACAAGAAGCAACAGGGTTTATAGAGCTCACGAGCATCAAGTAAGTAGCCTGAGATAGAAACTACCAATTATCTTGACCCCGGTCAATTAACTCAATGCTCGTACGGCAATTAAGATAGCAAAATGAATCTTCACTAACATTCTGACACTTAGCACGTAGCATCCTCAGATGAACGACTCATGGCTGTCTGGATATTAGATGATGCTGTGATAAGAAAAGCAGACCATCGAGCTTATGTGTTCTTTCTCTCCTGTCACACATTTGACTACAGCGTCGCACAAGTGACAGAGGGGACTCTGCCAGTATGTAGAGATGAATGTTTTCTGCCTCTGCACATGGCCTGATCTGTCTTGCTTCAGCCCCTCTTACATCATGGCACGTGCCCCCGGGCTTTCTCTCTACAGAGCAGGCGTTCTGTATTTAGAGCCTGATTTATACACAAACACACATACCACTGGGAAAGGAGCAATGAGTGTTCTTTTCCCCTGCCGCAATTGCCAGCAATATAATCATCTTCCCACACTTCAATGTGCCTTTAAGGATAGCATTCAGAGACAACGGGACTAAAAAAGATCTCATGAAAGCAAACAGTAATTTAAAAGGCGTGAGTGAATGGAAAAAACGGCGAGATGGATGGTTTGAAATATTCTGAATCCAGTCAATTCAAGCTAATCGAATAACCAAAAGAAGCGGTATTTGTTCTGTTTTTCTTTCTCCAGGTCCATGTTGCCATTCTAATCTCCCATCTTTTCTTCTTCTCTGCATGGTGTGTAAGATTCGCCGCTGAGCTCAATGGGCACCCTGCAGGTTGTGTGAATAGTGAGCTGATCCCGAAGAGGGATCCACCTGGTACAATGAAAAAGGAGACACAAAAAACAATTCTCACTTGTGTTTTTTCTCTACCTGTGTCTCTCTCTGTCTTTGTTCTCAGGTTGTTAGAGAGCTCCATGCTCAACGCAGAAGTGAAAGAGGGAGAGATTCTGCCTCCTACCATTCAGAGGCTGATGAAAGGATACAACAAGTACCTCAGGCCTTTCTTTGACAGTAAGGAAACTGCCGACACATGCAGCCATGGAAATGACAGAGAACTCAAGGGAAATGTGTTTGACAGAGAATGAGAGGGGTTCATATTCCAATGTTGTGCTTACATCTCCCTTCTGAGTAATATACACTGACAAAAAGGCATTTAAATGTACTGCACATGTATATTATAATTTGAGATGAAGTCAAATTTATCTTTGAAATGGGTTTATTCCATAATTACCTTGGATGTTATGGAAATACATAACACTGATATGCGGCCTGTAGAAGGGTGCATGATATATTTAAGTTCTAATATCTATATGATTCTAAATATACATTGTTGTTGGTGGATTAACCAAGATCACAGCTGCTAATACATGTTGAAAGTTATTTTCTGATTTCCAGCAGGCGCCTAGAGAAACAAAGCCTACCTCAGCGAACGCTTTCAAAGGAAGCATGTTATGTCATTCCTCACAAATCCCTCTCTCGCGTTATTGTCCTGGGATCCGGGAATCCGTCACAATGGGATTATGGTTTGTTCACTCGCTGTTTGATCTGTAATAACACGTCGGACTTTACCAAGGCGAATGCTATTCAGCACAAGCACGAGTCCTCCCGCCTAGGAACACACGTTTGGCGCACGCTGATGGTAAAAGCAGTGGTAAAGCGAGAGAAGCATCTCCACACACCCACACACGTATTAGCATTACCAGCACTGTAGTCTCAATCACAGGAAGTAAGCTGTTGATGTAAGCCTGCCATTGGCCGATTATTTCAGTAGGCATTCTCCTTCCTTTCTGCTTTCTGTGTGTTACCCTTCAAAGTCCCCATTGCTTTTTAAAAAATAAAAACAAAAACCTCCGAGCAACCTACACCCACACAGCAAAATTTACATATCAATATCTCAGCCTCAACTGCTTGACTATAGCTCGCCCTACTTTGGCCCAGAACCAAGGCGTATGGGCGCCAGTGGTCTGGTTACCACATCTGGACCACCTGTGCTCATTGTTGTATTTGGGCCAAGTGAAACCAATTTTGCAATGTGGGACTCTGAAAATGGCAAATTTGATGAAGGTTTGGAGAGAGACAGAGCGCTCATGTGAACTAGTGAGTAAGAGGGAGTGTGTGAAAATCAACAGAAGTGTCCACTGATATGAAAACTTTCCTTGATCATGAAGCCTAAGGTTACTCTACAGTTCTTTGGTTTATCAATCAAGCTTATGAACTTGACTGCAGACTGGAGGCTCTGTAAATGGTTTCATTATATATACACATGTCACCTCTATGAAACGTCTGTATCCTCACTGTGCTGAATTATTATAAATCATGAGGCTGTTTATGTCTGGCATTAGCATATGTCTTTGATGATCCGATCACAAGGGGACAGCTCATCACTTCACACCTAGCGTTAGGCGCCTGGCCATGCATCTGGAGTGACCACTTTTGATCGCGTGCCACTTTCCTGCCCTATATCCAAATAAAAACGAACTGACACTATGCTTTGTACAGAAAGGGAGAAAGAACCTAATGTTTAACACCTGCAGAATATTCAGCAGGCCCAAATAATTAAGAATTTGTCACATTTCACAGAGTTTATAAAGCTTCCCCTAACTCGACTGGTGTTATATTATTATTATTATTATTATTATATTATCCCGGCCATTCAAATTAATACAAAAAACATCAATGTGGCACATCATTTACAATGACGTCATTATATAGACTGACCGTCAACACCCCCAACTGTTACTGACTTCTCACGTCCCTGCCTGTTTAGTTCTTTTCCTGGGATTTAGCAATTTTAATGCCAGAGCTCACCTCCCATGTGCAAATGTTCCACCGAAACTAATGTACTCCCTGACACTATTTTGCAAGGGTACAGTCTCTGTATCCCGAGCTTAGTGCCCCCTAAGACGACTGTCATTGGTTTAAAGAAATACAAACATTCTGGAGTGTTTTCCTCCTGCAGCAGAATGATAGTTGGTTCAGCCAGACCTTACTTGCGCACTCCTCTCCAATGTTGTGCTTTGTATTTTCATGCCATTTCTAAGCCACACATACAGTATGAGCTAAAATATTTTGGTTCGAGGTACAGGGTGTCACCGCTCGTAAATATCATCCTCTGGCCAGACAGCCCCAGGCACAGCCAGTAGGTTGGCTCAATACAGTCTGACTGGGCATTTTTTGAAGCGGATTGCCCCCTCACTCCAAACTTCATCATTATTTTTAATGCTCAAGTAACCTTAAAGGATTAGTTTGACCCTTTGGGTAATATACTTATTTGCTTTCTTGTTAAGAATTGCTGGAGAGGATTATTACCACTCTATATGTTTGTAGGCTACTTATAAAGCTACGGTCAGCAGATGGTTAGTGTAGCATAAAAACTGCCCGACTCTGTCCAAAGGTGACAAAATCAAGCTGTAAACAGACCGAAGTGTTTTGTTTTCACACTTCAGGTTTTGTACAGATTAAACAAATGAAATACAAGTTATCAAGTGAACTGGCAGGGGGATTTTGTTGCCTTCAGCAGGCCTTAAGCAAGACAATCTTTGCCTTTATGCTAGGTTACGCTAACTGACTGCTAGTGGTAGCTTATATTTACCATACACACATGAGAGTTGTATCGATCTTCACATCTAACTCTCTGTCAAAACTCGAATAAGCATTTTCTCTGAAAAGCTCACCTATCCCTTTCAAGTGAAACTGCAGTGAAACTATCAGCCAAATGTCATCATATTTTTAGTTTTATGAATTTTTCATTTTTTCTTCACAGGACTTTGCCCACGCAGCAACAGTAGGCACACACAAAGACTCAGACAGTATCTGCAATATGACAACAGGCTCATTAATCTCTCTCAAAGAAATGAAGATTGATAAGTGAGAGGAAAGGAGAATGGGAAGATGAAACGTAGGAGAGCAGCAGAATTACCCCTCTTTGATGGTGAATCAGGGAGAACTAATTCCCTCAAGGAGGTTCACACTCGACAGACTGCAGCTGTTGATGTGCTGGCAATGTGGGGTCTTTTTAAATATGCTGTCCTTCGATAACCTTTAATTACACAACACTATGCTTTATTATACAACCTTATATCCATATGCCTCCTCAAAACACCCTGTTACGTCATATAACTAGGACACGTGTATGCATTAACACTCAGAGACAACCATTAAAGCATAAGTGTAGTGAAATGATGGGGATTATACATTGTTAAACATACAACAGATGACAGGTCCAGCTGTTTATTAATGGTGTCTTCTTTGTTTCTAGATGGTCCTGTAACAGTGGGTATGAGTCTGGACATTGCCAGCATTGACACCATCTCAGAGATCAACATGGTAAGACGATATGTTTATGCTCTACTGACAGTGTCGGGAAGAAAAACTCAAAATTTGAGTGGATACTGCACAGAGAGTGGAGCCTGGTTAAACATAGAGACAACTCCTTGGCTCCGTAAGCCATCCTCCCCTTAATGGTGTTGCACTCAAATGTGTCCCGACGGCTTTGTTGACCCACGTTGTCAGGAAATATGAAAACATATTTTTTCTGCATGGCAAAAAGATGCAAAGCAACAGAATAAATGTTGTATTCTACGTATGAGCTTTTTAGGGAAAATAATATACCCAAATATTGCTCCTTTGTATTCACCAACATTTTGATTAGTAACTGTAATTTAATTATTTTTTTCTCTGTAACTGTAACGAATCACAGTTCACATTCATTTTGTGATTTGACAGTGGTGTAAGGTGGTAACGATGTGCAGGGTGTTATGCCCTATTGCTCGTTATTTATGAAGCACACACACACACACACACACACACACACACACACACACACACACACACACACAGGCTCTGAGAGCAGGGGAGCTGTCCACTCACTGTGGTGCTGAAATGGCTGCTGACTTTAAAGGTGCACCATGTAGTTTTGGGGAAACCAATTTAATCAGAAGAGAACGATCTTATCCTATTGACTGATATTTTCTGCAGGAAAACTTTACTTGAATGACTGAATGGAGTGAATACACAAACTGACCTTAAAGGACAACACAATTTCATATTGTTTTACTTTGTTTATATTTGGCAGACTCTGCCACCTTTCTAGCCTCAAACAGTGTTCTGGGGACCTTATTTTCCTCTGAGAACAGCTTGTTTATTCAGTTATGGAAAAAATAAATATTTCTGAGTTTGTATTATTACCTCATTAATATTGTAAATATTAAAATTCTGAGTCTGAATCTACATAGTGCCCCTTAAACAAAAGGCATTAACCTCAAGAGTGCACTCCTGTTCGATATAGAGGCTAGAGATTATAGTAAAATGAAGCTATGGCACATGACTAGAAAGAAGAGAGCTGCAATATTTAAAAGCAATAAACATCAATGATGGTTTTACTGCACTACAAACAGCCTTATTTCTGCCATATCCCACACAGTATCTTAGTACTGCTGTCAACATGTGGTTAGTCAACAACAGGGCCTGGACTTAACAGTGTACTCCACATAGTCTACAATACCTGCTGCATGTTTGTCGACACACCACTGAGGGCAGCGGTGTAGATGCTGAGGCCAGCTGAACTGCTGTGTTACTGCTAGGACGAGGGCCGTCTGTGGACTGTTTGTACAGAAACTCGCAGGAATCCAATTTAGGGAGCGTTGCTACCTTCTCCTCCGGTTCTTTCCTGTCCTCTTTTCTTACAATCACTTTTATGTTTGAATGGCATGACTGCTGCCTTGCAGGTGTGCTCAGCTTGTCATTCCAGACAGACATTGCGCTTCAATATAATAGGAGTCTTGTTATTTGTCACATGATCAAATTGACTTAACATTGACAACAAGTTACAATACCCAGCAATCATCATTGCATCTGTATATGACAATATTATATTATACAATATATTATAGTATTAAATTATAGTTTATATAGAAAATGTAAAAAAAAAAACTATTTAGTGTTGAGTCTTCTTGGACCACAGACATGTTTCTGAGTCAGTAATAAAACATGCCCACAGAAAGCTGGCTCATCACCAAACAAGGCTCACTCGTGCCACGGGCCCCAGTTGCTCTGCCTGCACTGTCTATAATTATGCCACTGTAATTTAATTACATAATGCTGTTAGATGTAACTAGTTACTTCCCAACACTGCCTACTAATTAAAGCAATTTGACAACAAACCCCGAACTGTTCAAGTAATTAAGTGTAGCATGCAGTTGTTCAGTTTACGGCTCGGTGAGTTTACTAATGTCCTGTTAACCTTACTCAACCCTTTCAACCTGAGGCCAAAAATGTTGTTTTTGCCCTCAAACTCTCGTGCTAGTTTCAAATATGGATGCATTACACGTTTTCACAATAAAAGAGAACATTTGATGTGAATAATTGCAGTCGATGTCTTCTTAAAAAAAAAAAAATTTAATCAGTGACATCTGTGATGGCGTTACTACAGCATTAAAACCACTAACAGGCAAAAATTGATCAAGTTTAACAACAAATGTTGGGTTAAAGCTGACTTAGCTTTGCCACATGTCAAACTATGTCACCCACTCTTTTCAACTTATAGGGGTCAAGTGTCAGCACCTACAATGTGAATTATTTAAGAGATAATAATCAATCAGAACTGAAATGATTAGTCGATTGGTTAATATGCTGAAAATCTGCAACAATTTTAATAATCAATCAGTCAGTGGGATCATGGGAGTTGTTGGCTTCATTGATAAAACATCCACCATGCCTGGTGAAACTCAATCAACGTAACTTGAGATCAAAACTATAACAAAGGTCCAGTCATTTTTAGACATTTTAACTTCAGTTTTCCAGTTTCTGAAAGGTGAATACTTGTCAGCTGTCTTTATCTTCTATGACAGAAATCTGAATATCTCTTGAACAAAACAAGCAATTTGAAGACATCAACCAAAGCTCTGAGTACCAATCGACTAATTCACCAAATACTTGGTATATTGGTCGATAAGGAACATTTACAGCAGTATCATCATTTGATGACACATGCAGCTATTTACAATAGCAATAGTAAACTTGAGCTT
The DNA here is from genome assembly GCF_040436345.1 of Pagrus major. NCBI lineage: Eukaryota > Metazoa > Chordata > Actinopteri > Spariformes > Sparidae > Pagrus > Pagrus major. Next base: position 16,469,106 of record NC_133229.1, on the reverse strand, counting down.
CTTCCCCCAATTTGGGAGAGTGAGACACAACCAAAGCTGATCTCCATAACAACAGACAAGAAGAGATTACAGCAAAGCATGGTAGTTAACTGTGCTTATTTGTAACTGGACTATTGACATGTTGATTGACAGCGAGATGCACCTGTCAGTTCATGGATAAGCCTCACTTAACAGTGGACTGATAGAGTTAATCCTTCTGGGACTCAACATGTCTGGCGAGGACACTGCACTCACATGATGCCACGCGACAGAGGAAATTGATTACATGGCTCCACGTGATGTGACATCAGGACTTTTAGAATGGATGTCCTGCACAAAATATGTTCAGTGTCCTAAAAGACCAGAATGGACTTGCTGACTTGAAGCAGTGTTGTGGATTACTGTTGCTTCAGGCACAGAGGGGCTCAGGGACCTGACACCATCAATACCCAACAATGCAAAGAAAGCCACATGCTGACTAGCTTGTTTTGCAAAAAAAACCCTCACTTGTACTGTATGTCAGCATGTTATTGACATGCTTATTAAAGTACTCCATTAGCTGTGTTTTGACCTTTGATCCCCAATCCTGCAGGACTATACTGCCACCATATTCCTCCGTCAGCGCTGGACGGACGAGCGCCTGGTGTTCGAGGGCAACAAGAGCCTGAGCCTCGACGGGCGGCTAGTGGAGCTGCTCTGGGTCCCCGACACCTTCATCGTCGACTCCAAGAAGTCCTTCCTGCATGACATCACCGTGGAGAACAGGCTGATCCGCATCTTCCCCAACGGGACCGTCCTTTACGCGCTGAGGTTGGATAACAAACAAGCCTGTTGGTTTATTGGTTGTGTTTGTGTTTTTTTTTTTATTTTTTGCTCCGACAGACAATGAAAAGTAGGCCAGGCAATGGGGAAGAAATTGGCTGAGGGAGGAAGCGTGGGTTGAATTTGAGATAATGTGATTGCACAGAAAGGAGTTGTGTCAATTCTATTACTTGGGTATTGGACTGTATGAGTACAGGAGCATACGATCTGTCAATGGGAAGAGCTGTGGGCTATCGAGGCCACACAAGTCCCGTTAGCACCTTTTCCAGCGTTTATTGCTCTGTGTGCAAGGGCTTAACATCTGACGAGCTCTTGGCAAGCTCCTGGAACGTGCCTTGGCTTTTTGATTAGATACCGGGCCAAGCAGACAGGTTATAGATAGAAAGGTTATGGATGATCCAGTCAGCGAATTTGTTCAGCTCTTTTAAGCCTGTCATGATGGGATTTACACATCCTACAGTTTTAGTGTCAAACGCTTTAACCTCAGCCTGTCTATGGATTGTATAAGAGCTGTCCGGGCCCTGATTTGACTCCACTGACTCAATGCTTCGTCGTGCTGAACTTCTTTTCACGCATACATTTTGGTCGTGGCTACACGTGTTCTGGTTACACAATGAGAGAAACAAACATCACATGGGAGACATTCTCACTGTTCTAATGGCAGATTTGTAACTATCATGGGGGGGAAACATGCGTGGGTGTCATGTTATAGTAAATTGGGTTGGGTATTCAGGCTCAGGCCGCACAGTTGATTATGTCCCTATACATTCGTCTGTGAATTTTTATTTTTAACGAGAGTACGACATTGTTATGTGAACAGTATGACTGGATTTGTTGATTCGTGCTGTTTTGAATGTCTTCATGGACCTTTGCCTCCATGCGGAGAACAGCACAGTGTAGTTTCTTGGCTCTAACCCTGACAGAGGAGATATGGAGGAGGGGAGCGAGTCACAGTCAGAGAGCAGGACTAGTGAGGGTAAAACAAGCCAGAGGAGATGGTCAGGAGAGGGACAGCCACCTCAGGGATTTGGTGCTGTGAAGAACTACAGAGTGGTGTGAGAAATGTGAGGTGTGGAAGGAAACGGACAGCTGTGGTAAATGTTTCAATGATGCGCCGCGGGGAATACATGAGAAAGCACTGAGGTCATTGGAGCTAAAGGTTGAGCAGCTAGGAGGGAAGATTCAATTAGAATTACTGTATGCTAGTTTTATGGTTCAGGAGGGTGAAGTTCATATTTCAGATGAAAATATAATGAAGTCCGAAATCAGAAATCCAAGTTTGAGTACAGTAATGAACCAGAGATGCCTGTCAGAGAAAGACTCATATAAATTGGTGTCACAGTTAAGGTACATGGTAGACTGCACATGTGGTTTATCTAAGGGTCTAACTCCATTTTCCATTTTTAAGTCAATGTGCTTCAGCTTAGTGGTGTATAGAAATGTACAGGTCTGCAAATTTCATGGTATGTAGGTGGTAATTTTCAATGGTTTAGGTTGTCATTGTGGTAATTTTGGGGATAATCTCAAAGGAATTTCAAATAAGTTGCTTTGTGATTACCACCTACATACTATGACATTTCCGGACCTGTAATATGAAATAGAGCCCGACCACATATGCAGTTTTTGGGGGGCAATGCCAATACTGATATTAGGGAGTAAAAACGTCAGATATTGATATATCGGCCAACATACACACATTTTTGGCATTTGATCCCTCAAATGCCGTTATCAACCACTTGTGAGAAAGATATGTAGCAGAGGCAGGATATGTTACAGTTTAACCTTAACTTAAGATTCTTAAGTGCTGACTGCAGCAACTCTTAACTGTTGGGAAATACAATTATGTCGACAGCCAATAGAGACCTCCAGAGATGATGTGTCATGGCTGCAACACATCAATCGTCAGAACACACCCTGTCATGATTCAGACTATCCATCATTCGCTGTATCAAACATTTCCGTGACCCAACATATTGATGCTTGCAAGAGGGAAAACGTATAGAAGAGACTGCGTTTCCTCTACAGTTATGTTGACGATAGAAATGTATGCAATGTGGGATAACCTGCTGCCACATAGTGCAGAAACAAGTGATAGGGGGGCGGAGTGGCTGTGACGGAGACACCACTCACCCTGTTAATAGACATTGTAGCATCAAAATGATTTTGAAGCTGGTATTTTAATGTAAAAAAATTACATAATGTTGCTTTAAAGAAATATATAGCAGCCATTTAATGATTTTAATATGTGGAGGTCTATAAAATGTTTCTATATGAATCAAATACGTCTTTCATTGTTTCTGTTTTTCCAAAGTACAGAGCTTGATCTAATTTTGTTTTATTAAATTATTATTGGCAAGCGTATATCCTTTTCATGTGCTATGTCTTTCATATATACATAGCCTTCAAACAACTTTTACAACAACATGTGAGCAACATCAAGGAGCATTCATGCATGCTACTTATTCTTAATTGAAAGACCAAAGTTGCATCATTCTTTTGCCCTTAAGACAAATTTACGATGTGAGAGGCTCTCATAAAGGCTGGTCCAGATTAACAGCATGACAACAATGCAAAGAAAACCCTTCATTATTCTTTAGCAAGTGCTCTTCATGTGCCATAGAGGATTCAATTAATGGATTTCATATACATCAAAAACCATGTCAGCTGAGAGAACAGGGAAATAACTCATAAATCTTCTCTGTTGTTTGTTTGGTCTGAGTTGCAAACTCTGCGCCACTGTTAAAAAAGACAAATACTGCAGGTATCCTCTTTTCCCTTTCAATAACAATACTTCTGTTTTTTTAGGATTACCACCACCGTGGCGTGCAACATGGATCTGACCAAATATCCCATGGACAAGCAGACCTGCACGTTACAACTGGAGAGCTGTAAGGACACCTCATACTCAATAAAGAAAATGTGAAGTATGCAGCTTCAAGCTGTGGCACAGAGTTGGTGGGTGGGCGGGATGTCAAGTGAATGTGATCAAACCAAAGGATCAAACAGATCACACACTCTCATCTTCTAAACTGCTGGGGTGTGTATGTGCCTGTGTGTGAGTGTGTGTAAGACTACATGCTTAAGTCACACAGCAGACAGAAATTGCAGGGGCAATTCAGATCACGATGGAGTATTCTCCTGTGTGTCCCTCATTAATGACTGTTATGAAAGCAAAGATGAAGCTGGAAGATGACTTGTGAAAATCTCTTAAAGGGATAGTTTGCCAAATGACTCTCTTGTTCGGATTTAGATGAGGGGATTAATAACACTCTGTTTGTCTGAAGCTAGACGCAGGAGACCATCAGCTTAGCCTGTTAACTCGGCTTTGTTAGCTTACCTTATTATTTAGATTTAAATCAGGGATGAACAGCTGGCCTGACTCACTCCACAGCTCAAAAATCAACCTACTAAGACCTTGAAATCGTACTAATTAACACGTTACATCTTGTTTGTTTAGTCCATACAAATGTAAACAAAGTTGTCCTACCAATCCCAGCACAACAGAGTGAGACAAAACAAATATAATATAAAGCTTCAGTCCTTTATTCTTATAGTCCTCAAAAACTAATTGTACCTCCAAAAGTTCACTTCATGTAAAAGAAAACAATATATCGTCAAACAGTTGGTTGGAACTAAGATCCCGCCTCTCACTGGGCTGACAGACAGTCATACTTTAGGATAACGGGGTAGCACTTGGAGTGGCCAATCAGATTCCAGGGGTGGCCATTGGCAGGGTCAGTTTGTGTCAAACATGAGGATGCATATGCACATGTGCACCAGCTGTTGGCAATAGTAACACAATTAAACACAGAAATGCGCCAGCAAAATGTAGGGAAAAAGAAGACTTCCAGCAAACAAACATAGATGTAAACACTGTATGAGATAATCTTTGGAAATTAAAAAAAAATGGCTTTGTTTGTTATGGCAGGAAATGCACCTGAACACTGTTGATTTGGTGTTTTGATGAAAAACCAAACCCAACATTTGTTTGTTTACAACAAAAGTCCACATGGCACCTTTAATGCTCAGATGTGAGGGTGCATTTAAACCCTTTTCTAAGCTCCTTTCCACAAATGGACTTACATTTTCCCTAGTGCTTTTCTCTACCGACCACTCAAAGCGCTACTCTAGACTCAATCATTTACACACACTCACACACTGGCACCATCAGGAGCAGTTTGGGATTTAGTATATTGCCCAAGGATACTTCAGTGTGGGATATGTGAATCAAACCAACGACCTTTGAGTTGGACGACCCCACTCTACCTCCTGATCCAGAGCCGCCCACTCGAACTACTCCTCTACTGATCCAAATATGCTTTTTATAGCAGCCATTCACCACAAGCCCTTAGGCATCCTATTCTTTTGTCAGTCCTGCCCCTGATAGAAGCCCACCTAATTTTACAAATCCTTTAAACTCATATTAATATGCTCTGCCAGGAGGCTTAAAACATTGTTCACTTGTGAAGAGTTCTGAAACATATTCCTGTAATATAAGGGCAAGATTTGCCAAATTTTGACACATTTTTAATGGTTTAAAGTTGAAATGCGGTGGCAGTTTGTGTATAATTGAAGCAAATTGTTATTAAGATTAAATAACAGGAAAAGACGGATTTTTTGGCTCTGAATGAGATGGGAGGAAGAAAAAGCCCCTCACGCCTCTCTCAGCCTCCCTCGCTCCTCTGCCTCCTTTGCTTTACACCTCGCTTTTCCTCTGTGCTATTTAATGACAGCCAGCCAGGCTAAGCTAAGTCTGATCCCTGCCAGAAGCCCACCAGGACCTTAGTGCCAAATAAAACATTTAACGGCAGCTCCAGTCCCACTTAGCAGACAAAAAGACATCTGGAGGTTAAAGTTAGGTAACTGAGAAGATGATGGATCCTTCCTCCGCTGCTTCAATAATTCCAGCCTAAATATCTGCCTCTCTCTCTCTCTCTCTGTGTCTCTCTTTCCCACAATCTCTCTCTCTCATCCTGTCGCTCTATCTCTGCTGTTTTCCTCTCTGTCACTCTCTCCACTCCTTCAATCTCCATCTCCCTCTTGCTCTGTCTCTCTGCCTCTTTATGAAGTTGTATATTCAAGGATTCATTCCTTTTAATGCGGTGCCAAAAGTGGATCATCTGCACAGGAGGGAAGCTTAAAGAGTGCGGCGTTGTGGGAGGTTGCTGGGTGTTAAGATCGGGAATGCGGTAAAATATTAAGTGCGTTCCGACCACAGAAAGAGTCAGTGACAGTCTTTTGTGATATTCAGTGGTGGCCCTTTTAAAAAACTCTTTGATTGTTGGATGTGACTACTTGTTTTCAAGGGGGCACAGGGCAGCGGAAGGTTGAACGTACCCCCATGTTACTAATTTCCATGCTATTGCACAGCATGTCACTACCCATTTGTCTCTCTAACTTGTACAGTAATGTCAGGGCTTCAGGTCAGGAAAATAATGAGTACTTCTAGTCAGATAATTACAATGAGAGAGGAAACAGTGAATTTACAGGACCTTTAAGTCACCACTGCCCTTCATTAGGGGACTTTGCTCCCAGCATCATGGCTCACATTGGTCAATAAAACATGACTCTGTGTGGGTTTAAACGGGAAGAGCAACAGCAAATTAATGAGCATTTCATGTGCAACAGTCTGCAGAGATGTACTCCAGCTTCAGCCGACTGCACTTCCTCTGACTTTTCTTATTCTCTTGCTCCCTCTGCAGACAAATTAGAAGAATACACCCAAAGAGATTTTCCCTTTCTAATAAGCGCTTCCTCAATGAATGTCACCATAGGAGCCACATCAGTTCTTATTAATTAATATCGTTATTGTTACATGGTGCTTTCGAAAGCACTGCCACACGTAGCCGTGGGATCTTCGGCCATATTAATAGTGCATGCCATCTTATTACATGTTTTATTAGGTTTATCAAGGCTCTCCAGGGCCGAGTGCAATATGCATGATTAGTCTGTTATGGAGGGAGTAAAGCTCTACATCAGCGCTTTTTTGTATCGCCTATGAAGACGTAAATAAACACCACGAATGCATTTCCATTAGCGACTCCTGTCACATGTCAGTGTGTCAAACTGCGTTAGAGTGAATAATGGGACTATATTGTGTTGCCGCTGTGACAGCAATAACATACATGAAACATTAACATTGTATTTTAAAGCCAGGTTGTTGTAGGTACATACTATGTTGAAATTGTGTTGATTTAAAGGCAGGCGTGCTTGAGTGTTGCACTTCATACCCATTTGCCTCTCAGGGGGTAACGTGACGTCTTAAAGTAGCTTTTCTAAGGTGTTTTCAAATTCCCTTTAGCGCTTGCCAAGTGTTTCTCTTGTGCTGGTATTTAGCATCAGAGGGTATTTACCACCCACGATGGGTTGCAATCCCAAACAACTCAACCATAAGAGGATCAGGCTTTAGCGTAGCTTGAGCAATTAACATTCCCAGCTGTTCCCACCACAGCTACTTTGAAGTTTAGTGAAAACTACTAATGTACTGTTTCTGTGTCTTCATCATCACCATCATTACCATCATCGTCATCACCATCATCACCATCATCATCATCATTATCACAGCGAGGCTGATGTGTAATGCACTTGTCATATTTCCACCTCCCCAAGCATTGAAAGTTCCAGAAGGAAATGTAAAGGGCTGTGTTTTACCCACTCTATAACACTGACATATTATCGGCTGACAAGTAAATGTCAGATATTGCATCCAAAACTGATAATTCAGTCATGATCTATTCACCCCCATGCCGATAAGAAAGTCAGGTGAAGTTTCATAGTCTACAAAACGTTTCTGGAGCTTCACAGCATAATAACATTCTCCTAAACAGATGGGGAAACAACCAAACAAAATTATGAAATGGACCCATACAGCTCATCTGGTGTAATCCAAATCCCCACGAGCCCGGAGATTCCAAAAGGATTTGAAAAGACATTATTCACACCCTTTTTTTCTAGGCTGAAATCTTCACTGTAGCTGCTAAGCTAAAAGCATTTGCCTGCACACCGTCTGAAGTGGGTGACGAGCTCGACCATTGTAATTAATGTCTGTTCAAATTAATATGGGATCTCAGGGCTTGTGGGGATTTGGATTACACCAGTTGAGCTGTATGGGGCCATTTTATGTTTTTTTTAGGTTGTTTTGTTCTACATTTGAAAACAGTCCCCATCTGCTTCAGTTGTTCAGGAGAATGCTGCAGCACTGTTTTGTTGTGAAGCTCCAAGATGTTTTATGTGCAATGAATGGCTGAATAAAATTTTTTTTGGTGAACTGTTCCTTTAAAGAGAAACAAAACAGTCCAGTTGCAAGCCATGACACCTAAACATGAGTATAAAGCAAAGACAGTCCAGCCATTAACGGGTTTTGCGCACACAAAAAAATTGGATGATCATTTAGTGTGTGAACTTATTTTATCCTTTAATGAGAGAAGCTTTAACTTCTTTAGTGTAACCTTCCTAAGAAAGTAATTTCTCCCTTTCTCCTACAGGGGGTTACAACATCAATGATGTGATGTTCTACTGGACCAGAGGGAATGAGTCTGTCAGTGGTTTAGACACTCTACAGCTGGCTCAGTACACAGTAGAGGACCACTACACGTCTGTCTCAGAGGCTGTTTATGAAACTGGTAAGTCCTCATTGGTAGGATTTCTGATGCTCACACGTTTCTTGCTTTCAAGTAAAATGACAGACCTTTGTCCCTCTTCTCAAAGGCAATTACCCAAAGCTGGTGTTCCACTTTGAGCTGAAGAGGAGCATTCTGTACTTCATCCTAGAGACCTACGTCCCCTCCAGCCTGCTTGTTGTCCTCTCATGGGTTTCATTCTGGATCTCCCTGTCCTCTGTCCCAGCACGTATCTGTATAGGTATGGGGAAAGCAATCCTTTTTTTTCCCAGCAAAATGTGAAAATATGAGCAAATATCATACAGTATACGTTTACATTGCACCAAATCTTACCTAGGTAGTGTGTATCTCTTTATGTACTGTGAACTGTTGTTATGAGATAAAGAAGTTTCCATCAGGCAACAACAGCAGTTTTACTACTACACAGATATAAGAAACTTTAACTCTCCTTTAGTAAACATATGTTGGTTTGGCTTTGATTTTCGAGGGCTGGGAGCTGAAGGGAGCATCTTTGACACTGGTGTTACCGAGTGGGAACATCCAAAAATAGATGTTGTGTTGAATTAGATCCCCCACTACTGCAGGGGGCTCTGGGAACACTAAGTTCTTACAAAACTGACAAAACTACAACATGTCCTACTCCACGGCACACCGGATGTGTCAGTGCAGATTATCTCGGTTGCCCTTGCTTGTCTCTTTGTTGTTCTCAAAGGACACAGCAGTATTTACCTCATTGTTATTGCCAACAAAAGACCAAAACACAACAGTGAATTTAAACTATTTAACAAATATTGCAAGTGTATCCAAATATCTTACTGTAGTTGTACCAACTGTGAGATATTAATTAGCCACACAGGTGCATTTGGTGACATGTTTCTTAATTTTACTGAACGTGAGCACTGTTGGAGGTTTGAATCCTCCAAAATATGTTTTCATAAATTAAGTATTCCACGTTATAAATGAGCAACAGTCAAAGTTAAAGTTTGGAATAAAAATCCTTGGGGTTTCAAATGTAAACATCCGACTGAACAATCAAATCTCAGCTCATCTCTGCATCCATCTTTACATGGGAGGAGACACCAAGCTGAGGTAAACACCAGCTGCAACCATGTGAATCTTCTTGTCAAGCATATTGTACCTGTGTTGGATAATGAACTGGACAGCCTCTGTGCCCACATCAGTCTCCAACAGGATATAACGAACTGTAACAACCTTTGTTAAGCAAAACTTTGCAAAATCCTGATGTACACGACAGTGCCATTCAACCAAGTTACTCTTTTTCTATAAACCGAACTGACAGAACAGAGGAATCTGGCAAGAAAAAAAGTAGGCATTAGCTTCATGGTGACTAAGAAAAGATGTGGTGTGACAGTAGGGTTATTAAAGTGCTATCCCATTCCTGCTCATCTGATCTGGAGTTTTTGTCAGTCAAATGCAGACTGCACTTTCTAGCAAGGGAATTTACATCAGTCATTATCACAGAAGTCTACATCCCACCCCAGGAAAGTACAGAGAGAGTCCTTATCAGAACTTGTAAGGACTTGAACTACTCACTGATCCTGTTCTCATTGTTGCTGGAGACTTCAATCAGGCCAACCTTAAACTGGCAATAATCAAGTTTTCTTGGATTTAGAGTAATGAAGCCATCAGCTTTACACTACGGAAACAGGTCCTCTGAACAGGACCATAAGATCCTCTGAAGAGTGGTTCTTTGAGTTGAAAATACAATAGTCTGTTTGCTAGAACTTCAGGATTCCAAATAAGGGTTACTGCCTGTTACTGCCCCCCACCCCAACCCCATCATATATCTATTTTTAATGCAGGAACTGGAACTGGAACCTGACTGATTGACAGTCTCACAGACAACAACCACATAATATTCAGATGAAGCCCATTGAGGAAATATGCATTCCTGAATGGTTGATCAAAGAATCTGTAGTTTACTAGCGTGTTCTTTTGTGCCAGGAGTGACCACAGTGCTGACCATGACCACTCTGATGATGGGAGCCCGGACGTCACTGCCCAATGCCAACTGCTTCATTAAGGCCATTGATGTTTACTTGGGAATCTGCTTCAGTTTTATCTTTGGAGCGCTTATTGAGTACGCCGTGGCCCACTTCTGCACCCTCACTCATCCCGACGCACACATATACATGGTGAGACCTTCCTGGACGTATGAGTTATGGTTATTTGCTGTGGTCATTGCGTTGTTGTGGTCACAGCCATTGTGTTCATGATGCTGGTCATTGTCATTGTCATCATCACCATCGTCGTCATCTCCATCATGTCATCATGAGCAGTTTGGGGTGAGTTGAACAAGTGCTACAAGCTCTTAAATTTAGATGTGTCATGTGTTTGTTTCCATTTAAAACTCATTCTTTCTTTGGCTCTCACTCTCCTGCAGTACGGCCACCACATGCACGACTTCGACGACGAAAAGAATGGTATGGTCCACACCATCTCCAGTCACCCCAACAGGGCCAAGAGACGCAAAGATCCTGACGCAACTTCTAACACAGCTCCGGCCTCCCTAGAACTCACTGTCAGCACGTCCAGCCCCTCGGGCATTGAGCCTAACCCCGAGGCATCGCCTCCAGAGCCCACTCACTGGTGCATCACTGTTCTGATCACCATCCGCAAAGTGCTCCGCGCCATATATTGCTGTCACGTGGAGAACCCCCACCACATAGACAACTACTCCAGAGTCACCTTCCCCCTCTCTTTTGTCATGGTCAACCTGCTCTACTGGACATATTATCTGTACTTTTAGCATTTGCTTGAGTGCAGCAGAAGTTCCAGAGAGCGTAAGACAGAGAGCGTATGCAGACAAGAGGTGTATTTTACTGTATGTATGTACAGTGAGTGTTATTTAGGTGTGTTTTGAGATGAGTGTGTAAACTTTCTACATTTGGATTCATAAGCAAAGTAGCAAACTCAATATAGGGTTGATTTTGGGAAAAAGTAATGCTTATGATTACAGCTCCATTTTGGAAACATGACTGTTTGAGACCTTGAGATGAAGTGAACGTTGCTTACAGAGAAAAAAAAGTGTCCAGTCTGCATATTTTTTGCTGTAGCACTTTCGTTTTAAGTGTGTCACCGGGCAGGTTGTTACTGTCTGACACGGAGAAGATGGAGCTGTAATTTAAGGCTTTATGACAGAATTTGCTAGCATTGCTGAGGGAGAGCAAATGCCCGTTCCACTTTCGATTCTCGGTTGTGATGGATTGATCATTAATACTTTACAATTTCATTTTCCATTTCTGCCTGCAGGTACAACATTTAAGGGGAAATAGGAAAATAATGGATGGGAGAAGAGGGATGAAAAAGACAGACGAAGGAGCTGGAAAAATAGCTCAACACGGAGGTTGTGTTTAAAAACTATAAACCAGTCTTCCAAGTACAATCATTTACTTTGCAGTTGAAATCTCCCTCTTTCTTCTGTGTCCTTCCATGAGTTATTTTTAATTCACAGAGCAGTGCTGTCTCTCGTCACCTGCATTTGCTTCTTTCATTGACACTATAAATGTAGTGGCCTTTAATCCCTTCAGTTGTGTTCTGGAAATCTGGTCACAATGAACAGTTTTTAATGGAACTTGTCATCACACAAATCTGTTCTGCAGTTTCACAAGGTAGGCGACGTATGAAACACTATGAAACTTCAAAATGTTGAATAATAAATGATATGGCATAAAGATGACATCAAATTTTATATACTGTTATTATATAGTAAACTTCATGATTTTTGTTTACGTTAATGCTTATTTTTTCATGGATTTTGCTTTATTTTACAATTTTCCCCATTTTTTAAAATTTCATGTCACTTTTTATTTCATGATGCTATGCCTCTACTAGCGGGGCGCAACAGCTGCTAACAGTGACAAGTTTTTGACCAGCTAGCTTCCGTTAGCTTGAACCACAACAATGCTGAATAAGTCTTAGTCAAACAACTATCTTCTGCTGCAATTGCTCTTGTTCCCAAAATAATAAGCATATGTTACAAAAAAAATGACTTTCTTCTGCTGTAAATAAATGGTGCAAAGAACTTGGCTAATCAGGTAGGTAGGGTAGGCTGGTAGCTTGGATTATTGACTTGGCACCATACTTAGGAGCCAGTGTTAACAGTGTTAGCATGTTGGCTAACTCAGTTTTACCATTGCAGTGCTGTGATTTTAATGATGTTCCTCGCTGCGGGAAGAGTAAGAAGACAGTCTTTCTCTTTGGTTCCTTTAGCCCAGAGAAGATAGCTTGCTAGCTGGAAACACAACTCTGGCCAACAGCGGATGAGCCTGCCATGCATCGGCATCTGATTGGTAGAAAGGTAAAAAGTGACATGATGAAATGACAGAGTGACATTAAATCAAACTGACACTCAGATAAGTGTTGTTCTGAAATGAAAACAGACTTTTGAAAAATAAACAAAAAAATATACAATTTCTGTGATAAATTGAAAATAAATCTGTTATTATAAAAACAAGAATGATGAAAAACATTTCATATTAATGGGAAAAGTTTATTTCACAATGTATTGCTTCATTTCTTAATCTCACTTTATATTCATCAGATTATAATTTAGTTAATATTAAACACTTTGGGTCTCCATACTAACTGGACAGGTGTAATGTAATATAATGGTGTGGATAAACATAAACAGCAACACCTGACCTACAGGTACCATGTAACCGTGACGTATGCAGCGCTCTTGGTGTTGTTGCTGTTGGTGTTTCTCACTGTGCTTTTTGTGACGCATAAAGCAGTATTCAGACCTAGATGTGTTAGACATTGTAGAGTGATTTGAATATGAATGAAGTGGCCAAAATATTTCAGCGGGATGTCATCATCTGAGCATTATCCGAATGAAAAATTTCCTGGAAATGCTACGCTTGAGATATCAGGTCTCTTCAATTTTTTAAGGCTGTTGTCATCTTCCGCTGTGTTACTATTGAGTGTTTCAGTTCAGGTGATTCAGTATGTTTGCTACCAGTGACGTGAACCAAAGAACCAAAGATTCCAATTTGATTTTACTGTTCTCCTTGGCTTCCCTTTAGTTCCTACACTAGTAGATTTTAAGTTATTTTTCAAATGTTAATATTATGTTTATTATACATTGGATATTTCTGAACTGGCATGCAATCAATGAGCAGATGAACATGACACTTTACATTTCAGATAGAGAACTGGATTCAGTTTTAACAACAGAAATGCATGTTTATTTATTGCTGTACTCAATATTGCTGTGACATACGCTCACTCATGACATCCCATCATTAAGAGCTACCATTTGGTGTGAGTTGAACATAACGGCAAGCGAAATTATCAATATCTATTTATATTCAATTGCCTTTTAAACTGTTTATGTTCATATTTTTGCTGCATTGCCTCATGTTTTAATCTGGTTTTGAATATGTCTTCAACTACAAAACTTTTTGATTGTTCTTCTTGCCTGATGATAATAGAAGAGTAGGATTTATTTTTTCGTTTTCTGTTCTTCCTGCATGGTTATCAAGTGTAACTTTTGTTGCTAATGTTTTACTTCATTTTGATTTGGCTTATTGTGATGCTCAGCTCAGTTGAGGCTATTGAAAGGCGTAGATCTGTATCCATGATTGTTAATGATGAAACTCTGAATTGGGGTCTCGTCAGGTCCAGAAGTGCAGGAAGTTCAACCTTCTGTTCTCATTTTCAGTTATTTGAACCTTTTTCGTTGAAAGGATGAGTGATCAGTGACAGTGTTCGTTTGCCTCCGACTGAGGACGTCGGTGAGCACTGACCCATTGAAATAGTTAATGTGATAAAACACAGACTGTCAGCTTTTATACAATATAGCACCATGGCTGTAGTTTTGATAGCTACCTTCTCAGTGTATAGTACAAGAAATGAATGCCAATATGGAGCCAAAGAACCACAAGGGCAACCACTCAAGCTTCCCCGTCAGTGTGGACGCAAAAAGAACGTTCTGCCACCCAATGATGAAATTAATCCCTTCCCAAGGCTCAAGAGCATCAATTGTCCCATGGCTCCATGGTCTCAACTACTTTATCAGTGCTGGGTTGCTGTGAATGGACAGCATTATGGATGGTTACACATATTCAAGGAAGTTAATGAATTGCAGACACAAAGGCATGGAACAGAACATTATGGGCGGCATTGTCGGGGCCGTATTTGGAGCAACTTTTCAGCAACATTGGGCGACAGAAAAATGCAAAATGGCGAACATTGGACTACCCTTTCTTTCCTGTTGTGGGACGTGTCAAATAACGCCTCAAGGTGATGTTGACTACCAACCTCAGAGTCCCTAGGACATCTTCATGTGAAATGTATTTATATACTGTAGTACCACGATGATATAAGCATCAGTTTGCTTAACCTGTTGTAAATAAATAGTAACACTATGCATGTTTATTTGGTGTATGAATATGAATGATAGCAATAAAAGGTTTAACGTGTGTATTGTTGACAGTTGTTCTACATTCTACTTATTACATTATGGGAGCTGTCATATTTGTTTGTAAATAATTTAACAAAACAGTTTAAATATCTGACAGTTTCTCAAAATTTAAAGGAGACATAGTTTCATTAGTTATTTGGGGCTACTACTAGAATAAGTTTTCATGCTTTAACGTTCAAAAAACACATCAGTTGTCCAGTGCTGCAGCACTGTATTTACCCTCTGTCTGAAACGCTCTATTTTAGCTCCTGTCTCTTTAAGGCCCTCCCTCCTGAATACCCTGTCTCCTCTGATTGGTCAGCTCACACGGGCCTGAGTCAGCACCTCTAACAATATATTTTACATGCACAGGAACCTCTATAAAACACTAAAGGAAATAAATAAATAATAAATAAGTGGGAAAAAACAAACAAAGAAGCATAATAGTTAATTAGTCAATAGTTAATAGTTAATTTCAAGTGCAGAGGGTGAGACTGGCTAGCCTGCAGACATGCAAATGTGTGTGTTTGTGTGTTGCAAGTGTTCGGGCAGCAGTGTCCCAGTGGGACTGGCGGAAAATGTGAGTCTTAATTCCCTGCAGCTTCATTAGCGCTGAGTCAGCAGATTACAGAGTGAGAGGGGGATCTGAGATCATCACACAGTTCATAACCACACACACAATTACTTTTTTTTGTAAGATGAGTTGCTTTAAAGCTCTACCAAGCCACTTTGCTCTTTGGTGTATCCGAGTGGAAGCAAAGATAACTCATTTTCTAAATGACTTCATTACTTAGAAGTATGTAATTTGAGTCAAGCTTTTATTACTAAAAGAAAAACTTTTTGATGATGCTTCCAGCTCTGGAAGGATGGATTCTATGTAGCTGCTTGTATTTCTGGTCAGTCTGATTGCCGATATACTGTACAGGCATGCACACAGGTGTTATAGTCTAGGAAAAAGGACCCAAATGCAAGACACACAGAGGCAGGAAGGTAAAAGAGCAAAAATGCCAAAATGCAAGCAACAAAAGGCAGGCAAAGGAAAGATCAAGCAAAAAAACTTAAGAGAAATACAAAACCAAGACAAAGACAAACCAGAAGCCAAAGAGAACAAAGCAGGAACACAGAGGACAGAAGAGGACCAGGGAACAGGGATTGAAACACAGGAGACGAAGGAGTCATAGACAAGCCAGCAAAGGGTGAGGGAAAAACAGGCTTAAATACACAGGAATGTTGAACTGATGGAGCATGGGGAAAGGACAGGAAAAAAAACAAAGACAGGAAGTGGAAAGCAAAACACGACACACAAGGATATAATCTACAAAAGTAAACACAAAACGATTAACCAAAACCCAAACCATGGCACACAGGTCCCTGCATCCGTCAAGCTAAGCTGTATGTGCCAACACCGCAAAGCAGTGAGAAAGAGAAATAAACGAGTTTTTCTTTCATGTATGACAAAGTTTACAATATATTTAAACACGACTACCTCGACTTACATAATATAATAAAAACATAAATAAGACTCAAACAGGGATATTTGAGACAAAAGTGCACACACAGTAGTATAGAACCAGAGTAAACACTGGTTACATAACCTACATGCATCTGAATATGTTAATACCAAGGCTAAACGAAGGTCAGCTTCACAAACGGTGTAGTCAAATTAGATTTCCGTGTCTGGATGAACAGGAGTCTTGATTATGAAGATCAGACAGCCGGGCAATATAACCTCAAGTCAATACCTTTGTAGCCTCAGAGTTGAAAAGGGGGACAGAAATAATGATGCACTCCATGCATCTCCAGTCTTTATAATCCTCACACTCTAATCCTGATCCTCAACTCACTCAATCAGAAATCCCTTTATAAAGAAATCACCAGTGGGTCGTGGCACATATCAGAGGTGCTCGTTTTGACCTTCTCAAGTACTCTCTGTTGCAAATATTTGATGATCAGCTTTGATCATGATTGGACTGTCCGATGGTCAGTCAGGCTTTAAGTTTTTGATCCTGCCCTCTCAGTATGTGCAGTACTGCGTGAGGTAAATAAGCATCCTAACTTTCTTATGTTATTCTTGGACATTTTCTGAAAAAAAAATGTAGATGGAGCCCACATCCTGTATTTATTGTCAATCTCACATTTTCCAATACATGTGCAGCTGACAACACTGCAGCATATGACTCTGCTGCATCTGAATATTGAGGTTTTCTGAAGTAGCAACATTTGACATTTCAACATACAATAATATCAACACTTGCAACCACGACGCGGCCAAAGGTCCTTGCAGCTGCAGCTCTACCAGCTTGGCAGGAAACATCAGTTATCTACGTCTCACCGATTTAGTCAACAGTTGTAAAATATCACTACACTGTATATCCTTTGAGGACTGTGCGAGGATTGGATGTCAAGCGTGTGTCAAACATTTAACTGGATCACATTTAGCTCCTTTTCACTGCTACTGCACACCCACCCAAGGCTGAATGTGCAGCATAAATATCTGCACTTGTGTGCTTTGCTCCCGGCAAAACTCATATGAAGCAACATGTGCCGCTGAATGGAGGCTGGGGCATAACTCAACATTCAACATTCCTGTGTTAACCTGGGTTTCGAAACAAAACACAACAATATTTAAACAGTCATATTCTCACATTTATTAGAATTACATGCAGAACTGCAACTCAGATCCAGATTTATTTTGGATGATGCAATGAACCCAGTGATGAGGACATTCATCCATGAGAATCAAACACAAAATGTTTGGTGCTGTGGTTCCTAGAACAGAGGCTTCAGAACAAATGGAAAAAATGCGATTGTAATTTCAAATCTTTTCTGTATTTTGTCCGCATGAGTTGCTTTAATTGTTAAATTGAATGTGATAATGTGAAATCTCACGACCAATTAGCCAACCAACTTCATGCCCTGCTCTGATGCATGCAAAATAGCTGGGTTACAGTTTCCATTTGCAAAACTCCTCACCAAAATGACTTTAATCACTGTTGCATTTTCAAATAAAATGGTCATTATCGAATAATGCTGTGAAGTACTGTAGCAGCTCATTCTAATGAAAACAGAGGCGGCAGCAGCCAATTCTTCTATCTAAATGAAGTCGGAATGTGGAAGAAAATGTGCCGAATCAGTATTCAAAATGATGCAGAGTAAAAGTTTTCTCTCTTTGTTAAGCATTATCACATTTCTTGCCTTTGTGTAAATATGGATAATTAAGTGTGGAGCCACACCACAATAAACCTGACCATCCTATAAGGCAAAATGATTGATGTGATTGTACAGCATCAGTAAAGTCTTTCTGTTCTGTATCGACCACAAAGGTCTTTATTTTTTCGAGCGATTCTTACCCCAGAGATAATTTTTTAACATATTGGGGCTTCTCAGATAGTGTATCTGTACGACATTTCGGCTGTGTGCCAGTCTCAAGTGTTAGCTACGTCAGTGTGAGAACTGATCAGAGGAGTCACACTGTGAAACCTGTTACTCTCTCCACAGGACGGAGAGTCTGTTTCTGGTTTGAAGGACAATAGCACAGAGCGTTATCACAGCATCAAAACAGATTCAAGGGTGAGACCAATACGGCATTTGTCTCGGCAGAAAAGTCACACAGGAATGTGAAATAATGCGTGCAATCATTTCTCCTCACAGTCCATGGAGTATCAATAGTGGTCTAATCAAACCGACAGCAGCGGGGGGGTAGAGGCCACCAGTAATTACAATCTCAGCGAGCAGATAAATGTCGAAAGTCATTGAGATTATTGAGACAGAATTGATGAGACCTTTGGAAAGCATGCAGCAAATTGATCGTAGTATAAGTGTGTGTGCGCTTGTGGATGATGGATTCTGAAAAGATTTCCATATCACCAGTCATGAGTATGCCTGTGTGCAATAGTGGAATGTAATCAAGTATGTTTTTACCAGTATTGATACATCAGCTGATATACAGGCTTTTTTTTTTTGCAGTGATCCCTCAAATTTGATCAAACACTTGAAATGGAGGACAGATATCTTATAGTTTAACAATAAACTTCATTGTCTCAAATGTTATCAGTGCACTGAAACAGTAAATTACCCAAATTGTCTTTTTCTGCGTTAGCGGCACATATCAAGCAACATATACGCCGATACTGATATATCTGTGATAGGCCAGTGTCGGCTGGTAATATCGGCCAAAAAATTGTGTCGACCAGGCTCTACTTTTTTACTCCACCACATTTATTTGAAATCTCTAGTTACTAGTTACTTTGCTTTTTTATTAATAGAGAATATGAGTCAACTAATAAGTTATGATATATCAGTAACAGACTTTTAGTTAATGTAATTCCCTACTTAGCAGCTGCAACAGAGTGATGAATCCATATGCATCAGTAGTAATATGCCATAAAATATGATAATATATGTCTTTCTTGTATAATAAGTACTTTTACTATTGGTACTTTAAGTATATTTTGATGCTAATACTTTTGTATTTTACTTGAGTAACATTTTGAATGCTGGACTCTCACTTGTGTTTTTACACTGTTGTATTGCTACTTTTACTCAATTAAAAGCAGTGATTAAAAGTAACTGAGTACATTTACTTAAGTGCTGTACTTAAGAACAATTTTGAGGTACTAGCACTTTACTTGAGTATTTCCATTTTGTATTACTTTAAACTTCCACTGCACTGCATTTTGGAGGCAAATACTGTACATTTTACTTTAGTATAACTTTAGTTACTTTGCAGATTACAGTACATGCTACGCTGCAGTGAAAGCAGGATGTTTTTAAATGAATTTATTTTATTGGCAATCAGATTAAAAACACTGATTCTGATATTGCCGAATATCAGATCTGATAATTGGCCTGTTTGATAATCACTCGACTCATAGTATACAGTATATACAGTACATTTACTTCTACTTGTAATACTTAGTTTATTACTTTTTAATACTTCAGTACATTTGATATCAGATACTTTGAGACTTGTACTCAAGTACTATTCAGCTGGTTGAAACTTCCTCCACCACAACCTGTGTGTTTTTTCTTGCTGCCATATTGCCTGCTTGTTTTCTGTGTGTGTGTGTGTGTGTGCGTGTGTTTGTGTGTCAACAGCTTTATAAGCCATAATTAAGATCCACACAGCTGCTTTTAGTATTAATGAATAAAAGGTGTGACATGTCCATAGTCAGCTAATTCTTTAAACAGTCACACCGCAAATTTAAATCAGTAAACCGTTTAACCTTGTAGCACCATAACATGTTCTCCTGACACAGCCGGCACAGCTCCACAGTGTGCCGCTCTGTGTCACCACCAGATGGCAGTATGGAATCACATTTCGCCATCACGTTCACTGCAGTGCACAGGAGCTGCACCGTGCAACAAAACAGGAGAGCAATGAGATTCACTCACATGTTGATGCACTGAGAGAGCCTCAGCTGTTATCAGAATTTATTGACAATCCCCCTTTAGTGTTAAGCCGATTACGTGTGTGAAACTTGTGTGTGTTTCTTGTTTGGCTGTTGTTTAATTTCAGTGTTCGTCTCCTGAGGGAGCTGCAGGTTACAGTCACAGGAAGATACAAGTGGGGGAAAAAAACAATGCTCATTAAAACGAGGTTCAGCTTGGGTGATGAAATTGTTTAAGTGGATTATGGAGCTGCAGTGTTAACAAGCGACTTAATGGAGCGATGAGACTAAAAGATTGATCGACTGATTGGTTGATTTTTCTGTCTGACACTAATGTGATATTTATTTTAATATTTCACGTTATACAAAATAAATCACTGTTTAATGCAAAATGAGGTAATTCTAAATGTTCACCACTGCTGACTTGGAAGAAATATTACATTTTCTGGGCATTTGTCAACAATATGTCACAGATAGTCTGAGCTGACCACAAGTAAAATCTTTATTTTCAGCATTCTAACTGGTGTGATTGCACTCACTCTTCTTCTGTGCGTTACCTTTAACTTGAACCTTTATGCTATGAAGTACAAACCACTTATATATTGATAGGGAGGGGTGTTAGATTAGGGAAAACAGGAGAATGAGAACACAGAGTCTTAATGTAAGGAGGGCACAATGATAGCAGAATGAATAGCCATGAATTTGGTAAGGGGCCCATAGAGAATGCCTTTGCACAGGGCCCAGAATTGTATCCTACGCCCCTGTTGATAGGTTTGTAACTTTATGCTGTTTTCACGCTTTCATATCTATTGTCTATTGCTTTAAAGATTGGTGTCACTGTTCTTCTCATGACATTTTTAATGATTAAGTCTTCATTTCAATGTATTTATAACAGCTATACAGCATAAACTACAAAACTAAAACCAACCAAACAACACAATGCTCATTATTGCCCAACCCTAGACTCTGAGTTGAATTTTATCCAGTAATGTCTAGATGCCCATTCACTTCCTTTGTGTTTATAACTTGGCACCTCTACACTGTGCGAATTTCATTCACATCTCAAAATGCGTCACTGTTGGACACCAATCTACTGTATATAAGCTTTTTATGATGACATTTATAGTACAGTTTATGACAGAGCTATGGCAGTATGAGTGATATGATGTGCTTAAATCTACAGACGCCCATTAACTCCCATCGTCAAGTCAGTTTGATTTATAAAGCACCAAATCACAACAAAACTTGTGTCTTCACACTTTTTTATGTAGAGCAGGTCTGGACCATATTCTTTAATATACAGAGAGCCAACAATCCCCCGTGAGCAGGCATTTGGCAACAGTGGTGGAGGAAAAAATTGCCTTTGCCTTGTATTCATCACTAAATACCTGCATACAGTAAGTCTATTCAAGCTTGGTATTGCACAGTGATTGACAGCAAATAAGCTCATTATAATGACATGTAGTTACAGCAAGGGTGTCCATTTGTGTTGCAAACACCTGATTTTACGCAGTGTAATGGTGCTATTGTATGAGGTCAGAGCACATATTACAGCGGGGAAAAAAGCATAACGGCCCATGAAGAGTGCACAGCCAAGGCCGCTTCAGAGTCGACAACACTAATACATTCATGATGAAACACACAACACTGACCGCACAGGTAACACTCATCTATATGCATCAAATCCAGCAACTAAGATGCTAACCATAGGCTGTTGACGATGATGTACTGCATTCTGATTTTACACCATCTGTTACATAATGAACAATGACAGTTTTCCTGCACATGCTTGGTTTATTGTGTTCTGTACATATTAGGTTCTGTGTTAAAATGTGTCATTGTTCTCACCACAATCAGCTGCCAGTTTCAACTGCCGGTGCTGCTGGAGAGCAAAACCTTCTCGTTTGTCAGTTAACGTTCTTTGGTGAAAGGTATTTTTCACATTCTTAACAAATTATGCTTTCAGTTTCAAAAAGTGTCAGGGACATGTCCCCAGCTGATCCAGTGTAAATGACACCTATGGTTTTACAGTATGACTTATTATGAGCAGAACTGCTTTCAGTTTTTAAAATGAAGTATTGCTTTCTGAACAACGGTACATATGCTCATTACAGTGATTAGTTTATGAGTCACCATGAGTAATGCAAAGGAATCCCTCTCAGTCCCACTGTATTTATGATACACATATACATGGTATAAACATTCAAAATGGTCACAGTTGCCTACTAATCAGCTGTGAATAAGCTCATAAACTAGAGAATCCAAAGATAATGCCATAAAATCACATTTTTTTAATTTTGTTCCAAATATTACTGAGATTAACAAAATTGTTGGACAAAAGCTGAACAAGAATGAAAAGATATAAAGGGGATATTTTAGAAAACTAGTAAGGTGAACAAAGACAGCTGTATGTGAGTATGATATACAAATTTAGATTCAAACATAAAAGAGTAAAACTGCTAAGTAGTAAAGACTGAAGTGCCTGCTAACTGCTTTAAGCTACAGCACTTCAGCTACAAGTAGTGCCACCCACTTCTTATGAGCCATTCCATGTCAATCAGATTTCCTTGTAATTTGCAAATGTGGACCATTGGGACCATTACCCTCTAAATTAAATTTCAATCAAACCTTTTAATCACTAGCCATTCAGCTCACTATGTTTAAAACACATAACAGAGTTACCTTCACCAAGCCAGGATTGTGTTCGAGGATGTCCATGGGATACTGGTGGGACTTTCAGAGGGTCGCAGCGAGGTCAGATATAGATATTAAACATTATATAACTTTATTTAGGGTGATGCATATAAAAGTTGCAGTTACAAATGGCCAAAAAGGAACTCCTCATATTGTAAGGGCCCTGATAAGAACAAGAAGTTGAAGCCATGGTGCCTTGGCACAACACAGAGGCTGTCAACATAGACCTTTTCTGAGCACATACAGTATTTTGACTTGTCATAGCAGGAAAAGCACAGGTGTTACTAATCACATTAACGATGGCTCAGCTCCATTCAAGTGTGCCAGTAAGCCATGACAGCATGACAGTCAGCCAGCATCCACAAAATCAGGACCCTGAAACGGGAGAAGCTAAACACTGTAAGGCAGCCATCGTTCCTTTTATTATTAGCAATCAGGAGGTATTACACTGTGTTTTCCCTTCTGTGAATTGTCTAAATGTCTTCTGTGGAAAAAGCCCCTGAAGATAACATGTCGTTAATGACATCGGTTCTATTGCTTGACACCAACATTGGCTGCCACTCAAAGCAGCATTTTTAACATCACAGTACATGGTAGGTAAACATAGGTGCTACTAATCACATTAATTAAAGCTCTGTACCTGAACAGAAGAGAACCTTCATTAATGTCATTTAAAACACCCGTGTTTACCGACTACTTCATGTCAAAATGGCTGCTGTGAAAAAAAGGGCTGTTTCTGTTAGTTGAAGGGTAAAATTAAAACTGTATCGCCACACCAGAGGATCCAACTGTGGACCTCTCATCAGACCCCAGGTCCACTACTTTTACATTTATTTTCGGTCCTTTTCACTCTAATTGGAGGCCAACAACAGTGTATTCTGTGTAAAATCAACTGCTTTAAGTGAAATAAAAATCCAATAACGCCGCACAAAGAGTGAAAAGTTCAAGTATTACCGGGCATATGAATATAAAATAGAAAAATAGGAAATAGAAAAGAATGGCATTAAACTCTTACACTGATGTTAAAGTATTTCCATCACGGCTAACAGACTACAAGAAGGAATATTTTGCTAGTTTTGTGCCTTAAAAAATAAATTATGTTTCGCAGAGAAGCTCAGTCAGAGGAGATGTATCTCACCACTGCAGATCCTTAAGAAAGTGTCACATCTCATGCCGGAGGACACTGCCCACTTCCCGCTGGGGAGATCTGCAGTTGGAACATTCTCAAATACAGGGTCAGCCATCTTTGACTCTGTAAGATAAGTGACTTCTTAGCATTTCTAGTGAACATTTATCATAAATCCAGCTGGCAATAGGTCTTTTACAATTTGACTTGTTTTAAAATTAGCTTAAATTTGTCTGCTTGAAAGTTTGGATCAACTTAATCTCTCACAACTCTCAATGGGGTAATATGCATGTTCACACCCCTGCAACTGTGTTAACAGATGCCACACCAAGTAAAAAACATCAGAACACTAGCCATCCTTTGCCAGTGTGTGCCTCTATAGCTACTGGTTGCTTTAGCGTTGGCTGGTCTTAAAAAGCACAGGCTGAAAGACATCATACAGTAAAGAAAACACATGGGCCCTTTGATAATTGTGCCATATTCAGAGCATAACAGAAAAATAACATAAACAGCATGGCTAAGGCTATGTACTGGCACTCCCCCGCAGACACACACATGGCAGGAGAGCCTCTCGTAGTAGAGCTGATTGCCCAGAGCAATGCAGGTGCCCACACAGTGATTCTCACAAAGGGACATAGATGTGCTTATAGCGGCTGTCAAAGCTCCACAAGGTGAGCTGTCTTTCCAGTGGAGCTTCTTGTGGCCGGTTAGCTCTGACTACCAGCTCCTCAGTGCTACACTGAGCTGTGGTCAATGTTAAACTGAATTTATACATTAACAAACCTGGTTATTTGGTTCATGAGTATGCCATGAGCTCCAAGGGACATTTATCTTGTGCACATGAGACGCTAGTCGCAAGCCTGCTGTGTCCAGGCACACCAAAACTGATAGAGGCTGTTGCTTCCATGACGCAGTTTCCTTCCTCCAGTCCCTTTCCCAACTCAAGAGTATCATCCCAACCTTCCTCCTTGCGCCTCCTGATCCGCTCTAGGTCCAGGCCTCTGGTAATGCTTATCTTAGTTTATCTTGCCAACGTTCCTTACCCCCCCTTGAGCTAACATGAGGCTGTTCAGCTTAGTGGCCTGCTGCAGATATGGGTACAGCCTGGTGCAAGATTTACACTTTCCCCTCTGGATTTCTAAGGGCCAGTAAGAGGTCACTGGATGCCGCTAGAACCACAGCACTTTCCAGGACATTAGGATATAAGCACCATCTTTCCAGTGGGTTACTGTGATATAGAAGTGTCTGCACATTTATCCTGTAATGTACTGACCATGCCAAGTTAAAGCTAGGGTTGGTAAGTTGTTTTAGAAGCATTTTCTGTTGTATTTGTAGAAAATCTCTTAGTATCAGAGCAGCAATAAAAAACAAATCAAATGCTCTGACATTAAAAAAAAAAAAACTTCATAGCAGGCCACTAATAAGCCTATCCAGTCATTTTGTTGCACTCAATGTGGGTAATTGTAATCTTGCACAAGGCTTCGGGGATATATTGCTAAAGCTAAGTGAGCTGGACGCACGAGAATAGCAGAAGAAGTGCAAACAGAATTTCCCAGTACTGACATGCTAGCTTGACTGTGATAAGTACCAACGATAGCCATGTTAGTTCTTTCCTTTTCATTTATTAATGCAATTATTACACTAAAAAGAGCTAAGAGAGCTTGTTTCACATAGTGAACTAGCTGTCAACACTGTTAACTCCCAGCTGGCCAGCAGGAGCTACAGGGCAGCCAGTGTAGTCAGTGTGTCAGGCAGTGTGTTTTGGAGCTGTGGAAAGAGGCCTGAGGAAAGAGGGTGGGGATTTTCTGCTTAGAAACTTTCATTACTTAGCTTGCTTTTGTTGGTTTCTCTGATTTCACCAACCTCAGTGTTAAACTTGGCTCATGAAAGTCAATAGCCATGTAACCTGAGAAATGTACGGTAAATCAGAATATGGCCACTAACCAGGTCGCTGCTTGTAAAGTGAGGAAGTGGTTTCACTCTCTCTGCTGTGGTTATCATGCCACCTACAGTTATTCAGTTCCACACAATCAACCACAACAGTCTTATCAGATGTGGTTGTTTAGCCCGATATCTTATCACATGTGGTTCCCCGCTCATTGTCATGTGCAGCCGCAGAACATGAACAAACCCTCGTGGCTCACTCACTCCCTCTTTCACCTGCACACACACACACATACACACAAACACACACACACCTACCTCTATTTGCCCCCCACTTTGCCCATCTGCGAGATCACAGCAGAATGGCAGCATTTAGCCTCTATTGAGAGCCCCTGGTGCTGGGCGTGCTGGAGTGATCCCTAATCTGCCCTGAGATCTGTGTTTCTCCCTATGGCCTGTGAGCACCATGTAATTGGGCTCAAATTGGAAGCAGGATCTGAGCTTGTTTATGTAACAAGCATTTTGTGTGATAACGACACTGTGCTGTCTGCTTTGTCCATCCCTTTTTCTCTGCTGACTTGCCCCTGTGAGGCTGGGAGACAGCGGGAGTGTCCACAGTTTTTGGTGGTGGCCAAATAAAATCATTTTTGGGCGTAGAGCATCTAACAAACGCAGGGACAGACAGTTTGTATGGTTTGTTAGCTTTGACCCTTGATGTTGCAGCTGGCAGATTTCAGCCTATGTCCTTATTAAACCTATTTCTCGGAGAAATGGGGCACATTTTCTCCGAGGTTATTTAACTGGAATGGCTGCGACCTGGCGACGGATTTTCAAGCCCGTGTTCACGCGCTTGTTAAGCCCATTCCTTTTGGTGTGTCTCTCTGCCGCTCTGTCTGCCTGTATTCTTTTGTGTCTGACCTCAGAGATCTCGCTGAGAGCCCATGATGAGTCATAGCTCAGTCTGGAGCCTCTGCATCACAGTGGGGAGTCGGGAATACAGAGCAGCTCCAGCGTTTTTACCAACACACACGGACACACACACACACACACACACACGCTCGGACGCTTTTACACTCTCACAGAGTCGGACAACGAACAGAGGAGCAGACAAACTGACTGGAGGACAAGAGAGAGGAGAGAGAGAGAGAGTGTGTGTGTGTGTGTGTGTGCGTTGGCACGTGTGGGTTTGCATTTCCGAGTGAGGCAGAGACGGTGCAGCAGAAGGAGTGTTTTCAAAGGTGAACACATTTGACAAGGTGTAAGCTCATGAGCCGTACCTTCCAATTAACAAAAAACGGATATTCATGGACACACACACACACACACACGCTCACATTGTTATTCATAATAATGCCTCATTCCCGGCAGCAGATTATCTTATTGTCTAACCCTGATCCTGTAATATGCAGCACTGTGACGTTCCTGTGATCTTATTCACTTTTTGCTGGAATCGTCAAGAGCCCTCCACGTCCCTGATTAATTTCGCTTGGCGCCGTGATTGAAATTCACGCTACTACCTAACACGCCGCTACATTAAGGCAGTTTCCGCTGTTGTATTCCTGCCATCTCTCGCCGTGCAGTATTTGAGTTTCATCTCTCTGTGACTAAAGAGCGTGTTTTCCATTCTCCCACCCCTGCACCTCCCGAGACTGCAGCGGGATCTCACAAGAGCAGCAAGCTGTGATGTATATTTCAGCTACTTCCTTCAGCAAACCCTATCTTTAAACCCCCCCTCCCCCCCAGTTTTTTTTTTTTTCTCCCACTCTTTCTTTCCTCTTTCTTCTCTCATGTGCTGCAGTAGCGGCTATGTAAGTCGTGACATGGGCCCCGGAAAATGTTTTGCTAGGGAGCTCCTGCGTCGGCAAGACTCTTTTTTTTTCCATCTTAAACAAGTTTCCGCCGCTCCCCTGATCAATGACTTGGGTTTGAGCTATGTGATACCGTGCATCAGAAGTGAATAAAGGGCTGCAGAGAGGGGAGCTGTCTCCAATTTACCCAGGTGAGCCTCGCTGGGAGTTTGAATGCTTTTGGCCTCCAGTGAGTGAAAATATAGAGATGAGTCATGGTTTAGAAACATTCTGGCTCAAGGAAATAAGCCACATATCCTGCAGCAACACAATACAGTCCATGAATAATGCCAGGGAGTCTACTCACAGTGGCATTTACAAAACAAATCAGGTGTATTTGGACATGCAGGACCTGGGTCTCTATTATGAAATGCACAATACCTTGTGAACGCACCATACCGCTGCAATGTGACTGCACCGTGGGGAGAAAAGCAATAGGCTGAGCTTATCATTCCATTTTCAGTGTCTAAGCACAGAAACACACCTGCAGACCAAGTCACAAACTTGGACAAAAATGTGGCTTGAAGTACAGATTTCATAATGTTTCAAAAAACACATTTTGAAAAAAGTGTCAAAATTGTTGCAGCAGGGACATCCTGATATTCAGTATCGCTATAAGACAGTGTTTCTCAAACTTTTTTAGACCAATGACCACTTAACCAATAAACTTATCCACCTAGCCTTGGAGTTTGGAGTGATATTTTACCAAATCTACTTGTGGACCACTAGGGGGACTTCCGCAGACCACCGGCGGTCCATGGACCACACTTTGATAAATGTTGCTATAAGGGATGGGTCAAAACTGCTGGATCCCACATTTCCCACAATGCAACTTGATGGCCTGTTTTATTACTCCATTCATGACTCATGTAGCCCACGTCTTTTAAACTCCATGCCCCAACTCCTAATGTAGACTACTTGATTTGAAGCAGAAATAACTCTGATGACATCACTATGACATCATTAGGGTTATCTTCGAGGAAGTGCTGAAGGGATGAGGTATTTTTGTGGGCTAACGCGGAGGTTAGCATCACCCTGTAACTGCCATTATGCAAATGTAAATATTTAAACATGTAAATAATTGTGTTATCAGAAATATGTAAATAGTTAGCTGCGCACACATTGTAAATATATATTTTTAGCAAACTAACGCAAACCTAATTAACCTAACTTCTGAAATACATGAAATAGCTTCACTTTTGAACCCTACATAGATATGAAATGAAAAGGTGACATCATTTTTGATTCTACACCATAAAAAAGCAGAGAAGAAAGGAATTGTTCATATTAGTTTACATTTACATTTACACAGACTGAGCAGTAGTACCATCAAATTATTGGAGGGGTCCCGCTGGCAGTAGGTGGTCAACTGAACACAGCAGAGAGAAAATTAGACTGGCACCAGAGCAGGTCCCAGCTCGTTGACCACCTCTCCAGTACCAGGTGCATCCATCTAAACAGGGCCAGATTAAGCTCCCAGGGGGACTCTGTTGCCCTAACCAGCTTTGTACCATAAAAGCACAATAACAACTGAAATATTTTAAATGGAATAAAACTAAGTTATCTTCAAAATCTTCTCTCACTGTATTCATTTTTGTCATACTTTAGTGCTCCATATTACCAAGCAAATTTGTAACAACTGAACTACAATGCACTAATTGCCACTCAATTAACGGGGGTACTTTGGGGTCCCATGGGGCCACTCTTGGCTCACAGCTATAGTAAAAGTGTTGCTTTAAGCCCATTCATATATATATATATGACACACAGTGGCTGTAATTTTCTTTTGCTTGAAGTAACAATCGCATCCCCAGCATGCATTTTTTTCATGCTTTTCCTTTCTACAGGGAATGCATGAAGGTATCATCTTTAAACAAGTACAGAGATAAAGTTAATCAACTAAGAAATAAGGAATTGTATGTCCATTTTATGATAATTAAATTGAATAATGATGATAATACAATGCCAGATTAAAGCACTAGTCCAAATGGATATGTTTTGCAGTCAGTACACACTCATTCCCACCACACACACATACGCACACACAAACAGATCTGTACTTCCCATAATACATACACTCACTGGCTTCTATTTTCTGCCTCTAAGTGGTGTTCCCATGAATCATAAGATCCAAACTGAGGGATAAAAACAGCCCACAGAGTCGAGCTCCTCCAGAGCATTCAGTCTGAGGAGCTCTGTGGTAACTTCCTCTCAGTGTTTACCCTGCAGATCCTCATCTGTTTGATCCCCCAGCATCATCAAACCCTCATAGTTTGATTATGTTTAACTTAGAAGATCCTTTAAAAGACTTGAGGGCAAAGGCTCTCAAACGATGCTCACGATGGTTGGATGTTTTTTGATCAGTCCTCTTATACACCAGGGAACTTGAATGACCTTTTCCTGCTTTTTATGGAAAAGATTTTTCGACATGAATGAAAACTGTTGTTATGAGATATCATGCTAAGATGAAAATGTGTTCCACATTTTAATAGTGGAGAGTTTTCATGGTATTTCGTACCTCTTACTGTTATTTTCATACATTTTAAACACATATAGAAGTTCCTCTAGACACAGAAAGGTGTGATCTGTCAGAAGAACAGGACAGAAAGCAGTTCCACACCTGTGACTTCATATGCTATCTTTGTTGCTCCACATGCATCTAAAAAACTGTCAGCAAACGCAACCCACAACGGGGTGAGAGCAACAAGTAGCAGCAGCAGCAGCAGCAGAAGAGGGAAAAAAATCCATGCTTTTGAAATCCCTCATATCACATTTCATCGGCAGTCTGCTCCATGTGTTGAGCTGGAGAAAATGGAGAAAGTGGGTTTTTATGGCATGCCCCTGTAGAGTAATCAGAAGCAGTGGCTAAGCAGAAGTGACAGCAGCGGTTTGGGATTAGGGTCAGTAGCTGCACACAGCTCGCCGCTGAGAAAGAGAAAGGAGAAAAAGGGGAGGAGGAGAGGAGGGAGGGTGTGCCAGTGGGCAGGGGCCAGCTGGCGGAGGGACGGCCTCGAGGCCTGGGTTAAATCACAAAGTTTTATTCCCGTATCAGAAATAACACATCTGCAGCTAGGGCTGATTAACCACCCACTCGCCTGGAAAAGGGAGGTGGCGTGGCGTCTGACTCGTGCACAGGGCCGCGTTAATTAGCAGGTGTCAGAGGACTTTTTATAAAGCGAGAGATTATGACTGGACCCTATTTCACTCTGCACTCTGTGTGACCTCGCGCTCATTAATGGGGTGTTGCAATCAAATGTTAATGCTCCTCTGAGGTTTGGGATAATGTTTGGCCCATAATCAGGGCGCTCATGTAATGCAGCCATAAACGCTAATATTTGGCTTTCAGTGACACTCGTGATGGGTCTAAATCCTTTTGCAATCAGTTTATTTCGGGACAGAAAGGCACGAGTTCAAGCAAACAGAAGAGTGTGGAACATTCTGGGATGAGAAACAGCATTGGTATGGTTGGTATTAGATACTACTCCTCCATCCGACTTAGGCCACAATGTCTATTAGTCTTTATTTTTGTTATCTATCTTTTTTCTATTAAATCAGGTTAGTCCCACTGTGGGCAAACTGAGCTCCTGGAGAAGAGGAATAAACTCTCTTCCTACAGTGTAATTGACAAGATAGGACAAAGTGAGTGAGACAAAGAGAGAGACGTTCTTTATACACACAGGAGCAACTGTGACTGCCTCTAAAGAGTGAGGATAATGACACTCATCCGACAGAAGTACTTTAAATTCAGTAAGACTAGTTGTTTTTTTCGACGCAGAGGAGGCAGACTACTGTAAAAAAAGACCAGGCGAAAAAAATAGAGGTGTTAAAAAACATTACCACATTGTGAAAACATTGTGCAGGGAGAAGCTTATCCTCATGTCCTAAATAAAAGAAGCAGTGATCAATACACCTAGCAAAATGTGTCAGTGATTATCCTCATGGTGACTTTATTTGGAGAACATGGAATCTGTCTGCCTGGAGTGTGTGTGTGTGTGTGTTGTCAATAAAGGACAGTGTTGGAAGATGTATTGAAGGTTTAAATGGAAAAATCATATCAGACACAAGTTATCATTCAGAGTGGATCATTGTTATATGTGTGAGAACATGCCTGTAGGGGATCTTTAAATTTAACATTGAGGCTAGTTACCATGGCCAGCAAACCCTACACAGAGAGTACACAGTTTTATTTATTTGTTTAAATTGATTTTATCCTTTCGTAGTTTTTCTTTAGTTTTCAGCTCCAGTCTGATTAGGTTGTTTTGAGGACACATCTTTGCAGTGTTTATTTATTTGTCCCAGAAACAGTGGGGGGCGCCAAATCACACAAAATGCCAATTTCTACATAATGTTGCTTAGTTATCGAAGAAACCCATAGTTTTCAATAACTAATGAATACACAACAAGATACTGTAAAATAGATGAATAATGAATATGTATAAATTAAGAAAGAACATAAAATGTAAAGATGAAATAATCCATAACATTTAACCTTAGCTCAGTATTATGAAATTGTTTTTTAACAATGCTTGTTTTCATGATACTTTCTAGCAGGTTATTTCTGTTTCTTTCCTAGCCTGTTCTGGCTCACAGCAGACTTTTCCTCTGAAGGAAGTTATGCTACGTAACTAAGTTAATGTACATAAATGACGTACTTACATTATGCGAGTGGCGTACTTACAGGACATCAATGAGTCTGAATGTATGATATTTTCCTAAACCTTACCTTAAGTTAACAACAGTTCAAATATCTTTGTTGAGTATCATTGAGTGGACAGGGTAACGTACCTTGAGCCTCCATGCTGGCTGTGTGGAGCCCTCATTCAGGCTGAAGTACAGCAGGGTGTTTGTGCCGTCACTTACGAGCTCGTCCTCCGGCTGATCCAGAGTCTCCACCATATTTTTCATCTAGAGACAGTATTTATTGAATTTGTATTTATTGTAGCAAATTAATTATAACGGTACAGAATGCCCTAACTCAGAGCATGCTGACTAATCCTTCATAGGTTAGAGTTTACTGTTTGAAAGCCTGGTGTACAAAAAAACAAACAATTGCCAATTAATTTTCTGTCAACACACACTAGTCATTTAATCAGTTGTTCCAGCTCTAAGTTCATTTGCTGCCTACAGATACTCAGCTTCTTTATTTTTAGAATTTTTTAAAAACTTATTATACAGTTTTTTTATAACTGCGAGACATGTCAGAGTGGGCTCTTGGATCACACAGATCAGAGGAGAGTACAAACATATGAATGTCGCAGAAACACATGAAGTGTCCCTGGAGCTAAAACACAACAATTTAATGATGCATAGGTGCAGCGTGGGCTGTGTGGAGACTGTCGCAGCTATGATTGGTCTTCTGTGGCAGCTGCACCCTTCTCTTACATATTTCCAGTAGTTTTGGTTGTTTATCATATTAATTTCACAAACTTCCTCCTGTCTTTTCTCTGAGATGGCAGCAAACAAATAACAATTTCCCCCTGGAGGAGCAGTTTGAAAAAATAAGTAATCTTCACCTTTTCTGTAGTGTAAGACATTCGCATTTTGCGATATAGCTGAGCAAGCCCCAGTGCAAACCGTCTGCCTGCCATGATTGTCATTTTCTATGACACAATGAATAAGAGCATGTAAAACTTCAGATAAATAACCAATGCACAACACTGCCTGATAATGCACAACACATCCATCATGCGACGCGACGCCAGCCAGCGGGTTAAACATCTCTCCGCCTGCAGTGAAACAAACAGCCTAGTGGATATTGTGGGATCGGTGGAAACAAATGGGAGCTTTACTGTACACTGGAAACTGAATTGATTTTTGCGTCTATAAATGCAGGTAGCATCAAAGCTTGTTACAACATCCACGATAAAAGAAGTGGAGCTTTTTGTGCCCCGGTGCTAGATTTAGTGAAACATCTGTTGGATGAGTCTGACATAAACTGAAGTAAAGCTTTCAGAGTCTTTGGCTCAGTGGCAGATAGTGAGTGGACTGAGGTGCTGATGGAAAAACATACAGTATTTATTCCCCTCCGTCAAGATAACAAAACAAAGTGATGATGGGTGAAATAAAGGCTACCTGGTCCTCTTTGTTTGCAGTAATTTAATAATGCTGTCATAACGACTAAAAAGACGACTATTTGGAATGGTACTGAATTAGCAATAAATGACACTTTCTTCTTCACCCTAAGAACATATAATTCTCTGTGGAACCTTAAAGGGTTCTAAAGCTTGGTATATATATATTTGTTGGCACCCTTAAAAGTTTCTAAACATAGAATGACGTCATACCCGAGTTGACTGCGTTTCAGTACAGGAAGTCGGAAAACCAGTTCTAGTCACGTTAGCCATCGTTAGCCTATTAAAGAAACCTTTGGGTTTCCTTGCAATTTACTATATAAATGCAAGCTTTTCTTCTTCTTCTTCTTCTTCTTCTTCTTCTTCTTCTTCTTCTTCTTCTTCTTGTGGGGGCGACTGTACCTCCGGAGGTCGAGTGGGTCGTCCACTAATTGGACGGTCTGTGCGTCAATCCCTAACCTCTATGGCGGAGTGTCCTTTGGCTCATGATGAGCAGGTCGGCACTTTGCACGGCTACCTGTGCCATTACTGTATGAATGTGTGTGTGAATGGATGAATGCGACAAGTGTTGTAAAGTGCTATGAGTGCTCAGTAAACTGGAAAAGTCATTTCTTATTGTCTGGTTGTTATTTTTATTATAATAGTAGTAGTAGAAGTAGTCACCGCTACTGATTAAAATAAAACAATCAATAATCTATAGTATCTAAAACTTACATACAGTAAGCCCTTTGCCACTACCTATTGTATAGTTAAGAGTGAGGTGGTTTCAAATCGACTGCATTTATCATTTAAAAGTAGTTGCATGCTGTTGCTTTCAGATAAAACCATATCGAATGACAAATGTGACTCAGTCATTTGCTTTCATTTTAAGTATATATCACATACACTTGAAGTTAAATAGCATAAGCCAAATATCGTGTTTACATTTAAATCTTATCCACCCCCATGTGTTCTGACCCGAAGAAACAAATCAGTCATCGCATCCACGCAGGCTGTGTCACCCTCCACTGTTGCCATCTAGACAGCAATCTAAGTGAGATCTGGCAGCCGCCGGGCCGCGCCCGCCTCACCTCGCTGAATCATGATGTATGATGTTTACATAGCCGTAAAATCCCCTCCAGAACTGCAATGCTCACTGCTTCCCCTAATTAAGAGCAAGTAGATATAAACATAGACACAACCTCAAACAGCACAGGCGCACACACATACACACTCAGGCAATCAGATGCACAATTACACGTGCGTGACTTGACGCTCACATAGACACACAGGAGGATCAGTTGTGCGTCATGCACACTCAGAAAATACACAGACGCACGCTCACACATATTATATTGGGTAGATATCCGACTCAGTGAGCGTCAGGTTTCTGCTCTGTAAACATCAACGGGAACATATTCAGATCAGACAGACCCTTGTACTCAAACACATACTATGAAGTT
This sequence comes from Pagrus major, assembly GCF_040436345.1. NCBI lineage: Eukaryota > Metazoa > Chordata > Actinopteri > Spariformes > Sparidae > Pagrus > Pagrus major. The sequence continues at coordinate 16,433,805 of NC_133229.1, read as the reverse complement.
ATTGATCTCCATAAATCCTTTAATATTCCCACTCAAATAATACTACCTGCCCGTCTCCTCAATTCATTATATTGGAATACAGGCTCTGGGGACTGTAAAAGCAGGGTCGGTGTAATATTTATAAGTGGGCATGGGAAGGTGTTCAGAGAGCTATGATTTTATTGTCAAAGCTTGCAGGGAAGTGTGCGTGCAGCACAGACACCTGGCGCAGACATGTCTTCACACACTCAAAAGGAGTAAGACCAGTTGAAGAGCAGCCCTCTCTAGATTAACTTGTCACTGAGGCCCACAGTCCTCAGGGCTTGCCTTGTCCCTGGGCAGATTGGCCCGCTGGCTGCTCCTTGTTATTTAGTGAGCTCTTATCTGCCACTCTGGCCACGCTGGCAAGTCACACGAGAATGGGCACACATGGCTGCTATCCAACACGCAGCAAAAAATGTACTTGAAGCGCCGTTCGATCTCAGCGTCTTAATTGGAAAGGATCCACATGAGAACAAGATTTTTTTTTTGTACACACGTTGTTTAATTTTAAAATATCGACACCTCTCCGTGGCACATACGCACAACTTGTGCACTGCTCTCACGCCTGGTGTGGCCAGTTTTATTGATCACAGTGGAAGCGCAGCGTTGCAGCAGCCAGTCAGCAGTTTGCATACTTTACACGTTCAACCAGCCTGTTCTCAGTTTGCTTATTTTACTCACTCTCAATCACATATCTTGTGTAATAGCTGACTCAATGTGTTGATATTTACATCACATTGTGATTTCTATTCTTCCAAACTAGCTTCTCCACTACCTCTGTGCACAGTCCCTGTCAGCTGCAGAGGTACCCCCTTTGGGTACAAGTACCCTTGGTTGGAAATCACTGTTGTAAGGCACCATGGAATGACACAGTCAGAGGTGAAGTACCTCTCCTCTCAGCCCCGAGAGACAAGAGAGCTCATGGGTGATAAAATACGCCCAACAACCACTGAGTTGAAAAACTGTCATACACAGCCTTGCTTGAAGACTGGTGTCTGAAAGTGCATGACTGAGGCATAGTAGTAAGTAACGTAACGTAAGTAGCTTGAGTAAAGAGTCTGAGATTTAGATCACATACATACTGTATCGAGACAGATTATACATTACTGGACATCTCATTTATTCAAAACTTTGGATCAGTGATGGCTCAGATGCGCAGTAGGACTTCAATTTTCCAACTAATTTGAATCGGCAACTTCGCTACAGTGCAAACCTGTTTATCCATATGAGTCAGAGCACAGACGCAGAGAGTTCAGGGGCTGCTGGAGAGTTTGAATACGCCTGAACAGAATTAGGGAGATGTACACACATTATGCATAGCCATGCCAAGTGGTGACCCCCTCGTCACCGGTTGCATGCAAATTAATTCTGAGCAAAGCTGAAGGGAGATTTTATTTTATTAATCTGAATAGTTTGTGTCGGGAAACTGTGCAGTGTTTCACAAGAAAGAAAAAACTTTAGGCTATCCTATATGCTTCAAATCATCAGCCTCTACATTTATCTATTATACTGAATATTGATCATTTTAACATAAGAATATAAACATACTACTCTTAATTATCCTTATCCTATTATGACATTCATCAACTACCTGACAAAGGGCTTTTATTTGCCCCTCCAGTCTTTAGCACATACATACAGTAGGACTCTGTTTCTTAATGATCTAAATATCTTTGGCTGGGACACTTTATTCATTACATCGGTGCATAGGTTTAAATGATACCAATTCAAATCAAGCAGTCTTTTCAAGGAAATTACTTTAGTGTAAATCACTGTGACTTCAGAAGTAATAAAGCTTTAAAAATATAATTATAATTTAAGAGAAATTCAGCTCAGTAACTCAGCTCGACGGTGTATTATAGAAACACACACTGGAAGGACCATCTTATGAAGACCAAAAATATGCAATATACAAGTAGGTTTTCAAGTGACAGTGGAATAAAACGTCTTCGAGAAACAACAAGGCCCTGCACGTTACGTAAAAACCAAATGAATAAGCTTTATCGGCAGATAAATTGAGAAGAGCAGTCTAAACAGTGTATCTGCATTCACATTATTTTCAGTATTCTGCAGAGAGATAACATTGTTTCATCTTTCGAGGCCATTCCAGGATAAATGTGGTTTGCCTTAGTAACGACACTGTTAGTCGCATATAGTCAAAATACCCTTTTTCTCAGTGTTTGCCAGCCAATGACAGAAGCAACTGGCTGTCGAGCTATTATCTCTCATGACTCATACGTCTGGACTAAAGTCTGTTGTTCTTATACTTTTTCCTCTAATTGTATGTTCTGTTTTTCTTGGTGGACTGAAGGCAGTCAGAGACTCGATTGGGATGTTACTGGCCCACTCTTCGTCTGTTCAGCTGTGCGTTCTCGACACAATGGCAGGATGTGATGTCACACAGTTCTAGTCTCCAAGCTGGGATCTAGCCTGCTGGCATTTGGGGTGCAGTGGTGACCAGTTACCCAAAAGATGAAGAGTCTATAAAGAGCTTGGTCTCATACGAAACCAGTGAAGAGAAATCAACGGGTCAGATGGTTTATTTAATCCATATTTAGAGCGTTTGGGTGCTTTTTGGTGAATATCCAGCGGAGTGTTTATTTTGTGAATTTTCTGACGTGAATTTTGTTGAATGAAAGGAGGTCAAGTGTGCTCATTTGGCGTCCTCCATGCCGCATTCGTTTTTTTTCCGCTGGAGGTTCTGAGAATAGCTTGACCCCTTGCTGACTGACCAGCAGGCACATTAGACATGTCAAGCCTCTTTGAAGATAAATCCTGTTGGACCTTCTCCTTGGAGACGAGGGGAGAGACAGCGTGGAAGTTACTTCAAAAAGTAAAATCAGAGAAAGCTTTTCTCGAGGCTAGAAAAGACTTCTGTCCATTTTTCATTGTTAGTTTTATTTCGTTGTCGCTGACCCAGTGCATCGGCAAATTCTCAGAGGTAGGCTACCTGTTTGCTCTCTACAGCCAATCATAGCTCAGCGCTGCTTATGGCCAGAGCCGAGGCCCTGCAGAACCAGCTTCAGGACTGACGCCAGGGAATCAGGGTCAACATTTTGCTTGGCACGCTTCCAGTGTCATGAACTGGAGGGAGTGAAAGGGAAGGGAATGGACTGAGGAGAAAAAAGAGAACAGGAAAAAGAGCTCATACTTTTAACTCCTGCAGTGCGTCACACAGATGTATGGGCCCGTCTGATGAGGATGAGGGCAGCCAGAAAGAGGAGTAACCTCAGCCAGGATCTTTCATCAGCTTCTGATGTCATTCACAACACACAGTTTGCCTCAGGTTATGTTTTCCGTGATGTCCATATGAGGTAGTAAATATCTCCTTGTCTATTTTTTATAGCCATATTTTTTTGTAGCTTTCCTCCTCTATGTATATAAACAAGAGAGACTGAGATGCTGTGCATGTGTGTCTGCCCGAGTGAGCTGCTTTCTGTGCACAGACTGTTGATTCAGCTGGAGCCTCCTGAATGCCTGACAGCCGACTGACATCCTCTGTCACTGGGCGCTGGTGTGCAATCATGACTCAATAAGCCCAGGAAATCAGGGGAGAGCGAGAGAGTGAAAAAACACACATCAAGGCCGAGCGGAGTGGAGAGCAGCGGAGCAGAGGTTAGCCGGCCTCAGGGGTTCGAGGGCCCCGGCACTGAGCTTCAAGTTACATCCATCTTGTTCCAAGACCTCCCTGGAGAGTACAGTATGTGTGAACATGAGAAACCCTTTGGGGTGAGTTGACTTTAACCAGGGTTAATATGCTCGCTATAGGAGCATGCCGCTAAAAATGCACCAAGTACTGTATGTATATTTGGTCAAAGTCAAGTTAAGACTTGATTATGACTTTTTGTCATACAGTACTGCTTCCTTTATGGAATATTATGATTTGGCCTGACCTTTTAGGCCATAAATATGTCATTTGAAATCTGAAAACAGCACGTTTCATTACTACAAAACGGCTAAAAAACTAAACATACCACGTATTACCCAACCACTATGGCTTTGTATTACTGCCCAGCACGAATCAAAACTGCACATTGTATCACAGAGACAGACAACTAGACAGTTAAAGCACGGAAGCTAACATTTTGTCAAGAAATAGCTAGCTGGTGAGATAGCCACGATTAGCCTTTCCAAAAGCAAATGTAATTTTCCTCATTACTTTTTCCATAGCTGTTATCCATAAGTGAAAAATGACGAACAAGATTTTGGTAATTCAGCTTGTTATTCAAATTAACTGATTGAAGCTAAAATTAACAAAGCCAAATAAGAAAAATAACGATGAACTATTAAAATTAGCTAAACTCCTGCACAAGCTAACAAGCTTGGCAGAGTAGCTGTCATCTCCGTTTTTGACAAATGGAATTCACACGCCAGAAACATGTAAATTAATATATCACAGTGAATTAAGTAAACATATCATAAGCAGATTGATATGATTTGAATAGTATAGAAAAGCAGACATTTTAGAGATACATCTGTTCACTGGACTGTAAATAATCAAAATAATGTTTATTTTCTTAGTTACACAGAGGTTGTCGCCCATTTTGACAGAAAGTTTCTACCTGACAGAATGATACCAAATATATCCATAGAAGTCCATACTCACTGATATTCCTACCTGACAGGATGACCTACTATTCTTCACCTCATATATAGAAGTCCATGGAAAAAGTCCATGTTGATGTCATGGTTAGTTATTTCCTGTTTAATTTTGAAGTCATATCATGTTGTGTCTAGTTGTCACTTCCTGCTTCCTACTCACCTGGTTCAGTGTTTTGTTTCTCTCCTGTGTTCCCCCACACACCTGTCTCACATCAGCCTTGTTAGCACTGCCCTGTTCCCAGTGTCTCTCCACCTGCACCCCTTGTTGGTGTAGTTTATAATTAAGCCTGTGTTGTTCCCTCGCACTTTGCTGGTTCTGTTTCCTTCCATGCATCTCCTGTGCTGTGCCTGTTCCTGGCCGGTTGTTACGTGTTCCCTGTGTTCCTGATTTGTTCCTCACTTCTTTTCCTTGGACTTTCCCTTGCCTGTCTTTTGTTACTTGCTTTTTGGATTTTGGTTTTCAGACTTTGGATTTCACGTGGGTTTTTCATTACTTATAAGTAGCAGTCCATTGTGATGTTTTCTACCCTATTCTCAAAGTAGACCAGATATAAAAGCTGAATTTTTTTTTTTTTGCTGGTAAGCCAGCTGCATTTGTCTCTTGTCTTTTGTGATGAAAATAACTAAAGAGTGCAGTAGGCATGTCTGTATTTAAGGTATTATGAATGATTTTTGGGGCCCATATAATCATGTCATAAAATGAAGGCAACCTTATTAGATGCCACACAGTTTGAAGCCTGAAAAATGTATTTTTACATTTTCTCTTCTTGCTGCTCTCTGCCTTTGTGGGGCAGCATACATGGCACTGCAGGACACCATCAGGTGCATGCAAACAATGAAGAGGCTGCCTCTCCAAATATTTTGGACGCCATCTGTCCAAGCAGCTCTTGCATACCCTCCTCCATTAGCGCCAAAAGTTTTCTTGCTCACCAAGCACAGGACTAAATTAGGACTCATTTTCCCCTTCGGAGATAAAGACAAGCGTTGTATGAGCTTGTCTGCGAGAAAATGTGTTTCAAACCATCACCATTAACACTGGAATTAAAGTGAGGGCAGGTAAAGGGTGCTATGCTTGATAATTCCTGCATATAAATAAAAAAAAAAAACAGTCGTAAAAATCCTGCAGTTGCTCGGAAGCCCTCTGCTTTCCCATCCAAGAACTTGGAGGACCGAGATCTTTATTGCCTCATGACAGTTATGTAATGAAGGTAATAAATCGCCTGCTTATTCGTGTGTTAAATGTATGTGGCTGTTTAAACAGTACACTTGTCCATAAAGTCCTACGTTGTTGAGAGATATATTTAACTGAAAGCTCGGCCCTGTTTTCATATCTGAATTTTGCAGGGCGAAGTGACTTAATTGACACAGACAATAAAACAAAAAGGAACTTGGATAAAGTGCCTGTTGTAATTCAGTCAATAAAACATGCCAATGATCCGGTAAGTGAAGATTGAAGCACTGTGGCTCGGAAAAGGGTCAATAGCAACTGCAAATTACTATATGGAGACAGATGGGTGGAGATTACCTTCAAACGATACTGAGAAGAGACTATAGACTATAAAAGAAAAGTACCCAAGAAGGTGTTTTGGAAATTTTCTTCACGACATTTGGATTTTCTCAATTTGGTAATTCTCACCCATCTGGTTCTCAAGTAGTCAACATCTATTATTCAGAACTGCACACAAATCTGATTTAACTGTGTTCTCAGTTGCCAAATACTCAACACATCACGATAGCAGTTTTAGGAATGCTTGAGTGAATTTACTCTGCTCTGCCAATTTGGATGATTCTTGCTGGCACAGTAGATTATTATGTTATGTTGGTTTGCGTACAACCTTGCCAAGAGATATTAGGGGTAGTAAATAAAATGCAGGTATGTATAATGGCTTTCCAGCTGCAGCTCAGTCAAAGATTTTCTCGTTTCGTAAGAAAAACCTCATTTTCTCAGAGAAGCTGTCAGATTTAATGAGCTCAGCTGTTCAAGGCTATCTGCCGTTTTAGCTCATGTGGGAATGCTCTTTATATGACCCTGGTTTTGGAGGCCATGATTTTCTTTCTCCAGCCGATGCCAGCCACGCCCCTCCTCGTTGTGCCCACAGCCCGCTGCATCCTCCCAGTCTTTGCTGTGGCAGAGCGGTGGAACATTCTGCGGGCAGGCCGAGCCGCACCAGCCAAATAAGCGGTTTTGACCAATTAGAGAGAGTTTGGAGCTCAGGGCTCGGCTTGGATTGCTCAAAAAAAAGTGTGAAAACTTTGGAGCAGTCGGGCACAGGCGGGGGAAAATGCCACCAGCACATCCTGACCATGAAACATCCATGAGAATGTGTCGCTGAAAAGCCCAGAAGTTGCTTTTACTCTCTTGGCGAACTGTCTCTTGGTGAGGCAGCAGGGCTTAGCTGGAGGTTTCCGTGGTGAGCGACATATGCTTTCTTGATTTCCTCCCATCCATCCTCTTTGATGCGGCCGGGAAACAGAAAAGCGATGTTTCTGTATGAAGGCCATGTCGAGGATGAGTGGATTTGCAATGAATTAAGGATGGTTAAAAAAAGAAGCACTTACTGGGCGCGCACTGCAGTGCAAGCGGGGATGAACTCGGGCCTCGATACACTCGCGCCAAAGTGTCCAGCTGTAAGCCTCTCCGGGCAGCTATGAAGAAGACGTCTCCAGAAACGAGCCAAAGCGTGTCTTTTTAATAGAGAGGGAGGAAGAGAGATAAAGAGAGATCCACCGACAGGCGTGAAATATCTGCCGTGGGAGAGCTTCGGCTCTGACTCTGTGATGACCTATCTCACCACTGAGAACAAGTAGCAATTATTCTACAGAAACGGCCATGATAGGGCAGCCTATGGGAGCCCTGCCTGCTACACCCCTGGCTATTCTAAGTTTACAGCTATGGGGGTCAGAGTTCACATGCAAGCTGCCCCTCAGGGCTGTTTTTAGATTTAACCTATCAGACAATACATCTTTGTTTGAGTAAAGCCAAAATAGATTCTGATAATATATGCTCATTTTAAACATGGTTTTGCTTTTCTGTTTCCTGTTCATTGTTCGTACTATAAACAGAGTCGGCAAGTGTATGAATCCCCATTGGTTTATGTACACCATCTTCTAAAGAAGAGTGCCATAAAGTGTAGTTCCCCCCCTTTCCCCAACAGGGCCCAGTATTGTCACGGAATTCCCATATCCATGATCGGGTCACACTGGTGGGACTGTTTGGTGCATGTTTCCTCCTCTCTCTCTCTCTCTCTGTGTATGCATGTATGTATCCTGCCCTTTCCCAGCTCTGTGTAATAGACAGAACTGCACACAATCCAAGAATAACTCAGATGACAAGCAAAGGGCAGCGTGGAAATGTTTTTTATACTCCTTCAAAAACTATCAGTATAACAGAATCTGTTATTCTTAAACCTTCATAAAGAGAAAAAGCCACAGGAAGACACCTTTTCACCTCAGTATCGACGTGATATGTTTTGAAATATTGTTTCTCGTTTTAAATGCGAGCCAGTTGGGGCTCAAAGGTGCGAGGCCCTGCTAGCAGATTGTTTTCAGTGTTTTGTTTTGTAAAAAATCTTATTTTTTAGACTGGAAACATGATAAAAATGACTTGTTGAAACAGGATTTCTTTCGCAGTGCCCTTCCCCTCCTTCTGCCCTGCCAGGAAACCTTCCCATGGTACTTCATCTCCTCATTGGGTCCCCGCTCACGCAGGCCGGATTATGGATGGAGACTAGAATACTTATAAGGCCGAATTCACTGCTGCACCACGGACAGAGCTGCCCTACGTATACCCTGTCTCTCCACCAATACTCTGTGTCAAAACAACAAAATAAAAGCCACAGCAAACAGCCTCGGAGCACTCCGAGCCCAAATAGATTTTATTTGCGTCAAACTTATTGTTGAGGATCGGCAGACGGGAGCGGAGTGACCTCCATCAGCGCTAATGATGACAAACGAGTGAGTTGATGAAATTTCACGATGGCCGTATTGAGACATGAAAACACGAGAGGAGTTTATTTGCAGCGCCTTTATGAGACTGGAGGGGAAACGGTGATTACAAATGAATATACTCGACTTATTGTCGGCAGCCTCCCCTGAAAACAAGTCTGTGAAAAGGCCGTCATGTGCCCAGTTTGTAAATGAGGTGAAAACGACCAGAGCTCAAACTCATTGTTGGCATGTTGTCCATGATGCAGTGCTTGCATTCTCAGGCGAGGGAAAGTGGAAGGAGGCTGTGGAGGCAATAACAAATCCACATTCTCATAAAGGGGCCTCGGAAGATTAATTTCAGTAGTCTCTGTTTAGATCATTATACATGTTCCAAACCTTTACTGAAGTCCTTGTGCCGTACCCTGGTGGTTGGTGGTCAGTGGGTCCGCCCTGCCGCTGTAGGAACACTAACACGCCAGCTCACACCACACCGTCCTCCATTCTCAGGTTTAAAAGTAGCACTGGTTTCCCAAATCCTCTTGGCACCTTATTATAGTGAGCTTTAGTTTATTGATGGTAAATCCATCCCAGGACCCCCTTTAACCGGGAAAGGAAGCCAGATTGTCCAGAGCATAACATGTAATTAGATTTTTTAAACTGTGTTGCTGTTGTGCTTGTTGCTCTCTGGTTAGAATTAGCATTATCACTTTCTGGATTCTGGCAGCACTGGATCAGATGCTAACGTTGGTTAAAGGGGCAATTTAAAGATAACTATAGCAAAGAGTAGCGAGTCCAGAAGCTTGTAATTTCTTATAAATTACACCTTTTAAGTGACACAATACATCATCCTTACCTTTGTTCTCTGCTGTAGGGATGACATATTTTTGTAGGCTAACGCAGAAGTTAGCATCACCTTGGCAACGGGATTTGGAAACACCAGTTCATGATACGTTTTTTTCAGCAAGATAATCTTCACAAATGAACTCCACTTTTATGATTTTTGAAAAAGCTAACACTGGGCTAAAAACGAACTACACTGCGGTTGCATGACTTCAACATCACCAACACTAAGCATTGCTACACAATATAAGTTGTAAAGTCCACCAGTAAAGATGAACTAGTAAGTAGTTGAGTGTCCGTGTTTGGCGTGATGTAATTACTCAATTATCCACTGGTTAGCGATTACCTTTTTTGAGACACATAAATGTTATAATTCAATCATGGGGGTTTTACTGGCGTATTTTATGTTGTAGAACAAAATTTGAACATTTCTTAAGCTTATGTTGACTACAGAGCGTATTTCAGGCCTATTGACTACAAGACAAGGAAACCCCAAGTGCAAAAATGCAAACTTATTTCCAGGTTTCAGGACTCACTTTTTCAAAAGTGCTTTATAAATAAATCTGACTTGATTCGACTTGACTTTTCTTGACCAAAATACTCTGGGCTCTGAGCTGGTTAAAAGCCATGGGGCCATGTTGGTGTCCACTGTGTCACAACAATACATGTCACAGGTGCCCGGTGCCCAGTCGCATTTCATCAAACTTACACAAGCACATGTTAGTATGTGGAGAAGAAAGGATTGCGTGTGTATATGCTGATTAAATGTCTGGACAGCTCATGTCTGACTCACAAAGTCATGACCTTCAGGGATTTGGACATGAACCTGCCTCACTAGAAGAAAAAACTACAGTAAACTTCAATTAAATGAATAGATTAGATTATGGTAATAATAAATTATGAAATAATGATAAAACAGGACAATATATTATTGGCTAAATATAATATAGGGTACCACTGGCACAGAGGTTATGTTCTCAGTATTGTGTCTGAGTGTTTGTAGGTTTAATAACCGAAGGGAAAGTTAAAAACCTACATTTTCACTCAAATGACAGTTTTTTATACTTTTTTAAAAGATCTTTAAACATGCAATAATCAATTTCCTTGGCCAATTAGGGGCAGTGAAAAAAGCTGTTAACGCAACACGTACATATTATCATATAAAAACATAATGTGGACATTCTCGTACACAGTCGCCATTTACACATCCAGAATATACATAGCAACTTAAGTCAGCATACATTTTGACTCATGCTTGTGACCACTTGGTAACATCTTACTCTTTAACAGCTAAATCTTCCACTACGCTTGGCAGGTAGCGTGCAGGATTTTATTGTAGAGGGGTTTTTTGGCCGAAAACAGCTGCCTGTTGCACCTGAAATGGACACTGAAGAGACTGGTGAGACCGAAGCGAAATAAAAGTTGAGGGCCGTAAAACCAAAACAATGTGTTGAAGGATGTTTAAACGCTTCATAGAGCTGAGGGGAACTGCATCGCTGGGTGATCATTCTCGGTGGGTTCATTACTATGAACAACCGCTGTGACATTTCATGTAGTCGTTTAATCCATCGGTAATATAAAAATATTGATTAGAGCTGCTTTAAACTTGACTGTTTGAGCCAACAAAAATAAAATAAAGGGATTTGGTATTTAGTACCACTGTGTGAATATTATACATCATGGACTTCTCACTAAATGCAATTCCAAATAATCTGACATTACACCTATAAACTTGAGTGAAAAATGTGTTCTTTCTTCCCCTGACGTTGACATTGTTTTACAAGATAAAGCTTTTTTTGTTTAACAGAAACAGAATATAAGAAATTTCGCCCAACATGTCCACACAGAGCGTGTGTTTTAGACCCATGGCATTTAATTTCTGCCGAGGGGTCTCTCAATCAGAACATAACAAAAGATGTAAGCAGCATGGGATCATGGGAGTTGTTGTCTTCATTGTTAAACAAGCACCATTGCTGATGACAATCTGTCTCTGGCAGAAATGATCTCATGAGGTACAGATATGAAAGAGGCTGTTCACATCTGGTATTAACATTAACTGTTTCAACTAACCATTGGGCTGGTAACCGCAATATCCCCAGACTCCATCACAAACTGTGTGATTTTAAGAGTTGTTGCATGGGGAGAAACTTAACAAGCTTTGCAAAATGGTCACAACAAATTCTAAGTTATTCAAGCCTTCTTGTGAATTCGGCATTAAATGCAATACAGGAAGTTATGTGTGTCGAGGCACCGCTGTACCAGCCTGTCTGCTTCTTACCTCGCAGCATTGAGCAGCTGTTTGAACACACTGTTTCAACTGATTTCCCCCTTTGACACCAAATTGATGGAAGAACACAACATTTTATTGACGGTAAAGAGAAAGACCCCAGACTCCCTTAAAAAATGCTAGATTTTGTGAGTTGTTGAGTTAGGAGAAACTTTATAAACTTTGTGAAATGCTGTCTACAAAACATTCTTAACTATTTGGGCCTTCTGGTGAATTCGGCAAACATTATACATGAAGATATTTCTTGTTTTGTGTAAAAAAACGTATCCGTTTGTTCTTGTGATGTAAATGTATAAGTGCTTCAAGAGCGGAGAAGTGAAATTTGATCACAGGCGGTCTCTTGAGACGTATGTCGATACGATTGTTAATGCCAGGTGTGAACTGATGGACCTAAAGCTGTCCATTTGTGACTGGATTACTCAGGACGGATGGTAATACCAGGTCTGAATTCCCTAAAAGTTTCATTTACGATATGTTTGGTAATGTTCGCCTTCCTTCCTCACTCTCTGACTGTCTATGGCGAGAGGTGACCAAATGAAATGCACCACTGACTTTAACGACGTTACAGATTTCTCTGGGTTGTCATTGTTGGAACCATTATAGATAATGTAAATACACAACTCAGCAAAATACGTAACAAAGGTCTGTTTGAGACATATTAATGCAGAAATGTTAGGTATTATTATCTTTAAATTCAGATGTCAGGATGCTTTTTGTTTGTTTTGTTGCTATCTTCAGACTAAAACCAGAAGGAGCATTCTGTTGTCTTTTTGTATTTCACACCCTCCAGATAACACGAACATAAATGATTGTGCTGTGAAACTAGAAACCACCTGTCACGTTTGCTAAAAGCCAAAACAACAGCTCTCACCTCCTCTTGCACTGGATCAACAACAGCACGGTGGAAACTCCATAAAACCAGAATAAGTTAAAAATGCCGTGAGCCTTCATCCCAAAAGTCATGGAGTAATAATGAGAGTCTGTCATCCTCTGCAGCCTGGCCTCTTCAAGTGGAGCAGGTAAATATTTAGTGAGGACTGTGATTGCTGCCGGCCATGGCCTATTCATCTCTGTCACCAGGTAATAATGGAGAGCCGTGAACACTAATGTGAGACAGGGAAAACACGCGAACATGCTCTGCAGAGCAAGGCTGTTTGCATTGCTTCAGTGGAAAGGCCTCCGTCGCTCCATTGTGCGCTAATGAGTTTTTATCTTGAGTTAACACTGCGATCTGGAGATGAAGCATTTTATTGTTCAAAATAATGTTGTTGGCGCTGATTAGTGATCCCATTCCAAACAGGTTGTCGGTGTGAAAACACAGCCTCTGCCAGAAAGAAAAACCTTTATAGACCGGGCTTGTGTGCATGCTTCTGTTTTTCATTAAGAGCATACAAGTAGCTCAGTGAACAGCCGTGGCTCCCATCCAAGGAAATGTTTCTGCAGGCTCCATTAAAGATGGATCACTTCAAATGGTAATGTCAGCTACACCGGTTGACTCTCCTATTGGCTTCCCAGGGGTCAGCCGGCGGGAAGATCCTCCTCTGCACTTACAGGCACGAGGTAAATATACATCTGTATAAACAAGCCTGAGTGACAGTGTGAGGAGGCGTCATGGGAGCACAATAAGGAGGGAATGGGGCCTCCATATGTGGATAAACACAGAGGGGAGGGACGTGTCCTGCCCTGCGCAGCCTGCTCCTGTGGGGAGAGCGTCCATGTTTGCTTGTCAGACAGAAGAACAGGGAACACGGACTGCTTGCAGGGTCAGTGGGAGCGGCTTCAAATCCTCCTTTGTGCTCTCGGGCCAGCGTCGGAGACAATGTGGATAATGAGGGAGGAATTTGGCGCGGGGCGCAGCTCACACACACACACACACACACACACACACACACAGGGAAGCACCTCGCCCCGGCCCCGGGGAGCCCAGTCAGCCAGCTGTCTCAGCTTCTGTCTCCCTGGGGCAAGACACTTTATACACAGGATCCACCATCAGCGGACATGATTGATGTCAGTGGATACACTGCGTGAGCTGTTCGAGCTCCATCCTCTGATAAGAATAAGTGAAACTTCCAGGGCTGCGAGACATCAGGCCTCATTGTCTGTCGTTTTTGTGTCAGGAGTCATCAAGTGGCTGGTACTGAAGAGGCTTTTATTGGCACAGAATGGTGTTCATGAAAGCGGAAACTGTATTTATACCTCTCAATCAACACCTTTCATAGACATTTCTTTTCAATCTGACACTGAAAGAACATAAAGACGTTTCTGAGAGGACTCAAACTCTCCTTTCTCTCTTCCTTTTTGGACCGTTTGTGAGATGTTTTAAGTTGAGCCATAAAGAAGTGAGCCATTAATCATCTGCACGAGTCCAACATTGTGTTACTGTGTCAACCTGGTCACTTTCCAACTCATATTCTTTATTTATTGCCGTCATTTAAATGAATGTCAGGTTTACAAGTGTGTCCTTTGCTCGTAAAGTGCCCGATGCCTGCAGCAGCTTCTCATTGCAGCTGATCAAAGGAGAGCGATATGGATCTCGTTATATTAACATGGCACTGCAACGTACTATAGAAAACATCTTTTCTCACTTTATTTTGGAGGAAACTTAAAAGAACACTTCACCCAAAAGCATAAATGGCTCTACACAGCTTGTCTGACTTACAAGTCTATCCCAAATCGATTTGAAAAGATGCTATTTCCCCCCCGTATAAGCCAAAGTCCTTACTGTAGCTGCTAAGCTAACAGTGTTAGCATTCACACCATCTGAAGTAGGTAAGATGTAAGTAACATCTTTTGGATGTCGGGGCTTCTGGAGACTTGGACTAGCCAGTTATTTTTTTTTACATTTTAAAACAAGTCCCCATCTACTTCAGCTGTTTAGGAGAATTCTGCAACGCTGTTTTGCCGTGAAGCTCCAGAAATGTTTTGTTGACTACGAAAAACTCACCCGACTTTCCATCGGCAGGTTAGCAGACAATGATTGAATTTTCATTTTTGGGTGAGCGGTTCCTTTAATTGAAAGAACAATTTATATTTTTTCATACTTTTTTTCAGCATTCTATGAAAAACCCTTCCAGGAAAGGAAAAACAGACTTCTCATAAAACAGTTTTATGAGTATACCGGTGATTCAGAAGTGATTCACGGTTTAGATCGGTTTCAGTTTGTGTACAGGCTGCAGAAAATGGATACAAACAGCTCCTCTGCAGCTGTTCTTGAGTAAATGAAGAGAATAAAACAAACAGCAACACTTTTCATCAGGCTGTGTAAATGTTTGTGTCTGAGAAATCATGCTGCATACAGCACATTGCAGCACACACTACTGCACATCCCAAGCTGGGGGCCGGGGGACCATGGGGGACCCTTGGAGGTGACACAGTGGAGAAACTAACTGATTTGATAACTGATTGCTATTTCATCGTGTGATTACTGTTTGGATCAGATGATTTACTCTACTTTTTCTCTAAATATTAACAAGTCTGTGAAAGGAATAAAAGAAAACAGTCTTCGCTGTTGTGGTTTATTGATATGACATGTTATGAAATGGGTATCTGTGGCCTCATGGATCTGTTTGGGATATGAAAAGTCGAGAAGCCCTCGCTGGAGTCTGTCGGGACCCGGCGGGGAGGGACTTTCTGGACACTGCGCAACAAGTCCTGGAGCGCACGAAGAAGTGGATGATGGGAGTGAATGACAACACGGCGTGCGGCAGCTCTGACAGGAGACGGATTTTCAGTGAGTGATCAGGTACGACTATTTCAGCTCAGCTCTAATATCTCATTTCTGCCGCCGCTTCGAGAGGATGTGTCGCAGGAAAGTTTATCCGGACTTTGAAAGCGCGCCGTTGGAAGTTTTCCCTGCACATGCCGCCGCACAGAAAACAGTTTGGAGGACTTATTCTAAGAAGGAATGGCAAAGATCCAGCGCTTCACACCTCTGATGCTTTACATTTCCCTCAGGTTTTACTGCAAGTTTCCAGCTGCGGCAGGTGAGCAGATTTTGGACTACAGCTCGGTCACAGGCTGGACTTTAATGCAACGGAAGGCAATGTGAAATGGTCCCGACGTGTCACAGAAGTTGGAAGGACATAACCTGAGAGGAGAATTTAGAAGAAATCCACCATGAGAGTGCTGAGTTTGCTGTGCGTAATAGTGGCGCTGTGGGAGTCGAGCCTGAGCAACAGAAACTGTCCGGACCTGATCGTTGACAGCTGTCACTGCTCGGCGGAGAGGTCCAAGGAGCTGAGTAGGCAGCACGTCCGAGTCAAAGTTGTGTGTGATGATGTGGACCTGATGGACACCCTGCAACCGAGCTTCTTACCCAACAGAACCGTGTCCCTGTAAGTACGTTTCAGTGCCAACACCTCCTGTCCAAAGAGACACTAATTAGGGAGGCGTAATGTGTCCCAGGGAACCAAATTCCTGAAACATTTTTCAGCTGACTATTTGATCAGGAATTTAGTAGGACATTTTAACAGTCAGAAGTCCAAAAGTTAATTTCTGTCTGAAATTGGGATGCTGTCAAGTGGCTGGATTTTTTTCTGGGGGACCTTGGAGCTCTGTGCAGGGCCCCTGGAGATCCTTAAATCCCAGTTAGAGGACCCGAACTCATGAGCATTAAGTGTTATAAATGGATTCCACAAGGTTAAACCGCTTTGACACAATAAATCAATAACCGCACCTTGAATCCTGCATAATATTACCCTTAAGAAACATATGGATACCCACAGATTAAAATATCACATCAAATGTACTCCCCTGTAACAGTTTATTAGAAGTAGTGCAACAACACCTGAGGGAAAAAGAGAAAAGAAAAAGATTATTTTAATTAGCTGTCAATGATAAAATCTGGTCGCCATATGCTTCTGTGTCATTATACATCATTGCAAAAGTTTCTTTTGTTAATACAGATACAGATTTAATATAATTTAGTCCCTGTCTGTTAGTCCTGACAATTAGTCATTTAATCAGTTGGATGTTTGACAGAAAATGACTTTACTCTGATGATTTATTCACAGTTTAAATGATTTAATGAATCAAAGATTCCAAGTCAATGCCATATCTGCTTGTCTGTGCTGTACATGGAATATGTTTGAGTTCTGGACTATTGGTCAGTCAAAAGTCTGAAGACGTCACCTCGGGCTTTCAGACTAAACAAGTAATGAAAAAAGTAAACAGCTAGTAGTGCACACAAGTACACACAAATAGCATCAGAAACAATCGCACATATCTTGAAAAAATGTTCCAGATGTTGAAATCCTTCCAATTGGATGAGATGTTGAAGTTTTCATGTCCTGTTGTAGTTTATATGGAAACAAATTGGAAGAGTGAACCAGTTCTGGATCTGCTCAGCAGTTTTATATTTGAGAGGAGATGCAGAATAAGGAGGCGGCTTTAGCAGAAGACATTCATAAACTTAAAATGATGTGGATTTCTTCTCTCACGAGAATGACGTCCAAGTTTTAGTTCACATCTTCTACCTATGTTTCAGCTAGGGATGGTGATAAAAACAGCTGATCGTGGTGAACTTCCATTATCGAGATAAAGTGGCAAAGTGATGCCAGCATGTTTCTGTGCCAGAGGAGTTACAAGGATATTTCAAGTTTTCATATTATCCCATGCCTAGTTGCAGCCATACAAGCTCTTTTTACTGAATAACTGATTGAAATAACAGCAAAAAAACTGATAGCTGAGGGCTGCAACTAACAATAATTTAGATTTTTGATTAATCTGACAATTATTTGTTGATTAATCGATTGGTTGTCTGTTCAATAAAATGCTAGAAAATTGTGAAAACTGTTGATCAGTGTTCCCCAAAGCCCAAGATGGCGTCCTTAAACATCTGGTTTTGTCCACAATTCAAAGATATTCAGTCTGCCATCATAATTAAGTAAAAAGTGCATCAAATATTCACATTTAAGATGCTGGAATGAAAAATAAAAAAGTTTTTTTTTTTTAATAAAACATTACCCAAATCAATTATCAAATTAGTTGCCGATTAATTTGAACCTGCTCGCCCTGACCTGTCCCGTCCAGAGCTCCTGTGCTCACAGACTAAACACCAACACTCACCTAGTGCCCTGAGCTCCCAGTCCAGACCACTAGATGCACGACTAACCGAGCTAACTAGCTAACAGCAGCTATTTTTCGAGATCTTTTGAGAACTTATTGGCTAAATCTTACATATTGCACCTTTATAAGTTGGCAACAAACCGATTAATCGTTGCAGCTCCAGCTCAGTGTGCTGTTGGACGCTTAGTAGTCACCATAACCCACATTTGAGAGCCACCGTCCCTGTGTGAGCCACACTGGAGCCTCTCTTGTCTTGTGTTGTTACACGTACACACCACCTCCACATAAATCTTTACCTCTCACCGCGCTCTTTAGGGGCATCATTTGCATTGTATTCAAAGTTATTCAAACATAAATTTTGCACCTTGACGGGGGGAGAAACCTCCCTTAGTATTCATCTGTGCCTCTCTTGTCGATGAAATAGCACTTCAAACACTCGAGGCGTTGATAACTTTCCCCACACGTTTCCCCTCTGCTTCTCCGCAGGTGCACAGATTGACTGCTAAATTAATAGACTGTTTTATTCTTGGAAACTTGAGGCCTGCCTTCCGAGTGTAAAAGCAAATACTAAATGTAAAGGCCCTTGACAAGTTACAGCCGACCACTCATTCTGAACTAAGAGCGCCGTTGATTAATGGTAGCACTTTGCTTACTGCAATTTATTTGGAGTGGTGTTTGCTTCCGTGTAGGCACGGGTGCTTTTGTTCCCTAATGCGCAGAACGGTTAAAGGCTTTGTTTTCTTTTCGACATTCATCAAAGTGGGGCTGTTTCGCTGCTCACAGGTGCTAACGAAGTTTGATTTTTAAAGTGGTCTACAAAGATAAATAGCAGTAAGGCCTTTCCTTTAAAATATACAGTATTAAACTGCAGCTGGGAGCATCTCTGTAGAAGAATGACACCTTTTCCTCAGAAAGTGGGGTTGTGTGTGTATGCTTTGTTATCATAAGACCAGTAAAAATAAGCCCATTCCTCACTCAGTCCTATTCCTTGGTAGACTAAATCTGAGCTCTAGCCGGCCAGGAAGCAGTTTTCCTGCGTTAGGAAATGTGACCTTTGTCAGGCTGAAGTGGCCTCCCTGCTCACTCTTTTGTTTAGATGTGCTGTGCAAATAAACAGATATATCAAGGGAAGTATGCACATACCGATCTCTCCCTGTAGACCGCCCTACAAATCTCCTGAATGTCTCCCCGCGTGCTCTCTCCATTTTCTCCTGAACTCACCACCTACGTAGACTGTGAACTCCTTGTGGAGCAGTTTCCTCAATGACAACTCAAGCGCAGTGTGTCAAGTTCAAGTACACTCACCCAGATCCAAATGCCACTTCTAATTACAGCCGCAGATTGGGCTTTTGTTGTTTTTCTTTCCGCCCTTTATTACTGTATCTATAAAATGTTTATGAGGAACGAACCCTGCGATAATGCAGCGCCTTGCAAATGCCAGGGAAAACAACTTAACAAGCGAATGAAAGAACATTAGCATAAGTAAGAGAGATGAAAATGAACTGTGTGTGAGAACTCTCTGTGCAGCACAACGTCCTCCATTAACACCTCCGCCTGTTCTTCTTATCGTCCGTGAGGGGGAAGAGGGAGTTGAGGAGTTCTGAGCCGGACCTGACAGCTCTGTTGACCTTGGGACCTATCTGGTGTAATGGTTTCAACGCTGCCTCTCTGCAGAGAGTAGCAGCTGAAATTGTAGCCGACACCTGTCTGAGGCAGTGCCTCTAACAGGAGGACTGGTCCAGGGGGGAGGAGGCACAGATTGTGGAAGAGACAAGGGGATGGAGTGGAGATAGACAGGAGGAGGCTGTGAAAGAGCTTTTAGAGGAATAGAGGGAGTGACAGAGAGGACTCTGGGAAAATGAGCATAGGAAGTGCTTAGTAAAACGTCACTTTACAGCACAGACCGAGGCTGATTGAGATGATGTGACAGACTGTTTGGGCGGGGAGGCGCTTGTCGCACAGTAACATCTGATTGGAGCTCAGCGTCTGAGTCTCTGCACCGCTGGAAACTGCATGCAAGGAGATACACACTGTGCACTTACATAACTGGAAACTCCTAAAGTTATTGGAGTTCCTGTAAAGTACTACAACTGCTGCTCCTCCTACTGAGCTGTTGTGTTGCAAGCAGGCTGTGGTTGCATCATTTGCATGTTATCCTACTACTGATCTCATCTGCTAAATGTAGCCAGTCCAGTCTGTGAGGTTTGGATTGATTTTTACTTTTATTGCAAAAATCCAAAAACCCACAATCATGGGAAAAAGATGATTTGTCCCCCTAAATATGTAAACATAAACGTAATATTGATTTTAACTGAAATAGCAAGCTTTTAAATTTCAAAAGTTTGCAACCTGTGCCCTCTTAATGGTTTGATCCACTGCCTCCTTTCTAATGCTGCTTTGTGCCTGTTGGGTGTTTAAGGAGCAGTGTTGGGGGGTAACTTGTTACAAGGTAATCAGTTAGAGTACTCGGATTACTTTTTGGTGTAACATAGTTAGTTGTAGCATAGTTTACGGGTTCATTAGTTGCATTTTTTAAATTTTCTCGGTGGACTTTTTAATGGCAGTAATCTTGTAATGTAATGAGTTACTTTTAAAAAGGTTAGGAGGCATATATTTGCTACAAGCTTTCCATATCTACATATCTATCTAAAAAGTAGTAAATAACATGTCAGTGTCCACGATGTGCAATGTGCTCACAGCTCCCTTCTGTTGTTCCCGAGCAGCAAAAAGTAATTAGAGGAATTGCAGATAATAGGGCAGGTTCAGAGTTAGATTCTTTGATAAAGTTAGTTTACCTTGTTATGTCACTGCACTGGCCTGCCAGCTTTATAGTTTTTGGTGGGACCATGTAAGAGTTTAAAGGTGCACTATATGAGTAAACTGAATAAACAAACTGTCTTCAAAGGAAAACACAATATTCATACTTTTTTTACTATGTTTATATTTGCAGGACCTCTGCATTGTTTTTAGCTTCAAACTATGTTTTGGGGACGTTCTTCCCCTCGAGGAAGGCTTACTGTATTTATATGTAAACAGATCAAATAACTGTTGCTGTTGTTGTATTATTACCTCATTAATATAGCAAATATTAATTTCTGAGCTGGATTTTTTTCCTTCCTGAAACTACGTAGTGCACCTTTAATCCATTAATTTTTTCCCCCAAGAACTGCAATTAGCTAGGCTAGTTAGGTAGTTAGGTAATGTCACTGGAAGAGACATAATGTTACTTAAGTGTGAGTTGCAGCATATGAGTGCGACAGGCAAGCAGCTAAATCAACCTTTAAAGAAGTGACAGCTACATTCAGGCAGCTGTGGATCCATCTGTTCAATCAGGAGCTACAACGTGTGATTCTGAAGATGGAAGCAATTTGTTGAAAAAAAAAAAACATTAGTTGATTTGTTCATTGTTTTTCTTTCATAGCTTCCATCCTCATTTTTGTCATCACAGTTTTTCGTGGACGAAATTTACCATGACATACAGCAGTGAACAAAAAAATTGCACTGAAACAGGTTGCGATAGTTGCAGCTTGTCGTCAGGATTCATAAAAATAAGTTCATTTATTCATTCAAAAACGTGGTTTTCCTCAGTTGCAATGATGTCGAGATACAGAAAAACGTATAATGTGTTGAGATCATCATCTTGAATTGTCCATGTGTAGCTACAGCAATCCTAAATATGTATATTATACCTTTTATTTTCATTTGAATCAGCATTCAGGAGAAATCCAGTGCTCCTGATTGGCTGCTGAAAGTGATCCTCCTCTGGATTTGTGCATGTTCTCTCGTGGAACTGTGCTAAGCTCCTCCAAAGCCTGGATGTCTCCTGTTCGAAGGAGAGAAAACGAGGGCTCTCGGTCTGGGCCCGACCTAAATCTGGAGGTGTTTGGCATAAAGTAGCCTTGCTCTGTGGGCCCTCATCATCTTCATCATCCTTTCAGAGACAGACAGGAGGGGCTGTTTGTGGTGTCTAGAGGGAAATGATCAGGACGGGGCTGTAGCTGACTCCAAACCACTACAAGAACGTGTCAGTCATCATGGCAGTGCAGAGAGGGACTTAGGAGTAACCACAGGAAGTCTGGCTGTAAAATAGAGTTTTACATAATGTGCTGCTGCACTGTAAGTAGACAGTTTGTGATCATCAGTAGCTTGATCAAAGGAGTCAGAGGTCGGTATTGATCCGTGTGCATCTGAACAAACATGCTATGTCTTGTTTCTGTTCCTCAAATGGCTCTCTGCATACACCCTTATTTTTTTGTATGGCTATAAATATAATTCTGGGTATTCTTCTCTCCCCTCCTCTCACATTCACTCCCTCTCTCTTATTTTCCCTCGCTGCTATTCCTCTGGGGCTTTTTTCTCCTCTGCCGAGGTGCTGTTTGTGCTCTACCCTCTTCAGAGTTCTGAGTACTTCGACATGAATATTTCATTGACGTGCACGCATAGCCCGTCCATATTCTCCTGTGCATTACCTCGCTGACAAACCCTGTGAGTGCACACTGCATTGAGACATCCAGGGCGTAAAATGCCTTAAATGATGTTTCACACATATACATGCATTAGAGAGCTGGCTGTTAATCTCAAGAGACGTGACCGACATGACCCCTGATACAATACGTTGTATCTGACATCTCACGCTGCGAGGAGTCATGCCAATCTCTTTCTCTCTCTGGCCTTCCACTGGCTTCTCTCTTGCTTATCTCCAGCGATTTGGAAGATTTTTTCTTTTTTTTTTGAAAAAAGAAGCAAAAGGTTCATCTTTAGATGAGCGCGCTCTCCAATATCAGTCGTCTAAGCCCCAGAGGGCATAATACTTTTAGATCCCCAGCACTTTCCCCTCCGTGGTAGCTAAAGCCGAGAACATTTGCCCTTGTGTTATCTGTGCGTTGAAGACCGGTGAGGTCAGGGCCTGTCAGTAGTGTTACTGCATGTTAGAGACTGCCAGTCTTCTTAATAAGTAGCTATCGATTTTTTCTCTTTACTAGCAACAGGTTAGTGTTTTGTCAAGGTTTCCTCCAGGCTGCTGTGGATGTGTATTGATACATCACTCAGAGATGGTGCAGGTCCGTTGGCCATCAGATTGGCTGTGTGCAAAGCTCTGTAACTACCGTGCATGTGGCGGGCGTGGAAGAAACAGCTGATCAGTTTTGCTTTAGATAATAATGATTCACTGATCGAGAGTTCATGACCGCTGGGGGAGAGAGGAGTCTATAAATTGCGCTGTAGCCTTAAAAAACCAAGAATGTGTCGAAACCCAGACTTACCATCTAGAAATATTAGGTAAAGATAAATACAATGTCTGCCAAAGATACTTCTCCGTTTGCAGCCCCTGCCTCCTCCCACACCACTGAGTAAATACTGAAGTTACTTAAAGGGTCGTAAATTTGAGAGAGCGGAGGAGTCCAGCTTAGAAGCCTGTTGTCTTTTCCCTGTCGCCTGACTCATTGTAAAACAAGGTGATTAAAACTCTGATGTGTGCTGCTTCTGTTGCAGGGTGTGATCACAGTGGGAAGCATATTAGCTCTCCTGCCTGTCTCACGGGATCTTTGGCAGACCATTATCAGCACTGTGTGCTCGCGTGTGTGTACGTGTATGACTGATGCTTGCGTGCATGCTGTGTTCAAATCAGGGGAGTTGCTGTGTATCGGCCTGGGTGTATATGTAGAAATCTTGACATGTGTCAGGTTGTGTGATTGTCGCTCATAATGCCACCTCACCTCAAGTCGATGATGTTCTGTCACATGATGGTCAGGTGAATAGTTTAAGACTCCAGGCAAGCACATGTAGATTGCCTTAGGGTTTTAAGTTGGCAAGAATGTTCCTCAACAGACAATATTTCATTTTCTAGTGCATGGCGTCTCTCCATAAAAACAAAAGACATTTGCTGAGTGTTGTGTGGGGAAGGCTGGGGCAGAGGACCTCACTTACAAGCGTAATGGTTCAAAGTTTTATCCACTTTAAATTTAGTCTTGTTTGCCATCTTCGTGACCGGCTACCAGGTGAAACGCACCATTATCAGCATTGTAGGAAACATTTGGGATAATGTAAGATCACAACTCGACAAAATATAGAACAAACCTAGTCATTTTTTTGACAATTTAATTCAGAATTCTTACATACTATATATTTAAATGTGCATCACATAGCATTTTAAACATCTCCCTGACATCTCTTAGACTTTAATACAGTCGACTAATGATTCATGGTATAGCTCATTGGCAGCCTCTTTCTTTTTGCAGTTATTGCTTGTGACTGAAAAAAATCCAGGGTTAGTGTCCGATAGTTTTTTAATGAATCTGAATCTATTTTTGAACCCCTTACCAAATCCATCAAGGCTTAGCTTACTACACTCAGAGATTCATACGAGATCTGAAATCACCTTCAGTTGGCCGAGAGAGGGGATGAGCGGCATGAGATATGAAATGTTGAATTTAATGAATCAGACACATCAAAATAACAAGTGAGGCCTGCTTACCATCAACGATTAAGTTGATGAATATTGAATATTACAGATATGCGTCAAAGTAAACAGGAAGATTTTGACACACAGCCCCCTTTTGTTTGTACAGAGGTGGTACAGAGCGGAACTTCTTTCTCCTTTTGGATCTCTGGTCGAGTACAGACACCAGTTTTATTATGGCATTTTGTCAAGTTACTGACAGCTGATTTAATCTGCTACTTGTGATGATTGCAGTTTCAACTGGTGAAAGCAAGAGTCAGTGCTGTCTATTAACATTACGTTAGAGCCAACACATGGAATAGATAGATGTGAATGTCAAATATTTACAGATTTAATGCTTGGCGTCACATCATGCTCATCGTGGCGGGGAGCGGGGTGAATTGGCTCGTAGGCTTTGCTACATGTTTTCCAACACAGCTCCTGGCTAATAAAAAAGACTTTAAGAGATAAAATGTTCAATAAAGGATTAATTAGCGTGAGAACTTAGCGATTCCGTGTGTTTTGAAAGTGAGATCTAAAATGAAACCAGCTGTTGGACCCCACCATTATGCAGGACTACATTTCCCACTTGCTTCATGTCAAAAGAAGTTGCTGCTTGTTTTTGATATCAAAACCAGGTCCTTTCAAGCCACAAAGACATATAGCAGTGGCTCTAATTGTAATAATAAAGTGACAGTACCCTGAAACAAGCCAAATAACTCAAAAATGTTACCTGATACAAGTAAATTCTTGAAAAAACAAGTGAAGACATCTCATTCCTTTGGCAAATTGTTGCATTTGGAAAACTAAAACTGACTGTTTCCTCACATTGTAGACATTGTGGCAGATGTGCTTCACTGTCATGTGAAGCTCTGTTCATATGTACATCTGTAGGCAACCCCCGGAGCAATGTCTGGTTCCTGTCCAAGGTCAATGTTAGTAGATATGAAATGTTATTTTGGTTAGCTGTGTCCAGTAACTTGATCTTCTAAAATAACACAGGGTTTGGCTGTTTGAAGAAAAGTGGCCAGAAACCTTGAGGCCAGCGGATCCGAATGTTTGTAATAGTTCACATTGTGATCTTTACTCCACTTGGTACCTCATGATTGGTGTGTTGGATGGCCTCCGTTGAAGCTATTTTTGATTCTGTTCTCCTGTAATAATATAGTTAGAGGTCTCTGGTGCATGGCAGTGATGACTTTTTAGTTGGATTTCACAGAACTATCCCAGCTGTGGCGTGGAGGGAGAAAGAAAGCCAGATTTAAGAGAAGAATTGACACGAATATCACTTGCTGTGCTTAATCGCTCCCTGTATTATGTAATTTAGGGCAGCTAGAGAATTTTTTTTTATCATTAATAAATATTGTGTTACAGAGTCTCTAAATCTTCAAATTGCTTGTTTTGTGAGACGAACTGCCCATATTTTTTAGTTTTTTTAGTTTACTATCGAATAAAAAGAATAATTGTAACCCCACATTTTATTTCCCAGGGTGGCGAAGTCATGACCCACCCTACTATTCTTCTGATTGGCTAGTACTTGTTCCCTTGGTTGGTTAGGTTCAAAACCCTTTGAGAGTCGAGTCATGTCTGATCACTCCAATGGGCCATTTTTTTTAGAGTTTCAGCAGAAGAGCATTGATGCGTTTTTGACTACTACTACTAGTTGTTACTGGTTAATAACGTTCTATCTTGTCTTATCTTTTCTTATCTAATTACTAAAAATCACTGTTCTAATTCTATATATTCACTTGTTCAAAGTGCCCGCCAAAATCTTCCCTGGGCTATCTGAGGTGTATGTAAATCACGGGACGATCAGCATTCTGAACTTTCATTGTCGCGACTCTTTCTACTCAAGGGCTCTGGTTAGGTTTAGGCTGGAGGAATAAGATTGGTTAGGGTTAGGGTTAAGGCAAATTAAATGTTAAACAACTGTCAAAACAGTGTTGTTTATTTTCTTTCTATTGACAAATCAGTTATTCCACTAGTTGTTCCGGCCGTAGTGACATTTGTTTAACATTTAAAACAAAGATGAATTATTACATTTCTTGAAAAGAGTCTTCACATTCATTAAAAGTGGATTATGTAGTTTTGCTAAAGAAATTCAGAAATTCATATAAAATTGATAAGCTAATAACAAAAACTGAAATATAATTATTTTTTCCATAACTGAACAAACAAGCTGTTCTCAGAGGACGATAAGGTCCCCAGAACACTGTTTGAAGCTAGAAAGCTGGCAGGGTCCGCCAAATATAAACAAAGTAAAACAGTATGAAATTATGTTGTCCTTTGAGGACAGTTTGTTTGTTCCGGCATGAAAATGAAAACAGTTGATTGTTTAGTTTGTTTATGCATGAAAATAAATCAATTAAGATTTTTCTCTTCTGATTAAAATTTGTTCGCAAAAACGACACAGTGCACCTTTAAAGCCTAAAAAGACATTTGAATATATTAATTTACTTAAATGGGAGGTTAAGATTATTAGTTATAAACTATCCAACTACCTAAACTTTGCAACCTTATAATTTTGAGTGCAGAAAAAGTCAAATTTACACAAAAACTGCTCTAGGCCATATTGAAGAATGGTGAAAGTGCAAGATTTACAACATATGAACTTGGGGTCAAACATTTAGTAGGAACGCTCTCTAAGTCTGGCTGTGGCTGGCACTGGAACACAGTAGGCAATGACATACACCATTTGCTGCGGCTCACAGAGACAATACTGAATCTGTGCACTCCTCCCTCATTGAAAGCAGCTTATCCGCAAAGAACATAATTGATAATGTAAATAGAGAGTTGGACGGACGCTCCAGAAGTTTGTCATGGGCTGTTTACATAATGTTCAATTCTGTTTTTCCTGTGATTTCCTGGACATTACGCAGAAGCCAGAGATAGGCATGCAGAGGTCGGCGAGCAGACGCACACACACAAACACACAGACATACTTGCAGCAAAGCACAGCACAGGACACGCTTGAGTTTGCACAAACAGAGGCTGCCTGTCCCTGAGTGGGACGTCCGTCCGCACGGGGAGGTGTAGCGGTCTGGGGAACAGAAGGGAGATGTGGGACAAAACACAGTGACAGTGTTGGTATCCCATGATCTCAGTGTTGACTACCTTCACTTCATCACTTCATCCATATGTGGCTTTGAAAAAAGAGCTGCTGCAGCTGTTCAGAGCTTGAGGTGATAGCTGTCATGGAATAAGGTCCTGGAAATAAAAGAAAAACACAGCAGGCCTCTAAAACTCAAACTATTATGAGAGCTTTGGTTATATTTCAATAAATCTGTGTGTGAAATACTGTGAAATTGACCCATTCAATCTTCCAAATAGTTTCTCACCATGTCCAGATGACTCCATGCTGACTTATATCTGCTTCAATTTACTGCTCTCTGAGAGCTTTGTGTCAGAATGAATTCAAACTGACAGAAGCCCAGCAGGATATTGATGTCTGGATCAACAACAATAAAAATCCATATGAATAGTTGTGTACACACTTTTGCCTCCCTTAATGGCTGCCTGTAAATCTTATGGTCTATTCCCACACAGCTTAGGCATTCACATTGATTTGTGGGAAAATAGAGTTATTTTGCGAGCTCCCGAATGTTTGATTTCTGTTTGCTAAACCCCGCCCCCTACAGAGAGGTTGTCCAATAGCGACTGCAGCTAACCACGGCGATCCTCTCAAGCTGAATTGTGTACACTGGGCTGTAATAATAGCATTAATGGGTATCTAATGAGTTGACTTTGTTTGGGTTGTCTTTATCAAGTAACATGTGGGGACGGAATGGATTAAAGAGTGTTTGTTTGTGTTTGCAAACATTAGCATGTCTGGATGACTTGCTTACTAGGCCGACTTACAGTAGTAACCTAGCATTATTTACAAATGCAAGCAGTATGTTATTAGCTTATTATTGCTAGTATGTGGTTTTGCCTCAGATCCATGTCTTCTATATGAATCAACTGGCAGGTATGTTGAATTTTTTCTGGTAAATGTAGCTTCAGCCTCAGTCTTTTAGCATTATATCCAGGAGTTAGCCATTGCAAGCTAATCTATACACCTTTTACAGGCTTCACATATTAATATTAGTCAGATTAAAACATTATAAAGTCAGCTAAAGATGGATTTTTTTAACATACTCATGGCATTTTGGCTTTAGCATTACCTTACGTTAGCTAAAGCTGAAATATACTGGCTACAATTGTCATTTCTGCTGATATGATCCACAGCAACCTGCTTGAAATGAAGGAATGACTGCAGTTTTTAAGTGGTATATCTGCCTGTGTTGGCAGCTTAAAGGGTGCAGAAACAGTAACTAGGCCAAGCTCTTGTTTAGGCGGCTGCAGATCTTGTCCTGCCAGTAGTTCCTTGTAACTATGTTTAATTCTGAAATAGTTGAGACGTGATATTCTCAGAAGTTTGCTTTTGGGGCAGACCCCAAATGTAAATACAATGTTGGATGTTGACATGAATTTGCTGACACACGTTTGTGTCCATCCTGGCCTTTGGCTGAGAGGGGACTTCCTATCTTCTATCCTGCTTTTCCTGCTAAGACAACTGTTATCACTCTGGGGAGAGAAGGGTACTTTCCCCAAAGAATATGCGTAAGCAAGCTTGTTAGACTGAGTAACAAAATAAACTGGCACGAATGAAAAATGAACGCTTTGTTTACAAATGTTTCAGAGTATTTCTTATTGTCTCGTATGTCATACTTTCTTTCTCTCATACTTGTGACCAAGCATTTAGTTCTGCTGTAGTTTAAGTCTGTTTGTGCAGGGTGTGAGTCTTCACCGTGACATTTTCAGTGTACACACTTCCCCTCTGTTCCCCCAGCAGCTTGGCCAGCAATTTGCCTGTTCAGCACAATGCATTGTGGGATCCCACTGCTTAATCCTGGGGTTAAAATTGAGTATACGTTTCCTGCAGCCATAACGAGCACGCTGTCGTCACAGGAGAGACCGGTGACACATCCCAATTACACATCTCCACCCGGAACCTTGTTAAAAGAAGATGGGAGGGTGGTGGAGAGGAGGGCGAGGGAGGGATCTGACCTTGTGGAGGAGTGTGTGTGTCTGTGTGTGTGTGTGGTCACATGCTGACAGGAGATACGCAGCATCACACATGCAAAGAAGGGCTCTTGCCAGAAGATCACATGCGCAAACCCAGAGCGTCACAGACATAGAGCAGCCCTGCAGTGGATGATTTAAGAGCTGGCTGGAGCAATCAATATTTTAGCAGATATGTAATCCAGAAACGCCGTCCAAGGTGTATTTAAACTGATGCGAATCTGGGCTGTAGAATAAGCGCAATATAAATCATTAGTCGCTTGCCCTGTTGTACTGAAGCTTACAACTCTATGAAATGATGTGTGTGAGTGTGTGTGCGTGTATGAGCGTATGAGGAAGAGAGGAAAAGCAAGATTTCAGAAGATCTGAAGATGAACTTTTTCACAACAAAGCAAAGACCGACAGATATTGGACTGTAGCTGCCAGGAGTTCTGGTGAAATCTGTGAAATTACAAATATTGCAATACACGTTCAAAATGGATGCTACTGTTACTCCTGCTGCTCCTACTAATGCTCCTTCCAACTGTCCGAAATGAAAAAGATGAACTATCTTCATAATATATTAGAGAGAGAAATAGGGGCTGTTTTTCAGTCAAAATGTGGTGACAGGTGTGAGGCTGCTTAATTCTCACACATTTTTATGTAAACAATGGATCAGTTAACTCGGAGTAATGTGAAAGGGGTTGCTTGTAGTGACGAATCCCCAGATAATTATAGCCTTTCTGGCTCTGCCAGGTCCCCTCAGTCTCTAAAGCATTAGTGCCTTTTTACTAGAGGTTGTGTTTTCACTTGTGTCCGTTTGTTGGTTGGTTGGTTTTTCAGCACGATTACATGAAAGCTACCGCATGGATTTCCGCCAAACTTGCACGGAGGACGAGTCTCAGCCCTGAATAGAGCCCATGAGCTTTTGGTGCGGATCGAGATAAAGGGATGGATCCAGGAATATTTTCTCTCTTTCTTTAACAATCAGAGAGCAAGTTTTGACAATTTTGTTCATTTCTCAGGGACCAATCATGGATCTTGATAAAAAAAAAAATCAGGCATATTTAGGTGGCTGGTATCCATGAGTGAATAGGATTCTAGATCTGGTAAGCTAAAATTATGGTTAAGCAGCTATGGGTGGTTTAACATTTATAGTGATACAGAGCTGTCGTTTGATATTAGATTTGGTTTCACTGAATTAAAGGAGACTTTCCTCAACTCTCCTTTTTAGTTCTGTTTTTAGGCACTTTGTGGTTATGTGGTCGCTCCGAGCGTTAGACCATATGGTTATTCTGAATAGCACCAAAAGCAGTCCCAGCTTAATGTACTGTGGCAACTGTGGACTGATGGTGAAGGAGCTGAAATAATCCAACAAACAGGAGCAGAGGAATGAACACTGTGTGTGTAATGGCAGCTAACTGCTAGCTAGTAGCCTGCTTTTCTAAAACGTAGGCATATTATATCGTTACAGACAAGCTCTTGCACAAGAGGCCCTACATTTTGTATTATAATGCATATTGATTTTATCTATTCTCTCGCCGTCAACCTGTTCATTCAATCATAAAGAAAGCTCACGCTCTACTACTTTGAACAGCCACACTCTCATTTTAGTGTAGAGCGGCAGATTGGATTTAGGAACGTACCCTCAGTCTCCACCAAGCATTCGCTTGCTAAATGCTCTGATAGGTTGATCAATTAGTAGCTAACGGCCATGTACAGTGGGTTTGTATAGCTTTTTGCTGTAAAGAACTGCCTGCTGTGCCGATAAAAGTGTTTTGGTAACAAAAGACAGTAAAGTTGCTGATTGTAAAAGTAAGAAATGTTTAGAAAGGCACTAAAACGCTTCATAAACTGATGGGAACTGCAGAATCAGATGGGCTATAATTCTCTGTGGGTTTGTCTCTACAAGCGTTCCTTTTTCACATTACTCAGAGTTAGCTGATCCATTGTTTCCATAGAAAATAAGTGAGAATAAAGCAAGCTCACAACTGTCGTCACATTTTGACTGAAAAAACATTCTAAATACAAAGAAGTACGTGACATTCGCTATTTCTAACTGAGCCCCATGAGAAGAGTGCAGACAAAACAGCCCAGACAGAAATCTCTCAAGGGAAATGGTCTAAGTTTGGCATGAAATATTGTGTTAATGGAGGACTCCATCACCCGAGTGAGAGACTGATATATAAAAGATATGTAAGGACCTTTAAACCAAGAGTGATTTATGATTTCACTCTATTTCTTGTTTCTACTTTATTTAATTTCATATTTTGTTCTATTTCCCTTATGTATTCTATTTTAGACTGCTGGAAAAGTTTGCTCAAACCTAGCTTCCCCTGTCTTTAACCACACAAAACAATCTCTTAATCCTCCTGTGGTGTACTGCACTACCTGTACTGTCCTGTATCACTGTGTTTCCAGCAGTAACTGGCTCTAAGGCGCACATGTCTGAGTGCGGCCATGTTATACCATACAAACACGGAGGAAGTTATTAGCTGGCTGGTCGAGTAGACTTGATCCTGTGTCGGGAATGTCTCAGCAGGTAACACAGACCATCTGTGGTCTAACAAGTTACAGTGGGAGTTTTTCGAACACAACACCAGACTTTACTGTACAGTATGTGCTGGAGTGTGCGTGTGTGTATGTGTGTGTGCGTGTGTGTGTGTGTGTGTGTTTATTAGTGTGGTTTGTCATTGCTACAAGATTCAGGTGAGGTTAAAGGTTGAAATTATCCATATAGCTCTGCTGATGACATTAGTAGAGGTTAGGGAAAAAAATCCAGTCAACAGTAAGACCTCAGAAGTGTAGTAATATAAGTGTAGGTGTGTGTGTTTGTGTGATGTATTCCTGCCTGTGTTTTCACTCTGCTGTGTTAAGGTTTGAGGGAAAGCTCAAGTCCCAAGGCCCAGCATGTTGAATAATGTGACAAGATTGTGTGTGTGTTTGTGCCCGCCAGTAACACACTCGGCTGGAAGTCCTGCCAAGCGCTGCTTTTCTTGTCTTGCCAGACAAATGCATCACTTGAAGAACATATAGTTTCTCATTTCGCCGTTCAGCACAGACATAATTCATCTTGAGAAAAAAAACAGAAAAACAAAACAAAAACAAGGAAACAGAGTGACGACTGTCGCTGGAATAATCCGAATGGAGGCGCTGTGTCGCCTCTGAATATTAATCCGTCACTTAAAGATCCCTGTGGTGCCTTTCATTGATTTGTTTGCTGTTGTAATGTGACCAATGGATGATTGAATTGTGCTGAATCGGCATTTCTTGAAGCTTTTCTATTACGC
The DNA here is from genome assembly GCF_040436345.1 of Pagrus major. Lineage (NCBI taxonomy): Eukaryota > Metazoa > Chordata > Actinopteri > Spariformes > Sparidae > Pagrus > Pagrus major. The sequence continues at coordinate 16,401,293 of NC_133229.1, read as the reverse complement.
CGATATTTTGACATGGAGGAGTGGAGGACGGGGGCGGGCTGGATCATTACCCATCGTAACCACAAACGGCCATAAACAAGACAGAGACGTGGCCGGGATGAGTAATTTACAGCCGCAATCTCATCAGACATGAATCCTTATCTCTCGCCAACATATTGACAGTCAGAGGATAAACAATTTATCAGCCATTTGAATAAGTAATTTCCTGCAGCTCTATTTTGTGTGAGATTTGCAAAATGTACCACTCACCTCGTCTCACCTCTTATATCTTTACAGAAACCTGAGCAACAACAAGATCTCCCTGCTGAGGAATGGCTCCTTCTATGGCTTGGCTGCCCTGGAAAAACTGTGAGTACTTTAAATCAGGCTCTCTTTGCTGTTTTGTCCTCCCCAGAGTCCTAATGGCTGTCATCACAGGCGCCGTGTCGCTCCATAGCAGGTAAAAGGCAAAATGGGGCCGTGGCAGGTATTAGGAGATCCTTGTCGGGGGGTTTACCCTGCAGGAGGTTCGCCAATGGTTTTCACCTTTCAGCCCTTGTGCTTAACCTCACTTGCCACAGTAAATGTCTTAAAATGGATAATATATAGCGTCATATAAAGGCCTAATGCAGTGCGAGATCAGGGGGCTCTGACAGATGGAGTGACTGCGCCGAGTCCACGTGGATGAGCCCCACATCATATGCGACGTCCCCGAGGGCCGTATGCGTGCAGCCTGATGATGAGCTCCGCGATGGCCAGCCCCGGCTCTTCCCGCGTGCCCCCTGATGTCACCTATTGATTGCTTTCACCTCCGCCCAGCGCGGCGATCACTGCTTTTCTACCTGATGGTGACACTGACATTGGGCTGATGATGGGGAAATCAGAGTGGGGAGGAAATCACGCTGAGAGGACAGCTTGATAACTCTCTCCCTTTCAGTCAGTCATTCTCAGATGTATGCACGCACACTCTCGCTAGGCACACGTATCAAGCTCTAACACACGCGCGCGCGCGCACACACACACACGGCTTTGAATATTATTACAGTCAGTTGCCCTCCCGTCTCCCTCAGTACTTGACAGTTAAATTCAGACTGGAATAATGTCAGTGGAATAATTCTACCCTTCTCGCCGCGTCTTTTTGGGTGGCTGTGTCGCAGGTCGACCTACAGGATGATGTCACCTGTCTCCTGGGGGCTTATTAGTGCCATTAAACCTTTCTCCTCCTCGTCCCTCCAGCTCCAGAGCGATGGAGAGATGATTGCGAGGCTTTTAAGGACACTCAGCCAAAGGTTTTTGTCGAGGCTGACCTCTCACAGCAGCAGTTTGCGTGCCCTATCCCTTCCTTCACCTCACTCTCTGGGTACAGCCTGTCCATCCGTCCTGCCACATGCAGCATTTGGCAGAGATATGTCTGTTGCTAGCAGCTGATGCCAAGCCAGGTAGCCTCAGTGAGTTGAAAGTGGCAGCCAGCTGTTCCCTCGTCTGGCCCAGCTGACTGACTGCCTGCCTGCCCGGCTGCCTGACTGACTGTTGTGGTGAATTGGCGGCTGATTGACAGGCTTAATAACGCGTGTGTGTGCGTTTGCACCACTCATGCTACAGCTGTGGAGCTTTTTGGGGCAGAAATGGAAATATGGTGATCCTAGAAAAAGTTTTTTAAAATAAACAACAACACAAAAAGAGCCAGTTTGCCCGAATTACCCAATCAGTCTACTTGTACCGCTGGTTGTGTCTAGCCATACAAATCATTTTTTTCAGTTTTCAGTTTGTTTTTCCTGTATTTTTCTTGTCTATTTTAATTCTTAGGGTGTTTAAAAGTTACTTTTAAAGAAGAATCTACAGCCGTGCTAGCAGGCACAGAGGTGCTTTGAACTAAATGCTATCATAAGCATGCTAACATGCTTTGAGCAGGTATATTATTTACCATCTTCACCATTTTTTGTTTAGCCTTTTAGCATGCTAACATGTGCTTGATAGCAGTTAAAGAAAAGTGCAGGTCAGTGCTCTTTTTGAAGATACTTAGTCAGACACCAAATATTCAGCAGGAGACAGACGGATCATTGACCTGGGCAATCATCGGGTCTGATATTCAGCAGTGTTCTGCTTATCGATATCACTGTATACAGTTTCAGACTGCTGATAAAAAATAATTAATGTAAAAATGGCTCTGATGCGGCATTCATTCTCTGTCTGTAGTCTCCACTTTGCGTTCTCGCTCAATGTCCCGCTCACAACCCTATCTGATTGGTGAGGTGTCAGGAGTAATCGTCTATCAACACTGAATAATCTGAATCTGCACATTAACTAATAACTGATGTTATCAAATAAATGTAGTGGAGTGGAAGTATAAAGTAGCAGAAAATGGAAACACTCAAGTGAAGTACCTCAAAATTGTTCAGAAGTACAGTACTGCAGTAAATTGTAGTAAGTTATTACTCTCAATGTATATGGGTTACAGATATTAGTTATTGGCCTCGATTACTAATGATCTGTATTGGTATTGACCCAGAAAAAAACATTGGTTGATCATTGTTGTGCCCCAGATCTGGCCCATACCATACGTTCATCCGGCCCACATACCGCATGGAATGATGGCACTTGGGAGGTTCAAGCATTAAGTGGGCCGGATGAACGTGTCCGGTACAATTCTGCTATCTGGCCCTATATTTGACAAAAAATTTGCTGATGGTACTGGATGAAAGGTTAAAGTTATTACAGTTCATCCTGAGTCAAGCATAAATGTCTACACTCAATGTCATGATAATCATTCCATCCAGTTTTACATATTTCACTCAAATCTACAAGGGGTAAAGAAAAAGTCACAGAAGTCAATAGGATTCCTCTTCTGGCAACCATTAATATGTGCACATAGCATGTATCTATCGATACATCAATAATCTAAGACTTGCTGAGACTGTACTGTGGTGGACAGACCAACTCACAAACCGGTATTGACAGCCCTAGAGCTACGCTGCAAGTATGAATGAAAATTCAACAGCAAGATGCTCCTCCAGTTTTCCTCAGAACTATTTTTTTGGCAGAAAGTAGCACCAGGGAAAACTCTCCATTGCTAGTTCTGTGGATTATTTAAAGTAGCATCGTTTCTTGAAAAGGGGGCACTCCAAAAATTAACTGTTGTATTTTCATAAAATCATTACTGACGACACACAGGTTACAAAAAAAGAATGGTGACGATTGTATCTCGAAAGAGGGACGCCAAAAATGATGGAACCTACAATGCCCACAATGCAACCAACAACTTATTTTTACTTGAGACCTTCCTGTCTGGTGGATGCCCGTATCTTTTAAACTCCATGCCCCATGTTTATTAAATGTTTTTCTGGCATTCCATTCTCATCTAACTTTAAAGACCTTTTGCTGCACGGTAGCTGAATGAATAAAACACAGACATTTTTCTCTGTTTCAACCCGAAACAGAAAAAACAGACAAAAAAACAAGGTATGAATCAAATGGTGGATAATTGTTACACAGAATTTAAAGAACTCTCTAAAGAGCCACAAAGACACTATAAAACAGTCTTCACAGGCTGAGTAGTACTCCTAATGCTGAGTTAAGTGACCTTTATGTGTAAATTCAGCAGAGTTTCCCTATAGCTCTAATTTGTAACTGCTGTGAGTGCCACAAATGCAATTACACTTCCACTGATTGTAACTGAGGTTGAGGCAGAAACCTCAGAGACAGATGCATGAAAACCTGTTCACATTATACCAAAACTATCTGCATGGCTAGATAACACTGGGTGTAAGTGAGAAAATGTGTGTGTGTGTTTTTTTGCCTGTTGTCACCTCACTGTGCGCTCCACCCTAATACTGCCACCATCATCATGGCATTCAAGTCAAGCGCAAATGCACATCAGCAACTTTATTAATCTGCCAAGGAAAGCGCTTTTAATGGGATTTGCCTCTTCAGCCCAGATAGTGTCCTCTTAATGGATCCCTGTATGTTGGATGATGGCCTGGATCCCCCCCCCCCCCCCCCCCATATGGACACAAGCCCATTACCATCAGCCAAACTGGGTCCCATGGGAGCGAAGCAGGAACAAAGCCCATCACTGTTCTCTGGGCAGGACCCTGAATCTAGCTTTTGCCATTTCATCATGGGTTCCCACCGCAGGAGCTCTCAGTGTGTGAAGAATCTGTGTGAAACGGATGAGGCTGGCATATTTTTTCAGTTTTCACACCGACGGCGCTGCGTCTGATTTGACACTGGTGTATGATAATGTTTTTGATGGATATATTGGATTGAAAATATACATTTCGTGCAGCAAAATACGACTTACTTGCAAAATCTGCATGATCCATATCATGTAGAAGTGAAGAAGTGCTGCACATTTTCACTTGGGATAAAAAAAAAATTGAAGATTAAATTAAACAGACAATTGATTTTAGTGTTACACTCACTTAACAACACAATAAAAACAATAGCTCAGAATCATATATTGATATTACACTAAGGTAAAAGTGTTGTAAGATTGTTAGATGTATTCACTGCTCTTGAAATAAGCACACTCATTTGGGCTTCAGGCCTATTGTGTGTCTTTACAGTAGTTGTTACTTTTATTGTTATGGCTGTGGATGTGACAGCAGCTTTATTCTTAGCAGACTGTCTAAATGTTTTTTATTGAGAGCAGCTGCTCTTTTTTTTTTTTTTGTCTGTTTGACCAAACGTTATGTGTCTAGCCGGAGGAATTTGGAGGCAGGCTGAATAGACTGAGTGGACGTCGGCTCGGAGCAGAGACAGTATCAGAATTCAGAATGGCATCTGCAATTGCTCATTCTGAAAAGTAGACGTCAGACGTGCAAGGAGGCGTCCTTTAAAAAGTTTTGCAACTCCTGTTGTCCCCATCGTGAAGGCGACGTTTAGTCAGTCCTCCTCGTGAACGTGTCTCCTTGGGAGGTGATTGATGAGGGCGTGGCACGCCGCTGAAGGACACATCCTCCGGCTGGTTGTGCATAAGAATGTATGACGGACAGGGTGAAGTCCAGGCTCTGAGAGAGAGAAGCTCAATGATCACATGATCATAAAACGAACTGACCCTGAGGTTATCCACAGTGGGTCAAAGGTCAGAGGTTATTAATAGGGACAGCAGAAACAATGAGAGTGTTCTTGACTTGGTGGAATCGATAATACTTGATTAAAGCAGAAGATCACTCAATCTAAGATTAGTTTGTCACTTTGTCAATATTCTTCTTATTCAGTCAATTCATTTGCAGAAAAAAAACAATTGGGTTCAAAATCCTGAGCTCACTAGACCCCAAACACACCTCAGAGCTTTGCAAGAACTACTTGAAGACCAGAGCAGAACGAGGAGTCCTGACTGTCATGGACCTTTTCTCCACAGTCACCTGACCTCAACCCCACTGAACATTCATGGGGCCACTTGATGACTGAGAAATCCAAGCAGTCTGTGACTTCACAAGAAGCTGGATTTGCATGTACATGTACATGTTAACTTTTAACAAATGTACTGTTAAAATGATATTGTATTTATTATTTTCCTTTTTGCATTTGTTACATTTGAATCAAATGCAGAATAGAAGCTGTGGTCTCAGACTTTTGGACCCTAATGCATGTCTAGCTAATGTCATAGCTACTCTTTTAAGTAGTTGTCAATCCAGTGGTGACATATTGCAGTGGTAGTCTACATTTTCCAGATTTTCCTTGAGTGTCTAAAAGTATATCTATTTCCTTTTCTGTTTACCTAAGAGAGGACATGAAGAAAGATGACGCCTTAAATGGATCAAAGCACAGTCTTGAAATATGAATGCTTTTATTGTTTTTTTACAGGGGACCGTTGCTGGGTCACCGTTGAGGCGAAACATGTGAGCACCATGGGTGTAACCGACCAAGTTTGGAGAGACAGAGAGGACAGATTCTTCTTCTGTCCCTCCTGTGTTTCACCTCCCGGGGACTGTTAAGATTATCTTTGATATTGTCTTCAACAATTAAAAAAGCGGCAGATGGATGCTGGAACGCTGATAATCTATTAGGAACATTTGTAATCTTTATTTCCAGCTTGGGGAGTATTGGCAGTTATTTCTTGTTTAGTCGTGTTATGCTATGCTTGAAAAATAACAAGAGAGCAAGAGGGCCTTGCATCAGAAAGTTCCCTTGAAAGAATTTGCTTCACACTCTCCTTGAACTTGTGCTTTGCTCTGATAGAAATATCTCATACCGATGAGAACAGTAGCTCCCAAATAGGATACAGTTGCTGAGCTGTTAACCAAGAAAGTATCTTTTTCACAGTTCAGGTTTTTTCCGAGCTTTTTCCTCCATCTGCTATAACATTGCTTCTGTTGGTTTCATGTGCCTGTATTAATTTGGAGTGTAGGCTGAAATGAAGGTGTCCTTACATAAGCAAACGGCTTTTTTTTCTTTACTCCTTTCTGTTCCTCTAAGGCAGCGGAGAAATCTGAGAAAATCACAGCAAATACCCCATAAGCACTGCTCATCCACCTACTAGGAATAAATTGCACTCCAGCAGTGTTTGAGAAATGTTAATCACTGCCTCGACTGGGTTCAGACTGCGGAAATGTTTAAGTGGCAAAGACTCACATCCTTTCTTTAAAAACTGTGCGATTATATGTATATATACACTGAAAAAAACATGTATGCTGAATATTATCAGCTCTACATTGATGAGTGTTGACTGCTTTAAATAGGCAATTTGACTGCGATGTATGTCTTAGCCAAGATGGTTGAATTATTAATTTATCCCCCCTGGTCCTGTTGTACTTAATGTATGAATATCTCCATAATGCAAACATACACAGAGAAACGTCCGTTTGATGCTTTGGCAGCAGTAGCTACACGCCTGTCACAATGTGTACACACTCAGTCTGTTTAATTGGACTGAACTGTCTGACTGTCCACCTTTTCCCCCTCCTCAGTGAGCTTTCAACACTTATTTATTTACAGTCCAGTTGGTGGTTATCAGTCTTGATGAGTGGTATAATTCAGTGTGTGGCCAGGCCTTCCCTCAAAGCATCTGCAAACTGACCCATGAATATTTAACACGTGAATAAATAGTTTTAATAAACAGATTACGCATTAGCATCAGGGCTGCTGCCAATGAAGCTCACACTAAAGCTTGTTAATGACAGAGCCAGTTAATTTTTTAAAGGGATGATGAGAGGAGGTAAAGTAAGGAATGAGCTTCACAACCCAAACAGAATGACTTATATTTCTGCAAACCACTTTACATGTCTTTATGTGGCAACTTTACCTTTCTTTTGGTTCAATTGTCAATTTTATGTCGTGACAACAGTGCTCATGAAAAAATAAATAAAGTCAGTACGGAAGGTGGTATGTACCTGAACCTTTGGTTCTAGGGTATTTGGAGGGCTCTGAGTCGATTGGGCATGGTCCTGAATCCATCCGAGGACCGGAAGTGGTCCAAACCAGGAGTTGGGCTTTCGATGATCTGTAACTTTGGAACGGAGGCTCTGGGACAAATCTGGCATGTTCATAAGAGGGATCATGGTTGCGATTCGATCAGACGTTCCGTTTGGGAGTTGTCAGGGCCAAAATTGTTCCTCCAGAAAGTGTTTAGGAGCGTGTTTCGGGCCGTTTGGAGTCAGCTGGCACCCCTTTGTACGGTTATTTTTCATACTTGGAGATAGGCTCATGGCATAGAGGCAGGCCTGCAAAGTGAATGGGATGGATCAGAGGTTGGGATGGATCAACACTGAACTACAACTCCTGGCTTACAGCCTCTCTGAGGGGACACACTACCTTTTGTGCTCTCTCTGGTGGGGGGCCTTTTAAATCACGTTGTTATGATGCAGGGAAGTCGACCACTGTCAGCCATCAGTGATGGACAATGGCATTGTCTATCAGCCCAACCAAGACTATGAACATATCTGTGGTTTGATTTGCAGAAACATAAAATGCCAAGATTTTTCACTGGTGACTGGGCAGTGCTGCATGTGAAAAACACCTAACTTTGGCTAATACACTGTCTACTGTGTCCGTCTTTATTTTGCAACCTCCACTCAGGCTGCAACTACTGATTATTTTCATAATGCATGTGTATGTGTGTGTATTTATGTGAGAGTGTGTGTCCTCACTGCTCTGACCTGATTATTAGCCCTCTGATACATTTGGGATTCTTCTTGTTTACTGGAAACAAGGTGCCTTTACGTACACGCATCCCGGCTCCAGACACCAACATGCCACTGAGAAAAATGATGCAAGTTATACTAATGAATGTGTGTCATCGTCTCATTTCATTAAGTGTGCATACAATGGAATACATCATGCTGCATCACTTTCCATTTGGATGAGTGCCCAAGTGGCCGCAGCACTTTTATTTGCTTCTGTACTTCATGTAGAATTTGACCTTTTGTGGATCTGATGGTATTTTGATAATAACATCAACATTGTGATCTATTTAATGAGAGTCTGCATGATTAAATACTGTTCATAGAGAAAGAAGAGCTCTGTCTGGAGGCTGCGCCTGGAGCATGTGTGTGGTCTGGTCTGTGTTAGTGTCTGCACTTATACTCACAGTGAACGTGTGTGTATGTGTGTGCGCGCGTGCACCTCCCTATCAGTGTGACTGTGTGATGTGGTAATCATCGAGATTCAGGCAGGAATCTGCCCATTAGTGTCACATAGTGAGCAGGCAGATGTCCTCGGGGTCACATGGCTCGGGAGAAATCGAGCAGGCTAAGATATACAGAGCAGTTTAAATTAATTGGGAAGCACTTCAGTAGCTTTTCAAACATTAACCACAAATGTTGGAGTTTATACTGAGGGCTGCTCCTGCTCTTCAAACATGCCGGGCCGGGGGAGTAGAAAACGGTTATTGTTTAAACATTCATCTCATTTGAGCTGTTCCAGCTGTATCTACAGTGGATATGTGGGGCAAGTCTCCCCAAAGGTACCTATCATTTGTTTGTATTTGTGTGTGTGTGTACCATAAATTGTCAAATAGTGGTCAGGCCTTTTGTTTACCTCAACTGAAGAGAGAGATCTTATTTTTTCAGAGCCAGGACTTAGATTTTATTTCCCCTGTTCTGTTTTTATATATACTGTATGTAGAAGTCTGATTTCCTGTCTTTCCTGGAAGGCTTTTATAATGTAAAACTCTACACAGGAAGTGTGTACACACAGCATCATGTTAAAGTACAACTAAATAATCAGATTGAGAATAGTAGCATATTTCTGATAAAAAAGACCAACAGATTTGTGGTGAGTAGGTCGTTGCCCTGTTGTGGAAATAATGATGTGGAAATGTAAATTATGCTGAATTTACAATGCAAGCTTTATCTTATGCATATGCAAGCATCATAATTATAAAGGCAGTGTTTTTATTTTTGTGGCCTGTATTTGAGAGCTGGATTTTATCTGAGAATCTATGCAAATGCTTAGTTCCTTGTTATAACAAGTCAGTGTTTCCCAACTGGTGACTCGCTCCAAAGTTGGGCCATGATGGTCCTTTTTAAGAGGATCACAAGTGGGTTGCAAACATATCCATTTTCTCAAAAAAAAGAAGAAAAAAACATGTTTTTAAGCACTTTTTCCTCATGCAAAGTAAAATGTGCGGTTTTAAAGGCCTAATCCCATTTCCAGGTTTTTCCCCTACCCCTTGTTTCAAAGTAAACCACTTGCCCCTCAGAACAGAGTTACATTGAAACCCTCATATGCATCAGTTGATGGACGACCAGACATTTCCAATATGCCGTCTTCCGCTGTTTTGATTTCTTACTGTGGCAGTCTTGGTATTACCACAATGCCTTTTACTGTATCTGATGTGGATAGAAAAGCTTGGACGCTCGCAATTCACTCGGAAACTCATGCTATCAACCAAGTCATCAAATAAAAGGCAAGGTTAGCGGTGCTTGTAGGCTAGGCATCATATGCCATCAAAGGGGGGGAATGCAACATTGAAATACTTCAAAATGTGTCATCGGCAAACTGGTGCCGATTGTTTTATGCTTGGCCATCTAGTCCTAACACTTCAGCTTAGCCCTCTATCTCTACAAGAATCAGAACACTCTACCAGGAGACATGCACAAAATGGAGTGGTGCGGCTAAGCGGTAGGGCCACGGAGGTGTATTGGGACTGGGCCAAAATACAAGCAGCAATTGATGCCTGTAGTGTTGGTCACGTGGTCCTTACCTTGCACATAGTGGCGACCCTCCTAGTTAGTCGCTGAAACAGAAAGGAAGATAGTTCACTCCATAAGACAATAATGACATGGGGTATTTTACACTTTCACTCACATAAAACACCTCAGTATGATATGCAGTGAAATATTGGCCAGGTTTAAATCTAGCCTGACAACTTCTTTTCTTCTCTTAAATCATTTTCTCTTTTTTAAATAAAAAACTGCAGACCTGTTTACGGGGTATTCTCTAAAAGTAGTTTCAGTATGCACTTAGACTGGCTCCTTGAGACCCTAAACAGGACAGACTGAAATAAATCCGAATTGATGCAAAGCTGGTTTATGTGTGGACTGAGAAAACATGTTGATCCAAAGGCCAGACGTGTTGGAAAGTCATGGCTCAGATCTTGTTTGTGTGCATGCTGCTCATTTCTAAATGCAAAGGCGGTGTTGCACGTGGGTTAGTTGAATAGTTAGAAATCGTTGAGAATACTTTAGGAGACTTTATTTTTATAATTCTGTTGGGGCTCCACATAAAACAACAGCACATATTCCCCAACATAGTGACAGTGTGGCCTCTGATGCACCTCAGAGCTGGATTCCAATACAAACTTCACAATTTGATGTATGCACTGTAAATAATTATTACAGTTTGTTTTATCCTGTTTAGAATACCAGATGAGGACATTACAGATTATGCCAGACAGTCCATCACGGAAAAGGATGCAGAGAAGGATGCTAAATCAACTTTCAGATAGTTTCCTGTGATTGTTGAAACTTTTTGGCACCCAGTCTGTTGTATTATGCGGCGTACCCCACCCGTCTGGAACATCTGAATTTTATAATGCACAACCGTAATTTATAATGTTTATTTGGAGGTACTTGTTGGCTCAGGTCTGATGACTATAAAAGGTTGTTGTTGCGCCTGCGATGCCATCGTGTGTTTTATGTGGCTTTAAAAATGACCTGATACAGGGAGCTAGTAAAACAAACAAGGCTACAGGTGACACTTAAGGTAAACCTCTTTGGATAACAGGACGACAAAATAATGATGAGAATTATATTCACGGATATTTGTTAGTATATGAAAGCATTCAGAGGGTATTCAGATGTACATGTATGAATCCCAGTGATTCAAACTTGCAATTCAAAACCTCAATTTGAAATATCCCGTTTTTAATATTTCAAATTGAATGTTGTGTTTATTGATTTTTGTATGATAGTCCACTTTATATCGTTATATACATTGTAGATTGAAAACGTGTAAAGTTCTGGATATTTGGCTAATTCAGAGACGGCAGAGCAGTGAGCTGCGAGACGGTTCAGGATAAAAGGAGGTGCTGCAAGCACGATGGCTGACCTTTTGACCTGCACCCTCCACCCGCTCTTTTGCAGCGTATTGTACATGATCAAAGACAACTTGGGATGAGAGCGGAGATTAGAGCTAGCCGTCGGGCGACCCGACCGGACCGGGAGGTTAGCCTGTCAGGAAGGCAAGTTCAGTGCTCTTCCTAAGGCGTGCTACCTTGCTGTGTGACTGACCGATCCTGTCTACGGCAGGTCTCATTAGGAATTCTGATTGTGTAAAGTCAGCAGAAATAGAAAGCAGGTGTGTTCAGGTGTTGAGGTCATACCAAGTGCAGGGATTCATTCATACACCACTTGAAGAAAAAAGGCATGTCACACCTTTTTTTAGAATGATAAATATGAAAAATGAACACAGGATGTGCATTTACGCATCCTTTCTTTCTACTCAACCTGGTTGGAGGTTTCTTTGGGAGTCCTAATGGTGCAGACAGTGTGTTTTAACCATGGGCTGAACAGTTAACACAGGATACAGATCATTAACCCCAGATGAGAGTCATTTTTCTGCTGCTAATGATGGCCTGTCTTCCGTATGTGTAACTAATGCTTTAGATCCACCAAATTAGCATCAATAACTGTAAACCAACCACTGTTGAGGCTTCTCATACATTACATCCAGCAGTAGTTATGCTTCCTGTCTCTAGAGAAAATCTGCATGACAGTATGGCTCCTGTAAATCTTTCATTGTGTACTAAATGTAGTATGATGAGCTTTGATTAGGTAAAATGGAGCGTTTTGCTACCAAATTGTCCCAAGTGTCGAATAAAGAGAGTTCTAGCATGACTTTTATTTTCACTTTGGGACACTCTTGCCTTTCACAGTCCCACTGGTCTTGTTTTGTTTCTTTTGGCTGGCCCTCCTCTGCCCTGTGTGACTGTTATTTCATAAAAAGAAGTTTCACTCCAAGTTGAGCTACATTGTGTCTCGCATTTGGAAAAAAGGCACTGCCCTTCTTCTCATTCTCATCACACTGACTGGACATACAGTCCAAAAGTTAAAGGAAACCAGGGACACAATTTCAGGAAGTTTTCTTTGGCCCGCAGAGACAAACCAGAGAGGAGATTTTTCTGAGATCCATTTTTAGTAGCGTCAGAGGTTTTGGGGTGGGCGGTGAGGGTGGGGGTGGACAAGGAGCGCCTGGCTGAAACCGCAACATATGTGTTTTTGCCTGTTGGCTGGATGTGGTGTTGGTCTGAAGCGTGCAGGGTATTTGCAGCCCAGCTAACAGGTGCAGGTTAACTCTTTAATGAATGGCACCAGTATTTCTCAATTAGAAAAAAAGTGATATTTTAATTAGAAATTCTTTAGAGTTCTTTCCTTTATTCCCAACTGATAGCAAACCATTACTGTGTGAACTGCACTGTACTGTGTGAATGATAAAAAAACATCCTCATGTATGTTTTGAATTAATGATGTTTTCTTGGAAGGCCTTGGTTCGTACAGTCAGCAGGCAGCAAAAGTAATGCCTAGATAGATAGATAGATAGATAGATAGATAGATAGATAGATAGATAGATAGATAGATAGATAGAGCACTGATTTAAATGTGCTCTGACTCTTTCTCTCTCTCTCTTCTCCAGGGACCTGAAGAATAATTTGATAAGTACAGTGGCGCCCGGGGCCTTCCGTGGTCTGCTGGCTCTGAGGAGACTGTAAGTATGATGAAGCCTTGTAATAGCCTTCTCCAGGGGACACGGGGACAAGTTCTCTGGTTTTTTAGAGACAACGGGTGGGAGTGTCTAAAATACAGAGTGGGGAGAGGATTGAAACGTTCAACTGAGGCAAAAGTGATGAAAGTACTATTTGAGTCTTTTCTGAGGCAATGCTAAGTGAGGGCACAGAGCCCTTTTTAAGCTTCACATTAATATATACACATTCACTAGTGGGGTCTGCTAGGTGTGACCGCAGTCTGCAAGAGAAACTCTTGCGGGCACATCAGCAGGAGGTGTTAAGGAAAGGGAGAGCATTTGTCTTTCACTTTCTGTTAGTGGATTTTTGTCCAGTGTGAAAGGGGTTTATGTAACCTTTGCTAAAGGCACTTTAAATTCCCTTGCATTTCCCAACATTCTTGAGTCAGTGGCTTTGAAGACATAAACGATTCGACAGTCGGTTACACAGCAAAATGTAGCCACAGTCTGCTAACGCAAGCCAACATAGGGAGACTCAATGGACTGCTACAACCTGCAAGGCGGGGGTCATGAGACCACGGGGGTTAGATGAGCCAGTGCTACCGCTAGAGCTAATTAGCTGGTGTGTTTGCTGCTGCCACAGCAACAAGGACCAGGAATAGCTGACTGTGGGTTTTGCAATGTTGTTTAAAAATGTTTTTGTTAAAAAATGTAAAAAAAAAAAAAATTGGACTAATTTCAGGAGAGATTGATTATAGACAAGACTGTTCATGGACTGTTTATTTCAGCGGCTTTGAGCTGTTCAGGTCTCTAGCAGACCTTTTGCTGGGTGACAGACACAACATATAACCTGAGACAAGATCAGTGATAATACAAACGTAATACAGAAACTGATAAAACAACTTTAATAGACGCTTTAATGTGGTTCTCAAAATCTGATCGTATTTAGCAGGGAGGTAAGGCTTCCTACAAATCTTTAGTTTCCTTCTCTCACAGTCGTTCTTTTAGAGGTCAAAGGTTGAAGAAATCTGGCAGGTTACATAACACATGTTTCTTTTACCTTTCCTGTCTAACTGCAGGGACAGTCGTATGATACAATGGACCACTTTACCTTTTCCTACAGGTAAATACAGTAAGGTTAATGCCAAACCTTTCGTTCGTCTGTCACGTGACTCTCACCATGCGGGTCAGTCTGTTGAGAGTCTCTCAGCCATCATGAGCTACTGGTCACACCAAAGCCAAGTAACAGTGGCTCCAACAGCAACACTCTGAAGTGTATTGAATTGAGCGAGGATGCTTTTTGTTTTTGTTTTTGTTGTTGCACATAAAAATGTTTTTGCATTTTTTTCTTCTTTCAAAAGTTATCTTTTAAACTGTAAGTAACCCCAAAGGGCAGGTTTACAGTACTGCCTTTTGGATTTAAGCATCTTTAATCCTTAAGTGTTTTATAACAAACGTGGACTTTCAAGGTTCCATAAAACTTGAAATGTCTTCAACCTTGTTTGCAATGTGAAAAGACAAAGTAATGATTTTGGCCGTAGACAAAAGTAAAGTTCTAGGTTTTTCTTCTGTTTTTGGTTTCTTCTACTTGAGTAATTTTCTCGACGATTACTCTCATCTTGGCTTTCTACATATAGGCTCCAGAGTGAGTGACATGATTGCAGCCTGATAGTTAGTGGGATCTGGGCTGGCAGGGATGCAAGCGGTGAGTTAGCCACGCTGATTCGGGGCGCGTGTGCGCCAAGCTCGGGGAGCAGCAGAGTGCTAATTTAAGTGCTCCCCAACTGGTGATTACTCGAGTGCTCTGCTTATTTTCCCACAGCTGCTCCAGCAAAGCAGCTCTTTAATTACAGAGTGCGAGGGCACAGAGCCATGGACGCGACAGCGCACAGCCACTCACATACGAAAGCCCATTGCATTTGCATGTGTGTGTGTATGTGCAGTGTGTGCCAGCGATGGTTATATAGAGAGTAAAAGGTTACAGAAGGTCAGGACTTATATTCCAGGACCTTAAATAGATGAATGAACATGTTATGAACACATGCTTTCGCAGCTGTTTAGGTTTTCCATGTGTTAAGAAGGCAAGCATGCATGGAAACAGATACTAACACAGACCTGAAGACCTGAAGGAACCTCTTTGTTTTGCCCCTTTTTGTCCTTATAGGGACCTGTCCAACAACAGGATTGGCTGTCTCTCCCCGGAAATGTTTCTTGATCTGGGCAGCCTCTCAAAATTGTGAGTAACCCCTAAATTGAAAACACGCGTTGCACTGCATAATCCTTAATGTGCACTCCACAGAATATGGCGTTTGACATGGATTAAAGGGTAACTCCACCAATTTTACACATTGTGTGTGTGTGTTAACAGGTCTTCAGGAGGACTAATGCATTACTGTGGAAAAAAAAACACTATAAAGCCTTTTGTGGCTCCAGAGGAAGTATGCATGTAATCTTATAAATCGCCTCAAGTGATGTCACTCAGTGGCTACGTTGCATTGTGGGTAATGTAGGTGGCAGGTTTAGAAAAGGAAGAATACGTGGAATAAAAAAAGGTGATATCTCTCTAGATCAACGCAGCTTCCTCTGGAGTCACAAAAGGCTTTATACTACTTTTTCCACATTTGCAGTCATACTCTCCTTACCTACTTTTAAACACACTTTCATGTGACCCTTTAATCAAAATTCATTATTGATAAGGACTGACCTGTTTTCTTTTTTTTCCCACAAACAGGAATTTGTCAGGGAACATCTTCTCCACTCTGACCATGGGACTCTTTACACACCTGGTGGCTCTCAGAGTGCTGTAAGGCAAACACACACACACACACACACACGCACACACACACACCAGTGAGTCAGCATGCACACTGCCCTTGAAGTGGCACACTTAAGCAAATGAAATCATCGTTAATTGTATTAACAGCACCTGTGTTTTTCATGTTATGACATGTCAAAATGTCTGCTGTGACAAACGCGTATTGGATGAATGAAGTTCAGAGTGGTCACTTAAACCCAGAAACACAAGCACAAGCACACAGGATTTAACCGCTTGCTGGTTTTCCCATCAGGCACTTCAGCACTGAGACTTTGTTCTGTGACTGTCAGCTTAAGTGGCTGCTCCTCTGGGCTCGCAGCAACTCCGTGAGGATTGGCAACGACACGGTGTGTGTGTTCCCCACCCACCTCCACGGACTGGAGTTTCGCAACCTGCGTGAACAGCAGCTCAGATGTGGTGAGCACTTACTTAAGATATTGGTATGGGGGTTTGCATAGATTGGGTGATGTTTATTAACTCATGAATTGATGTGAATGTAGGCTAAGCAACAGGGAGTGAAATTTAAAGAAAACAGTAAAAAGAAAAAACACAGTAAAAGTGTTAAAAAGAATATAAAAAAGATTGACAGTATTCAATGTGTGATATTTTGTTGTTGGTAAAACTAGCTAGCACTAGCTTGCACATTGGCAAAACAACAATAGCGGTCGTTTACCCTTTTCCTAAAAAGGCCAAGTAGCAAAGCTAAAATCATCACCATTTAGCTAATGTTTCAGATACTTGTAGCATGTAGCTAGTGGCCTCAATAACACTGCTGCTGTATTTTGCTGCTAACTTAACTAGCTAGTACTAGCTTGTGCATTAGCTAGACAACAATAGCTGTTGGGTTTGCCTTTTAGCTTACAGTGGGAAAAGCCAGGTAATGTTTAATATATGCTGATACTTGTAGCATGTAGCTCAAACACAGTGTCATATCACTAATATACACTAGTAAGAAAGAAAATAATCAGCCCATGTTTGTAATTCACATTTTGTTGTTAATTTAACTACCAAGCACTAGTCAGTGCATTAGCTAGACAAATATAGCTGCACGGTTAGCCTTTTTACCCATACATGTTTAGAAACCTGTAGCGTGTAGCTCACAGTCTCATATTACTAACATTCCTCAGTCATCCAGGTCATGGCAATTCAAAGTGCTATATCCTCGGCAGCTGGACTTGTTTCAGTCATAGTATTTTATCTTTTACTGCAACAAACTGAATTTGTAGCATAAAGCATGATATCCTAGTCCCCAAATAATTCTACCCATAATTAGCACTGCTGTTAATTAGTTCATTAATTGCCTGCACCTGGCATCCCAGGTGTAAATCAGTCCTTGAGAAGAAGGCCGAGTGAAAAGCAGCAGGTCTCCGAGCTCTGAAATCTACTGTCTTCCAGACAGTCGGATAGGAAATGCTTAAAAAGTTTACTTTCTTTTAGGAGACACATTCACAGGAGAGGCTCTCGAATTTTCTTGATTGTTGAGGATAAATAGGTTGCAAAATTACAACTCCTGAGGGGATTAAATTCCTTAAACTACTTTTGGAGAGAGTAAGAGGTAGTGAAATTGATTCTTTTCTCTGAGAGAATAACACCGGGGCTGTGTGCTTCTGTTAACTTAAGAGACATTTTGAAATACCACATGATGTGACTCGGTTTCCCTAAAATGTGAGACTTTTTCTACAAAAGAAAACTCCTCAAATGTCCATTCGCATGCATGAATATCAGTGCATCCCTTGATTTTGTGTCCAAGTGAGGAACATTTAAAATCATCAAGCCTCTAACCGCTATTTCCGAGGAGATGTCTCCTTTTTTTTTTTAAAGGAGCAAATGTTTCAGGCCTCAAGGCAAGAATGAATGGTTTCTTAAGATGGATATTTTGCTGAGTTCCGACTAAAAGATCTCTACAAGATAAGGCATATCTATGCACTTTAAAAATGCCTCCTGAGACTTCTCATCAGCAAGAAACAGTTAAATTTCACTAACATTGTGTTTTCAAGTGGGTAGCACAATGAGAACATGATTAAGTGGATCTATTCTGATAATAGGTTTCCCTCTCTGCTGTTATCTCTCCACCTGCTGTGAACTGTTTGACAAGCCTAATATCAGGTGATAATTTAGTACAAAATTGCCAGCGAGAAAAGCTCTGGGCAAAAAAAACATCTCATAATACAGTCTTTGCCCTATTATGTACCACCTGTGTTAGGGGCAGCAGTAGGCTTTAAAGCCAGGGGTGTGTTTCAGAAGTTTGCGAGTTGAAATCCTTGGATCAGCTGAACAGATGTGTGCTGGGGAAATAAATGACCGATGCTCTTCTCTGCCTCTTGCATCTCTCCCACCAAACAACTGAGCTGCACGATACTGAAAACTGACATTATGATTTTGGTTTTGTGCATACAGTAGCAAAAAATACAGAAGACAGAGTCTAACAATGACTTCTTGGTAGATAACTGGCGGTTGATTTGCATTGCAGAGATACGTGAAAGTCAGGAAACTTGTTTATTTGCAGTTGTGACTGTGAAATTTAAAGATATACAGTTAAACACACTGATCCAAACTATATATTACCTCCGCCAAGGAAGTAATAAGCTCAATATAACATCGCACGTGGGTCCGTTTGTTAGTTGGTAGGTTGGTTTGTCTGCAGGAGTACACAAACCTACTGAACGGACTTCCATTAAACTTGGATGGAGGATGGGTATTGAGATGCAAATTGAGATAAAAGGGATGAATCCAGGATTCTTGTCACACTTTCTTGAAACATTGCGAGATTGTTTTTTTGACCTTTTGGTTAATTTCTCGTGGATCTTGATGAAAAACGTCTGGTGTATTTATGTGGCTGGTGTCTATGAGTAAGTAGAAAAGGGCACCGCTGGGCCTTGGTGGAGGTATGAACTCTACTGAGTGCCTGCTTACACATACTGTGTTGGTTTGCTAATGTCTATGATATCTACCCAACAGCAACATCTCAGACTAATTGCTAGTTTGGGTTAAACTCGGAAGCTGTCATTTTTTTCTTATTCCGTGGCCCATTAGTTAAAGTGTTGTTATTAATGAGATGTTGAAGCATCAAACATGCATTTTAGATGAATGACACTTTGCCAGTGGTAGAAGACTATTGTTGAACTGGGCAGTTTTTTTTATTATAGATGTTGTTCACTGTACAGTTAGTAAAGCCCACTGAGGCAATGTGATTGTGATATTGGGCAATATAAATAAGATTTATTTGATTTGATATTGGCAGTTGCCAGGTTTGAAATGCAGGTGGTCTTCATTTCCGCTCCACCAATTATCCATAAATAGATGCAGAAACTTAAACACTTGCTTGGAGACCAGACAATAAGAAGCACAATGTGGTTTAATAGATTGTGATTCATGAGTAAGTTTCTCCAACAACAGCAGCTGTCCTTATGCTCGACTGTGGATATTTATAGCGCTGCGCTCCCGCATGTACTGCAGACCATCATCAATCGGTAATATCTCAATCATCGTTATTAAACGTTGGGATGTATGATCAGTGAATGATATATAGAGCTTACACTGAAACAAACTTTACTAAACACTTTACTTAACACTGTGTAGACCCCAAAATGATATCACAATCCATGAAACTGGCAAACAAGCTGAACAAACAATGTTTTACTCTAATGTTATGTGTCTCACTTTATATTTTTGATGCCACTTCATCATTTTACCTGCAGCTATCTCTAGAAAAACATGTGTAGGCTGGTCTGAAGTATGCATGAGGCAAGCACATTCACACCACAGTACTTCCTTTATAAATACCAGTTGATGTGTTTTTGTGCATACACATTATACATCTGGCCGTAGGTGGAAGGAAGGACGAAAGAAAGAAAGAAAGAAAGAAAGAAAGAAAGAAAGAAAGAAAGAAAGAAAGAAAGAAAGAAAGAAAGAAAGAAAGAAAGAAATGCCAGTGGAGATGTAAGCATAAACCTTTTCAGACTAAATGACTGTGAAGACTAAAAGATGGACATCGAGACGGACATTGTTGAAGTGTAATTTCTATCAGCAGTTTGTGCATCAAACAGGGTTTTTAAACAGAACAAAATGGCCTCTTTACTGACTGGAAGCTGTTAGCTACAGCGAAGAGAAATCCAAGAGTCTTTACTTTCTTTTTTTTTCTGAAAGACTGGTTACAGACAGGCAATCTCCCCCTGCCTCCCTCCCCGTCTCCCCTCCGTTGCGCTATCTCGGTGCTCCGTGCTGCGGTCCACAGGGGAATTGTATCTCATATGTGATAGAATCATCCTCCTCTTCTCCTTACATCTGGATCACGCAGGGGATATTGCTCTGGAATGAGAAAATCACTGGTTAGTAGTAGGGTATGGCTATGTGTGTGCCTGTGTGTGTGTGTATGTGTGTGTATGTGTGAAGTGAGGACATCTTATATGAAGATGCACTTCATGCATGATGTGACACAGTTTTCAGGCAACTAATGAGGATAAATGTGTCCCAGCCTGCACCATGTACATGTCCCCCCACCCACAGTTGGTGTTTTTGTATACACAGACAGCGCCATCCTGAGACGTCTGGAGTTATTCTATGTAATCCTAATTGTATGTGTTTTTCATTTGCGCAGAACAATCCAAAGCAATTACAGGGTAATTCTGCACAGTGCACAGACAAAGAGCCATGAGTGGTATCCAGTGGCAGGACGTGGAGCGCTCCTTTCCAGCCCTGAAGCATCCATTATGGGATTACAATGATAACGTTCTGGGCTCCCCGCTCTCGCCATGCTTGGATCCATCCGCCTCTCAGCAGCACAACTCCATCTTACAATACCTTATTCATTCACTTGGCAACAAGCAATTTTCAATTGGATGCAGTGTGGTGCTCTAACAACCATATTCTTTAATGTTACTTGATGGTTGTTATTTTCATATGGCTTGACTTTTGTAAGAGAATGTCGTGCAGCCGTGAACACACCGGTCGGGACCTTGTTAAGGGTGTGTGGATGGAAATATTGCTCAGCACCTGATGCTAGGTTCTTGTTATCAAGAAAAATGATGGGATGGGATGAAAATATCCCTGTTTCCACACTCACACACCACCTAAAATATTAATATTTTCCCACTGAGATTTTCCCCCATTGTTTTTACGGAGACATGTCATAGAAGATGCATCTGTTTCTTCCTCCAGCAGCTCCAGCGTGATGGCTAGCAGATGTCTGCACCACACATTCCAGCAATGAGCCCTTGTCCCTGTGCTGATACAGGTCGGGTACTGCCTGCAAATGAGGGGGAACGAAGGAGTGTGTGTAGCTTCCTGCCAGGATCAGGTGCTTCCTGTGTGGAGGTCAGGGCAGGCGTCTGTCGGACTCATCTAGCTTCAGCCTTCTGGTTCTTTAACACTGCTGGGATGAGAGCCACTGCACAGTCCAGAGCTAACATGCCATGTTGTGCACTGCAGGACTAGCCTCTGCTTTCTATAACAGTATTTACTGAATGATGACACAGCAGTGCAATTGCACTTTCTGGGCATCATGTCATTAAATTAAGTTTCACGTGCAAGCCCGTGTCTTTTAGCCTGTGGCATGCCTCTAATAATTTAATGACATAAAAGTATCATGAAATATAACTCAACATATTCTGTCATATGGGTCTTTGAAGTTCAGTCACACACCTCTTTTAAAATGAGTTGCTTTGAGAAAAGGATAATGAAGTGACTATTGAACCAGACATGCGGGCGTCCATCTGAGAATGAGAATGTCTGCTCATTTTATTCTCAAAACATTTCTGGTAGGGATAAAATTCAAAATTGAAAACGTCTCTTTTTGAATAAACAATGAAAATATCCATCAAGTATATATTTCTGTCCATATCAGACAGCAGTTGTACAATAAAGGTCTTTATTGTTGGAGACAAAATCATAGCACTTACCATAATAACTGTGTAATGCTAACAGATGCAGAGAAACGTGGAGCCTGCAGGTACCAGTGTGTGAATAATTATAGATTCATAGTATTAGTTTTATGAATTAATTGATGGATTAAAATTGGACTGGTCGGATCGCACACATTTTTGTCCTGCTCAGACAGCCGGTCAATTGAAGAAACAGCTGGCCAATCAAAGCTCCTGTTGTCTCTCTGTGGGTTGGACATTCAATTTGAGGTGACACACTGTGTACACATAATGTTAAAACATTAAAGAGACTAAACATTGAAGCAGGAAATACATTAATTCTGAGATGGAGTATGATAGGCATACTAATAAGTAAATCAAATAAATAAAAGAGTACATTTTAAAGTAAAACGTTTTTATTTTTAAATTGTATTCATTCCTGTCATGAAAAAACGACTGTTGCAATCAGAAATGTGTCTTGTGCTGACAAATATTTGGTGAATGATCGCAATCAGGGCTATCCATGGTAACAAATACACTGCATTTCCTGTGGCGGCTGCACAATAAAAGCCTCTGTTTGGCCAGTTGAACACGTTTAATTTGAAGCAGATGCAGAAGGATCTGATAAATCATTTGTATAAGCAGTAACTTCATATAGCTCTGACTTTTTTAAGATTGAATAGTAAGCAGTGCTGCTGTTTTTAATGAGATAAAAAACATGCTGGATTACACAACGCATGAATAGGTTGCTTGCCAATGACTCCTAAAATGACATACAGTATATCACTGTTCCAAAAACAACATGATTGTTGCAGCGTGTGGTCGCAGTTTGGTTTGGTTTAGACACTCAAACTACTTTGTAAGGTTGAGGAAAACATTGTGGTTTGGATTAAAATCACAGCGTTACTTCTGTAACTTCAGTTTCGAAGGTTCCTTCGTTAAGTAAATAACTAAGTTAGTTGGCAGAACTCACCGTTGACTTCTGGTTTCACATTGGACACAAACAGCAGCCTCCTGAATAAAAGTCCCATGCTTGTTTAACAAGACCATCCATTTCAGGTCTCCTTGCTATAAGCATTTTTTGTTCTTTGTACCACTTCTCCTTACTTCCTTCTTTGCAGTTGTAATAATTACTTTGGCCACTAGGGGTCGCTGCTTAACAACAAACGTAAATGCGGTATGGGTGGTTAAAAGCTGTATTCATAGTTGACCTATATTTTTCTGAAGAGGCCCGGCTGGGATTGCATGGATCTTTTTCCTGTAGATCCTTAAATCCGTAAATGTTTGTGAAGGCAGTCTGAATCCAGTGCAACAATGGCCAGTGCAAATCTGGACAGTATAAAAGTCACACACTACAGACCGCTAGCACCAGAAATAAGTTAGCTGTATCCTAACAAAGCCCTTTAAGGGTGCAACAATGTTTCTTCCACACACTGAGCCACACTGCTTATATACACACTCTTAATTACACTCACATACAGACGCCCCCATCATCATGCCTCTGTCCCTGTCTCTCATACTGTACACACACACATACACACACACACACACACACAACCAATAATTGCATTTTGCTCTGGCAGTGTCCAACGGGCGAAGGCAAGCAGCCACACTCTGATCCTTGGCTCAAAGCGTTGTTTCAACAGTATCAGCATCAGCCAAGTCAACAGTCAATGGCCCCCATGCTGTTTCTGTTGTGTGTCAGCCGCAGGAGATAACAAAGCCTCAGCCACTGTTGCTGGGGACGATCATAGAGTCTTAACGCTCTAACAGGGTCAGCTTGAGTAATTACACAGAGATGTCATCATGGAAATCCCAATATTAGTGACAGATTTTTAATGTTGCTCTCGAACACATGGCACTTTTGATTATGCACCTATGATTATGAATTACTTATCTAGAAAATTGAGGTCAAAGCTCTGCATGTGTTAATAGCCGTGGTTGTTTAGCGGGTTATGTATTACCATAAGCAGCCTTCTCTGCACGAGGGAAATGTTAAGTTGAGGGCTGCAGACATTTAGCCACATCACCTGACATGGATCTTTAAATGTTTTTCTTTCCAATGCATGGAGCAGTAAAGGACTTTATGACCTATGTATCGGATTGCCTGTCAGCAGCAACATCCACAATTGATTGGAATACAAGCGAAGGCAAAGCGCTTGCTTACGCTGCTCTTTGGAGCATGTCCAAGGAAATGTCTTGTGCGAACGAACTCGCTCTGAAGGAATTCCCAAGTTGGTACAGTGAGCTGGCACGACCCTGTTGTAATCCTAGATTCATGGCCGGTTCATGCTCGCCAAGGAAAGCAACACCGATACATCTCCGCGGGTATTTGGAGTATGATATGATCAATCAGGTCCTGAGGTGTTTCTCACTAAAAATCAAACCCCCTCTCATATTCAGGCACTGGACTAAACACTCCCCTGTCTTCTAATCTCATCCTTATCGCAGCCTTATTCTCTGGCAAAAAGGCTTGAGGACTTATCCAGCTGCTAGGTAAGTAATCCTATCACTGGTGTTGCAGCAAGCCACCATTGTGAACATGTAAGGAGTCAAGGAGAGTCCAGGGGAGCGCTCAAGGCTGTTCTCCTTTATCAGCTGCTGTTCATCTCATGCAGCAACAGCAACAACATGTAGGAAGACGGGAGAGGAGGGTGACCTTGACAGAATGTGTTTATGTGTGTGTGTGTGTGTGTGTTGACAGTATTTTAAGGGCATGCATGTTTGTTGATATGAGTCTGATTTTGATTCATGAGTTTAATTCTGCATTCGAAGATGTTAACACTGCTAACATGACAGATAAGATCCTGAGCACAGGACATGGATCCCCTCACTGCTCCATCCTTCCTCCATCTTTTCCTCTCAAGGATGGAAGAATGACCTCTCCTTCTCTCCCTCCTCTGGAAGGGGGAAGGGAGGGTTTACAAGCTGACCTCCCCCTTTTATCCTCTCCTCATCTTCCAGATGGACCTCTGGAGATGCCCCTCTTCCAGCTCATCCCATCCCAGAGGCAACTGGTTTTCCGTGGGGACCGTCTCCCGCTGCAGTGCACCGCCTCCTACCTGGACCAGTCGGTGGAGCTGCGGTGGCGTCACAACGGCCACGTCGTGAGCACGCAGGAGGACCGGGGCGTCTACGTGGAGGAAACCCTGCTGCATGACTGCTGCCTCCTGACCAGGTACACGTAGAGGAGAGTGGAGGGAGGGAGATGGCGGGGGGGAATGTGAGCTGAGAGCTGATTAGCTGCTGACTGGCCTGTTGGCCTGGCACACACGCACACAGTCCATCCAGGCAGATAAAGTCAAAACACACATGCAAATAAGCTGCTGCATAAACATAAACAGTGAAAAAACTTACATGTTCATTGACACACCAACACCCCTCTCCCCGTCTCTCCCTCACCCATAGGAGCTGTGATTTACCTTTTGTTATTGGTGCCCTTGATAAGGATCTGAAAGGACAGGACAGAATTGGCTTGGCAGCGTGCCAACACCTCATAGCAATCTGCGGCTCGTCTCTAGAGGTTGGCCGTCCGGCCGATCCCTCAACGCTGGTGGAGCGCTAGCTGATCACACGCTAAGAGGAACAGATGCTGAATCATAATTGCGGTGATAAAGTAGACTGGCAACACTGGCTTCGCACATTTTTCTGCTAGAAGACGTTGCCGCAAGCCTCCATCCTCTTCCTGTCTTTGTTTTCGCGGTGGTCTGCGGCGCGTACGGGTGTGTGTGTGTGTCTGTGTGTTATAGTAAATGTGTTTGACGTAATGCCGTGGCAACATGGCTCAGATGCAGGAGCACATTGCTGTTGATTACTTTAACTGCTGCCTGTTCTGACTCGGCCTCTCTAACATAAATATTGATGGAGTGCTGACAGAAATATGTATCCCTGTGTCAACAGGGCTGCGACGCCTCTTGTTGTGCGGCTTATTTGGCAGCGAGAATGCCAGCTGCTTTTCCGCTCCATATATATAAGGTGTACCGTTCCCCTGACTGCACAAAAACGCAGCAAATAGTCAATATTTTATCTTTTCATTATGTACCAGCTCACTGTTTGACATTCTCAGTGATCCCTGTGGTGAATGCACTGTCTTCAATAACCGGATTATAGATTAGAGGAAGAACTTTTAGTGTCTTTGTCTCTCAGTCGTGATGATTCTTGGCAGTTCATTTTTATTGAGGTATTCATCAATAGGGGTCGAGGCAATACTTTCAATACTCAGTGTCCTTCACTACTCATTGCCTACCATTATAGCAGTGATAGGAACTGAAACACTATACTTAAAGGTCCATTTGTAAGAAAGTTGACTTTTGAGTGTCATTCCCAACTTTAAGGTACTTGTAATTTACTTGAATAGAGTTTATGCCTCTTTACACTTATACTGTGCTACATCTCAAAGATAAATTGTATTATATTGTCCACAAAATAAAATTTGACAGCTATATTTGATCAAGATTTTATGTACATGACACAATCAAACACTGAAGCTTTTAGATGGCCGACGACCCGACAAACAATCCCAAATCAGTATTTGACGAGTAAGGAAACCTGAAGCATCAGTATTACTGTCTTACCAACAAGAGCTTTAACTAATAAAACTCAACGGCTTTTTCAAGTCAATCCTATGAAGCATATTAACCCGATAATATGTTTTTTGTCACAATCCATGATAAAAATCTTGTATTGTTCAATCCCATAAACCAACAAAGAGCTAAAAGAAGAGTAAATATTGGACACAACGCAAAATGAATGATAATGTTGCTCCATGTCTGATAGATGTGTAAATAAGCCACTATTTTCTGACTTTGGCACCCCTAGTAGTTGTATCAAAAAAGGTTTTGGCAAAAGGTGAAATCAACACTTTCCAAAACTATATGTCATATTAATCATTTAAATGATGATATAATCACATAAGAGGCAATTAATTATCCACTGTAAGGCGTCATTGTAGGAAGAACTCAGTATGCAACTGACCCTTTATGCTGTCTGTGTACTGACGATGTCTATCAGTCTTCTGCCTCTCAGTCCCATCAGCATAAACTGTTCTGCTCCCCATCTCCCCCGACTCAAAAACAAGTCTGCCATAATTTCAACTCTACTCTTCCAGCTCAGTGTCCCAGTGGAACATAATGAATTTCTCATTGCTCCCATTCTGATTAGGGCCCCGCTTGAAATTACCCACTGCTCTCCCTCTTGTGTACACAAATAATGCAATTTTCTCCCCCAAGTGAAACCCATTCAGGTCATGTTGCTCTTGGCACACAAAATGTCTCCCTCCTGTAGAGAACCTGCACAGAGCGCACATCATTTCCATAGCTGATGAGTGCGTAACAGAGCTGCGTCCAACAAAAACAATCTGCTGTGTCTGGACTGAACTTCACCCTTCGCCCTGAGCTCTATCTTAAATTGCCGTGTTGAGAGAGACGTGTGGGGGAAATTAAAGTCCTGTGACTTCACTGGTCTAGCACTCGTTAAGTCACACAAAAAACGTAACTAATGTTGTGGCCTTTGACATGCCAGACGCTGTCAATGCTCGTTTAGAAACGGCGGACAATATATTAGTCATTACAGCCCGTGGTGATGTCGTTCACCTTGGATAAATGTGCTGTGAGTCAGTCAGCCTCGCCCTGCATGCCCCATCAGAGGGGAAAGACTGAATACACAGGATTTAGCGCGTGGCTTAAAGCCCTCGTCTGGATTTGTCGCACAGTGTTGAAGCAATGTGAGCAGAGATGCCAAAGCCTCAGTGAAGTGACCTCTTTGAAGGTGAACCCAAAATGTTTTTGTGGCTATTTTCTCAGCTCATCCTGCCTAAGGCTGCATCAGGCAAACAGCCAGTAAAGTCATCAAAAACATGACATGATCTTTTGCTTACTGAAACAGGCAGAACATCATGAAATATGTTTTGTAATTTTTGTTTTGTATTGTAGTTTTGTTCCTTTCTTCTCCCTCCCACTTTCACACTGTGCTGTGTCATTATAGCCTCTTATTCACTGGCACAGGTGGGCCGATAAGCTGATCCGTTTACATAGCTCACTGTGAGAAGCAGCAAAAAACCCCGGCCCCATGAGGCCTGATGATTCTGCGATGTGGGCCAGACTCCTGCTGAGTAATGGTGTCAAGCCAAACTCGCAGTATTAGCTATGCTAGCGGCAGCAGTGGGACCAGCCTGTGATTCATGTTTCATTAATCAAACATTTTAGAGCCCTGTAGCTAGCTACGGCAGACACTTTGGATGTATCTTTCTTAATCCTCTCCATTTTTAATCAGGCTAATCTTGCACAAAAATGAAGAACCTGGTTTGGAAGTATTACTGAAGGCAAAGGAAAAGGGAAAGTGTCTCTCCCTGCCTCTTCCTCTGTGTCTCTGTGGGTGATCACTCGCTTTTTGTTTTTTTATTTACAACTCTCTGCTTCTGCTCACAAACATTAATTTCTTTAAATTCTCCCCACATCTCTTTCCTCTGTTATTGCATTCTACTGTGTTGTCTATAAACGCCTGCCTCTGATGCACTTTGTGTTGTTTTTCTTCATTTTCTGTCGAGAATTTGGTCTGTTTACAAACTTCAGTTGCTAAGGAGACCAAATTTGATCATGTCCACACGTTTGCAATTGTACCTCAGGGATCGTCTATTTACCGCCTGCCAGTTTTAGTCAATAAAGAAAAACAAAAGCTGTTAGTTACATTGGATGAAGTTCAACAAGGATCAAGTCAAGTGTTAATTATTAACGGCCTACATGATGTATTGTGTAAAGGAATGGATGGAGTGGGTTAAGACAAGAAGCTAATATGATATGGACGCTGCTCCAGTGGGAATAGTATATCCATTGTGTCTAAGTGAATTATGGCCCTGTGTGTCTGTAAATATTGAACATGCACTTGTTCACCTGCATGCACAGTTGGTTCAAAAAGTCTGAGAGCACTGTCAAAACGGTTGTATTTTTCATTTGTTTCAAATGTAATACTATCTTTTTCATTACTAATGATAATATCAGCTCAACAAATAAAGTTAAAGTGAATTTCAGAATATGTCTGGAAGACTGGGAAACCAGGAGGAAGGGGTTTAAAGAGACAGGAGCATTTCAGACATAGGGGGAATACAGTGCTGTAGCGCTGGACAGTATGAGAAAACTGATGTGTTTGTGGACATTTTCCAAAGATTCTACTGTTCACTTGAATAGTTCAGCTATTATCATTTCTGATGAAAAAAAAATGGCATTCTATTGTTTGCATGAACAAAAAAGGTCTATTGCTCCTGTTGGCGTCTGAACATTTAAGAAAACAGGTTCAAAAATTCACTTCACAAGCTGTGACGAAACACAAAGTCATAAACTGTGATCAGCAAGCTCGCTTTGGAACATTTGTTGGGTAGAGGGGACAGATTGAAAGTTTACAGTCTCGTAAGCAACATTATGTAAACAAATTGTTAAATATCAGCGCGCAAGCATAAATGTTCCTAATGAGTCCTCGGGGAACTGCTCCACAATGGTGCAGTGTTACTGTGGATGTAGGTCAGTGCTTTGTGCATGGCTTATGTGTGCCCCTGCCCCACTGCTGCTCACATACTGGGACGATTTCTTCATATGTTTATTATGTGAGGACGACCTTTTTTCTTTCTGGAAAGCGGACCGGCCATTGGATGGTTTCCCCTGCTCGCCTTGTTTTGACTGGATGCAGCAGTTCACCGGGGACGTTTGTGATCAGGCTGCAGCAGAAATACGCCTTCAGTGGTGAAGTTTTCTTTAGTGAGGCAGCCGGAGGGAGACGGGGAGGGAGGGAGTAGAAGAGAGGTGGGCGGTTGGGTGTGTATGTGTGTTGGGGTGGCGGTGGGGGTGGGGGGGTGTTTCCCTGTGTATTTCCCAGCATTCAGACAGTTGGCTCATGTTCAGCGATGATGTAACTGTCCCCTCTGCAGACTATTCATGGTGACAGAGGACAAGTGCAGCAGCTCTGTCTCACATACCTGCATGCATGTTATCACACAGTTGCAAGCACACATGCCGACCGCCACCACCACCACCACCACCACCACCATCATTACCCATAACAATTCAAACTAATTTGTTTTCTTTAATGTACAGTACAAGGATACCTATTGTTCCAGTCAGAATCAATTATGTGAACATTCCCCTAAAACATTAAGAGACAGATAAGGTTTAATGACAATTCACCAACTGCTTTTTAATACACAATGTTCTGCTCAAAGTTTGCACTATTAATTTGCCATTGATAATGATTCTTATACCATTCTACACACCTGGGGACCTTTTGTGACTTCAGACTACGTCAGCAAACATGCGGTTAATTGTTAATTGCCTACATTCAGTCTTTTCTTGCTTGGGGCTATGCGATGAATTATTTATTGCTGGCGCTATCGAATTTACACTATAAACAAGGCTATGTGTGGATATGTGGCATTTGAAAATCTATCTCAAGTATCGTATACCTGCTACAAACACTCAACGTGATTCAAAAGTAAGACGCTAACAATAACAACTGCAGTTCTTTTAAGTTGAGAAGAGATTATATAAAAAGATATATAAAACACTGACAAGTCCAGACTGAAGGCAGGCAGATGCAGAAATAGACAACGTTCAACTGTGGAAAACTTTTTGATGGACAGAAAAATTATAGAGAGAATAACAAAAAGAACAACAAACAAGAAAACTACAGTACACAGCTTGTGTCCTGACAAACCAGTAACACAGACAGATTCTCAAGTAAATGTCTACAAAAAGAAGCATCTTTAATGACAAGAGATTCTAGCCATGAGTCCTGCTCATACCAGCTCCAGTTTTTGGTGTCCCTTAACAATACTAACAGCACTGACAGGAGTGAGCAGTACTGGAAGAACATTATTGTCGCCCAGGGGGTCTCTCCTCAGTTGTCTCTCAATATCTGCCTCTGCTTTCTCATATTCACCAGTGTCTGCTACCCCGACAAGGCTGTTTGATAATGAAACAATGCATTTTTAATAGGCTAGGCGATAGGCTATACAAATACAAACTGAAAAACCAGTTCATTTAAAGGTAACCTGTGGAGTTTCTGACTTATGGTAGTGCTGTGGAGCAGTTCCTCTTTGAGTGAGTGCACATCCTTGTGGTGTCTGGTGATGCTATACACAATCTTGCCAATGGTTTCACACTATTAAGGGATAAGTTATAGTCGTTATGTGCTCATCCCCATGCAGATGGAAAGTTATGTGAAATTTTGTAGCCCACAAAACATTTATGGAGTAGAGTAGATGGTGACTTAAAAAAATGAAGAAAAAAAAAACATAAAATGGCTTCTTACAGCTTGCCCCGCAAAATCCAAGTCCCCAGATGCCCCAAGATCCCAAATTGCTTTGGAAAGTCATCATTGACACCCTTTTTAAAAGCCGAAATCTTCACTGTAGCTGCTAGGCTAAATGCGTCACTGTGCACAAGCTCAAATGTTTTGTGGACTGATTTACGGGTGGTGCTTCACAAATTTATTTGGAGGAATTGAAATCCATTCAAAAGATTTGGTGAGTAACCCTGAATGTAAACATAACTTCTGTCTGTTTACAGGAAAACTCACAGGGCGCCTCTAAATAAATACATTGTGCTTGACATGAGCAACATGAATTTTTGAACATGAATTTATCCATGTAATCACAATGCGTAGAAGGTTGCACTGCGATATTGGACCAGATGAACTGAAGATTGGGAGAAACAGCAGCCAGATAAAAGAAATCAGAGGATTTCGTACGTCAACATTTCTCAGCGGGCCTATTGCCATTCTTGGTGTTGTTATAGCTCTCTCTAACACACACGTACAGCCTATGCCAACATTTTTTTGTGAAAACGGATTTCCCCGAGTAATCCTGTGCAAATTATCCCCTCTTTTTTAATCTTGTGGAGTCTATCAGAGGCCTTGAATGTTGTTCTGTATTGCTAAATCAATAAGCACTCCTCCACTTCCTCCTTCCATACCTCCCTATATGCTGTCTATATTATCTGTTTAGGTTAGGTTTTTGGCGAGCGTATGTCCTCAATGTGGTTTGTTATATAACTGTTGCACTGCTGATAGCTGGACTCCAATTTAAAGCCCATTTACACTTTAAACGTGTGTCCTGTGGAGGAGGGAGGATGTTGTTTTAAAGAGAAAGGCGCAGAAAGAGACCAGGAGAAAGAGAGAGGTTGAAAGAGTATGTGAGACAGAACAAACAAGTGAAGGAGAGGTAAGGGTTGGGGTTTTTAGAATTTTATCTTCTCATCTTCTTTTATCCATCTAAATGTTTGAGGACATTTGATACGCAGAAATCATTCCAGTGATTTATTCCTACAGTACGATTCTTACAATGTGTCAAAAGTTTGTAGAAATCTGTGTCAATGACGTTAATTTAAAACGTTCTTGTCCAAACTATTACATGATTGGTGAAAAAATACTCATACACGAGCTAAAAATGCCCAGAAGAGCTTTTTGGACAACTGAAAATGTACTTACACACATGCAAAAACCCCTCATATGTATTCACAGACAGTCTCACACACACACACACACACACACACACACTCTCGCGCTTGTTCTCTCGCCCCCGAATGTCATCATCTCAGTCAAGCGTTCAAATCTGATTTAGGGCCTTTTAGAAAAGCAATCAGAAAAGAGAGCTTTAGTGGAACACAGAAGATGAAATCAGGACTTATTTTATTCATTTTCATAACTCGCCCGTAGAAAGTCATTGGAGCAAAGTCATGGGTCCGTTCAGTACAGGAGATGTTAACAGCATTCTCTGATTTCTGCTGGTCGTCACTTACAAGACAAACAGCAGTGGAGACGAGTTCACGCCGCAGCACAGTGGGATTTCATTTTGAATTATCTTTAGGTACACGCACGTTACCTCGCCAGTTGATCCAACACACTAGAGCTTATTTGACTGAATGACTTCATGGAGGGTCGTATTTATTTTCATTTGTTGTTTATATTAAACAATGGTCAGACAATTTACCCTTAATTCTGTCTTATTTTATCATAACAGAAAAAAACTCTCAGTACACATTAATGCTTTTTTAATTGGTTGTTGTATTTCTGGAACCTTATATTTATATTTAGCAGTGTATTATTTACAACATAATCTAGGATCTCGGTGGTTACTCTACCCAGTAGTTATTCTACTCACTCTAAAAAAGGCTTGAGATATATTTGCATTCTACCCATGCTGTGTTCACATACATCCGGTTGCGTAATTGCTCACATCCAGAGGAACTCGATGTAAAACACTTTTTTGTGGAAAATTGTTTCCAGCGGACTGTTGACTGATAAAGTTTCTTTGTCAACTCAGGCGTCTGATGACTTGTGGGAAAAACAGGTCATTGGCACTGTCCCCACTGCGTTTTTTCAATATTTTCCATCATGAACAGACGTCAACAGTCTTGGACTTGTTTCAGTTTATTTTTCCACAATCACTTCTAAAATGGTCTACTGATCTGTCACCAGCTATTTTGACAAGCGTGCTTTGTCACGATGACAGCCCATACATGAATTTGTAACGTGTCTTAAAATTGTCTGTGTTTTCTGCCGATGTGCCGACCGATCCCTGACCCTATCACACCCCACACAGCCCTACACTATACGTTCATACAAGCAACTGAGGATGTGCACGACCAACACTCTAAACAGACACAGGATACGCTTGGCAGTCATCATGTGCATAGTTAAAAGCAAATACTGTATATCTGTCAGCCCCATAAAGTTACACTGCAATGTTGACACCAGTGTATTATCATTTTTAGCCATGTTAGCAGCACAGTTTGCCCGCCATAAGATTTGATTTGGCTTGCCAGATGATTTTAGCAAATTTAATTTAAAAAAAAATTACAATATGAATCACTGTTTATGCTGTCTTATTTTTTGTGAAGTAAAATGTCCTTTGATAATGCAGGATCCCAAATTAATAATTATTTTTCATAATCTGAGCACTTTATGCAGGAAGCCAGTTAAATTAAGGGAACTTGGGACCCTAGTACTCAAAAGCCTGTTTTTCATGTTTTTTTAGATAACTTAGAAAGATTATCCAGGCAAAACATTTTTTAAATCAACACAAGAGAACAAACTTATTAAGGTCAGACACTTTTTTTCTCATTTTTCCTCCTCTCAGGGCTTCTGTATTGTAAC
The DNA here is from genome assembly GCF_040436345.1 of Pagrus major. Taxonomy (NCBI): domain Eukaryota; kingdom Metazoa; phylum Chordata; class Actinopteri; order Spariformes; family Sparidae; genus Pagrus; species Pagrus major. The sequence continues at coordinate 16,367,378 of NC_133229.1, read as the reverse complement.
ATTTTGCATCTTGACAATATGTGCTTGCTTTTGGCCCATGGTCCACCAGTAAGTGTCACTTTTGGCCCTCAAAGGGAAAAGGTTTTGGCACCTCTGGTCCAAAGTCAAATATCTCAACAACTATTGGGTAGATTGCCACATTTTGTACAGATAGTCCTGGTCCTCAAAGGATGAATCCTACTGACCTTGGCGATCTCCCCTCCATGTTTGTTTTCATCTAGCACAATCATGAGGTCGACATTTGAGGCTCGTAGTGAAATATCTTGGTGAGCCATCACCAGTTTTTAATCAAATTTTAATCTGACTAATACTTTGGTGTTGGACCAAATACCTGCATAACTAATGACATTCCCATCAGCATCAGCTCTACTTGTGTTGTGTGTTAATAAGCAAATTATAGCATGCTAATATGCTAAACCAAGATGGTTAATATGATAAACATTATACTTGCTATTATCATTTTCATTATTAGCATGTTAGCATGCTCATACCATGTCTGTAGACTCACTGTTTTTTCTCACTGTTAGCTTTACAAGTGCATACAACAGGGCATCAAAATAATGCAATTTGTTGTCTGAAACATCAACTGTGAAGGTCATGTTAATGTGTCAGTCAGAATCAAAGAGCAAAATCCTCTGTCTAAGGGCACTATTTGGGACTGATGATCAAAATCCATAGGCCACAGGGAAAAATCCACAGTAGAGGAGGCAAGGCTGCCAATTTTTGCAGCCAGTAGACCAGAATGCAATGCAGTCACAAGTAACATTGTGTTTTGAGTCTGCCTCTTTTACCTCACGCTGGCTGTTCCTCACAATCACCGCTCCTCTCTCCACCCTTGATGTGCAACCCAAGGTTGAATAGGTAACACTTCAACTGGGCCCTTCTCTGCAAGTTCTTCCTGTGTTGATGTGGGTTAGCCGCTCCGGTTCTCTTCCATATTCCAAACACATGCGGGTCAAGTGAATTGAAAATTGCCTGTAGGTGTGAGTGTGTTTCTGTTAATGTGTTAGTCTGTGATAGGCCACAGTGTTTCACTGCCGTTCACCCAGTGCATGCTGGAGCAGGCTCAGGCCTAAAATAATTGTACTAGCAGTGTACACTAGGGTGTATTGAGACAGAAAAGGGAGAAGAGAGAGAAGCAGACAAAATAAAGGCATTTAATGTTTCCGAATAAATATTTCTCTCACACCCGCTGAGAATCATTCTGTGGGATTACAGCTTCTCCACATCAGAGCCGCTCAGCCGCTAATCATCTTTACTCTGAAAGATTTCAGTTTCTTGTCCAGCCTGTCACTTCTCATTTTTAAAGTCAACTGTCATACATCCCCGTCTGTGGAGCATTGTTCCCTAAGTCGCATTTAAAAACTTTATACAGTGTTGTGTGCGTACATTGTGACTTGTATTATGAACACACGCGGCTTAATTAAATCAACAAAATAAGGCATTAGCTCCTTAAGTACACACAAAGCAAAGTGTATATTTGACTACAACTGGATTGTATTTGGAAATTAAACAGTTGGCATTTCTCAAGGAGGCAGCATTTCCATGGTGATAATGCCGGTTGCTTAGCAATCTCCGCCGGCTTTTCGTCTTTTTTTTTTCATAAGGAGTAAAATCCTCAAGATTAGCCGTCTTGGCAAATGGCCTGCATTGGCTCTTTGTCACTGTTTCACCATCCTTTGTTTAATCAGGCATTTTCCATTGAGATAGGAATCGCTGTGACAAAGTAGGAAAGATAAGCATGAGTAATGATGATCTTACATCACGGCCAACATTTTAAACCAATGCATGCACATACATACACGCACAAGGGTCTTTTGAATGAATCCGATTTTGGGTTGCACAAACAGGCACACACATTTTTATTATTCCAGTCGTGAGGAGCAGCTTCAGCTGACTGCTTCCTGAAGATGTTGCGCTAACCTTGACGGTATCCACTGCATTACTAACTTTAATCCTTAGCCTGTTCCAAAAATAATCCAGACTACCCTTAATTCAAGTCCCAACACTAATACAACCCCCAGTCTATATTTAACCCTCAACTCAAGACTAAATTCTAATCCAGCAACTTGTACAAACCTTCACAGATCATTTGAACACAGACACGTAATCCAAACACATGCCTATGTTCTCCTACAGTGAGGTCATCCTCTCCAACATCGACGTGGGTATCGCTGGCATCTGGGAGTGCCTGGTGACCAGTTCCCGTGGCAACACCTCTCAGCAAATGGAGATAGTTGTCCTGGAGACGTCGGCGCCGTACTGCCCAGCTGACAGAGTCAACAACAACAAGGGTGACTTCAGGTGAGTCAGGTCTCGCTGGGCATATGGGCAGAATTTGAGGGTAGCTACAAAAATATGGGAGACAGAAGATCACCAGAGTATGTGACAACTGCTGCTCTTTGCTAGTTATTCTTGGCCTAGCTAATTAGCCCCTGGCTCAGTTAGCCTTGGAGACAGTTTGCCTGAACCAGGACCTCAACAGGATTTAGCAACCTGAGAGTGAACTCGGCTGAACACAGACTCTCAAGACTGAGGTCTGGGGCATACAGTAAAGTGGCTCTGACACAGGTCCAGCTCCAATTGGCTGCGACAAAAACATGACATCCAGGTGGACACGCAAATTTCCGCCCCTTTTCCACTGCAATCCTATGATGCACGCTGTTTGAAGTTTGAAGCTGGCTTGTTGATACTTTTGCATCCTTCTCCGTTCAAGCAGTGCTCAAACATCAACCAGTCGGTGTAGACTTTGCAAGAGAGACTGAAGTAAAAGATGTAAAAATAAACAAATAAATAAATAACCACCAAGCTACTTCCCAGCTGCCTGATCAGTCCTGCAGATGTGCACCTCGACAGAGATGAGAAAGAAGCGAGATGTCTCACTCTGAAAAACAAGGTGTCTCATCCAGAATGTTATTAAGACAACAAGTTTCACATATTCTGGATATAGTCTGATGAGGTCCTTTCTACTCTTCCCTGTTTCAGAGTCAACCACCTATTTTCAGTGGTATTTGTGTGGCCACTGGCTGTAACTTCTTATCTGCAGTGTTTCTCATGGGATCTGCTCCCACAGAAAATGTTGAACATTTAAAAGTTAGGGCATCAACCTGGTGCACTTTGAGGGCAAAACCTCGAGGCTATATCATAAAGACCACGGACATTAATAAGAAATAGTAGAGAATGTAATTTGCTGCCTGGTCCAGTCCTCACAATATTCTACAACTTTGGTTGTGCAATGTCAACATAAGCCTAAAGGCTATAGTCGATAGTCAATTTCAACCAATGCTTTCTATCTAAAATTATCCGTGTACATACAGACAAGAGAGCGGTATCAATGTCTCTATCAAGCTGTTGCCTCAGGTAAAAAAAAAAAAAGAAAAAAAAGAGAAGTGTACTCTTCCTTTGCCGACTAGTTTTGTGTAATAAGTGGTAATAGACAGTAATCACTGTTTTTCAAAGCACATACCAGGAGGTTTCCAGCAAAAATAGACAATAGTTGAACCACATTATAATAAAAGTCACCAGAAATATTCCCAATTACGGAGTCTGCTGTGTAAAAACTGATAGTGTAATCAGAGCGCACACCATCTCTGCTATTATCTCTCCATGTACAGTACAGTTCAGGTCCTTAAGACTGGTTCTTGCTGTTTTTTGTCAGACTTAACAAAAATATGCCACACCTGGCCTGCCATGCACCACAAGCAGCTCATCAACTGTAAAAAACTAGAATTGAGTATATACAGTAGAGCCCCATATATTTTAATAATAAGTGGATGTGTGATATGAAAACTCCCACCAACAGTACGGTTCAATGCTTCTTAGCAAGACTATAAAGGGAGAGTTGTTACCATGACTGAGGTTTCACATACAAATTGCACACATCTTGTTGCCCCCAATCTATCCTCTTTCCACATGTCCTCTAATCCTTGTGACCACCTTGTAACCTTGTAGTAGTATGCACAAGCTCACATCCTCTCCTCCTCACCTTCTCCTCCCGCACGGGTGAGCTGCTGTTGTGTACGATCCCTTGTAGCTGCCTTACATTACAGCCGACTTCCCAGTGCAGCAGGCACGGCGGCTTTGTTTCTGCCGGAGCATTGGAGTAATGGGCTGTAAAATGAGTCCCCTTTTTTGTTGGGGGCGAAATTAACGCCATTTATTACTAAGTAGCTGCTGCTGCTGCTGCAACAACGTGGCTGAAAAGAGAGGAAAAAAAAGAGGATGGGGTGGGGAGCAGAGAGATGGCAGGTCTGTACCCTCAGAACAGATTACCAGCCTCCTGAGTGCACTGCTCCTCTATTTTCATTTATATGAAGTCAAAAGCATTGCCACATTAAGCATTACCTCTGCTACTTTATATGCTGTAGGATTTTGACATTGCCTTAAGGAGAAAAACCGAAAACATTAGACACGTTTGCTGTTCCGATTGCAGACGAATTGATCAATATGTGTGAGCACAAACAACTCTTTCCTGCTGCTGCAGAAGCACAGAAATACAACCTTTAATCTACAAGAGCGCCAAAAAAATACAAACCTGGAGTTCTTTTATTATCTAGGAAATTGAGGCTAACATAGTGGACTATGAATGTTTGGCTGACTTTTTACACTTAAATAAGCCTCATTTTATTGAAACTGGAACAGGCATTGCCCAGAAAATGAAACTTTTCCATTTCCCCGTAAAATCACCCCTATCACAGGTTGGTCAGTAAAGCAACTCCAAGACTTGGCTCTTGATGACATTATTGACGCAGTCTCATTTCTTGCTTCAGAGGAGACTTCAGTGAACTTTACACGGCCGTACAAACAACACTTGTAATTACTCTTTTAGCCTGAATTTCCCCTCTAGGAAGAAAAAGGCAAGAACAGGTCTCCACTGCATTCGTACATCGTTTCTCTTTCATCTGCGGTGCACTTTAAAGGGGCTCTGTGGAACTTCTGCGTCGTGCTGGAAGCTGGTCGGTTTAAACAAATCGTCCAAAGGCTTGTACAGGCAACAGGGAGAGACGGGAAAGGTCTCATTGTTCACGTCAGGTTACAATCTGCTCACATATTGCCAATCGTAGAAGTGAATAATACATATAAATTGCCTCAAACTGTTACATGGAGCCCCTTTAAAGGGCCGCTCCAGCAATTTAGTATTGCACCTTTATAAAGTTGAAAGAATTAATGGTCATCATTGAGCAGCAGAAGCTTATCCCAACTTTTAGCCCCTAATATTGGTTATATGTGACTAGACCTGTGTTATATATTTTTAGTTGCATACTTTCATTATTCTAGATATTTTCAATAAAGTTCAAACCCAGAGAAATCTGTCATTTTCCTCCGGGTAATGGTGTGTTTCATTTGGTCACCTGTGGCTAAAACTTCCAGGAGAGAGTCCAAGTGTGAGGAAGGAAGTTGTCAAACTTGACTAAGACTAACAAGAATAAAACTTTAAAACATTACCTCGGTGGTGAACGTCTTTTCATGAGTCATGCAGATAGATTTCCATCGCCAATGGTTTTTGTTAAACAATGAAGACTCCCATGATCCCACATTACGTCTTTTATTTTGTTTTAATTGTCCTCACGGCAAAAATTACACACTGCATTTTAATTCTCATGTCTCCAAGCCAATTTCTCTTTTCAGACTTAAGAAACCTCATCCAGAGCCACAAAATACATTATTCAACTGTAACCACAGGTTGGATATTACTCCCCATCAACAGTAGTGATGTTACCCCTTTGCATTCTAACATTGTTTAGTTTCATTGTGCAAAAGTCTGGAGAGACAATAACATTAATTAATAAAGTTGGTAAATAAAGCTAATTAAATCAGAAGTCATTAATAAGAAAACACATTGTTTCACAATCAAGTATCAGAATCTGGTTGTCATCTGCAAAAACAATTAGAGCTAGCTGTAAATCAAATATGCAAATTAATAATTTCCAGAGTACAGGGAGTATGAAATTGCCATCTGGTGCAGTGAGTGTAGATTCCTAAACTCACTGATAATTCAGAGATATCTCATGTGGCAGGTGGCCAAAGACTTTAGCCGGCATCCTGGCCTTCCAGCCCTGTGCGCCTGCCACCTTTGGCTCTGCCCCCCACCCCTCTGGCAGTGCTCCTCACCCTTCTGGCCAGAGGGAAAAGAAGGCGTGGCGGCGCTGCGACAGGAATGGACGCTGGGCTGAAGAGGACTACACTCAGTGCCCGTATGCCAGTGAACTGACCCGCGTGCTGCATGAACTCACACAGGTATCAGTTCACATGGAGGACTTCATTCACATATTCTACCCCACACTGTTTTCCTCTGTCAGTTAATCAGCTTTAATTTAGCAACTTTAGTGTGATGTTCAACATGTTGACATATTTACCAACCTCCTCGGCCTAAAGGCATTGTTTGATATTCTTAGAATATAGAAACTAACATCTCCACTGATTCATCTGTAGCCTGCAGGTATTTGCAGATCTGTACATGTAGCCTTTATATACATAATACAAGCTGACTGATGAAGAGCTCTTTCTTTCAACATTACTCATGGGATTACTGTACCGCATTAATCAAGTTCACACAACTACATGCATAGCATGAAATAGCATTACAGTGATTTATTATTTATTATATGCTGTCAAAGTGGTTTCATGTTAATGTCTCTGTTGAATTGTGATGATGGACTGTGCGATTGTCCTCTCTGAGCATTACTGCATGTTTTCTTTCTTATTCCAGATAACTATTAATACCACCAATGCTCAGCCTTTAGGCCAGCAGTTGGTGGCCTTCACCAGCAGGGCGGCACACTTCAACGATGTCATGGATGTCATCTTTGTCACACACCTGGTTGAGAGACTGACGAGGCTGGTGGGGAAACGTAGAGACGTAAGAGTGAACACACACAAATACATCACAGCCAGTTTACAGCATAACATGAAAACTAAGCCATCTTGCATACTGTGACAAGTCCCGGTGGGCTGGTGGACTGTCAACAAATCCATAAACCTTATACTGACTGTCTGACCAGTGTGCCTCTTTGATATTTTGTTCTCTCACGAGGCTGGGGGGTGGTTTAAACTATTATTGCTGCCATTATTTTTCACATATAACCTTACGTTAGCTATTATAGCTGACATAAGCATAATGTTAGCCCTTGTTCCAGCAGTAGACCTCTACCAGACCATCACATCAGTTAAAAACATTACAAGTTTGTTGAATAAGCCACTACCGATTACTGTTGGCATGACGCCCATGGATGCATAGAAAACTGCCTCTGGATAAATTTGATACTGATAAAAGCTTAAAAATGTGATGATTTTGAGGAGTCATAAGGAGTGTCTTTATTTTATTATTTCCAAGCAGATTTTTAATATCCCCTGAAACCCTGGAATGAAAAATGCTTGTATCATGTGTGTGTTCAGAGAACCAAGTTAGTCTGAAAAGGAATTAAATTTTTTACGCAAATTGCAGCTTCATGCCTCGCACCTCTCCCTTCATGCCCCCCCTTCAACTCTCCCACTCCCCCCTGTTGAGATCTGCCTCACTGTTTGAAAACCTGCTTTGAAAATAATTATAGCGCAGTCTGTCTTTGGCCATCATCTTGTCTTTCTGACTCCAGCTCCAGCTCAGCTTGCAATGAGCCCAATATTTTACTGCTTTTTCAAATCACCAACATGCAATTGAAGGAGATTTGCTATTCTCCTACTGTTAGCAGCTTCTCCTGTTGTGACAGCATTTACGTATGTGCTCGTTCACAGTTTTTGGAAAGCAATGACTTGCCATTTCCTTAAGGAAGGATCAACAGCTCATCCAGAGGTAACCCTGACTTCTCAAGAGCCCAAATTTATCGAACAGAAAAGGACACTTCAGTGGACATCAGCGATAGACAGCAGGGGCTGCCCAAAGAGACATGGAGACATGCTGCTGTTCTGGCTTCAATCCCTCAATCGATTCCAGACAGCTTAACTTTTCACCTCATATGCTTTCCTCTTGACCATGGCGGTGTTGGACCAGAATGACAATTATGGTTATGAAGATGTATCTCTTTTTGGGCAACTCTTGTTTTACCTGAAGTGAACTATTCTTCAGTCTGTCGCAAGAGGCAATGGGAGGGCTTTATATCACGCTGAAGGTCAGGGTTTTGCGAGGGGAAGGGTGTTGAGCTTAGTCAGTGAAAAGAATCAATATTAGCTCCAATTACTCATCATGGGTCACTCGGGAGGAGATATTATTAGGAGATACTCAGAGTTTTATCATTCCTTAGACAATGCTGATGAGCCCACCCCCATTTATCCAATAAAGAACAGTTGAATGAAGCAACAATGAAACGTACAGTAAGTAAATAGTGAACTGCCATCCCAAGGAAGTGATTATGCCCCATTGGAGCTGTTAATCTAAATTAAATCTTCCTATAATGAATGAAGCCACCATTGCCTCCCTCACAATTCTGACTGGAGATTATAAATGTGCCTGTTGTTGCGGATATGATTGATGTGCATGATGAGCCTGCCTCCTCGTGTGTGTGTGTGTGTGTGTGTGTGTGTACGTAGAGTTTGTGTAGCTGTGTAAAATCCATCCCTTTGCATACAAGTCTACTTGTGTTCTCACAGCTGGGGGACTACATATCAGACATCGCCAGTAACATGATGCTCGTGGAGGAGCACGTCCTGTGGATGGCGCAGAACGAGGCCCGGGCGTGCACTCGGATCGTCCAGTGCGTGGAGCGTATCGCTGACCTGGCGCTGACTGGAGACAATCAGGTCATTTCAAAGGTATGGCTGGACTTCGAAGCAGTTACACTCTCGGCCACACACACAGGCAGGGCAAAGGTTGATTAGCTGACTAAATGTCCCATAGCTTTACCTTTTTTCTTGCAGCCTGGAATAATGAGAAGTTAATCTGGCTTGAGCAGATAGCTAGAGTAAGGCAAGAGAAAGATAAATTGCTTCCTTTTGTTTCTTCCTGCTTCTGTCTTTTTTTTAACCTCTCCACTGTCAGTTGGGATAAAAGCATCTGTTAAATGACTAATATAAAAATCTCTGCCCCCCTGCTTCCTCCCGCCACCCTTCCCTCTCTCTCTCTCTCCCTCCTCCTAGGTATCTGCTAACATAGCTCTGGAGGCCTTTCTGATCCAGCCGTCTAACTTTCTCGGCCTGTCCTGCACGGCACTTCAGCGGCCCCCCTCATCCGCCGCCTCGCCCCTCCCTGACAGCCACTCCCACTCCGACAAGGACAGGATTAGGGAGCGTGATGCCATGGGGGAATCGTTGCTCAACTTCAAATGCCACACTGTCAACAACAGCGGCTCACCGGCCAGTCAGCTCAGCAAGGTAGGGCGCGAGTTAATAAATGGTGTGAAACTTTCTAAAATATGCCATTTCGCTCTTTTGCTTGGCTCTGTTGGCAAAATCCACCAAATCCAGCCTGAGGTCAGGGAACGACGTTCTTTGAGTGTTTCTCTTTTTTCTCTCCCAGCGGGCTCTTTTTAAAGGCCACACACTTCTGTATTTTTTGACACTGTGTTCAAATGCGGTGGTGAGAAAAGAAGGAGAGAGGATGTTCTCACAGAGGGGAAATAAAATATGGGAACTAGAGTACAGCTTGTACAGCAGCTTGTGGGCACAATGAAATGAATTCTCCAAGAGCACACAGTTGAAGCATGCGAGAAGGATTACCACCTGCCCTTAAGTCTGTTGTTGCCTATTTGTCCCAGCGTGATGACACCTTGTTTGGGTTTGTTGACACGCCATAGATCAGCTGGTGATAGGTGGGGTTGTGTTGGGGGCAGGGCCTGCAAATACGACGGTTATTTGGAAGTCAGTGAGCGCGGGCAGCTCCCTGTGATGAATAAGATGGCCTTGCGTCCCTGTCGCTTTAAATCAGCCACCGCAGCCCCACCATGGCTCCAGTTGTTGCTGTCCCAAATGACAAATACCGCGTCACCAGACGAGGGGCACTCTGCATCTGCAGACGGCCGGGAAAACATTCAACTCCCCTGGCACTGAAGTGGCATAGTTCTGCAGCATTTGAACAGTTTGCACCCTCAAGCTATTCAGTCCGCCGATGAATTCATCAGTGTGCATGTGAGCGTACGCTGTCTGTGCATGTTAGAGTGTATCAGCGGGAGAGAGTGTGTGGCAGTGTGTGCGTGCTTATTTCATTTGCCTCATCATCTTCTTCCTCTCTGGTGAGACGGTGTCAAGTCTCTGCGGTTTTGTCAGCAATTATCGCACTTAATTCTTGCTCCAGGCTGTGTGTAGATTGCGTGCATGCATGTATGTATAAGTGCATCTCAGGAAGCTGAGCTGAGTCAGCTGTATTATAGAGAGGACAATGCTGCAGCTCTAGAGGCCACGCCACAAATTTGTTCCAAGTCACCTCTTGATGATTTCCAGATGTCAAATTAGGAGGTAAAAACTTTATTTTGGTTAACTCTGAGAACACATCTCCATGGCTGCACTTGATAGTTTTGACAGGTTTCGCTAGACTCTTAAATTCAGTCCATAAAAAAAAAAAAAAAAAGTTGAATTCTCTGTGCTGGAGCTGGTTTGTTGGGCACAGTCCCAAGTCTTGGCGCTGCTTGTCCTTTCGTAGCATATTTGAACATGAAAGTCCCAGTATGATAAATTTGGCTTTTGAGAAACTCTAAATATGAGAGGATTTGGTGACGTGTGCTGCACTCCATGGCTTCTAATCATCGCCTAATTTGAAGGAAGAGTCGTTCTTTTAAAGCAGCTTCAAAAAGATTCCTATTAAAGAAAGAAAACTTCTGACTGGCTTCGTCGTTATAGCAATTCTGTTTGTGTTTGCTTGGCGTTAATTATAAATTATATTGATGAAATGTTTCATTGCACAAATGTGTAATTTTGCCATATTTTGGCATATTTTCTTTACACAGTTATGTAAATATTTTAACTATTCATTATTTAACATTCTACATGGGGTTCTTCTTTCTATATTGTTCTTCAAATTAGAATATTTGATCAAAGTAATTAAACCCTTGTTTAGTGCTTACTTCTGATAGAGTGTGACTTTAGCTGTGTGAGGTGGTGGTGTTTCTTCAGGTGGGTCTGAGTCAAAATTCATGTGCTGATTTTTATTCCCACCTGCAACGACCAGTGTACAAATCAATCAAGTTGTCATGGAGCTCAGTAGAAAATATTTGACTGAAATGTAAAAACAGTTGATGATAGATAGGAGCGACTAACCTTGCTTGAACATTATCTAGCATACAATACATCTAGTCAAAGTATAAACTGGTGTCAGCTTGCTTTCCCTCCTTTTCCCCCTTCCTCTTAGCCTATGTTAGGGCCGTCAATGAGCGTCTGTGGCCCTAGCTTTTACGGTGTGTCCTGCACTAGTCGACCCTGCTAAGCGACTTTTTAAGCATGTGGAATTGACGGCACAGCCTGTCGATGAGTGAAGTCTCTGATTGGCTGTTTGGCTAAGCAAATTAAAGCATGAGAAGAGAGATGAAAAAAGAAAGGGAAAGCCCCCCGAGCCTGTCATGGTAGTATCTGTGATTTCACATATTTAGCGCAGTTTCTCCCTATTTTTCACCTCCACTGTTTTATGCCAGTGGTATCGACAGCTTTATAGCAGTATGTTCTCAGTTAGAAGTGGCTAAATTGGCTGGCAAGAGTGGTCATAACATCGGTTTGTATATCCGTGGTCCTGAGTCTTCCGGTTAACGGACTAGTGCCACCTGGTGGTATGGTGTGGTATTTACTCTCACGCAGGCCCAGAATGTATGACCTAGTTGGCTGTTGGCTGTATTATTTGTGGGGTGTTCATGTGCAGCTTTTTGGCAAAGACACAGGCAACGTGAGGCGAGTGTGGGGTGAAAGTTCATATCCGAGCTGTACTAACCTGTTCGAAATGTATAGTCCATAAGCGTATTATGCTGTTTGTTGAAGTTCTAAAACTTTACTATCAGCTTGACCGATGGCCCTATTGACCTATCAGTAACCTAAGCTAAGGTTAATATTGTGTTGATTATGCAACAAAAATGGAGGACAATAGGACAGTAGCAACACCAAAACATCTGAGAAGCAGTACGTGGAAGTATTTGGGGATTTGGAGAAAGTCACAGCCCAAGCCAATGCACCTAGTTCATCTTCAGGTTCAACGTAGCGCTAAATAAAAAAAACAGCAATCTATTTAGTGAATAGTTGCTAAATGAGAAGTAGAAAAAAAATAATATTTCCACTGTTTCATGCTTATTTTAGCAGTTGCAGGTAAGGGTAAGCAAAAAAAATTGTCAGGACAAGCTTGAAGAACAGACAGTGGTGACAAATTAATAGACACAGTAATGAATTCAGAAGGAATGGGATATCAAAACTCTATTTTAGGAAGGCTGATAATCATAGAAGTTAAGATCAATGGCTTTGGTTACCATCATTTCTCTACAATTTTTTTTTTTTTAACAAATGATATCATGCATATAAATCCAGCTTGTCATGTGGATAGAGTCCTGCTTGAAGCTCATTGGCTGCTGCTTTCCGGCATCAGATGAATTTCTAACCTAAGCTGAGAATTGTTTTATACTTGAGTACTTCCTCCACCTCAGTTCACACTTGTTGTATCCATCTCACTTAATTCACCTCCATTTAAGTTTGACTTTGCATGCATTGATGCTGCCTGTAATTACATTTTTACTCCAAGTGAAGTAAGACAAATGCCTGACTGCGATTTTGCTATACTGGAGGTTTTCCATCATGTAATACAGAAAAAAAAAAAAAAAATGAAGATATGCTGTGTAATTGCTTCTTCACATCATCACTCTTACCCTGACTGAATCACCTGTATCGCCAGTACAAAGCAGTGCTATTATGTGTGCATTACGGACTCAAGGCTGTGATGGAGATTATTACTGTATCACTTCTGGCGAGCTGACATTGGAAATCATAATAATAGTGGGGCTGCAGAACATTAGAGGCTAAAGCCATACTGTATCCCCATTACGTTAATCTTGATTTAACAAGGCACGTTGACTAAGAACATCACATAAATGAAGTAGCCCATTTACAGCAGCAGTCTGGGGGAGTGCTTGTAGGTGGAGAGAGGGTCACACTTTCAATTTCAATCAGACTCAGAAGGTGCTTTACTTGATTACAGCAAGAGCACGACAGTATGCATGTAAACATATTGATGCATTAAGAGGACGATACTTGAAAGCGACAGTAATGCAAAGTCATCTGGCAGGGCAGTCCATAATAAAAGGAGATATCATTGGAATGAGTCTCAGTACCCACTGGCTGTGCTGCTATTATCCTGCATGCTGGCATTTAATTCAGTATAGGCAAAGCCAATTTTTTTTGGTGTCCCTCTTGCTTGTAAAGACCTGATATATTTGGGTAATTTTTCAGAAAGAAAATCTCTCAAAAGGTCAGTTTTTGGGCATGAGATGAAAAAGTGTAATACCATTTCCACCTCATTTAGCGTGCAGAATGAACACAGCTTGTCCTCCTGGGGCGTTCACACTCTCACACCTACAAGCAGCCACAGTATCCACAGCTCCTGTTCCTCCGGAACAGTCGTGGGGTGGAGGAAGCGGCGGCGCCCTGCTCGAGAGCACTTTAATGGTAATTGTTGAGGGACACGAAAGTGACTTCAACAGCCTATAAAAGGGCTCTAATCTATTCAAGCTATCACCACCCTGCAACAATATCTTCCCCTCTCTCTCTACCTTTCACAGGGCATGTGGGAAAGACTTGGCCAATTACCGCTAATCTGGCAAAGTCTCATAGGCCGAATACTTAAGCATTTTTTCTCTGGCAAGCGGTCTCACACACAATGCTTGCGGACAAGTATACACACACATAAAACAGAAAATCATTCATCTCCAGTTCATTTTCAGGAAAGCTGAGAAAATTAAAGGTACATGAGACAATTTTTATTTTTGTTTTCCTGTTATGATTTGTTTTCAGCTTTAAAATGTCAATATTGAATTTTAACGATTTAATTATTCCAAGATGTTCAAAATATCTGGCAAAAGTGCTGTTTGCTGTTATATTTTGGTATCTCACAAAGTATCAAAACTTAATACATGTAATGTAAATACCATGTGCAAAAATGGCTTGCATGCCAATAGCTTGATGGTATTGTTTGCTTTTGTTGCCCTGAATCAGTGGACAGAATTGATCTTCCTGTTTTACTCTCAGTGTGAGGGGGTGGCTGTAGCTCAGTGGGTAGAGCAGGTGACCAGCAACCACAAGGTCGCTGGCTCGAACCCCGGCCCCCCTGGGCGGAACCGAGCCACATGCTGAAGCATCCTTGAGCAAGATACTGAACCCCAAAATTGCTCCCGATGCGCAGTTGGCACCTTGGGTGGCAGCCTCTGCCGTCAGAAAGGGCCCTGCGACGAGCTGGCAACTCGTCCAGGGATACACCCTGGCCTCCGCCCACATGAAAACTGGGATTGGCTCCAGGAACCCCCGCAACCCCCCGAAAGGGGGGACAAAGCAGCAACATCCCCGCAACCCTCATGGATAAAGCGGTCAAGAAAATGAGATGAGTGTCTCTCCATTTTTAGCTGCTGAGCATTAAGGTTTTCAATCAGCTGGAATCGGATAAAACCTAAAAAAAAGAGTCTTTCCTCATCAATAATTTGACCATATAGGTCGAAAATGAAAGCAGCTTTTTGCAACCCATATTTGCGTTTGTTGTTAGCTGGCGACCTCCAGTGGCTGTAATGATTATTTGGCTGCAAAGAAGGAAGTGGGGAGAAGTAGTATAAAGAGTGAAAAGTCAGTATAGGCAGGAGGTTTGGGATGGATGGTCTGGTTAAACAACCCCAGGACTTTCATCAGGAGACTGCTGTTCTTGTCCAGTGCGAAACCAAATGTCAACTGTGAGTTCTTTTAACTCACTAATGTAAGGTCCGGTATGTGTGTCGCTGTAGTGCTGCAATGGTTTGGGAGACGCTGTCAATCAACCTATTCAGTCATTTATGTATGAGGTTGCATCTCAAAAATGCCAATATTTTGACAGATCACTGACATTAGAGAGTGCGATGAATGTGTAAGTTCTTAAACTTTTTTACATCAAGGACCTTTACACTGACACAAATTAGACCACAGACCCCAATTTAATAAGATTTTTTCCCAGGGTCCCCAATCTGCTATTAAATATTTCAGAACAGTGTACAGAAAGTGTATGAAAAACATGACCAAAATAGTCATACAAGCTGTTATTGTGTTCCTTATGAACGGAATTATTGTGAAAATAATGGGGACTCCATGAACTCCCCTTAAGGACCCCTTGGTGTCCCTGGACCCCACTCTGAGAACCACTGCTGTGAGAAGCTCATTCAGTTTAGCTTTCACATATTGTGAATGAAATCTGTAGTTCATGAATTTTTACAGCCATGTGAAGTAGAGCCTTGTCAATCAGGGGCAACAAATTGAAAGAGTAGCTTAAAGAGTGAGAGTAAATTATTTTATTTTACTTAGAGTGGACAACAGTGAAAGTTAAAGGGATATGTGAGGACTCTTTGGACCAGATCGTGATATTATTATTTTTTAACAGGGGTAGTCAGGGCATGAGTCATACAGAAATAAACACTGTTGGTGATGAAAGATTGAAGAACAACTGATGGATCTGTATTACTATTCCCTGCTTCAAAGTCTGTATCTGGTTTTCTTTGTATAAGTTTGTAAAGATGGATTGATTAATTAATTAACACAGTGTTTTTGACTAAGAATTGGATCCCTTTAATCAACTTATAATGCGTTAGTGAGCCCATGCTGCTGATACTGACATATTTTAAGTGAAGGTTTTCTGCTGTAGTCTCCCACAATCTCTGTGCGAAGCAAGTCAGGATTGGAAAGTTTGACTATCATCGTTGGTTGGTTTCAATCTTCCATCTCCACCATCTGGATGATTTAGTTCCAGTACTGCAGCTGAAGGTGTCTCTCTGCATAGATATATGGATCTTATATTTGAATGCTCAAAGCACCAAGTGCAAGTGTTGCCATGACAATAAGTAAACGGGACATCGTTCAGCTGAGACAAATCTCATAATTCAGGTTCTCACAGTGGGCTGCCTAAGCCAGTGTTAAGGGTGGGGATGAGACACATCTGTTGAGGGGAAGCTTACACACCAACTATTCTTTAAATGCATCCGATTATAACCTTCAACTGTTTGAATGAAGCAGTGTAAAAACAAAAATGACACGAGGAGCCATTCTGAGTTGAGAATAAAGGCCTGTTGTGTGAAAGTAGCAATCTTTTCTCCCACCACGATGTAAACCGTGCATTTGGTGTATCAGAAGCACAGAAATAAATGCACACAATGCACACTCACGCACACGCAGACACACTCCCCTATGACTCATCAGTCAGCCTGTCTAACACTGCTCAGTTTAACAGCACACTGTGAAGGCTTCAATAGACACACAGCACCACCGCTTGTTATCAAGCAAAGGACACGCTGCAAAGATACAAACAGGCAGAAAAGAAGGCCTCGTTAGATGCACAGTCATCACATAATCGTGATTCTCCTCTAACCGCACTGTTTTACATTTGGTGATTCTCATGATGATCAGTTAATTGTCAATTGTTAATTGTATATACAGACACATCCTCATACCTAAACGACTGAATAGATCGATTGTAAGTGACTCCCCGAATGGCATTCAGTATATAACTGTTCCCAAAACATCATGAACGTTGCAGCGTAGCAGCGACAGGTGTGCCAGACCTTCATCATGCGCTTGTAGGTAAGGTTTAGGCAAGACGAATACTTGGTTAGGTTTAGGCACTAAACGTCATATAACTTCAGTCGCGTAATGTACGTGAAATTGAAATAATAATAAGAAGAAGAATGATAAAATACCTGACCACTGACTTTTTGCATTCACACTGGACATGAACAGTGGTCTCCTGTGCCTGTTTGACCCAACCTCCGTCCCCCTCATCTGACCTTCTCCTTTGCTGCTGTGATAATTACTACAGCCACTAGAGGCCGCTACCTGAACAAGGAACGTACATTTTGGTTGTAACAAGCTGCTTTCACAGTCGACCTATGCAGTTGTTTTTCTGATGAGAACGGGCTGGTATATACAGTGTTAGAATTTAAAGGGTAACTCCACCAACTTGCCTCCAATGATGTCGCTCAGTGGTTAAGTTGCATCATGGGTAATGTAGACACCAGGTGTAATGATGGACCAGTGGAATGCTTTTCAAATCCTGGCGCTTACATTACCGACAGTGCACCTAAGCCACTGAGTGACCTCACTGGACGCAATTTATCAGATTACATGCAGCTTCTTCTGGAGCCACAAAAGACTTTAAACTACTTTTTCACATATGCAGTAGTACTCCCCAAGACCTGTTAACACACTATAATGTCTAAGTTGGTGGAGTTACCCCTGTGACGTGAAAGTTTGCTTGTAATAGCTTGTGTGACGTTTACATTCATGTCTTAATTGTCTTTGCCAACAGCAGTGGGTGCCTGAGTGTTTAGCTTAGTTTAGTTTAGATTATTCAGATCCCTGATAGCTACAGCACTGCAGCAGCTACTCTTCCTCGAGTCCACAAAAGCCTACATTGTGATAGTGCACCATAATAATGTAGGCTACATTATAACACAGAGACCAGACACACACAAAGACAAGACAAACTCTTGACAATATAAAAAAATCAATATGTATTAAACTCATACTGATTGCCATTCAATTGTAATTAGTATCATAAATTGTTGAATTACACAGTAACACAGTAATGCAAACTGATTAGTGTTGATTATTTTAGGATTACCCAGGCTCATAATCAGTATTGCTGTGTTTAAAGTAGTTTTAATCATTTATGTTCTTTATCACTCCAGTATGTTATTCATTTAAATATTCTTCTGGGTTATCCAAAAGCAATCACAGGCTAATTACAACATTTTATTTTCAGAGTTATTAATAAGAACAGTGGCACACAGTCTTTTTAAAAAAGGGTTTTAGTAGTGATTAATAGGCATGCTCCTAGAAACCCCACAGCCTTCCCGATAAACTCAGCCTCTTTCCTGGCCGTTCCCTCCATCCTCATGGAAGTGACTGACTGGCTGCTGCTCTCTTTTTCTCTCTGGCAGAAGCTCAGCACTGTTAAGAGCCATTTTGGGTCCAACTGGACTAAGACACACAGCATATGGCCCTGCTGTGCCAACACCTTGACAAAAAGTGCCGCAATAAAACACAGTCTTAAAACACCAGCTCCTTATGTAATGCACTCTATTGCAAAAGTGTTTGTCTCCTGATTGATTTTCTGTATTCTCGCAGATACATTCTGCCAAATGTCAAATTTAGGTTATAAAGGAAGGTCACAAGAAGGAGGAAAACCAAATCTTAACATGATCTTGTTTTTTCTAGGTTAAACACGGTCACTGACTGTTAAATGGAACATAATAATGTCCCTGCTGTTTATGTATACATATGTATGTACAAAGGGATAAATTATTGTTCTTCACAGGCTTTAATAGAATCCATAAATCACACAGGTATCAGCAGCATCCCAGTGGCCCTGTGGTCTAATATAACGAGTCCGGCCGGGACTGTGTGTCATCTCCTTCTCTTTCTCCCATTGTTTCCTATACTCTCTGTCAGCCATCGAACACAGACCAAAATACCACATTAAAGCAGTTTTTTATTACTCTCTAGCCCATAGTTTAGATGTTCTACCCTGAAAACAGATAAAAATTTACCGAAGCAACCTGGTGTTGGAGGAGCTGTTGTGCTGACAAACTCAGTCTGTAGGCCAAATGTAGTCAGATTTATGTGACATAAGACAGGGATCCAATACTGGCTGTGTTCAGGGAGTCTTTGGCAGATGATTAGTTATTCAAATCAAGACGAAGAATCTACAGCCACACTGGCAGCTCTTTAAAGGTGCAATATGTAAGAACATTTAACAGGGTTTACTGAACCAGGTGGGGCATAACACTGTCTTGCTCGACACTTAAATGTTTCATAACCTCTTATATCAAACAAATGGGACAAGCATCTCTTTTTCCCCTCACTATTCCCACTAGAATTTTATTGTCACATCTCTGTGTGTGTAGAGTATCTCATGCACATATTAATAATACAACACAGCACAGATGTAGTGTATGTAAATGAGCACACATTTGTCTATAGTCACTGAGTCACTTACTCAGTGGGAGTATCTAGCACATACTATTTCAAAAGTCTGCTTTAAACCTAATTGGAAGGGATAAGTCTGACATGGAATGCTTTGTTATTGAACGTTTCCAAAAAAGTCACCATCAAAAACCTTCTACCCGGCGTCTCCACTCTCAGTAGAAAGTTGGCTTTGACATTGTTCAAATATTTAAAATATGAACACTATCTGCAAGAATTCGAAAAGTACAAAGTTTGGCACACATAAAAATGACACACTTCTCAAGCCTTCTTTTTTGCGTGTTTTAGTTGAAAAAGGGTCAGACAAGGTTTTCAACACTAGGTTGTGTATATTCAGGTGATTGACTGGGTGATTATAGTGCAAGTGCTAGGGTATTTTAAGTGGTCTGGGCTGCATTACCTGCATGAGCAGTGTGTGACGGCTGCATGGCTTAACTGGTTCACGCGTGTGTTTGACCACACAGACATTGTTGTTGCTGTGGTGCTGCTACTGCCAGCCCAGTCTTTCAACATGGAGTTTGCCCTTGGTAATGATCAATAAGATGATGACATCGCTCTTTACCCTCGTTGAGAGAGAGAGAGAGAGAGAGAGAGAGAATGAGTGCGTGCCAGAAAAATACTGCCCTTCCTACAGATACAGACAGCACGTAGAGCCATAATATTTTCCGTCTTACTCCATGAATTGCCGATTTATTTCGACCAGTTGTTTGTGTCTGTTGTCTAAGTTTCATTAAAGAGTTTTGGTTCGAAATACTTTTTTAACATTTTGTGTTCATTTTGTTTTTAATTTTATTACTTATTATTAATGAATTAATTATTATTAAGACTAAGCAGTGAACTTGCTGCTTTTAAATCTCCCAGGTGGAACTACAAGGCTACCAGACTATCGCCTCTTGCAGTACAAAGTGGTATTACGAGACACAACCGGCTGGCTGTTTAGCATGCTAACTTATTTGGATATCTCTGCAACACATAGACGTCTTTGACATCACGTCAACACTTTCTTTTCTTCACACTGTTGATATTGTTAATTCTGACGATATCTTACACATTACACCTTTAAAACAAATATTGACTTTGGACCTCTTATCACAGGTTGCGTATGTCAATAGGCTGTCACCAGTTAATCAAAAAACTTAATTCTTTATAAAAAATGTATTAGAAGCCTGAAGAATTTGAATTATTCATTCTCTTGAAAATCTTCAAATGTAGCACTTGCCACGTATTTTAATTAACTGAAGATTAGGAAATATCTACAAAGGAAACAATTTCACAATTTCTTTGTCTGTTATTCTAGACCCCCTCAGATTTCACTTGGGGTCTTACATGTCTTTATTTGTCAGTAATTAATTCATTTACATATACAGTATCAGTTATAAGTATCAGTAATAAACTCAGTCAATATATTTGTAACATAACTCTACTGTTGGTAAAGCTTTAAGTTGTGGCCCGAAATGCACAGTTTCTTCCCAGTTAACAGTGTGATTTTGTTTGTACCAGTACAGTGCCTATGGATACATACATGTATGTACAAGGGAACAAGATGTAAAGGGAATATGGAGGGAACAATGATGGAGTTTCAGAATTATTTATACAGTATGTATAAAATCAGATTGTCGACGCTGTCCGTTGCGGCCGTAATCTAGCTTTACCTCTTTATACTTCAACAAATTCTATTGTTCGTCTGCTTCCCATCTTAAACAAAATCTTGAAAGCTGCAATAAAATGAGCTTTTAAAAGAAGCACCTGCTGAGCACCTCGCCTGATTGCTGTGCATCTGTCGGCTGACCTTTAGTTGGTATCACACTGTTTAATACCACCGTGTCACTTTGTTTGGAACAGATTCGGAACTAATTATCCCTAAATTACACAAACATATGGCATCTTATCCTATTTCCCAAGTCAGTGGGCATTATCCTTGAACTGAATTGCGGAGTGTATGGTTCATTGAGGATGACAGTTTGGGACAATATTTACCACTTTAGATCTTCCTCTTCCTTGTCATTGACAGGTAATTAGTGGAAGCCTTTAGGCTGAACGGGTGGAGTATTCCCACCTCCCTCTCTCCTCAGATAGCCTCTCTCTGCTCCACAGAGCTCCACTGCTTTTTAATTACAATCACCCGGCTCTGCGTGGGTGTGTGCTTGTTTGTTGTTTTTATTTTTTTATTTTAGGGGGGTGTATGTGGATGTGTTTTTGCTTATTGGTGTTCGAGTGTGTTCGGATGTGTGTGTGTGTGTGTGTGCATCAGCCCCCCTCCAGGTTAAGACTCTATCTGGGGACACTGTTGCAGCAGAACAGAGCCGGGGGCTGCCGCACAGTAAACGAATCCTCTATGTCAGCACAGGCATCTAAGACAACCAAATATGACCCAGTTTGTCCTGATTCAGTAAACATGGCGCTTTATGAATGTGAATGCTTAATGTCCTGATAATTTGCTTCTAATTGGAATATGTTAGGGATGCGTTATGTACAGTTCTCTAATAAGCAATAGAGGATTTAAAGTACTTAACTCCTGCATGAACAGTGCAAGGACTCTTCATTAGCTCGTTGACCTGTGTCTGTGTGTGGAGGGGGCACAGATTGAGGCAATCTTCCCTCCATATTTGACATGCAAACGACCGGAGGTTAATTGTATGGGTGTTGAACTGCAGCTAAGTGTCAAAGTCAAATGGCAACGGGCATTAAGATGGGTATTAAGGTTTTATTAGTTCATGTTATGCTTCATAATGAAGAGTGGGTGTGTTTCGCATGTGTGTCGTCCTCGGTGTGTGGGTGGGTGTAGAAATGTGAACACATACATGCAGGCTTGTCAGTTTTTAGGTGGACATATTTACACATCCACCTTTGTATCACAATGCATTTGTGTGTGTCTGTATGTGTGTGTGTGTGCAAAGCTGTGAATATGAAGCATCTGCTGCTCATATATGCATTTGGCTGCTTTATGCACCACATCGAGGAGGCAATTTTTACTCTGTCCCTGAGGAATCGCGTCTTTTTTCTCTCTTTGCAGCTCCGTGAAACAAACAGGCCTGTGATGCAGCAGTGAGAGGCCTTGAATGCTAAACACATCATAAGAGAGGAAGGCAGTGGAGGAGGAGGAAGAGGAGGAGGAGGAGGAGAAGAAGGGGAAGGGGGGGGAGGAGGAGGAGGAGGAGGAGGGCGGGAGACAAAAAGAGAAATACAATTGAAAAAGAAGGAGAAAGGAGGCGATAAGCAAATAGTAACAAATGAAGGGCTGGAGACAGACAGGTGGACATATCCAGGAAACAGGGAGTGAGAAGTGAGATGTGGAGACTTAGCAGAGAATGAGGAATGGTGATACTATGAGCAGGAGAATGAGAAAGAAAAAAAGTCTTATCGGTGGCTGGAGATCAGCAGACCTTGGGGGACTTCTGTCCATTTCTACTGAGTGAGAGACAGAGATTTATTTCCCTTTCTAGAGGAGCAGAGAAGTTGGCCCTTTACTTCCTGTCGAGACTCTGTGTTGGATAAGCTTTCCCCATCTGAATCATTTGTCCTTTCCCATCTTTTCTAAAAATCTACTTTGGGGGCATCCAGGTCACTTGTGACACTTTTATAAGAACCAATGGAGCATCCACACCTTCACATTTCTTTCTGCCCCACCCAGTCATGCAGGATACTCTACTGTTGTGCCTAAACCCATTCGCCCATTTACATTTCCTCAGTTTCCTCAGTTCCTAAGTCCAAGTTTGATATGTTGAAGCTTTAAGTTTCTTTATATTGTCTGACAACCCTGTGCTTTTGGTCTGGTAAGGACAAAAACCAGTTGCTTGGAGTTAGGTAAAGATCATGTTCTGGCTTACCTGGTTCTGTCGCCACAAAGACAGCTGCAAATTGTCCCGATGTCTTGCTAAAGTACATGGTTTTTAGATGCAGACTGTCTCGACTTCTCATCAAAAATATCAGCTTTCTGGCTGCACATTGTCTTGACATCTCATCAGAAACACGGCTGGAGAATGTCCAGACATCTCGTTAAAAATATCCAGTGATTTAGTGCTTACAAATGTTGAAACGCAGTCTTGAACGGTGGTCACTTTCTTGGCAGCCATCTCACTCACCTGTCATACCACCACCATCCCCTCCTTCTCATGATTCAACATGGTAGTCAGCTTATATAGATATAACCTAAATGTGATATGATAAATATTCTAGATATATTAAACTTGCAAATTTAACATATGCATAGTTTGCAGAAACCTACTATGCCAACATATTATTCTGGCGACTGCCTTTCAGTGCAGTGCTTACAGAGCCTGTTTTGTCCAGTGCAGTCTTTTACTGCTGCACTACAATGAAGAGAATGAATGGAGGCAATTGCTCATCTCTGACTGTCCTTTTTTTTATACATTTAGCCAAGATCTCATTTTCTCTGTGCCACACTCTTATCAGGCGAGCTGTACCACACTGTCAGCCAGCGACGTCCTGACAGCTACTGTAGAAATGACAGCTCCAGCCTGCCCACCGCTTTAGGAAAAATAATCCTTTGAAAAATAGGTCATTTTCAATTATATATTCTATCTACATCTTAATAGTGTCTTCTGTAATCATGTCAAAGAGAGTATGGTAAAAAGTTTGCCTGCTGTCGCCTCACTGTAAATCTGCATCACTCATTACAGCATCAGCACGAATGAGCAGAGGAGTTTGACAGTGAAGTTTGAAATGGAAATTTCAGTTTTTTAACTGTATGGAACTGACAGAGGAACAATATTTACGTTTTGATTTCTCATTATCAAGGCAGGTAGAAGGACTGAAAAGTTACCAGACCTCACAAAGTCAGGAAGAATTCACAAGAAAGTACCGGACTCTATGAACGGATGCTATACTTTGTTATAGCTAATGGCTAATAGATTATCAAATTGTTTAGGCCCATAGGGAAGTTATTGTGGTGTTTAATCAGATGGTATTCAGAATTTTTACTGACCTCTGTGACCATACAGAGATGGACGTCTGAATTGTGTTCAAAAGTTTGGTCTGGTGGGGCATCTGGTAGCCAAGAGGTTAAGACACCACATAACACCCTCGGTCCGACTCAGGTCAGCGACCTTTGTTGCATGATTCCTCCCACTCTCACCCTGTTTTTTCTGCTTCTTATCTCTTTTTGTGTTTCTCTTCTCAAATAATGGCAAAATGCCAAAAAGAATAGTTTTTCTTGACAAACTAAAGTTAGGTGTAGATTGTATGATCATGTTCATGATGCAGTATAGAAAAATGGGCAGGGATATTTCATTTAACACTTGATTTAGATGATTTTAGCTTTGTTTTATTATCCACATTTAATTTTTTTTATTTCCCTGTGTTACACTCTGTTTATATTTATATTTGCGATTACCACCACAATTACTTGCTTTTATTGTGACTCTTTGTATGCACTCTGTTTTTAAAGGTGCTGTACACATAAAGTTATGATTATTATTATAATTGTATGTAATGTATGTGAATTTTTGGGTGTTAATAGTTGTGAAAGAACCTCTGACCTTCATAAAGTAAAGTTAATGGATACTTTTTTGTGCAGAATTTTTTTGTGTTTAGAGTT
This sequence comes from Pagrus major, assembly GCF_040436345.1. NCBI lineage: Eukaryota > Metazoa > Chordata > Actinopteri > Spariformes > Sparidae > Pagrus > Pagrus major. The sequence continues at coordinate 16,342,723 of NC_133229.1, read as the reverse complement.
CATTCAGAGTTTATGATCTGGCCCACATTTCTTTAACACTTTCTGGAGTGCAAGTACTATGTAGTAAGTATTTCCTGCTCGGTGTTAATAGTAAAAGGCAAAACCACAGGACTGCGCTTGCAGGTAGGTCTGCAATTATTATTTCTTTTATTATCGATTAATGTGTTTTGTCATGTAATTATTTTCATGATTCATGGAGAGGTTTAGTCTCTGAAACGCCTGCAAAAAAGAGCCCAACAGTCCAAAATAGAAAAGACTCATTATTTACTTTCATAAATGACAAAGAAATGCAGCAAATCCTCAAATTTAAGAAGGTGGAAGCAGCAAATGTCTGATATTTCTGCTTCAAAAGGACTGAAATGATTAATCAATTATCAAAACAGATGGGACTTTTTTCTGTCGTTTGACTAATAGATTAACAAAATAATCACAGTAGCGCTACTTGCAGTATTACATGGTCCTCTCTGGTTTGTTAAAATTGTCTGACTCCAGGAATTTCTCATGCAGACTGAAAATTTATTGTGTTAAACACAAGGCCTGTTTTCCTGGAAAGCTGACGCTGATAGAAAGGTTTTCTGCCAACAGTAGCAGTATGGTTCATGTTCCAGTGTAACTCTGAAAATGAATGAGCAACATCTTTTCTCCCTAAACAACAAGTGTAGCCAGCACTAGAAGACTGGCCAACATTGGAGGCCTGTTGTACTGGTTGGCTGCCAGCTGTTTATGTGTGTCACCAAAAATCAATCTAAGACTTTACTGGAATATCCCATGTGTGGTAAGCAAACTTTATCTAGATAAGTAATGTAGTACATCACCTCATTTCGTCAACTTCTGCGACAGCTGCTGACACTTAAGCTGTGAAGCTAGTTAACTGTGCCTCCAGATGACATGACCTGAGTCTGACTTCCTCCTCCACTACAGTCAGATGGCATTCATCATCCATCGCCCTCTCATTGGCACTTATTTGACCCTTCACTCCAGTAATAAAGAAGAATGTTTTAGCTTTGGCATTTTCCAATCTAGACACCGATAACCCTCTCGCATTTCATATTCGCACAGTTGTCTGATCTCTTGCCCTTTTTTTCTGTCTCATTATCTCAACCCCCCCCACCCACCCAACGCGCACACAAATAAATACTTTAAATTCTGAATGTTAGTAAAATTATACATTTCTTACATGGGATTTAAATGTTGAGAGGTTAAAGAGCAAGAAGAGTTAATAATCCCTCTAAATCTCTGATGTATTGGATGCCGTCTAGAACATAATATAAATATTGCTCTGCCGCCTACACAGACTGTTCTGCCTTTAAAATATACTGTTTTATGAAATGCCATCACAATAGTGTAAAGCATACAAATCCAAACACAGATGCACACATTTTAACTATTCCCCTCACTTGCAGCTCTCCCTCCTCCTCTCCTCTCCTCATCCTTCTCCTCTGGCTCTTTTCATACGGCTAAAAGCAGCAAGCGCTGAGCCAACTGGCTGAGTTTGCCTCCCATGCCTCCCATGCGCTACTTAATCTTGCCTGTCCTGCTTTATCTCCCACCTTTGCTTCTGGTCTACAAATCACAGCTCAATTGACTCCCGTTTCTATCCTCCTTTTCGCTCCCTCTGCCCTCCTTCTTGTCCTACTGTAGGCGCCTCCTCCAAAAAAAGTAGGGTGCAGCAGTGGGGAGTCCTCTGCAATCCACCCTCCTCTCGCTCAGCTTCACACACATCAACATCCCCCCCCTCCCGTGTTTCTCTCAGTGTGATGCAAGCTGCTGCTTTCATCCTCTCATCCTACATCCCTGCACTACAAGGGGTAATTAGAGGTAAATTAATAGAACATTAGGATGCTGTAAGAGCAGGTTGCCCAAGGTTGGCGCTAGTAGTGTAGTAGTAGATCTTTGTTGCAGGCATGTTGAAAAATGTGAGTATTTCCAACTGAATAGGTTGACTTGTGATGATATGCGTCCTCACGTAATGTGCAAAAAGGCAATCTGGTAAACCACTGCAAACTAATATGGAGCAGCTGTTGATATGACAGCATCCAAAGTTTTGGGTCGTCTGCAGCCACTGCCTGCATTGCTTTTGAAACGAGGACCATCGTATCAGCTCAAGGTAGTATCCACTGTTGCTTGGTGTGATGTGCAACCATAACATCCTCATAACAAAACAACTGAATAGGTCGATTGCCAGTGACTCCCTAAACGACATGTATCACCGTTCTCAAAACAACATGATCATTGCAGAGTACCAGTGACAGGCATACTGTACCTTTGTCATAGGCTCAAAGTTTGGTTAGGTTTAGGCACCAAAAAAACTAGTTCGTCAGGTTCAAGAAAAAACATTGTGGTAAGTTACAAACGTACGTACTTTACATCTGTACTTTGTGTAACTTTGCGTAACTTTCCTCTGTTAGAAGGTTAAAATAACACACTGTTTACTTTTGCTCTCAACTGGACTCAAACAGCAGTCTCCTGGGTGAAAGTCCTGTGCTTGTTTGACTTGACCATCCATCCCTCCCTTTACAGACTTGTCACTCATTGTACTGCATCTCCTGACTTCTTCCTTTGCTGACGTAATAGTTACTACGGTTATGAAACTATGTTGCACCTGCACTTTTTGACATGTGATGTGTTAAGGGACATATGCTGCTGTGTTAGACAATGTCTGTTTGTTTATGTTCCTGCATGAATAGGCAGCACTGAAAAAGCATGCTCAGCAACATTATTTTATATGATGAGCAGAATCTACGACCTTTCACACATGTAATTGAGAAAGACGTGTCTGTCGTTTCTCATGTAAATCATAGTTTTACATTCCCCCCGTCACCGTTACGTCTCCTCTCTGACTTCCCCATCTTTTATCAGCTCCCTCCACATCATGTTTTGGGGAAACAGTTTCCTCTAATACCCGCGGAAAGAAAAGGAGAGGAAAAAATGACTTTTCTTAATTGCTCTGCAGTGTGTTTGTATGTTGCACCATCTGTGGAGCTTCTGCCGTTCCCTCAATTAGAATTCTTAGATCAACGAGATTGGAGTTTTACTGCACCGCCAGTGTTTGCTCAGATGGAATCTGCTGCAAGAGCACCGGCTTTCACGAGTTATAATTACAGTAACACTGGGCTCCTCTTTCAACAGTGGGATATCTGTCTCTCTCTCTTTCTGTATATTTCTTTCTAATTATTGCTATTCCTCATGTGGAAACGGTAGTTTTCTCCCCCCTACTGTATCTGTTACTGCGCTGTGCAAAGCTGTAAATTTGGCAGAGCAGCTACGAGTCCTCCCACAGTGTGTCCATAATTTTGGATTTACTGAAACAATGTAAGCTGCTTATTTTTGATGAAACGTGTGTGTGTCTCATTCAGGAAAAGTGGAACAAATAAATATGCACGCCGCTCGCACACACCCTTAACTCATGTTGTATGCAAGATTTAGAAAGTGTCCCTGCGTCCTTAAAGATGCTTTTACCGACTGTAAAACCTGCACTACACTCTTCAAACAAATCCTGGTTTTGGGATGACTAAACGTGTCTGGTTGTTGTCCAAGCAAATTGCAGTTGGTATTGTCTGTAGTGTTAAAGCAAAGTATGCCAGAAACTCTGGATTTTTTAAAGAGAGAAAGCTGAGCTGCTATTAAATCCATCTGCTGATCAAAGAGTGATCTCCTAATCTGGTAACAATGGTACTACATATGGGACGGTATATGAATGTGACAATTTTACCTAAAAACGTCAACAAACACAAAAAGTCCAGTAAAAAGCTGCTGAACTTACCAGCAAAAGTATTTTTAGGCACACATATCGCTTTAGAATAGGTTGATGGAAACAGCAAAATTCTCCAAAAAATTCAAGAATTAATTTTTCACACTCACTTGGTGGTTTTTGCCTTTTAAAAAAAGCTAATGCACTTCATGGGAGATGGAAACATAAGTTCTTATGTAACAAACATTTAACCCACAAGCTGTTTCTGCTCTGAGAGGAGGAGAGGGAGAATAAATGGAAGAAGAAGTTTCCATGGCCATTTATAGCTGCAATGAAAGAATGATTACAACTTGCCCCGTTGAAAGAAATCCTGATGAGCTCTTTTCAATTTGCTATCCTAGATGGTTAAGTCTTCTTCTTCTTCTTCTTCTTCTTCTTGGTTTATTGGTGACCTCTACTTATATTTCTCTGGTTATAGATTGGTGTAGGGATGATGTATTTTTGGAGGTTAGCATCGCCCTGGTTCCCTCATCAAAAAGCCTATGGGATTTTTTGAATTGGATTTTAGATGATTGCCAAAAGTAAGCTCTGTGGCAAACACAAGTTTATGGTACTTACACTTTTGTTCAGCAAGATAATCTTCACAGATGAAACCCACTTTTGTGATTTTTGAAGCGTAAATTGCATCACTAGAAGTGAAAAGCTAATGTTAGACTATAAACAGACTACACTGTGGTCGCATGACTTTAACATCACCACCGCTAAGCAACTTACTACACAAGTTTTCTACAAATTGATCCGTGCACGTTAGAGTTAGAGTTAGAGTTAGAATAGTTTGCAAATCCTTCTGTAAAGACGGACTAGCGAGTAGATGAGTCTCCATGTTCTGTGTTGACCTTAATGTCCGTGACAACTTCTGTAGTCTCATTTAGCCACTTGTTAGCAACCGCCGTGTTTAAGACACATAAGCGCTTCATAATTCAATTGTGGGACAATTAATTATGTATTTTATGTGATAGAACAAAACGTGTAAATATCTTAAGCTCTCGGTTCATTTGTAATATAACTGTGAGCGCAAAACAGACCGAATCTAAGCGTGGACCTTGAAGGGAGTCCACTTTAATGGAGAATTGACATCAAGAATGCTGCAGGCCTTCCCTTCATTTGGTCGAAGACGAGTAAGAACATTCGAATACTTCTCTAAGAGATTCTGTTCTCAGGAATGAGTATGCAATCCAAACCAATTCTGAGGTCTTTGAGGTTTAATAAGAAACATATTGACTTCTACCTGCAGATGCTCGTTCTTTGGAAACCACAGCATTAGAAAATGAACTGAGGACGAACCGCAGTCTAAAATCCATCATGTTTAGATTAAAGTTACAGGGGCTGGAATCAGATTTGTTTTGATTCTCTGTCTGGTGCGATGACAGCTCACCCACTCTCTGTCCAGTTAATGAGCTTCTTCTGAGCCTGTGGACTTTTGTTTACATGCACTGCTGTGGGTCTAATTGTGATCCTAAATGGGCTAAACACAAAAAAGTTCTGCGCCTCAGGGCAAAGCAAACAAACTGTAGGTATCGCTGAATGTTAAGATTAATGCAGAGCAGGCGTTACAACGCCAGCTTTTCTAAATGCCGAACATCACATTGATTAAATAATTCCTGCTGTTTTAAATGTTTTACATGCTATGTTAACTGTGATGTTGGCTGGTTTGTCCTAAATGTAAATCCCAGTGAAATAAAAAGCACCGTAAAAGTCTTAAATTAGACTTTCCAAAAAGCTGCAGACAGTTGTGGTGCAGTAGCTTACAGCTGTATAACAAATCCCCACCTAGTTTTCCTCTTAGGACACATTTCAGCCCTGTAGCATCACATTACACAGAGGGAGATGCTGCATCCACAGAATCCACAATACCTGTATTATTCTCTGCTATGACGGAAGGAATATGGAATCCTCAGTCCTCATTCATACTCACCTCTTGAGTTCATCGCTGCGTCTGCCGACCCACTCCTTCTGCAGTCTTCTTCTCCCACACACTCCTTCACAAACACCCTGTTATCACTTCGGAGTCCGACTCAGAATGCGTATCAGCTTTTCCGCCGGTGCATAAATACAAACCATTTGCTGCAGCTTAGTGTCTCATTTCAGGGGTTGTCCAGAATTCAGTAGTCCAAATGCTTCAGGGCTGCATCAGCGGAATATAACATGACAGCTATGGAAGATGTGTAACATATATAGTACATCTGTCCTTGTGGTGCTATGGGAGAATCCCAACAATTTCAATGACAGGTGCAACCACATTTGTGTGTTGCAGGTGTTTAACCTGCTGTTTATTGTCCATGTCTCTGCCGTAGTAGTATGTGGTGTCTTTTTTCTCCTGCACCTAGTTGATATATTTTGTATTCTGATCCAGATTCCTCCTGATTCTAATGATACCTTCATTGGAATGGCTTGCATGTTGATTCTGTTCAGTCTAATAGCTACCTGCTGTAGATATGGAGCAGGAGTGGACCGCAGTAATTACAATAGAGGAGACTGATCCTGCTCCACAGGCCTGGAATGTTAATGGCTTATCAGGCCTGGTGCAAATGACTGCAGACAAGGAAACTGTTCTCTGATCTGTATTTTGTAGCTGCATTACAAGTTGCTCACAGTCAGAGTGAAAATGTTTGCGTTTATCACCGTGTGTTTTCTCGAAGGACAGAATAAATGAATTCCTTTGTCTTTTGATGCAAATCAGTTGGGATCTGTCTTCCTCGGCCTTCTGTCGAGTTACTGAACTTGTTTCAAATTTCTTTGGAGCGAGCGAAGATGCATGAGAAAAATAAATATGACTGAGGGATACTTTCCAGCTTGTTCAAAATACATATAATTTTAGGGTTCAAGAGTTGCAGACATAGAAGGCTATAGTCTACAGTCTCTCCATTCACAACAAGCCTTGTATAGTGTAACCGTTTTGTTGAATTATTTTTTACTGTTACATATCTGACTATTAGTTAAAACATTCAAAATAGTAATAGTTAGCCAAGTGTTGTGACTAAGTCAAGAGTTAGTCAATTGCATAATTAAGGCAACAGTAATAAATGTTGATGTATATCTTTTTTTCTGTGGTTTTGGAGGGATTGTTTTGCAGCTGGCGTTTCCTCAGAGCTCTGACTGGACTTATGTCAATCACCATGGAGCTCTGGTAGCTCTGAGTATACAGATTTTTATTTTTCAGAATATATCTCAGCATATGCATCTTTTGCATTCCAACATAGCATGATTGACATTTAAAGCAACATTATGTAGACATTGGCATTTTGTGCGATTTGGCGCCCCCCACAGTTTCTGAGTGCAACATCACTGTCGTAAATACAAATCCCAGGTCTGTAACAATTTGTCAGATGTAATGTTTGTGCTAACTACAAACGAAACTCATTACATCATAACAGTGTCATGTCATAACATATATGCAACGCTGTGATCCTCCCCTCTCACTGACGTTATATAGTGCAGGAACAAGTGATAGGGTGGCGGAGTGGCTGAGCCAGAGACACCATTCATCCTGTTACAAGACACTGTACCACAAAACGATTTTGTAGCTTTTATTTTAAGGTTAAAAGAAAGTTGCATAATGTTGTTTTAACACTGTCCTGACATTCCAGGCTAATCAGCTTGCCAAGCCAGCGGGAATTTGCCTGCTGTGACATTGTTTTGCTTTTATTTACATGATAAAGCTGGGTTTTTATTTTCTTATTGTCAAAGGTCTAATAAAACCACCAAAGCCAATATTACATGAGTCTCTCAGTACTTCCCCAGCATGGCTATGGCTCTCAGCTCCAAACCCCTTCACTCACATTGATGATGTAAATCGGGTCACTAATGTATTGTTTTAATTATTTTTAGGCTAAATACTTTCCTGAAACAGCTGGGCACTGTAGTATTTAACAGACTCAAACAGGAATAAATACTGCCTTGTGTTTCCACTTGATGTGCTGGTGCACTGTCTGACTCAGCGGATGTAGACTGTGGTTATACAGTAAGCCTGCCACTGGGTGCCTATTTCAGGCGGCGTTCTCCTTCTGCTCTCTGTATGTCAGTGTTTTCAAAATCCCTGTCGCTACAGGAAACAGCAAAAACACCAACCTCTGCTAGAAACCTGCACACTGACACTGGCAGGACACTCTAACACTAACCTGGTCGTTAAAGGGGCATTATGTAGTTTTGAGGAAGAAATTTCAATCAGAAGAGAAAGATCTTCATTGACTGATTTTTTGTGCCTAAACAAATTAGATGAACACACTCTCTTTGTTTTCATGACTGAATAAACAAACTTAGTCATTTTAATGCTAAGGCCTGAGTTCCCACCATCACTATTTTACAGGGGCACACTCTCTGAATGCTGGGTTTAGCCCCGCCCAAGGCGATTGTGATTGGTTTAAAGAAACCAGAGTGTTTTTTCCCCTCTGCCAAAAAGAGAATTGGTGCAGCCAACTTTCTCCAGCGCTGACACAGCGATGTGAAAATAGGTCTGCCTGTGTAAGACTAGTAAGCACATATGTAAGGCAACAGGAGAGTGTACGTGGGATTGACTCAATAATAAATTACAGTATTTATGGTCATAACAATAAAGGGGCGGGTCACACAGTGCAGCAGTGTGGCTCAATGGTGTGTTTGTGGTGTGTGGAGGTCTGTGGCACAGAGGAATACAATATTAGAAGCTTTGACTACGCAGGCAATACTTGTTGTGGTACAGATACAGAACCTCACCAACCTTATATTTGAATTTAGTCTTGACTCCCTCATAATCATATCGGTTGGCATGTAATTACAAACACGTCCTACTAATCACATGCCTAACTCTGGTCTGAGCTGAGTTTCTTTGTTTCTCTGTCAGATTCCCCTTGTATGGTCTTGACCACATCTATTGTATCAGGTGTGATATTACCACATGATCCATGTTCATTAAAGGTATAATTGGATAGCTTGCTGTACTACAATATCTGCTAACAATTTGGTGTCAGGCAACAGGCCACTATGATTAACGTCTCTCTCATTAAAACCAGAATCTGACGCACACTAATTACCAAATTCCAATAAATACAAATTTGTCTTGGGGACACGAGTGGAGAAACATGGCACATACACAGTAAGGGCCAGGAAATGGTTGTTTTATCCTAGTAAACAGAAGCAGGGGTTCAAATAATATTCCCCACCAGTCTACATAGTAACACCTGTGTGACTGTACTGTCAGAAGGAGCAAGGAGACTTCTCTAATTATCTTTGCTGCTGTGAGCTTGTTCTCTCTGTTCATCCCTCTCTCAAACGCATTGAAGTGTGTAACCTTTTCCCCAGCTGTGTAATCCAGTGTGCCGCTGCTCTGTGTTCTCCTGAAGAGCATAAGCAACTCCCAGCCCCACTAATCCATACTGGAGCTCTCAACTCTTTCTATGCACAGCATCCGACTCCAATCCTAAGACGAGAGATCATCTGTATGTATTTGCCAGCAGCTCGGCTCATCTCGTTAGCTGACTTACTCTGCATTCACGCTGCTTCCAGCCATATTGTTCTGCCACTGTCTGATGACATGAGGTAGCTGACAGTCCTCCTGACATTGCCACGAAGAAAATTCTGGTTGGAAAATACTGAATTCTTTACTTTTGAGAACAGTAGTCAAATTTATTTATATTCAGTCTAAAAATACTGAATACAGCCCTTAAAATACCACAGCGTGTACTTTACATGACGTCAGTATCCTCCATGGCAGAGCAGCTGCTTTGTCCAGCAGATTTTACTGTCCGTGTTCCAGCAGCGTACAATGTACAGTATGTGTTATGCTTATAATTGAAAAGTGACAAAATTAGGGCTACTCAAAAAAAGCCAGCTTGCACACTATATGTGCTTGATTTTTGAGCTGTTTTGTGCTCTTGATAGATGCTATTGTCCTATGACACAATGCAGAAATCAACTGGAAGAGCTACTTATGGCTGAAAAGAAATTAAAGCAATTGTGATCAAGAATTGATTTTAATCTATTATTGTTTTAGTTGATTAAGTTATGGAGCTGTTTTCCAGTAAGCAGATTACTGTTTGGTTTGTCACATGCACACACGAGGACGCACACGCATGCATGTGTGTGTGCACAGAAGTGAAGCGATACACATTTCAATGTCACACCGATCCACATGCGGCGGTAACACGCCAAGAAACAAAGCAGTGTTGCTGAGATGTCTACTGAAGTTACCATGCTAACCAGCTAGCCCTGGTCCAAAAGCTAGTGGTGTTAACACCAACACTTGCTAGTTAGCAGCAGTATTTGTTCTGGTGATACACTGCCCCCTATTGTTTTGAGTATTAAATGAACAGGATGCCATTTCGTGCATATTGTACCTGTAGATACTACTAAAGCTAATGAGATTAACAGTTTTGGAGGTATCTGGTCATCAAACAAAGCACTGGATAAACTCAAATTATGACTTGGTGATGGCACCGGATGAAAAGCAAAGGGGTCAATAATCAACCTGTGGAGAACATGAATCTCTGTACACAATATTATCTGATATTCGTGGAAACATTTTACTCTTTACTAAAAATGTTCAACCTGCCTGTGGTCCTAGATGAAACATCAATGAATCATTAAATGTAGTAGGACTGAATATGTGTACCATTTTTCATGGCAATCCATCCAATAGTTGTTTGTGAGTTAAAGTGAGATATTTCAGTCTGAACCAAGGTGGTGGACACCAGCCAATTCTGCCACCCTGAGAGCTCCTGACTTCATTTCAGGTGACCAGTAGGTTGAATATTTTGGATAGGAGTGAAGTGGCCTTGAAAACTATTGGAGAGATTTTCATGAAATTTGGTTTTCACCCTCAAAGTCCTGCCAGGCTACAATTGAAATCTACACATATAACGTGCTAATAGTGAGTAGTATGTATTTCAGACTCTGTGATAGTGAAATGTTGTCATACAGCTATCATTCTTCCCAGTGAACATCTAATTAATGAATGAATGGCTAGAGCAAGGTTTCTCTTGACACAAAGAGCTTAATTATATTATAACAGAAATGCGATGCTTGTGCACTGACTTTAAACCAAAAATTCATTTGAATGGACAACGTTTCGATCCCAGTTGAATCTCGGTCAGGTGAAAGGTTTGACCTGGAGTCAGTGTGCTGGCTGTGCTGACAAGTGTTGACATGATTTCTCTCGTGACCGTCCTTGTGGTGTGTTTGGGCCGAGGTTTGGAAGGCGGGCGAGTAATGTGCGTGCGTCACACAAACGTTTGGGGGGCGGGTGGGGGTCAAAACAGTTTAAATAATTCATCCCAAAGGTCCTCCTGAACAAGGTGTTTCTGACTGAACTGCAGTACCTCTCCTTTCTGAGCTGCTTGAGCGGAGAGGCGGGCAGACAGTGAGATGTGTTTCTGTCCTGGCTGTTGGACAGTGGATGTTCATAATTCATGAGAGTTTGATAAGGAACTAAAAGCCTTCCCTTACTCAGACAAAAAGCAGGTGACAGAGAGGTAGAGGGAAGAGGGGCCAGATGGCGGACAGGGAAGGAGAGTCCATCAGGCGGAGAAATTAAGGCATAGAGCGAAGACACCGAAAGGCAGAAAAGGTGAGGGTAATTATAAATGTGGAGGACTGAGAGGAGGAGACAGGGTGAGAGACGGAGACAGAGGTAGACATAAATAAAGCATGAACGCAAGAAGGAGGGAGAGAGAGAGAATGTGAATTTTCTCTCGAGAAGCTCAGGTTGCCTTTCCTACCACACATCCCCGGATACTGTTTGTACCATAAGAGAGTATATGGAGCAAAATACTCCACTACTGAGTCATCCTGCACAGCAACATGCATAAACCTGAAGTAGCAATACCTCAATGCAAGAGGGATTCTAAAGGACAAAGCCATCCTATAAAGATATTCTCCAGTTGAATTTAAATGGGATGATTACTGTGGATGACACATAGATAGATAGCCCTCAACACACTTCTAAAAATACAGAAATTATGATTCCCCCCTCCTCTGTCCCCATAAGCACTCCGGTTTTTGCAGGTCTATCTGTGCCTGTGTGTCCCTGGCTCTGCTTCAGTGGCAGTGGGCGATCATTAGAGCTCTTTGCTCCTGGCAGCAGCACAGTGGTCCGAGGATCTGGCTGTTGTCTGGAAAGCCCGGAGCACGGAGCAAGCAGCCAATCCCACCGGACTACAGGAGGAGAGGAGGCGCGAGCCACGCTCCTTGTGCAATGATTGGTGCATTGTTTCAAGGCACTTGCCGCCTGGCAGATTGACAGCATGGGATGCAGTGAAAGAGGGCGATAGGAAGGGGAGAAGGTGAGCAGTGAGGGATGGAGGGGAGGAAAAAAGGAAAAGCAAGTGGCTGCTGCCTGCTGCTTTTTTAGATAACAGATTTGTTTGCAGTTTTACTTTAGTTTTGGAGGCCATTTGATGAGATCTGGGTGATTATGTGAGTAGAAGTGCACTTTCATGAATTATCTGTGAGGTCTCTCTCAAGGTAACAGAAATCAGAGGAGACTTCAAGTCCAGCTTATTACAGCTGTGTCTTAATTTGGTAGTTTTGACCACCATTTCTATAAAAAAAAATCATACCTACGTAATTGACAATTTGCAAGACCCCTCTGCTGGATTGTGCAGTCATAACTTAACAATCATAATGAGGCATGTCAGGCTTGGAACTCTCACGTTTAAACAGTGTTCACGTGGGAGTAATAAGAGCAGTACTTTGCATTTAAAGCAGCATTATGTAACGTATTAACCTTTAAAAAATAGCTTCAAAATCATTTTGCTGGTACAGTCCACTGGTAATATTGTTTTAGTAATGATCTGATTGGTTGAAGTTAGCCCAAGTATTTTTTTAAAGTGCCTACCCCCATCTGGCGCAGATCTGGCGTCTTTTTTCGGAGCCTTTCCAAAACTCAAAACACAAGAAAAAGTGTAAGTGAAATGGTGTTTAGCTGCTCTAACACAAGCTACAATCGTTAGCATGTCTAGCTAACTATATTAATAATAGTAGTAGTAACTTAGCATTCCTTCCAAGGGCAATGAGCACATCGTTATTTAACTACATTTATGCCATTGCAAGTTGAAGTGCCGGTCACGACCTTCACCTTTGCTTGTAAAGAATTACCCACTGTGGGAAAGCCTGTCCTGGATGCTATTAGAGCTTATGAATAAATAATGAACAGCAGCTCTGTGCTGCATTTTTTTGGATTTGGATTTTTGGAACACATCTGTTAGTCCTCACCCTAAAAGCCCTTTCTATTGTCATTTTATGAATGAAAACATACTGTTTGAAACTATGAACATATATGCAAGCTAAGCACCCAGGCATATGTTAGAACAAGATAATCTGAGTTTAAATTTTTCCTTATCATACCTGTAATATTGCCATACATGAACAGTGCTGTTTCTTCATTTGCAAAAGGTCAGGATGCTAACTTTTGAGAAAGTCAGAGATAATATATTTAGGATACTCATCAACCTGTTAATGAGCCCTGCTGGCCATCCGGCTATTTCGCCAAACTTTAGAAACACAGCTAAGTAAATAGGCACACGCCTTGATTTAAGTGTGTAGTCATGCCATAAATGTGATTCTATTCATGCAAACCTTTTCAAGATAAAATCACATCAGCAAGATTCAATCAACAAACAAACAAACAAACAAACAAACAAGCTAACAAACTAGCCTGTACAAAGTTTTGCAAACTCACCAATAAAGTGCCTGGGGTGTTTCAGTAGTGCACCAAACTCCCAACAATAACTATCTTCTAGTGCTCCCAAATGTCCAGAACACAGTATTCCATAATTAAATGGTGACAAAATGGCAAAAAAACTTTTGCTTTTTTATGCTTTTAGATTGACAGCTTGTTTGAGCAGATAGGAGCTTCTATGCCTGCCCTAGAGCCTAAAACAACCAATGAGTGATTGTGTAGACAGGTGACCCTTTCTCTCTTCTTTCTTCCCTCTCCTAAACCATTTACACGCCAGCCTTCAAATGATAGCCAATTAAATTTCAAATCCAGTAATATATAGTATAAAGCAGTTTTTAAAGCCATAAACTTTTGCAGTTTTATGCAATTTGATCTTTGAATTGGCTGTTTTTCCACTTTTAAAATCTGCAAGTGCCAGCTGGCAAAGTGGACTGATGCTGACTATGAATAAGAAGATGGTTTTGTCTATCACTGTCACTTCAAAAATGAATTGCAGGTGGTGTTTCTGCTACCAATATTGCTTCAAACTGTATTTGTACCATGCAAGAACAGAAAGCTGTCGGGCATTGTAAGAGTAACTCATGGAGTCAAGACCAAAAAGCACTTTCCTAACAGGAAATCAAACCGAGGCGGTCAGACAATCAGATAGGATGGAAACGAGCCAGCAGTCATATTTTCTAAAGCAGCTTATTTCAACAAGGAGAGCTGAAATGGAAGTGTGCAATGATATTTCTTTAGTTCAAGACTGGCGATTCAACCCAATTGAGCACCTTCATAAAGACAGGAGACAGGAGATAGGAGACAAGAGATACCACCGGTGGAGTAAAGCCAGAAGGTATAAGATGGAAACTCTCCATTGAATCACCTCATGGTAATGCTGGTGATGGGGAGGTCTTGGGTTGCGCAGTAGTAGGTATGACAGGATCGCAATGATATTCAAAGAACTGCATCCGAGGACCAATTTGCTCGTGGAACACTGGCAGAAAGATGCGAGAATTTATAATTGAAAGGGATTTTGACATTGTGGAAAAGTGGAAGTGACGAAGATTAGAGCAGAAAGAAAAACCCCACAGAGGAAAAGGCGAACCAGGAGAGAGAAGATCTTCTTTAGTGAACTTACCAAAGATTAATTTGGAGGTAAAACCTAAAGTAAGTGCTCCCAAAATGCTGTTAATAATCCCTCATTGCGGAGTGAAGCTGTGTGTGGGCACAGCTGTGGTCGTTATAGTAAGCTGCAGACTGTAAGCCGTGATGAATGGTCTGGCTAACGTGGGGTTTTGTTTACAACCTGTCTGAACGTCTGAATGCTCGTGTTGCTTTTTCAAGATGTTGCTACAGTCCTAGATGTTAGTTAATGAACTCGGTTGGTATGATGCAATTATTACTGAAAAGGAACAGTGGCAACAATAACAAAAATGTTCCTTTTAATTTTTAATGTTTTAAAGCCTGTGTGTACTGCTACGCAAAGGTCCCCTATTTTTAATACTGCGCACATTGTTTAGTGTTTTCCCAGCTGCTGTGTCTTTAAGGGGCAAGCAGCTTTATGAAAATGACACGGCTATGTGACATGGAGATCTCTTATTTCCTCATTCCTTAGGACATGTACTGTCACATCCCATTATGGTGCAGCAGCATTGGGAATAGAACAGGCCCTGACAGACTGAGATGAATTTAGATGTAGCGATCTTGTCTGGGATAAGCTTTAATAGATTACATTTTATGGTGATGCGGCCTGTCCCTTGTCGCTCAATGTGCACTTATCCTCTGAGCTTTACACATGCATGGTCGCGCACACAAACACACAATCCCAAACAAACACACACACAAACACACACACACACACATACACACACACGCCCACTCTCATCAGGACTGTATCGCTTCCTCACTGTCTATTACTCTGTCTCTCACTTGTCGCTTCATCACAATATTACGCCGTTGTGTTTGCCTTCTGCTCTCCACCTGTGTCTCCTGGCTGATGAGATTTGGAGGCTCCCTGAGTGATGCGTCTGTTTGCTTTGACATTAAGGAATCAGATGGGCTAATGTTAACGGCACCATAATTGCGTAGATTGAATGCGTTGTTGTTCTGATTCGCCCTTGTCTCTCCACTCTATTTTTATCAGGACAGGCCCCGGAGCGACCGGGTTGTTAACAGCTAATGGTGGCAAAGCAACAAAAACCTCAAATTACGTTTGGCACTTGGGATTTAATGGTTCAATAAAAATCAGTTTTACCCACCACTGCCCTTCTGCCCACCCATCCTACCAGCCAACGGCCTCCACTCCAATGGACTCTTTCCAGCTCTTTGCATCTGTGCAAGTGCCCTCCAATAAAGCTCTTCATGTAGACCCGAGCTGTTTTATGGCTGTGTGTTGTTGTGTCTCCGGATAGCTTTTCAATTAAGACTATTGGTTCCAGATGATGTGGCATTAAAGTGGAATTCCAGTATTTTTAAAACCTGGGACCTATGTTTACATATTTTGGTGTATGACTGACTCAGGCGGCAACCGCGCAACGACGGCAGTGGTTGCAATGTAATCCTTTGGGACTACTCTAACCATCACAGTCACGTCCACTTAAAGTGCTCGTTTTTGCCACTGACAGGATGAGATTGAGTGTCTTGTAACATTACATAAGTGACTCCAACAGAGAGAGACCTTTTTTTTAAAAGAGTAAGATCTGTTTTGTAACTAGAAACTCAAGTCTCGCTCAAGGAGAAATCTCGGTGGAAACATGAGTCAGTTGGAGAGAGGAGTAAATCATAGCTGAATACTTAACAGATTTTGACAATCTAGATGAGAAAACAACTGTAACAACTGTTTTTTCGTGGTTTTTTTTCTCCTTTCCTTCAGTGTCTTACATATGATTTCTTGTGCGTGTAAAATATCTTGAAAGTTAAAAAGGTCAAAGTCCGGACCCACAGAGGCTCCTCTCTCTGCTCTTGAATCGCCTCGACAGTAGTCTCTCCTTTAATTCCGTGACTTTGTGACATCATCAAATTGATTTAGCATAGCTGCTCTGTTGTTTTTAGCTGTGAGCTGACCAATGAGAGGAGACTGGGTATTTTGAAGGGGGGATTAAGTTAAACAGTTCCTGTACTGCCCGTTGTACATCGTGAACATCTTTGGATGTTCATGAGCCACATATCAAATCCCAGTCCGTCCTCTCCATGATGCATCCTCAATCAATATTATTGTGCTGAATGATTTAATTTCAGCAACGGGTGAGTGACTTAGCGCTCTCGTTGTTTTGCTGTACCTGACTGACCTTGATGAAAATGGTCGAATCTCTTTATATAGTAATTTGATTTACGTCAGTGTAATACAGCATGAATATGAATCACATTTACAAATATACTCAGACTGGATCACCACGTAGTTTTAAGAATATTATCATAGCTGCTGAATATGGAACGACTGGTGCTGAAGCACTCATTCAAACCTTTTTTTGCCTCCTGGATGAAAATCCAGTGCCTCCCAATCCAGCCAGTCATAATTTATTCATTAAAAGCTGCTATCTGATTATCTCCATTAATCAGCGCTGTGTGTTCCTGTAAACAGAGCGTGAGGACAAAGTAGAGATCCACCTGAACTTGTTTCCAGCTCCTGGCGCCTGAGGCACAGGAGAAGAGCCAGCAAGATTTGGGTTGTGAGCAAGTGCGGGCGTCGATTAAGAATTTATAATGTGAGAAGTGGGGGTGGATAGGGTCCGTGTAACGGGGGACGCTAAACAAAACAAGCCAGTGCCAAACACATGGAGCCAAGCCTCTCCTCGAGCCCATGAATAATGTAGCAGAGGAAAACACTACGTTCTGTTGTCGCACCACAGCAGTAAACAGACTATTAACATAATAACAGACACACACTCATGCAAACCATACAGTGGAAGGTGTGCCCTTGCCGCACAGGGTAGTGCTAATTGTGACAAAGCTCTGCAAATGGACTGGGTTGCATACAGGTGGAACCAAACGTCAGAATACAGTATGAAGAAGAACTTTATTTTTTTCTTTGTTGGCCCTCTTTGCAGACTTTCAGTTTACCCTGCTTTGAAAATCTGTCCTCCAAAAAGTATCTTTGTTCTATATTTATCCTAATGCCCTCATTCTTATTCAGTCCAGGCCTTCTCATAGATTTCCTTATTCAGTTCTTATTTGAATGGGATTTTCAAGGCTGCTCTCCTCCCACTGCAAGTGCAGGATTTACTTTGGTTATCATCACTAGGCGGTGGTGTAGTATCACTGATGTTCTCCTTTATTTGGGCCAATTAAGGAATTAACCCATAAAACAGGGTCATATATGGGGCAGGGTAATATTCTCCCAGTCAGGGTTGATAGGTTTTTGTTTACATCATAGAAATACCACATCTTACCCTCATATAGCCCAGTTCCTGTTCTTTTTCTTATATTTTGTTGTATGATCCAGAGGATACAATGAAGTGATCTGAAACAAATTATAAAAACATTTTCACCCTGAATCCTAAAACTGAGACGATGCATAGTAGTATTTGGTTTGCTTGTAACAGATGTTAAAGCACCTGTGCAATTCTCAAATTTCTTGTTCACGAGTAGTTTTGCACACAACAGCTCTCTTCATCTCACAGTGAGGCATGTTGATGACATCCATGTATACATTGTGACAATGTTCTTTCAACCGAACTAGACCTGCCAACCTTATCACCGCACACAAGGAAGCGTGCATCTACTCATGGAAGAGAGGCTAGCCAACATTACAGTTCAGCAGAGAGACCGCAATTAATATGTACAACCTGCCCTGTCACAATTATGAAGCCCTCGTCCATGAGCAGATGCACGTTTCCTTCTGCTTGGTGATACGGTTGGCAGGTGTAGTTCAGCAGAAAGAAAACAGTTCCTACATGAAACTGCTCACAACAATATCTGTGGAGTAACTGGCTCATGTTTTATGGAGAGAGACATTGCTTTTGACTTTTACAAATGTAGCTTTTTGGTGCTTTGAGCACCACAAGCTGAGTGCCATCTAGTTCCATTATATTAGAAAGAAGGCAGACATCTTTACAGCCAATATCTCCAAATTCAGCAACTCACAACAAAACAATCTAGATGGATAAATAACACTAGAGGTAAAAGGAAAATATGTATTTTTTGATTTTGGGGTGAACTGTCCCTTTTATCACAGAAAGTAAATACAATGTCCATTGCTGAAAAAAAGATAAGTAAAATGGTAGCAGGTAAGCTCACTCAGGAGCCTTTGCCAGTGAGGAGGCCACAGCAAAGACACAGAATATGGATAGAGTATCTACCATGGTTTTGCACTGACAAGAATCTGGTCCCCTCCAGGAGCATTGATTGACAGCGTCTGTTTACACACACTGCGCTGTTTGGGGCATTTATCTGGGTTCTGCAGCCCCTGGAGTGTACTTGGGCTCGGATTGGCAGCTTTGGAAGAAGCTGTAGTTGTAAATGAGAAGGTAGATGTGATACATTGTGGCCTCGAGGAAAGAGATGGATGGCGGAGTGTGTTAGGTTAAGTCTTGTAGATATAGACTTTGGCTGGAGTTCCCATGGGGAGACAACAAAGGTCGATGGTGTTGGAGATCGCATGAGGAGTCAGTTGTGTGCAATCCAGCACACCTCTCTCTTTGTCTCTCCCTGTGTCTCTCTCTCCTTCCCCTGCCCTGGGTCCGGGGACAGAGGGCTGTCTATGGAAGGTCATGGAGATAAGGTGGAATGTTGTTCTGCTGTGGAGATAGGGAACTGCTGCAATTACTGCCACGTCGATGGAAAGGCCTTTAAATATCTGCTGCTTGCTGTGGAGGGGATGTGGGGACACCTCCTGCCGATTGCTCCCTTGGTGCAAAATCTCAACAAGTCGTTTCATTTTATAGTCATTTTTATTTAATTGTATTTATTATATTTTTGGAAACTTGGTTATGTCTCTTAATTTCCCCATTTATCTATCTTATATTTAAACAGACTGTATCATTGAGATGACCTGAAAAATTAAATATGAAACATGATTCAACAATTGTGTCAGACAGTCACTCAGTAAGAACATTAGACAGACAGAGTAGAGGAAGTAAATATGAAGAGCAATCTGATTTTAAAAAGTAAGATCTCATCGATTCAAAATGACTGTAGGGAATAAAAGTATCTCATTTCAAACAGGCTCTCTGCCTGTTACCTTAATGAGATTACTGTTACCAGAAGCCAAATAAAAAAAAAATTGGTCAGGTTAACAGTCAATAGGTAGTTCATGGCCCACAAAATGCCAGTTTCTACATACTGTTGCTATAACATAGCAAATAATGCTGCACATACTGTATATCCCAGGTTTGATTGTAGAGCATAAAAGAGATTAGATTAAACAGATCTACAGTAGCGCTTAATACTGTGGATAAAAACACATTACTTTTCCTGAAAATGTACACAACTTCTAGATTGTCTGTTAATATATGTTTAATTCATTAAATCATCAACCAAGTTAAACATTGACATTACTACAACAAACGTATTATACTATAACATTATAGTACAGTCGGAAAAAATATCATCACCACTTTGGATAGAGTTTTGAATCAGGCAGGTTTAGGTCTTCCTAAGCCTTATTATCCTCGTGCTGCTTAAACAGTTTTTGAGACCCAAAGGTCAAAATATTGTGCGCTGTGTGAAATTACATTTGATCCGTCAGAGGTATATGTAATGTGCAGCTGAAGGACAGCGGTGAATCTTCCGCACTGTGGTCAAATGGGACAAATTACATATGAAACAGCTCCTCTATAGTATGCACAAGTGCATGTCTGGACATATGCATGCAAGCTGTATATCCACAGATTGTCTCACACTGATTTAATTTCTCACATCGTCTCAGTGTTCCCGTCTGTCTCTCTCTGACTCTCACTCTCACACCTTAATCCAGGATCTAAGGCGAGGAGGCACCTGAGGTGCTTTAGCTGAGTGAAAATTACATTTACACTGACATGGACAGGCAGGTCCATCCCTGGAGTGGAACTAAAGTCTGGCTGCTGCTAGCCGCTGTCAAGCATCCATTCTCATAGAAATCTCCCTGCAGGCTGCAGGTTTGCAGTTCACTTTTGAGCAGCTTGTTTGAAGGAGACATGTGACAATCAGCTCAATGGTCTCCTTAAGCTGGTTTTTCTAGCAGCCTTCCTACACTTTGTTTGTTTATGTGAACGTGCAGCATCTGCACATTTTGCTCCTCCGCTCTTGTCTGATTTGATTGTGTTTGCTGATATCACCTTTTCCCCTGTCTCAGCTGAAATCTACAGTACATGTGTATGTTGCTAAAGATTGGTTTTTACTTGGTATTGGATAGGAAAAGGAATCAGTGGTATCGTACATCACTAGGGGCGACTGTGGCTCAGGAGGTAGAGCAGGTCCTCCACTAATCGTAAGGTCGTTGTTCGATCTTTGAATCCCCCAGATCCCCTGGCTACATGTCAAGTATCTTTGGGAGAGATACTGAACCCCACTTTGCTCCTGATGAGCAGGTTGGCACTGTGCAAGGCAGCCTCTGCCATCAGCATATGAATGTGTTTATGAATGGGTGAATGTGACACGCTTTAAGTGTTGAGTAGACTGGAAAAGTGCTGTAATAATGCAAGTCCATTTACCATTTACTACTCTGCTGGTGGTAGCACTCTCCCACTGTTGATCTGATTGGTTGAAATTAGTCTGTGATAGACGCTGATAGACAGATTGTTTGCCCAATCACCTGACAAGTGTTTTTGATCGTGTCTGCCCTTTTACAGACAGTTTCCTCTCCAGATATTTCTGTGTAACAAACCATCTGGCACATCAGGTTAATAATACATTAGGCAAACAAAGAATTTCTGAAGCAAAATTAATCTGGCATCTGGTATCTGAGCAGGCTACCATAGTGGAGCATTTAGTAGCTAAAGAGTGAGATATTTTCCTTAGTAGTTGATGGAGACCAAACCAGCGCTAAAAGGAGAGGGGATTGTACTTAGAAGTCAGCAGAAACACTATTCAAAATAATGTTGATTTTTCTCTGTTTTGGCTGAATTTTGTAAATGAGAAACTGTTAACATAAGAATTATGTGTTTTACAGTGATTATACGTCAATCTTGTCTTTTTAGCATGCACCGCTGCCCCCTAATGGCCAGAAATCCTCATATGGCACATTTGCCTCCTCCCGCATTAAAAATTCCAGAATTTGAGAGTAGGCAAATTATTTGCATTTCACAATTTAACCGCTGGATGCAAAATATCTCCTACTTCTCTGTAAACTATGTGCACTGACGGTGTTTTAGAAAAAACAATTTGACCGTAGAGGGACTTACTTGCTGTACTAAACACCCACTTTCATTGAGGCATACATCCAACATTTAATTTCATGTTTAAGTTAAACCAACAATCCAAACTCAGCAGTGACATGGTTGAATAGACAAGAAAAAGTGCCATCTATGGAGAATTTATCAAAATGTATTTACAGCAAGACCTCGCCGTACTTTGATTGATAAAAAGTTTTGCATAAGCAGTTCACAAACTCAAGAGAAAGCACTTTGCTCATTCCTGTCAGTATTTTTTTCAAATATCTTGTGGCCAACCTCTTTGAGGACACAGAAACCTCCAGTGATCTTGCTTGAACAGAGGAGCATTAAGTAGCCAGATTGACTTTTAAATGAATGTGAGGTCGAAGCAAGGTGCAAATCTTTGTATCCACCCCTACACTGCTGCTTCGGTCAACCCTCTCGCTCTAATGACGCCTTGATGACTGTGCTAACCTCCTCTGAAGAGAGTGGCTGAGACAGACTCACTGCCATAAAGTGACCAATTAGTTCCCACCCCTGAGATCTGTGTAGCTCAGATGCTGTGTCATAGCGGCACTCGCAGGGGGCATGTGGCAGGCTCTTTAGTCTGATGGAGCCGGAGATGACCAGCAGCGGGTCAAAGGATCGTAGACAAACAGCTAGATAGTGTCTCTCTCAGGACAGGGGGGACAGCAGCAACGACCCTGTTGGTATAAATCACCCCAGGACACGCTCTCCCATTTCCTCCACCATTACCACAGCTTAATCCCACTCCAGTCTGACACTGGAGAGTGGAGTCAAGGTGGAGTGTGTCTGAGGCCTCCTCATGGAAATGCCATGCTGTATGTCCATGCATACATTATGATGTTTATTTAGCTGTTAGTGAAATCAAGGAGCTCTCTCAGGATGATGCATATTTTAGTCTGGTGTCCAGTCTGAAAATATAAATTCCCCTTCAAATTTACCAGTGGCTGAAGTTGATTAAATATTCCCACTGAAGTAAAATTCAATGATGTTTGAATATTTTGTAAAGATCATGTAATTTTTTTACTGGGTATCTACTGCTAAGTACACAACAATGACATTATTTTACAGCCTGCATATCCGGAAATTACACTACAATTAAAGTAATAACAATGACATTATTTGGCTTTATTATAGTGTACTCACACTTAAATGTAATGGCCATTACCACAGCTGGAATAATTCATGTATGCCTGGTAAAACATCCAAAAACATCACATTTGTTAAATTTCTGAATAATGCTTCACAGAATTCCTTTCACTGCATGAGAAGAAAATTGTTGCGGCCCAGATCAGAAACGTTTATCCGGCCCACTTTCTGTTTGGACCGAATAAACCAGAACTAATTCGGGCCATGGTTCATTCTATTCTGGTGGGCTGGATCCTGGGCCAGTTCTGGTATATTCAGTTCACTCTTGGCTGACATCCGGCCATGCTATGGCCTGTTTATGGCTCAGATCTGGCAAACAGTAGCAGACTACCCAAGTGCCATCAGTCCACACGGTATGTGGGCCGGATGAGCATGTCTGGGATAATTTATCCATCTGGAATCCCATACATTTTTTAGAAAGTTTGGGATTTGAAGCATAATTATGTGATGAATTAATGACAGGACAGGGCTGGTTCTTCTGTACAACAGTTAAGGTTTAGTTTAGTTTAGTTACTTTTTATGAGATCCATTGGAAACAACATGGCTGATTCCAGTAATATATCCTAATTTTAAAAACATTAAAAATAGCAGTTTTTCATCTATAGATGTAGACCCCTTTTCCCAGTTTGTTTTGTTTCCCAGCAACAAAAATAATGTGAGTCATGTTAATTATGATACCAAGCCCAGCAGTTTCTATGCTCTTATTCCCTAACCTTTGTCTTCTTACTTACATGTTTGCCTCATATAGATCGAGCAAATATTTTATTGATAGCCTCTACTGATGCTGAATGGTAAAATGTAATGTTCTGGCCATCATCTAAAGCACTATTGTTAACAAATGGAAATCAACTGAAAATTAAAAAACGTTACAAGTTTAAGATGTTTTATTAAGTGACCAGTGTGTATACAGATAGTTTAAAGCAGCTCCGAGGAACTTTCATTTTCTGTGATTCTGGCAGCCC
Source organism: Pagrus major (assembly GCF_040436345.1). Lineage (NCBI taxonomy): Eukaryota > Metazoa > Chordata > Actinopteri > Spariformes > Sparidae > Pagrus > Pagrus major. Next base: position 16,318,915 of record NC_133229.1, on the reverse strand, counting down.
CTGTGGTTAAAAGCAATATGAGCGCCACTGCCTTCCATCAAAGATCTTGCTCCAGCATTTGTTTTGGAAACGAGTGAAAAAAAGAGGCAACTTATTTTTTAATACTATTTTCCTTTTTGAAGCAAACCTATTTGCAGCTCGATGAGGTAATGTACCTATTTGTGGTTATGTAAGATAAACTGAATAATTTGCTCATGTAGGTCACAGTGTGGGATCAGTATTAAACTGACACCGTTTCATATCAAGTTAAAAGTTCCTTGTAGTACGTTTAAAACAGCAGAGCTGGTGTACTTTAGCCATGCGGTTTACTTTGGTTGAGTTTATAAAGAATGGACGGTACTCCCCAGTGAACAAGACCCATGCTATATGCTCCTGAGCTAAGCTGGAGAGGTAAATCATTGATTGCACGGTCCAACTTGGAACAAGCAGAAAAATCAATCGAAGACAATCGCTTCAAATCTCTTTGTTCTTCCTTTTCCAAGGCTCAAAAGCTTGAATCAAAGATGACTGTGGCGTTCTGAAGCATATGTTAAATGGGCTGATGAGACAAAGGTCAGCGGGTCGTTAACACTGTTACTTTGCTTGTTTCCTAATCAGGGTGAAAACAAATCTCTGATGAATGACTTCTCTCCCTCTGTCTGTCTCTCTGTGGTCACTGTGTACACTAAGTGGGATGGCTAATAAGTCCCTGTTGGGTTACATGGCTGGCTCCCAGCTAATCACTTTTTGAGACAGAATCTTCAAAGTGTGCCCTCTTGTCTGATGCTAATCTGGGCCAAGTGGGGGCTCTATAGATGGATGAGCGTGGGCTGCGGGTAGATTGGCTCAAGTAAGCACTGCTCCATCCAAATCATCTGTCTGTTTATATCACTAATGTGCTATGGGTGACTGTGTGAAAACCTGATAAATTGACATCTAACACTGATATTATAATGTGCTGCCATTAATTATAGATACTAACCTTGGAAGTGTTGCATTTATTTGTCTGTGCTCAGTGACAAATACAAAGGAAAAAATGTCAGAAATGAAAAATAGTCATAATAGAATGGATGGTAACATATGTTAAGCAGACAGTGTTGTAAACTTCCCAGCAGAGTCCCATCAACACAAACAAAATAAATGCTAATTTAAGGAAATGTAGGTTTAGCTTCAGCTACAATTTGTTATATTTTGCAGTGTGCGGTGGTATCCTTTTTAGCACTTTATGTGGGGCTTTAATATCTGTGTAGTATTCTAGTTGTCTCAAGGATACACAGTCCTTTCTTTTCACACTTTAGCAATAACACATCACTTACCCCAGTGTTAATCTGCCTCCTGACATGAACCAATGAACACAGAAAAGTGCAGCGAGTACTTAAATATTGGATTATTTGGTCCACATTTTGGCTCTATGTAGTCCTTATTTGTGGCAAATTTAGTATGTGACCTATTAAAATGACATGAGGAAGAATGTATCTATACCTCAGATGATCTGGATCTTAGTGAACAAAGATCATTAATCATCAAAACTATGATCACCAATATAAAGTGACGTAAACATACCTTTGTGCCAGTTTTGTGCAATGCTTACATTTGTTGTTGACAAGTCCACATCAGTCCCTATTCATCTAGTCCGCAAAGGAAATTAAAATGAATAATGCCTTATGGCATTTGTCTTACAAACACATATAAATCTATAAGAAATTTATATTAAAATTCACAATACCAAATATTTCTTTCTTTCTCTGTAATAGCCATATTGACCAGCACCCACAACATCCATTGATTTAAAGCAGTCACAGCAAAGAAATCAGGATTCCATCCAAATGTGGTGATACTGGTAAACCACATACCCATGCCAGCAAAAAAAGAGGAAAGAAAGAAATCTACAGAACCAAGTATCCCCTTGGTTATATTCCTTTTCATATGTGATAACCATTTTAACCAATACTTACTGAACTTAAATGTTTTAAAAGAAAACATGATTGTAACAGTAAGTTTCAATAAAGACACACATGATCAAAGTACTGTACCTTGCTAGTAGGGCTGGGACTATTGATTAACTTCACTGTCTTCCATTAAGTTGCAGAATATTTCCACAATTAATCCATTGTTTGGTCTAAAAATGTCAGACATAGAGAACAATGTTCATCCCAATTTCCCTCTTCAAATCTTCAAATGTCTTATTTCATGAAACCAACAGTCTAAAAGCAGAAAATACTGTAACAGAAGCATTTTCACTTAAAAAATAAGCAAAGTTTATCCGATCCAAGTAGCTGGCAATTAATTTTCTGTCTGTCAACTAATCAATGAATTGACTTATTGTTTCAGCTCTACTTGCTGGCATACAGTAGCCACATAACTCCCTCATGGCTCTACCAGTGTGTTGTGCTTGTTAGCATAATGAAATAATTAATTCCAGCTATTCATTGACTGATGACAGAAAGCACAGCCAGGCAGGCTGACAGTGTGAAAACAATCATATGCTAAAAAATATGAATTAAATGTGTTCTTGGTGAAGCTGTGAGCACTGCTGTCGCCCTACAACAAGAAGTTTCAATCAAGCCTGCGACCTTTCTGAGTGGCCCCAGGGACACCTCCAGGTCTGCTGGGATAGAGGTCAACACCCAGACAGTCTGTTCAGGAATGAGCAGTTATAGGGGTGGTGTGTAAGACACTGATAGAGTAATCCCAGTAACCCTGGTTTGAGTCCAGCTGGGGCCCTTTGTCCCACATTTCCCTCCTCTCATTTCCTGTTAGCTGTCACTGTCTAAAAGAGTCAAAAACATAACTCAAAAACAAATGAAAAAGGAACAATCAGCTTCAGAGAAAGTATGTTTGGATGTTCATCTGTTTATTGTATCACCTCTTCATGTTAAACCTTAGGGCTACTGCATACACAGTGCACTTAGAATTCAGCCTGGTATTTTAATATACTTTTAAGTCACATGAGCATTTCAGACCACCTATATTACCACATGGCTCAGGGCAGCATTTTGCTGCGATTGTGCTAAACAGGCAGTGGATTGACACCAGCTTATTACCCCTGTTTAACAGATTAAATGGCTGACAAATCGAGTGCAGATCCCAGGGGATTTCATTTGCTCAAAGTAAGCTCAGATCATCATCTTTTTTCTCATCTTATTAAGAGAATTGTGATTCCCATCATGGCCTTCGCCATCATGGCGCTGAAGAAATTGCTGCCTGCCTGATCATCCTTATTGGAATGATGGTCCTGATTGAGAAATACAGGCCTCTTTCTCCTCTTTTCACTCCATATATGAGTCAATTGGCTCTTTTCCCACTGTAGCTGGAGGAGGGGTTGGGTTGACTATGGATGGGACCTTCATTGATCAAAACATGGAGGGGGATGGGGGAGCGCTGAACAGCCAGAGTGAGCTGATTATGGTAATGCTTCAACAGATCGATTAAAGGGATGTGCGTTTGAGGCACAAGAGCGCTCCAATAAATCCTCCATCCTACCCTTGCTTGCGGTGAAGTGTCTTGGATTCCTCAGCATGACCAAGAAAGGGAGACTTGTATGGAATATTAAACAGCAGCTGTGGACATGCACATCAAAAGTGCATGCATTAGCTCTAAATAAAAACCTAGTAGATGTATTGATACACTAACAAAACTGTAACCATCACTTGCCAAAAATAAAAACAATCATTTGTTTCAATCAAGCTAGCTTGCATTAGCATGTACACCGATCTGCAACAACATATAAACCACTGACAGGTGAGGTGAATAACATTGATCGTCTCGTTACAATGCAATGTTCTGGCATGCATGTGGATGTCACTTTGACATGCTCCACCCACCTAAACCGGGCGCCCCAGTAGGACAATGTGCCGCACTGCAAAAATTGCTCATAGATGGCCCAAGGAATGTGATGAAGAGCTCAAGGTGACAACCTGGCCTCCAACTTTTCCAGAACCCAATCAGATTGACCATCTGTGGGATATCCTTGAACATGTTCAATCAAGGGAGGCCCCACCATGGATCAGACTTGACTCTGACCTGTCAAGGCATGTAAACAGGACCTCTGGGGGTGTAGCAGTGGATCCTTAGGGTTCTGTGGGTTGCAAGGTGGGGCCTCTGTGGATTGGACTCATTCACAGATGTTTGATCGAACTGGGATTTGGAGGCCAGGTTGACACGTTGAGCTCTCTCTCATGTTCCTTGGGCCATTCCTGAGCAGTTTTTACAGTGCGGCAGGGTGCATTGTCCTGCTGGATGGACCACTGTCATCTGGGAATGCAGGGTGAGTATTCATGTTAAGTGGTATCCACGCGAATGCCAGGACCCAAGGTTTTCCAGCAGAACATTGCATTGTAAAAAGAGGATCAATCTTATTTGCTTCACCTGTCAGCAGTTTTAATGTTGTGGATGATCGGTGTATGTGGAAAACTTAACTGAAAATGTATGTTTCTAGTATGAAATACTCACCACCTATAGGCTTATAGGAACAGTTTAGCATTTTTGAAAACATGCTTTTTCACTTTCTTGCCCAGAGTTACAGTATATGAAAGGATCAATACCACTCTTATATATGTCCGTTCAGTACTAAGCTACAGCCAGGAGATGGTTAGCTTTGCTGACCACAGGAATGGAAACGGCTCTGTCCAAAGGTAAATCCACCTCACATTACCTCCCCTTCTCTAACGCTTGGTAAGAAAGCAAATAATGTTACTTCCCCAAATGTCAGACTACTCCTTCAAAGGGGACTGAACAGTGTCTAGCTTGCTCCTACATGGAGGACAGCAGTAGTTCAGGTCAGGCCCTGTCTACACAGGAGTTGTTACAGGGACATTTTTCAGTCATCTGTCTGACAGAACACATACTCAATCAATACAGCTGTCTACACAGCCCACATAACTTCTTGCATTATGTGCGCATAACAACCTGAAGGAAGTGTATTTTCTTTTGTTTTTACTTATAACTATGCTGATTGTGTGTTGGGCTCTGAGTGCTGCCAAAATGCTGCAGGCTTACACTCAATACCGTGCCTGAATGCATTTGGGTACAGAGGACTGAAGCTATTGCTTCAGCTCTGCTAACATGCTGTAGACATTATGTTAAAGAAGTCCTCTTGGGTCCAAAAGTTTGGACCCGTGGATCTAAAACAGACTCAGCGAAAAACAACCAAAGACATAGGTGCATACAGTCAAGGTTTGTTCAAGGTAAGTCTGAAGTTTTGTGAAAATCTAAGACATTTCCCAAGTTAAAGATCCAATTTGTTTCTTAGTTGATTGTTGAGTCTCCTTCTGAACTGTATTTGACAAGTTGGGAATGAGACTAATCAACTACCTTACAAATTGGACCTTTAAGACCAAAAGTCACAATTCAAGTCAAGTCTTACTTTTAAATAAGTCTTAAACAGGTCTCTGCTGTTCAGCACATTTCCCAGGTTTTCACACAAGGTGATTGGCTGCTGTTGTTGGACTGATTTGATACTTATCTGTTGTGATTAACTTTTTTTATTGGCTTGGGGAGAATATCAAGTTGTTTCAGTTCAGAAGGCTTCAGACCAAGTGCAGTCATTTGTTGAGATGCATGTTGGTTTTTAATTTATTAAGTCTAAAGTCATCAGACTCAGTCATGTGACTCGATAAGGGTCCATAACTTTGGCTGGATACACCACGAATCAATGACCAAGATCTACAGTAATAGAACAAGGTCTTACATGGACCCAACTGGAATGAATTTGGACCCAACCGACTCGGGTGCATGGTCAGATCTTGGTTATCGGGATCTGAATGAACCCATGAAAACCTCTACTTTAAGTATCAAAATGTTCTTGTAATCTTGCTTGAAATGCAGTTGCCTAGTCCTTGCATCACCATTAAACACTGGGGATGTGAAGCTTTGAAGGGGTGATAGCACAAAACGGAAGTTTAGCTGTGCTATGGACAACCTGTGTTGTGCTTTGAACAAAAAACAGATACAATTCAAGACAAATTAGTGTCTATGGATCTGGGCAGCGATTGGAATCCACTAACACAAACTGGCTACAGTTTCCATCCTCTGCGATGACGCAAGCTGCAAAAAGTTTAGAGCCTAACTTATGTTATTCTTTTAACTGTAGATGTATGAATAATATGTTTCCAGCTATGACTGTGTGAAGAAACACAGTCTTTTTTTACTTTAAAATTGTGGAGGCTCACAATTTACAATGATAAAACCAATGTTATGTGACTAATCAACGTGGGCAGAAGCTTGTGGGTTTGGTGAATACACTTTTTCTCTTTTTTTCTAGTTTTGCATCACATTCATATAGTTACACACACCCATGTCAACGCACTGCTCAACATAACCTTATCTTTACAGATATAATACGCAACATTTCTGCATTAAAATGTCTAAAAACTATCACACATTTGTTCTATATTTTGAATGATGTACTTGCATTATCCCAAATGCTTCCAACAATATTCAAACCCAGAGAAATCTGTAATTTTATACAAGTTAATGGTGCATTTAATTTGGTCACCTGTTGCAGTTACCTCCGGGAGAGAGTGAGGAAGGAAGTCAGTGAATGTGAAACTTTAAAACATTACCTCTGTCTGTGAACATTTCTGTCTGAGTCATGTCAGATAGATTTTCATCAGCAATTGAGGTTGTTTAACAATGAAGACAACAACTCCCATGATCCCGTGCTTTGTTTTGTTTAATAGACCCCTAGCAGCAGAAATGAGATGCTTTGCTCAAATACTTTTCATGAGCAATACTAAAGAACAACTCACCTCCAGATCCTGACTTATAAACCAGCTCCATCCTGGTGATCTGTCACCAAAGATGTTTGGATGGACTGTACATGTTTGGAGCTCAAGCTATCATAAATGTACCTTCACAGAACACATGCAGTAATATCAGACACACAAAGACAAACAATATATGAGCATAACAAACTTTCTCATTTTTGCCAGCGAGTTCATCATCAGCTTGATGAGATAAAGATGACCACCGAAGCCATTACAGTTTTATTTGGTGCCGCTGAAGGATTAGTGGGAAGGGATTAATATGGCAAAAGGAGGCCATAAATATACAGCCTTCTCCTTCTCTCCTTATTCTCTGCTGTAATTTCCTTCCCACATCCGCTAGATTCGCCTTGGCAATGCTCAAGGGCATTTTCCAGGCAGGAAGTTTAAATGTAAAATGGAAGAACAGACCATTGAAGAGAGTCGTGTCTCTAGACAATTCTAATGGTAGCTTAAATACATTAAAGCTCAGCAATACATCTTTTTGAATTTTCATATATTCACATTTAAAATTGCTGTGTAGGTTAACAAAATGGTGCTATAATCGATAATTACCACCTTTTTAGCCATGTGGCACCACCCGATTGTTCTAAAATTCATTACAGTGTGAAGGCTTTTATGATTACTTGCCATGTAACGTTGTCAGTGCAGCTTTTGCCTTCTCACATAGCATTGCATGATCAATTTGATGATGTTGTGTTAGTCTTGGCTCACAACACGTGTGCATCTTGATTGGTTCACTGCCTCCCTGCTGCATGGTTCAACTGGAAGCAGTTGGCTTGTTGCATCATTTACCATGGCGATGGTACCGCACAAGCCCGATTATGCCGTTTAGACGCGTGTGCATGGAGGTGATTCATCTCCGCAGCTTTGTTCTCTCTCCTCAGCGTGATTCGTCTTTGCTGTGCAGACAGCGACGACCCCTGGACCCCTCTAGCATCTCATTCGCTTGCACAACAGCAGGTGTGTGTAGGTGCGTTGCAAGGGATGATACGGTCTGCAGCCCGACGTCACTGTGCAGCAGAAGTCCTATAGAGCTGCTGCTTATACTACATTAACATTAATGAGCAGTTCTCAGACCACTCTGTAACTTGCGTCATCATGCTCACAAGAAAATGTAATATTTACTCAGTCCTGGGGGTCGATCAAATCACATATAAAAGTTTAATTACGTCTCTTTTTTAAAAAAATCTTTGAAATTTCAACAGTTTGATCTCTGCTGAAGAGGACGTTGAGAGGCTGGTTAATCATGTTCCCGAGTGGAGGTCTGCAGCCAGCCATCCCACTGTAGCATGTTGTACTCTGGTTCTGCTGATGAATGACCCCCAGCTCCCCACAGTTATGCATATTCATGTGCAGCCCATGTTGGCGTAAAGGCACTTAACGCATGGAGCACCCGCTAGCCCCCTACTCTGCCACTGTGGAGGGAAATTGTTAAGTCACTCAGATTCATAAGCAGGTTACCATGGAGACACTTAGACAGCAGTGGCTATACCTTTCAGACACTGAATCATAAATGGGAGGCAGCACTATGGGCCAACATATCTCAATGGTTATTACTACCAGCTAATACACACTATACATCATGAGAGGAGACATGATACATATCTCAAATCTCCTGTGTATCTGTGTGATCTCCAGCTCACACTGGTCACACTCCGCAGCAGAATTCATTTTTAGAGTTTTTCCCTCAAACTGTTTGATGGCGTATGCTCATGAGATCAATACCTGGCCACAGCCTGCCAAAACTGGGAGCTTGTCATAAACAGCACACATGCAGAAAATCAAACGCCGACCAAACAGTAATTGAATAATTCAATCTTAGGTGCACACAGCCCAGTTCACATTCATTTCACCTCCGAGCCAAATCCCATGTTGCAATCTGAGAAAGCCCAAGAGAGCGCAATTGTTTTACCCTACTCTCCCTCCACATGGAGATCTACTTTAATCACGCTGTTCGAGTGGAATGAGCACTTTCTGGTTAAATCTACGGTTCTGACGACAACGCCAGGGACGCACGAGTTGTGACATTTTGTGTCGGTGCAGTACAGTCGTCTCTGACACTGAGAGGCAGTGTCTATGAAGTAACATCGTCAGACAGGTGGAACAAAACTGAGAAATCTATTGATGAATTAGAGCCTCAACATGACCTTGACTGTATTGCTGTCCTGTCCTTCTTCCCTGCTGGACCACTGACCCAAAACAAGTGAGAGATAATCTGGGAGTAATTGAAAAAAAAAACAGCAGCTCTTGGATGTACTGAATTACAGGGAGCTCATACGTTTATCCATCCAGCAGACCAAATAGAGAGGATTGAGCCCCGCGGCCTAATCCAAAGTTATGACTGTGTTTCACCTCTCGGGCAGTGCTAGCACACCCACTTTGTGTGATAGCCAACTGTTATTGCTCCACCAAATGACCACCCATTAATCCTGTCTCCCTGCCCCGCAGCTGAATCAAACTTGAGAAGCGTGAGCGTGGGAGAGGAAATGTGGCGATTGTAAAGCACGACCTGGATCGACTCCAGAGGGACCACACCACTGTTTGTATGTGTGTGTGTGTGTGTGTGTGTGTGTGTGTCCTTACCCGACCGACGGTAAAGAGGTATATTGTTATGGACCGGATGCTCACTCTTTTCTTGAGATTCCAGTCATGCCAATCCCGTCTTATTCCTAAACAGGCCAATTTTGGCTCATTCAGCAGTATTCAGAGTGAGCATGTTGGTGAGTCAACAGGTAATGAATGGTTTAGAGAGTGAATGAATACATGAATAGATAAAAGGCTCTGGGTTTGTCATTGGCTCTATCTGTAGGCGCCTGCCGGAGAGCCATTTTCTCACCTCGGATGGACAAGAATATGAATGTTATTTACTTAATGACGCATCCAAACCTTTACTCTGTCTGCTCATTAACACTGAGAAAATGAAGACACAGATGTCATCTTCTCGCTATTGATTTCTTACAACGCAGTGAGTGTTCTGAAAACACTTGGAATATTATTTACTCACACTTGTTTCGCATTGAGCTGCTTCTACTTTCTAATCGCCTTCACACACTGGTGACGTGTGAGGGCAAGTAAATTCCACATATATAGCAGTTTATGCAAGGAGCAGGGATGTGATGTCTATTGTCTGTTCTCCAGCTTAACTTGATTTTAAACTGGCAATAGACAAGTTTTTATTTTTGCTTTGACTTGTCCTCATACAAGGTTACAAGGTACATTTATTGTCATTTTTAAAAGACAAGGGTTTTAAAAAAAGGAACTATGTTTGAGTCCTTTGTGTTACATCTATTTTAGAAAATGGAGTTTTGAGGATGAGTTCAGGGGTCTCACGGCCTGGGGAATGGAGCTGCTCCGTAGTCTGGTGGTATGGCAGCGGGTACTTCTGTATCTTCTGCCAAATGGCAGCAGCTGGGGTGGGTGTTATCTTTAAGTATCCTTTAGGATCTGTGCAGACATCTCACTTCATCGATGTCGCTGATGCTTTGTAGTTGGGTACCAATGATGCTCTTGGCTGTTTTAATCACCCGCTGTAGAGCCTTCCTACAGCGGGTTTGAACACAAACCACAAACCATGCCAGTTTGTTTGCTCCAGAATTTAGCTTTCCAAAGTTTCTGTAGGAAGGAGAGCCTTTTCTGTGCTTTTTTTAACCAGGGTGGTGATGTGTGATGACCAAAATAGATTCTCTGTGATGGTAATTCCAAGGAACCTAAAACTATTCACCTGCTCCACCTCAGCCCCACTGATGTGGACAGGGGTGTGTGTCTTTGCCTCCTTCTTTTCTTAAATCAACAATCAGAAATGAAGTTATTGAGTAAATGTTGACTGCATAATGTAATGGCTATGCAATAATGATACTTCACTATGCAATTTTGTTTGCTACCAGGAACAGAATGTCCCTGGAAAACAAAGGCTGACTGGCGATCTATCCGCTTTAATGTGTCCATTAGAGACCAAATTAATGAATAAACTTGTGCTTCGTCCTGTGTTGCTGTTAGTTGATTAATTTGTCTTTGCGATAGTGGTGGTAACAATAATACCACTTGGAAATGCGAAAGGGAGAAAAGGTCTTTCCACTTTAACTGAAATCTAATTGAAGATCAATACTGACGTCAATTTTGCCCTCAAAGAAAAGACAGATTGAATCATATTAGGGGTTTGGGTCATCCTTATTGCGAAACTACTTATTCTCTCAGTATCCAGCAGAGGATTCTAGTTATCAGGCTACCACTGTGTTACTGTGGTGGTTTCTCCTGGAAACCTGAAGAAATAAAACTATCTGCAAGTCTTCATACCAACAGAGCTAAGTTAGAATGTGCTGTTTTGTGATCAGCTGGGCGAACTGACCCTCATAACAAATAGGAGATGACTCAGAGGAATGTTTTTTACTTTGTGCGAATGAATAGTTTCTCATCATTACAGTGCTGCATGAAAATACGCACTGAGTCACAGTCATCTTTGCCTTCACTAATAATGGGCATGTACTGAAGGCTACACTGACGTGGCATCAGGCCACTGTTGAGACAAACTCTTATAAAACATTTCGGAAAACGGAGGAGTCAGTTGATGGCCAATGAGCTTCTGTAGCGAGTGTTAAATTTGCATTAATTAGTGCTGAAAGTCTGCAAATTTTCCTCCTAAGATCCGTTCTGTCTCAAAGACTTGGCTCCTTTTGGCTCATTATCAATCACCCCGCAGCTAATATATTAGTTATGCTTTTACGCACAATAACTTCATTAAATTTGTAATCCACTGTGCCTTTTTTAATCAAACAATGTTGTCCATCTGTTGCGGCCTCTTGAATGTGTTTGTTAAGACACGACCCTGTGATGTGACAGTTTGAGTCAGAGCTGACTGAGGAGAGTGTGTCTGACAGCTGAAGCACAGCTCTGCCTCTCCAAAGAGCCTGATTTCCTGCTTCAAATCTGCTCAAATGCCCCCCCACCCCCGAACCAACCAACCAACACAACCTGTCTGGAGGAAACAGACTCTTGTTGGCATGGCAACCATGTAGGGCTGTGTTTAATTTCTCTTGATAAGTAATGCAAACAACGCTACAGCATAAAAAAGCACAAGAGGAATAAAACGTCTTTTAAGCTGCAGCCATGGCAATCACTTTTATAGAATTATGTTTCCTTTGTATGTTTTTATGTTCAAACCTCGAATGTCGCTCCAACAGAGGAGCGTGTGCAAGGTCCTTCTAAAACGTTGCTTGTGAGCAAACTGTGATTTATTTACAGCCTCTAAAACATGATGGGTCGAAATGACCCCCTGAAGTCTCCTGATGTCTACCTATTTGTCATGGTCACTGTGTCTTTGACCACGTCTGCGCTGACAGGACTGCCAATGATTACAAAAAAAAAATTATGCAAATCTCCCATCATGCTCGTCAGCAGTTCCTGTCGGCTGGGGCCGAGCTCAGCGAGATGCCCTTTGAGCTAAATTCACTTCATTTATAGTTAATTTCCAAGTCGCCGCTTGCGCAAATAAATAAATGTATCTCTCCCGCAGATATATCTACAAAGCCACAGAGCTGTAGATTTTTCTAATTTTGGATTACACGTTTAAAAAAACACTTAATTTTCACCTTTTTGTCGAAACACATTCGACAGTAATCCCCCTGTGAAGTGGGTGCCATGTTTAAGTGTGGTGTTTACGCTGTGATGTGGTGGCAGCCCCGGGTCAAACACCGCTGTTGTGTTTTGCCCTGCAGGCTGTTTGTGGTTCTATCAAGCAGGGCCCGTGCATGAAGGAGCAGGTGGAGGAGGGCGGAGGGAGGCAGGCGAGCAAGTGGGAACAGCCTGAAATAGGAGGTGACTGCTGACATTCACCTGGATGCCCTCTGTAGGGAAAGGTATAGGTGGAGGGGGGGACAAAAAAAGGAAAAGGAGAGCAATCCTGAGGCTAGAGCAAGAGACGGAGGGGAATGTGTGATTATGGTTACTACGGCTACAGCATGCCGCCCTGTTGGAGCGGGAGGGGCTTGGAGGAAGGTCAGACGGCTGAGGTACAACCAGCTAAATCAACTCTGAAGTGTTAGGTCCCCGGTGGTTTTGGGGTTGAGGAAATGTAGCTGTTTAGGTTGCTCAGGAGGAACATAGATTGTCGCTAAGAACGGGACCTTGTGCACGCCGTGGCTTATAGCACACCCTCTGGGCTGTAAATCCCTTTGATACGCCACATAAAAGAGGATAAAAGATGTAAAAAGAGATGAGGAGACAAGCGTACGAGATAAGATTCCTTTTTGTGAGTTGCACGCCTTGAAAGCGCTCCCCCCTGGGACGAAGGTCACCAGGCGTATGAGAAGGGACCTCTAGGACGGCTGGCCTTGTGTCTAACTCTCGATTGTCACAGAGGCTCAAATCCTCCACGCCTCTATCCCTGATGTCTGTATCCTATGATGTCCTGGAAACAGACTGCCAAGCTTAAGCTGTTTGGAGAAAGGAAATGATGCAACATAAATTTCAAGGCGAGGATTCTCTGTCTTTCTTGCCTCTCTCCCCACACATACACACACTGCGGGATGAAAATCAATAGCCTTCAAGAGTGAGTCAATGCAGAAACTAATAGCCAACAAACCCAATGCTGTAAAATCACCGCTGGCTCCTCACACACCATGGCTGTAATGTAAAGGAATAGTGCTTAAGCACGCCATTGCTCATTGTCACCTGTATAGAATTATTTTCCAGGATTATAGAAGGGTCAGGAGGATCAAAACAACTCAGCTTCTTGTATCTGAGGGGCCCACAAAGGCTGTCATCGCCAACACCACCACACTGTAGCCAGCATAAGAAACAGAAGGATGGAGCTCTTGTTTAACCTGATTAAGAAATTTTGGCCATCGTTCTTCCTCGACATTGATTGGGGCCGAACGTCTGACTAAGCAGCTTCCCATTAACTGTAAGGGCACTTTATGGGCATCCACATTCATCTTGGTCAGGAAGCTTCCCTCCCCTTTAGGCTCAAAGTGCTGATCCTCTCACACTGGAGGGCGACGCGAGTGAAAGCTGAACAAAACAGGCTTAATTTGGAAAGCGAGCCCCCGCGTAATACAATCATTATCTTTATAATGGACACGCATCATCGTCAGCCTTGTCATTAGCATCATTCTCCATTAGGGTCACTTAATGAATATGTGGGCACGGTCAGTGTTTTCGAGTCTTCCTAGAGATCTCTTCATAGCACAGAAATGTGTTTGTTTTTCTAAACCTAACCAAGTATTTTAGTTCCCTAAAACTAACTAAATATTTTAGTTAACTTAACCTACCCAAGTATTATAGTTCACTAACACTAAGTATTTTAGTTCCCTAAACCTAACCACATGTTCCGACTCATGACTACTCCGCAGACATTACTACTTTATTACATGAGAACTCATTGCTCATGGGTCGGACCAAACCCATCTACAAACTTTGCCTTCATTTTTATCTCAAGTACACACCTGTAAAGTTTCATGACCTCTGACAGACAGACAGACAGACATGTAAACACCTGGCAAAATACTCAAAACTTCTTCTGTGGCAGCTCCTCCCACAGTAGATGTCTCTGGGAATATATATGAATGTAGACAAGGTGGCGTAAAGTGTGTGAGGGGGCAGTGTTGGGCAAGTTAATCCAAAAATGTAATAAGATTTTTTTTTCCTTTTACTAGATTAAAAGTAACAATATTATTCTACTTATAACTTGGTATCAAAAGTAATTAGTAATTTTCCTCATTATATTACTATATACCTTTTACAAAGGTAGCATCTCGTCCAGGATATACCCAGTACCACGCTTCTTTTGTCCACTTAACGTCTCTCCACAACCGTGTCCTTTTCTGAAATCCAGTTCCTGTTGTTTAGCTGCTGTTCATGTTGCTTCATTGGCAGTAGATGCCTCAATGTATCAGATGCTCCTATAATTTAACCTATGTGTTGTATTTTTCGCAGTTGAAGGTGTTTTGCTGCTTGCACAAGGTTTGCAACGGACAATAATGTTTTTTGCATCTTGACTGAGACAAAGTCAAAATAATGACAATATTTAGAGCTGTTGAACGTAGAACTCATCCTCCATCCTTTGCTCAGCTTTTTGGCTAGTATATACCTGCCACACGTACACGTCATCGTAAGACAGCCTACCTAGGACAAAAAACAAACACTGTTTTGCCAAGGCAGTAATGCTGTTTTACTATATATAGTAACTGTTATATAATTACTGATTTAGAAATCCTTTGGTACTTCCTACCTCCCTATTTGCTTGCACCACAACCATTTTCCAACTCTGCCTTCATTTCGATCTTAACTACACACCTGTGAAGATTCATAACTGTATCTTGCACAGTTGTGATGCTGTCGTTCTGACAAAAAGTCTGTCCACAGCCAGACAGCTACATTAACAAAAGCAAAATACTGAAAATTGCTTCTGTGTTAGTTCCTGCTACAAAAGGTGTTTCCAGGAAAACATTTTGCCATGATGACACACACACACACACACACACACACACACACACACACACAGACTCACAAACTGAAAACATTCCCAGCCAAAGCTGTCACCGCTGGTAATAACAGGTGAACAATAAATGAAGATGTTCCAAACAGGATACAAAGTCTGCTCTCCTGAGTCTTATACTCAACACAATCAGCCATGACGGCTTGCTTCAGATGCAGTTTTTGTCGCTGTTTTCTAAGTTTCAATGAAAGTCCTGGAGCACTCCTTTAATTATGATGTTCTAACAATACCAACACAGCGATATCAGGTACACCTTGCATGTACAGGTACACTATAGTTCCTTTCCTCTATTTTTATGTATGAATGAAATATTAAGTGCCCGGGCACTTACATCAGCTGATAGGATGCATGAAGTGGAGCGCGTGGCCATATGTGTTTAGGTCTTTTATGCTGACGGTGCCACGTTGGGAGCCTTTTTTTATGATTGAACTTGATCTTCTGGTGGGATTAAGTGCTGCCCGTCCTGTCCTAAGTGCAGTCAGTCACTGGTCCACACACCCTTGAACAACATTTCTGTCCACCAGGGGCATCCATTCACTAAAGCCTCAGCTGTGGCAAAGTTCCTGCAGCTGTTATCATGCAGCTTTTAAAGCCTTTTAGCACAGATGTTCTTGGGACAGGACGGGAAGGGACTCCTGGTGAATATGTTACTTTATGGGATATAAAATGATTAGCTGCAGGTAATAAGAGACCAGAGGGACTGTGGATCTTGAATGCAACTCTGATGACATTTTTGGGTATGGCTGCCCAGGGTTTTTTTTCTTCTTTTTTTTTTTTTTCTTGCAGTTACAGCAATAAAAAACTAGTTTACAAGATGAGTCTGGATCCACTTGTGCTCAAAGATGGCGAGTGCCTACACCTTGACATACCCCAGCCATGCCTTTTCTCCTAGAAAACCCTTGGCCAACAAATGTTGCCAGGAATGTTTTTTAGGGGGTTCTCTGGTGTTTATAGTCGGTGAAAAGAAGATAAAGTCAGACCGGTTGTCTCTTTAAATCAAGCTGCAGTGTTGATGTGCCCTCAAGCTGAAATGGTAAGAACCATTTCCACCTCTGCGGCAGGGAGCCTGACCAAATAGGCGCACTAGAGCGCTTCAAACGTGATTCTCATTCCCTTGGTCACTTGTGGTCTATGGTCGCCTCCACTCCTGGAGAGGAAAGCAATTTGTCAGTCTTTTTTCTATGGGAGTTTATGTTTTTTTTTTTTCTTTCTCCCCCCTGCGCATTTCGGAGACATTATTTAATTTTTATTTCCCTCTCTTTTTTTGTTCCATCCGCAGAACTCAGTGGCAGTCGCCTCAATCCATTTACCGCTGGCTGGTACGCCTATCTCCTCCTCTGCGCTGCAATCTGTTGATAACTCCACTTGCAAGCTGCAGTTCATTGTGTTTCGCAATGGGAAACTCTTTCCTTGCACGGGGAATTCGTCAAATCTCGCAGACGATGGGAAGCGTAGGAGCGTTTCAACACCAGTTGCTTTCACCAAATTAGGTAAGAGGAAATCCATTTTTATCATCATGAGCGTGATGTCAAACGCCGTACTACTGTGTTGCCACTCGGACTACATGCATGCACACGGTCTCATCAGTTTGCTCTGCGCAACATGTTGCCACATCACACACGCTTCACAGCCCTGTGCGCATGATGGCAAAAATAAACCCAAACTCACTTAATCTGTTTGTGTTTATTCCGCTTGCATTAATGACATAACTGCACGGGCGCTCACATCACACTGCTGCAGCCCCTCTTTCTGGTAAAAAAAAATAAAAATAAATCGGCCACTTTCGCTTTTCCATTCGAGATTAAAGTTTACCTGCAACACTTCACACAACAGTCTGTCAACTGCAGTAACAGTCTGACACTTGAGCAACATAACGCGCGCATGCTGAATGCGTGTGTGTCTGTGTGTCTGTGTGTGTGTGTGTGTGTGTGTGTGGAGTTTGTGTCCACGCTTCTTTTGCCACAGCACTTACACACTTTCCACTTGGTTTCCTCAACTGAATGTCTCGCTTTTTTTTTTTTATTTATTTATTTTCTCTTTCTTTGCAGATGGGTGCAGCCTCGGGAGCGCCGTGCACTCCGTCACTATTGCTCTCAGGCACTTCGCACTGGGTGTAGACCCCACCGCAGCCTATTGGGATTTTGACCTGCTGGATGGACACGGTGGCTGGAGGGCAGAGGGCTGCCACATAACAGGCTCCGGGGGCAACACGACCACTATTCATTGCACCCATCATAATAACTTTGCAGTGCTAATGGTGAGTAGAACACTGTGTGGTACCAGTGTCATTCATTCTAACACAACCATGCCCCCCCACCCACCCACCCTCTCCCCTCTCCACACACACATAACGTCTCTCCCACTGCTTAGGGCCTATTATGGATCAAATGCATCTTTTTTTTTTTTTTTTTTTTTTTTCGCCATGGAATAAATGGGAGTCACGTGTTTTAGGAAGCACTTCATGCAGGGACCTTTAAAAGCTTCCTTTATTGTTGCTCCTCAGCAGAGGGAAAGGATTTGTCAAATGCGCTACGGGGATTTATTGGCTTTGGAGTATGCGCTACACTAAATTCCCCCCCTCCTATATCCTGGAAATGAGAAGTTGCGTGTGTTGTATAGTCTGCCACCTTTTTCCAAAAAGCAGCACAGCAGCCGAAATAGAAGCGATGCTCAAGAGAAGGAGCGCCTTGTCAGGGGCTATTCGCCTCCGAGCGCAAGTGGTGTGCTAATTGGTTGCAACCATCGCCGAGCAAAAATGCTGGACTGTAAAGCGTAAAGCATCGCTCATCTGTATCGCTCAAGTTGGTCTCGACGGCGCCGAGATGCCTTCTCCGACGACGTCCCCCTGTTCAAATTGATTTCATGAGGATAATACCAAAAGCGCAATGGCATCGCATCGCCCAGTCGCTCCATAGAGCCGCTGCGCCTGGTCCGCTCTTTTGGATGAAAAGAAATCCTCCGGATGTTTACCGAAGAGTGGGATCCGTTATACTGGGAGGTCAGTTCTCAGTAGAGCATGAAAAGTGTTGTGCTTGAGATGTCGGTGCTTTCCGAGTTGGCTTTTTTTTTTTTTACCTGCATATTTTATGAAGCCGCTGTTCAATTCCGTTGTTGTTCGTGTGTGGAGAGAAGCTGAGCTCGGAGGAGAGGGGAAAAAAAAAAAGAGCCGCATTGGAATGAGAAAGAGTGGGGTACGGAGGGAAAGCGGCATGAAAAAACGGCATGGGGTGCTCTGAGGGAGAGAGTGGGGTGTCTGTGGAGAATACTAAGCTGTTGTCAGGAGGAGAGCAGATGTCAGATTGTCATTGTGCATGTATTTTTCGATCAAACACGGGCTTGGGGAGGCGCGCCGTCAATGGGCACCTTGTGGCTGTCGGAATAAAAGCGAGATTGGGCAATTGTGTCACATTTTCCTGGCAGCAGATTGATTTAAACTTCAAGGCACGTCCGACAAGTAGAAGGCAGTCATAGCGACGGTGGAAAGCCGTCACAGGAATGTCCACATTATGGTCTGACGCGAGCGTTTGCGCCGGGGATTGCGCGTCTGCTAATGCAGTCACCACACCCGCCTGGTCTCTGCAGTGCCCGAGAAAAGGACCCTTATTTACGGACTCGTGACATCATTCTCCTCTTGGCCTCATCTAAAATACTGTACATTGCAACAATGAGCCTTATAGCCGAGCTTCTGCAAGTACTCGACCTGTTGCATAATCCTTTCATGTCAAACTGAGAGGAATTGCCTATAGTGCCTGACTGCAAGTTGACCATTTTTAATGTACAGTATTTGCGAGTAAGGAGGCTCCATCAGTGAAGCTCCGGTGTGTAACGCATGCAGATGAATAACATTAAAGCTGCTGCTGTGGTGCTGTGAAGGGAAATCAGGGGAACAAGTTGCAAAGTCTATATGACCAAAGTTAGACATTTCAGCTGACTAAAGGTGACAGAGGCGTGTGCATTTCCTGAGTGCGAGGTGTGCTTTGCGCCAGCGGTGTGTAATACAGCTGTATCACCTTCCTCTCTTCTAAACGATCCAGCTGAATTCCTCCTTAGATCAGCCGTCTGCAATATACAGTGTAAGAATCCATCTCATGGTGCATCTGTGATGTTGAGCAAACTGACAGAGGGTTAGCCACAAAGCATGACAGCTTTGAAAGATGAATAATGCAACAAAATCATTTCAAAGAATAAGGGTGGGTGGGTGGCGAAGGGGGGGGGACGATGCCTGTAAGGCACAAAGCAATATCCAATTCCTGTTGATCCACACTCTTTTACATTCAGTTCTTATGGAGCTGGAGAGTGTGTGTGTGTGTGTGTGTGTGTGTGTGTGTGTGTGTGCGTGCGCGTGTGTGTATGTGTGTCCGTGTTTGTGCGTGGAAATGATTAGTCTACAAATAGCATGACAAGCCAATACAATTGTCCCTGGGGACTGAGGTTTGGGATATAAAGAGTACTTTAATGAGAATCTTTTTGACTTGGCTCAGAAAGAATTACATGGTGGAGACTCTCCCTCCCCTGGATTTGTGATCAGAATGCCAAACAACCGAGTTGGGACAGCATCTGTGTGGAAAAACTCTCCAGCAACAGCCTGGAAAGCTTTTGTTTGGGCACTCCCCCTGCTGTGGGTTTTAAACACTGTCAGGTGTGAATGGTTTTGCCGTTGTTGCGTTAGAAAGCAGGGAGATGACTGACCTGTTAACACTTAAACCAGTGATACAGATTGTCCCACATGTGGGTCAGGTATTATGAGACAGCATGCCTCTGTTTTGGATTATTTTTTCCCCCCTGCACTGGGCTGAACTTGAAGCTGTTAGAAAGCAGCCGTTCCAGATTTCAGCACCGGGGACAGTTCCCATGAATTTCCTGGTCTCTCCCCCCCTCCCCTCCTCTCCCCCCCACCTCCCGCAGGCCTGTGTCTGTCTGAAGGGAGGGCTGACTCACTCGTTTACAGCAATGCAGCCTCATCATCTGTCTTCATCGCGGTGACAAGCCTCACCCCCCCACATGCCACCTGCCCCCCTTTAACCCCCCCTCCAAAAACACATACCTCTTCTCTGCGTACTCTGAGTTCTTATTGTCTCAGTTGTAGCTAATTTGATCTGTTTTACGTTTATGATAACGCAGATGAAGGAGTTGCATTTGATTGCTGCAACGCTCCACACTGTTTAATATGCAGGAGCAGACCTTTAGAACGACAGACACACAGAGGGGGTGGCTGGCTTTTGTAACTATCCAATCATAACAAAGGCCCTGAGGCCACGGTCCAATAAGAAAAGAGCTGTATTCCCGTACACTGTATGAGATATAATGAATATATGGAGTAAATTGTGCTCCTGGAAACAGGAGGCTCCTCGAGCGAGGCAGTGCATCACAGTTATAGTAGAACAGGTGACAGTTGGTTCAACATGGTGGAGTCTCGTACAGGGTGGAGCAAGGCACCTGCATTTAAAAGTGGATATTAATGGTTGTTGTTGATGATGGAGTGCAGGGAAGAGAAATAAAAAGACATGATGATATAGGAGAATCAGAATAGTCCAATGGTTTTCAAGTAAAAATACCTCGAGAACAGGTCCTGCTTTGAAAATCTTACTTAAAGGGTCAATCCATCAATTTTACACATTAAAGTGTGTTTACAGGTCTTGGGGAGTACGACTGCATATGTGAAAAAAGTAGTATAAAGCCTTTTGTGGCTCCAGAGGAAGCTGCATGTAATCTGACAAATTGGCTCCTGTCGTGTCACACAGTGGCTAAGGTGCATTGTGGGTAACATTGGCGCCAGGTTTGGAAAAGCAGTCCACTGGTCTGGCATTGAACTCTTATGACACTATTGGACTCATTATGGACAGTTTAAAAACAGATGATCAAAACTGATACAGCAGAACCAGATATCACCTTTTTTTTATTCCATGTATTCTTCTTCCTTTTCAAGACCTGGTGCCTGCATTACCCACAATGCAACTTAGCCACTGAGTGACATCACTGGAACATCACTGGATATATACTACTTTTTCACATATGCAGTAATACTCCTCAAGACTTGTAAACACACTTTAATGTATACAATTGGTGGAGTCGCCCTTTAAATAAAAATACAGTTAAAGTATTATCAGCAAAATTTACTAAAAGTATCAAAAGTAAAATGATTAATTCTGCAGAAAAATGCCCCACTGTGACTGATTGATTGTTTATGCAACAATAATTAAGTGCTGGGATATTTTACTGTTACAACTGAGTTCATACTGCAAAACCACAGTTAAGTTAAAACTTAACCTTCATGTTGCAACTTGTTTAGGTTCAATTTCCTATTTCTCTCAAAACCAGTTGGTTAGGTGGTTTACAATTCAGTATTTTAGTACATTGGTTCGCAGTCGAGGGATTGAGCTTCTCTAAAGGATCAGAGGCTTAACTAGAATGAACTCAATAGAGTGCATACCTCCGCCAATGGCCAACAGTCCCCTTTTGTATTCACTTATAGATACCAGCCACCTAATTTTGAATGCCTGATTTTTTTTTTTCAAAAAACACCATATATTTCACAGTGTTAAAGAAAGTGAGAAAACATTTGATCACAGTGCTATGCAAAGGCAGAGTAAAACATCCAGTTGTATTCATAAGTAGGCAGGTTTTGTTTCTTACTGTTCTAGTAGAAAGGATGCTGGTTTTGAATTGCGCAATTCCCAGTGGTAATGGGAAACACAAATCAACAGAGGATCAGACTTTGACACAACACCTGCTCTCTCCATAGAGATAATGTCCGTCCATTTACTCTTGTTTTGTCTCCCTTTTCACATTCTTTGCCATCAGCATTGTTCTTTTACTCTTGCAGTGTAAAGTGTCCACAGTTATTCCAGTTATTTCATCGTTATCTGTGGATAGTGACCGAAGAAAGCAATGCCTCCTCCTGTTTGGTTGTGCAATGACAGACGCGCTTCATTCGTGCTGTAATTTGACCTTCATTTCTTGAAGGAATTCCGACCGCATTGTGAAAGCGAGGTTTATAGGGAACCAATCATTATGTGGATGGTGTCATTTTTGCGACAGCCATTACACTGTGTAGTCAGCGCTTACTTCAGAATGATATGTTAAAGCAAAAATGCTGTCTATTGCCAGTTTAAATGAATCCAACTGAGAGGATTTGTTGGGAAACGTCTCTTTTGGTGGAACGTGTTTGGTGCAGACATGACAAGGGCCCCTAACTACACACAACTAATCCAAAAGAAGTCAAAAGCCAAAACATTTGGGAACCTCAAGTTTAATCAAAATGTATTTTTTATGTAAAATCCTAATCTAAAAAGTAAATAGTAACTGAAACTGTCAAATAAATATGGACTTCGAAGTAGATTTCTTTTCATCAGAAATCCAGTGAAGTAGAAGTATACGGAGTACAAAATGAAAAAAACACATGGAAAATACCTTAAAACTGTAGTCAAGCACAGTACTCAAGTAAATATACTTAGTCACTTTCATTCCTCATTGACAGCTTCAGCCTCATTCAAGAACCACTAATACAAACAGATTGTGATCCAGGCCTGTTGCTTCTCCACAGTGATAGCCACTTAATATGACTGAATAATTGTAATGCCTTCATCTGAAACAGCTTTGAGTTTAAACATGTTCCTCAAATCAACTGCAAAATTAATATTTTGTTCATTGACCTCTTCTCATTGGGATTCTCTGTGGTCTCAGCAGGAGTCTCTGCTGTATCCAGATCTCCGAACAGGCCGCAATTCAATTGTCCTCGCTGCTGCACCTCCATCTTGAACCAAACCAACCAAGACAGGATCCCATCTTGATACATTAGTTCTCATTGGCTGAGCCTTCCATGGGCTCGATACCAGTGTGACATTAGTGCTGACTGCTGGAGCTGACCACAAGGTCTTGTCTCCCATACAGAGGAACAAAATGCAGGAGAATGACTGCAAGAATCCATCCATCCATTCTCTAAACTGCTTATCCCGATGACTGCGAGAACACAGACATAATCAGGCTGCTCTTTACAAACAATATATCAGCTCTACTCTTTTTGCTGCAATGTTTATTACCTACTGAATCACTATTATTGTCACTCAAAAGGTAGTATAACTTGGAGTTAATTAAGGATGAATGGATGGAGGCTGGGTGGAGATAAAATTAGGAAGGCGTCTGTGCTTCAGTCTCAAAGAGGAGACGCCAATTGATTGTGATTACATTCTTGAAAAACATCCTATAAAGAGAGTTGTTTTTTCAAATTCAATCCACATATTGAGCAATTACGGCTAATATGGAAAGTTGTGCAGGATACGTGTTACTAATCGTAAA
Source organism: Pagrus major (assembly GCF_040436345.1). NCBI lineage: Eukaryota > Metazoa > Chordata > Actinopteri > Spariformes > Sparidae > Pagrus > Pagrus major. The sequence goes on along the minus strand of NC_133229.1, from coordinate 16,295,383 downwards.
TAACCCGAAAACTTCTGCAGCTCAGAAACAGTGTTTTCTTGTGTGAGCCTCATTTTCTCTGTCTATTTTTCAGCATGTAGCAATTTCAAAGTTGTGTGTCCTCATTAGTCCTTTGTCCACAGCCTCGCTCCAGGCAGACATAATGAGACAACAAGCCATTTTTCAGCGTTTGCCCACAAGCACCCACTGGCCTCAGCAGGGTTAACGTTCTCCTCATGCCGTGGACTTTACTATCTCTGAGACACTTTCATGCTAAAGGAGCTTTGGTGTGTGTGTTTAAGGAGATGAAGGGATTTACAGTGATAATGACGATGACCTGTTTAGATATGCGACCGCGTCTCACAGCACCGCGTTGGCATCTTCTGTTGATATGCATTGTAGTAGGAGGAGAAGAGGGGAAGGGTTGATGACAGGCTGTGATATCAACAGAGGGGGGCGATGCCTTGTGGATGTGCGTTAGCTGATAGTAGATTCAAAAAAAGGAGGTTTGTGTTCGAGGAACAGGGCACCATGCAATACGCACCTCTCAGCCTCTGGAGAGCCTTTCTGATACAAAAGGGTTCTTGGAAGAGCAATAAATTGGCAACCTGACCAGGAAGGCGCTGCTCTCGGCTAAGCAACAGTGCAGAGCATAAACCTCATGATATCACAACATTTAGTTTCTGCACTTGAGTTCTTGTACAGATTAAACAATCGAGATATATTTGGTTAATTATACCGTTTTTACACCAAAATTAGTGCGTATATGCAAGGCTTTTAAACTTGGGTAAATCCAGCCAGGATATATTGTTAGCAATTATTGTTCCTGCAAACCACAGATGTGTCCAAGGTTGACATTTATACCACACGTGGCATTTTACATGTTATACTCATTAGGTGACTTAAAGCAGAGTTGGAGGGGGAGGTGTGGGCGTTATTACCGGCCACAAGGCTGCTAAACAGGCAACCATAGTTAGAGTCTGTGGGGGCCTCTCCAGCAGTTTAGTCCCAAACAGGTATTCTCTAAGCCAAGCCATGTTTTCCTAACCCTAACGTAGTGGTTTTGAAAGAAATAGAAAACTGAACCTAAACAAGTTGCACCGTAAAGTTTTAAATGTGGTTTTGCAGAATGATACTTAGCTGATTGACTTACTTTCCCATTGCAAGTAAACGAGTATGCCCTCTGTTTTTCTTTTCAGGTGTGACGTGTTAGATGTCACAAATTTGCTGGAAAACAGGGAACAGTAGAAGGCAGCATGGAGGCCAGTGACAATGTTACAGTGGTTACTTTTTAATATCTTTCACTTCAAACTCAACGTCAACTGAAGCACATTTAACCACTGCTTGAACGAAGACTGATGGAAAACTATTTATGTGTGCCAACATCAGGTAGTCCAATGCACGTCATTGCATCGTGCTGGAAAAGAGATGAAAATTAGTGTATCTGCCTGAGTGTCATGTTTCAATCAGTGATGATGAGAGCTGGAACCTGTAAACACCTGTGACTACTGCTGAGTCATTTGACCTGATAATGAATGCAGATTGTACCCTTATCCTAGATGTTAGTTGGTAATAAGCAGTTTTATGTCCGGTGTTAAAGGGGTTTCAGTTAGGGATGTGTGATACGTGTACCGCATGTATATCGGACCGATAAATTATAGACCTGATATGAGGGAATATATATCATCAGCTACTTATTGTATCGATTATGTATCTTATTGAAATTCTAGTTGATATATAAAGCTGATAATATGAAGCCAAATTGCTTTCATTGACTTACTAAGAGCAGCATTTAATTTGCAGTACATGTTCTGCAAGGGTTCAACAACAAATCTAAATCTTAATGTAATTATCTTATTAAATCATCTGTCTCTGGTCTTAGGCGTGCATAAACTACAGGGTATGAACCTCTTTCTAAAATACAAAAATGTGAAATTATGGGTTATCTTATCGGTACCAGCCATGGTTTGGTTTCCTTTGGACAGAACCGAGCTAGCTGTTTTCAGTCTTTATGCTAAGCTAACCAACTGCAGGCTTTAGCTTGACATTTCCACACAAACAGACTGATCGGTATTGATTTGCTTATCTCTTACAACTGAATTTGAACTTGAACTTGGTTTTTGGCCACCACCATTTTGGTTCAAGATGTTGCTAAACCATAAGAGAGGCAATGAGTAAAATGTTTTTCTGTGAAAGTAGAGCAAACCACAAATGTAACCACACATTTGTAGAGAGTGTGAGTAATCTGGAATGTGTGTTTGAGTTAAGCTTTGTCATAATGATGCAGCTTAAGCTAATTCTTAGAGCAAATGCTAATTATTTGCAGTCCACTTAGCATCGGCTACCTTTCACTCTTTACCTCACATGCACTTGTTCCGAACGTGGCAGCTGACAGACGAGCACTAATCCACCTCCATCAGCGAGCAGGCAGCCATGCAGCCTCCTCACCAGCCGCTGCACTGAACCAGCCACACCGAGGCTCTGCTGTGTGCTCTGCTCTGTGACCTTACCGCATAAGAGTTGAGGTTTGGCTTTGTTTAATATTTAATAAATGCACTTGTGTTCCATTTGTAAGCATTAACTTAAATCCGATGTCGGGCGTGATTACTTTAGCACATGGGGGACTGTTTTGTGTGTGTGCCTGCTGAAACCACATCGCCACTGCAGACTTTTCTTGTGTTGCTGCTGCTCTGATTTCACCTCTCAGTGTTTGCTGACTGCGGACTTGCTTTGGTGTGAAAGGAGCAGGGCCTGGCTCGTCCAGAACTCTCGCTGGCTCCCAGAACAGATTGCTGCTGGCCAATAACCTGACATGTGATGCAGATTGTTTTCTCCCTGACTAATGAGTTCGGAGCTAACAGAACACCATTTATCTCAGACATCAACAGTTTTGCCCTGGCATTGCTACAGTAAGCCAATACTTACTACTGGCTCTTCTCCGTATTGGACGCTCTATTTTTAATGCAGCGTGTATCCCTCTTTTAGCCTGGATACAAATTGCATTGCTTTAACCTATTGTTATTCAAATTATGTATGCTCCTCAGCTAAGTGTATGAAAGATTATAATAGTGCGGCTCGCAGCAGAAGGGATTGCCGCACTTAATGTGTCTGCACTCATGTGTTTGTGCAAAGAAAGTTAATAGGGTATTCGGTGGTCTCACGGTTTTGATGTTGTTTATATACAGTGGCTGATTAATTGGCAGCCAAAGCTTTGCTGCATTTTTTATGGAGAGGCAAACTGCTTGCTTGAAACGTAAAACTGTTCTTGCTGACAAGCAGTCTTTATGAAAGATAATGATGTCGTCGCATTTTGATTTTATTTCCAAGTCGATCATTTTGGCACACATTTTCGCAAACAATTAGTCAGATATGAACACTTGGATGAGGTATAAATGAGTGGGTTTTTTCTTTTTTTATAGCAGCGCCGTGCGGACTCGCATGCATCTGCCACACTGTCTGCGATTAGTCACAAATGATTAGAATGAAACGGGTCCCGCTTGTCCTTTTGCATGTGACAGAGGCCATCTGACATACATGATTCATTTCCTAGAACACTGTCAGTACACACAGTCTCGACCGAACAGTGCTCAAGCGAAGGGGGGAAAAAAAGAACCGTTCACATCGTAATGTGGCATCTGATCTGAAACTGTCCATGTTCAAATGCCCCTCCACCCCCCACCCCCCACCCCCCAGCCTCTCTCACCAGCTGTTCCCTAGTCGACAGTGCGACCCTCTCTGAACCCCAGAGACAGCTTGGTAGAAATGAGGGCATGCCGTGTAAACAGCCTCTCTCTCCCTCTGTCTGTCTCTCTCTCTCTCTCTCTCTCTCTCTCTCTCTCTCCCTGTCTTTCTCGTTCCCTCGCTCAGCCTCTGTTTGAGTTTCTGTCACTGCCTTTCAATTGGGTTGCTGTATTTGTGCACTGCATTTAACTGAACCGGACAGCACCTCATTTGCACAATGCTGGGCAGTCTAGACAAACACATTAAGAGCTTATTTTTTTTCTCTATTAGGGAACGTGTAGAAAGTGATCCAGCCCTGTGGCCGCCCGGTCAGCTGGATGTTTGGCTGGCTGGCTGTCTGCATGTCCACCTCTGTTGTCAGCCAACACAGCAGCTCCCAGAATGCCCCTGCCCCTCCATTTCACCGCTGATGATGCTGCTGCCAGCTGCTGATTAGCAAAAGTGTATCAGCACAAAAACAGAAAAGGCCGAGGGTTAAAGGGGACAGTCATTTTCATAATATACTTGAACAAAATTAAACTCCTCCAAGTGGTTTATTACACTTGCTGGCCTTTTCCGCCACAGCCAATCATGATCAGCATGACCTTTGACGTTTCACCTCATGGCCTATCGCTGTGTAAGAGTACATTCTTCTCCTCAGTGCGACCAGAGTTCAGCCATGCCCTGCAGTTGCGTCTTTTCGACTCTGCTGTAAGGGTGTGGAGCTGCAGCTGCTGCTGCTGCTTGCTAGGCTTGTAATTAGGGAGCAGCTATTGATGCAATGTGGCCCCCTGTGCACTCCTAAGAGGAAGATAAGGACAACAGAAAATGAGACATTTGAAGGGGTGGTGATAACATGACAGGGTCGATTAAGAGCCCTCAGATGTTAGTCAGTGGTCTCACAGTTCTTTTTAGAATGTGATATTAATACATACAATTTATCAGTAAAGTGTTCTCTTGTTGGCTACAGTGGGGCTGCCAAGGATTTTTTTAGATTAGACCCAACCTTGCAAAGTATTCACAATTTCCATTTTTTTCATATTCAATCATGAGCTACAAGACCACCTGATGATATCTGGGGCAGACAATTCCACAGACAGAGCAGTACAAACATGCATTTGTGCACTCTGATAGGACGCACTGAGAAGTGGTAAGAACCATTGAACAAGTAGGGAGCAGCCTTGTACGATAATGCCGGTGATAATATTTTTTTTTCCTTTTGACTACAATCCAATATAAACACCAAAAACAGTAATGTGTTCATCCTTCTAAAAAGTATTGCCTGTCTAGCCAGAGTCTGATTTACCTGTAGCTTTTTCGTCTGTGCTATAGGGTTACGTGTTCCTTTAAAGGCCCCATATTATGTTCATTATTGTACTTTTTTTTTGGGTGTCTACTCAGAAATGTTTCCCTGCTTTAATGTTTAATAAAGACATTATTTTTCTCATACTGCCCATCGCTGCAGCACCTCTATTCACCCTCTGTGTGAACGCTCCATTTTAGTGCCTGTCTCTTTAAGGCACCCCTTCTCGAAAAACCCAGTCCCCAATATGAATGAGGACACTGTAGTTTATACTGAGTCAATTTCAAACACACGTCCTGATACTGTAGATACTCACATGCACAAATTAATCCATAGCTGCAACAGTCCCCATAAATGCATTACTTACTCTTGTTTCAATAAGATTCGCTAAAATGACACTTCCCAGCTGTCTTTGGCCTAAACCTTCTCCCTCTGATTTCACATTCATGCCCAGGGGTCGAGTGTCCCGATTCTTGTTGGGATAGAGGTCCAGGGTGAAGTGTTAGGGCTACGTGGCCCTCCAAACAGAGGTTTTTCAGACTTCAAACCAAGAGGCTATGAGAGCTCTCTGTAGTTTCAATGTATGATGGTCCTTGGTAGCTAACTAGCTAGCTAGCTAATGTTAAATTGTTACTACTGATTTGTGCATGACAGTCCTGCATTTTATTTTAAGCACAGCTATTGCTCAGGTAATACAGCAGTGTTGTTTTTATTTGATGACGTGAACGAACTGTGAGCATCCATGTCTTTGAATCTCCATCAGATAAATGGCAGATGGCATTGTGATAATGCCAGGATTATCCCAGTTACACAAGAGAAATCTTACATTAACGCCATCAATGACAACTGATGATGTATGAAGGTCTTGAGGGTCTATGAAACACTACCTCATGTAACTCTGCTTTAAGAGATAGGAGGGCACTCGAAAACAGCTTTTACGTTGGAAATGGGATTGAGCCTCTGTGGCCAGTTTTTAAAGGTTTCTGTCTTCACTCGAAACGAATGGGCTTGGGACTGGTTGCCACAGGAAAATTGGGGAAGTCGGATTATTGTAGCTGTGTTCTTCACATGGGATTTTCGACAATAAGAAACACAGAATAATGCCAGCCTTATCCTTGACGGAGGATTTGAACTGGTCATTTTGGCTTCTTGAATCTTTGCTCACAAGAGGACTTTGAATAGGCCCGTGACAATTTTTGTTGGATGTTGCAAGGTAGAGGGTTTAAAATGAAAAAAACTGCAGTAACATGTAAGATAAGGCGTCAAAAGTCAGCTCAAGTAAAATTTCTTTGCAAAGCTCAATGTAACATATCATGTCTCACAGTGCTTCACAGGTAAGCAACAAGGAATAACTCCTCAAACAACATCAGCACATAAGGAAAAAAAAAGGTATAAACCTCAGGAGAGTCTATTCAAAGAGAGATTCCTCCTCCGTGGACAGCTGGGTGTGCAACAGCTGCTGTGGGTGGAAAAATGGCTTTTAAAAATGAACAGAAAATTGGAACGGTAACAGAGAAGAAACACATTCTGCAGCAAATGGATTCTAATTGAACAAAGTGATCATAAAATCTCTAATATGAAATAAGAAGTCCAATAAAATAAATCTAAGGTAAGGGTTCAATGAAATACTTGCAAGGCAGATCTAACATCAGCTCTTCAAATCTGGAGTAGTGGCAAGGTAGTTTGAAGGATGGGGGAGGGCCAGTTCCTCCAGACACTCTGGATGGTGTGGTAGCGGTTTATTTTCTTCCTTTGTTCATCTGTCAGCATTTTGGGTCAACTGTTTACACAGGATGGGATTAATACGGTCTGGTGTTTACATGCAACAAAGAATTTAATCGGAACAGCTGTGTGATACGCTCACAATGATGTTACGTCATTAATTCCTCTTCCTCGTTGGATATTTTATCTGTTTTGGTGTGTATTTGATCAGCTCCCTGTCCTGAAGATGGATATCTATCACTGTCTATCTGAAGTTCTTTAAGAGTTTGAATTCAAAGCAAACTCTCCACAGTACACCACCTCACCTTATAAGCTACCATCTTCGCTAAGTGGAGAAACGTCAACCACTACTTTATGTCAAGATGGTGGGCATGGGCAGAAAGAACTCAGCTGGAAAGAATTTAGGTTTTATCGTTCACATGGGACAGTCTTTAGTTTGATCAGTTTAGAAAAGGTTTTAACTACCCCTCTGCAACTGACTGAAATTCCTTCAAATTGTCCAAGGGCCTGTTTATTCTGGTTGTTGCTGTTAATATGAAGCATTTTTATTCTGTTTGGGCTTTGAAACTGGCAATTATAGGAATATTCGGCTCCATATAAATTCAGCAATTGATACACTGAGAAACAGAACCTCACTGTTTCTTCCCCGTGATAAAGCTAAATGACCTTGATTCCCACCATGTTCATGCTGCTTCTGATCACCATAAAACATTATGTGCTTGATTAAAATAAAGTCATCGTGGTTAAGCAAACAATATGGTTGCATTGAATAAAATAAACTTATCTAGGATTTAAAATGAATTATGTACAAAGCATAATATACTTAAACACTAGCTTTTCTTTGATGCTACAGAACACAGCTTGATGGATCTCAACAGTGATTCTTTAAGAATAAAAAATCCCATTGGGTTTATCTTCAGTGTTCAGTGGCATGTATCCTCCAGTGTTTTCTCTCAGTCTCCATCTGGGTAGAAGCTCATCTGTACTGTTGCCATGTGTGTTTGAGGGTATATCAGAGACATGTCTGAAAATCTTCACATTGGAGAGAGTGAATGAATGAATGAATGAATTACACATCCACAGACGGCCCTTTCATGTCACTGTGTTTCATATTCACTGCCTGCTTAAAAAAAATCTCCTTTCCAAAAGCCCATTTGACAGATGAGAGCACTGCGCTCTTGCATCAAAGGTGAAAACTAATCTGGGCACTGAAATCCCCTCCTCTTCCACCATCCTGACACTTTTGCCTTTGCCTTACAAATGACCATAACGAGATGCAAACATGTAAATTGCCAGTCGAGGAGATGGAGCGTCCACTTAGGTCTAAATGGCACAGACAGCGCAACTGTCAGATGGTAAAATGGAACTGGGCTGAGATCAGGGCGTGCAATCTGTAATCAAAAATGGAGGAAAATTGCATTGCGGTTGGGGGATGGAGGGATGGGGAAGAGAGATCCGAGTCAGACATACATGATTTACCTATCTGTTCTTCTCTCTATCTGTCGCCACTGTTTTTCCTCATCTCCTTATCTCCCCTATCACTGCTTTGCACTGTTGTCCTTACTACAAGCTGTTTCCTGTTAGAAGCACCACACAACATATTCTTCATGCATTTATTCTTTGCACGGTTGGCTGCGTTCATTCAAGAGCATCCCTCCCGTTCTCTCTCTCTCTGCAGCTCTTTCTCAGGGGGCTAAACGCTGCCACAGTTAGAGAACATGGCAGCAACGGTCCAGCACTGCTTACACCTCCTGACAGCACTTCAAACAACATCTCGACAAGGACGTTACATTTTTTTAAGCCGTTTATTTTTGCTTTTTAAGGGATTTCGTGGCTAGACCCCATACCTGCAAACATGTGTTTTCTTCTAAAAAGATGTGGTAACAGCGCGGTTCCTATGGCGATACAAACAGAGCCATCAAATGCCCAACATTACACAGTTGCTTTTGATGTAGTCAGCGAGCACTAGAAGGGCTGTTAGAGGTTTGAAGTGGAGGCAGAGAAAGAGCACCTGAAAATGGTGGACAGCAACAGATGTGTGTGTGTGTGTGTGTGTGTGTGAGAGAGAGAGAGAGAGAGAGAGAGAGAGTTGTGTGAATGCGCCAGCTCGGCGCCGTTAAGCACCACACAGGCTAACGTAAGCTTATTTACCCGCTGAGACCTCCATTGCAAGAGAGCGATGCATTCCGTTTGAGAGGCTGTTTGCATTGTGCTGCTTGCGGAGGCTGGCTTTACAGCGCATCCTCTCCGCCGCGCCGTCTTAAAGTGTTAACAGAGCAGAACCCATGGAGCGCGGCCCTATTCTCAGCCATTGTTGCAGGGGTAAAGAAAAAAAACTGGCATGTTGTGGTACGACATATCGACCTGTGAGGGAACGAGGTAATGTATGCTCCCACTCTGCGTGCTGAACAGCGTGCCATCTCAGGGAGCAGAGAACAGAGCGTGAGCAGTGTGTGTAAGAGGGCCGAGGTGTTACTGGCATGTCTGTGTGTGTGTGTGTGTGTGTGTGTGTGTGTGTGTGTGTGTGTGTGTGTGTGTGTGTGTGTGTGTGTGTGTGTGTGTGTGTGTGTGTGTGTGTGTGTGCTTAGATTTGCTCCTGCGTGTGGTTCCATGTCCACACCTGTTACTATGAGCGTATGTGTGTGAACGTGAACACACAGGGCCCCATCCATTGAGCATTCTGTGGTGTGGAGTGATTGGAAGAGATGAGTCACCCCGCTCAGACAACACCTACTAACCATCTCGCTCTCTCTCTCTCTCCCCCTTGCACACACACACATGTAGAAAGAACATGAGGAGCATGATGTTCAGGCTCGCTCATATATTCACTTTAAACTAAAAAAGACTGGCCTATTTGCTCTACATCTTCAAGCAATCTTCTGTCAAATTTATTTTTATTGATTCATGAATTCGGACCGAGGAGATGGAAGGTTTTCTCCTCAGTATAGAGGAGCAGAGTCGTGGGTTGAATCTGATGTTTTGGGTGAAAAATCTCAACATGAAGCGAGGGTTGGGTTCCCATGACCGGTGCCATTTTGGTGATACTTCGGTTTATGACCAAATGTCTGCAAAACTAACGGCATTCCCATCAACCTCAGCTGTGTTAAATGAGAAGTAGCAAACGTTAGCATGCTACGTTGCTGGAGTAAGACGTTGATCAAGGTAACCATTAGGGATTTCACGATTATCCAAATCCATGATTTTTGGTTTTGAAGTGAGGCTTTGGGTTGGTGTTATATGATCAGATTTTCTTGTTCATGTTAAGACTCTAGCTGCAGCATTCTGAACCATATAAAGACTTTAAGTGCTCTCACGTTGAAGACCCGAAAACAAAGCAATATATGAATCCAGTCTAGATGAAACAAAGGCATGAATTAGGATCTCTGCATCAGCCATGGATAGGAAAGACCTCATTTTAGCTGTGAAACTGGCATTTAAAAAGATAGCCGTTGTTGTATATTTTACAATAATGATGTTGTATATTTTACAAAAACAGCTTGACTTTATCCTGGTGTTGTTTTGCAGGTTATGGGTAGGCAAGGTCAAATAATATTCACTAAAAATGAAGCCTCCAGAGTTCACAGAAAAGAAAAAAAAACACCTCCCTTTGGGGATTTAACGATAAACAACAAAAGTTAGAAATTCAGTTTGTTACAAAGTTTGGTTTCTCAAATCTGTTCGGAGTAAACTCTCCTTCCAAACCAATCAATAAAAGATCTCTGAAAAATAAAATAGACCCAAAATCTCCGGCGCTGTTGGAGTTTTCTCCAGCACCAGTTAGTTGATCGTCTTCGTGAACACAGGATGAGTGTCTGGGTGTCCAGCTGCAGGCGACCTGTAAGCTAGCTCTGTCATCTTTCAAGCGTTGCCTGTCCTTTGGTCGCGCACGAAAAGACAGGCGTGGAGAGAAATTAGATAGTGGGGGAATCGCTGATCCTGCTTTTGATTCCGATGAGTGAAATTGAAAGCTTGTTTGATCGATTTTTCCAATTTAGAATTGAAATCCTGACACGCCTAGAAACCATTATAACTTCTTAGCATGTTAGCTTTGTCATTGTGAGCATCGTGGATCCAGAAGTTAGCATTGCACTGCTGTGCAGCCTCACAAAGCCCCTAGCATAGTTGTATAATTATAGTCTTGTTGAAGTTATTGTGCAAAAAAAACTGTTGTCAGTCCGCCTGCTAATAGCACCTCAAACTACAGCCTTCACCTTCATGAAGGTAGGCTGTATTGCAGGACCCTTGTATAGGACTATATATAGGAGGTAATGATGTTATATTTAGAGCTGATAAATGCATTTGAAGCCCAGTCCTACATGAAACATGTCAGTGTGTCAGGGAGCCTTTGAGGAAAGTGGAGCGACTCAGTAAGCCAACCAGCCCGTGGTCGGACTTGGTAGCTTCCAGTTGTCAGTGGGTTTAACTGTATGTGTGAAAGGAGGCATCATGCACAAAGCAAAGCAAATCTTTCCGGGATAAATAAAAGCTAAAGAAAGAAAGAGATTAGACTCATTCCAGTGTCTCTCTGCCCTATATTAAAAAGCAATCTTCTCCCTGCTTTCACATTTATTCGTATTGATTCATTCTGTTGGTAGCAGACTTGAGTGTTCACTTCTCTTTGTTCCACTTGTAGAAGGGGGGCGGGGGGGTTTGCCTACAGTGAATTATGCGCTTGTACTGCGTTTGCAAGGTTGAGCAGTGCACAAGGCTCATTTATTTGATAGTCACGCTTTAAATATCTCCACAGAACAGCGATTACAATAACTTCTGTATAGGAATTTGAACAGCCTAAAGCTAAATACAACACTTCTAATCTGCAGCTCTAGAGAAATTAATGCTAATGAAACAATGCCCCCTTGATGTTTGAGGAGATAGATACAGGACGACTGATATGCCTGAGCCTCAGATGACGGTGCTCATCTAGAGGGCCTTCATCTTTTCATGCCGAGCGAGGTTCCTCATCAGCTCATAATGTTTGTTGATTTGATGGATGTGTACTTGATTCCATGTGATTTGATTACTCGTTTCACGGCGGGCCTTGTTTGCCTCCGCTGTTGAACATTCGCCGGGCGAGCTGCTGATTACGAGCATGACCGTATCTCAAAGCTACGAGCTGAGTGACAGCCACAAGGTAGCGCTGAAACATTGATGACCTGCATTAATGGTGCATGACCGTTTCCCGAACTGTTGTCAAGTCCGGAGGTTATTCTGTCGCGCCGCTGTCCTGTCTCTCTCTGTTATCCGGCGGTGTATGGGCAGGCCGGAGCAGGTTTGATTTGCACACTCGCTCCGGTTCTGTTCCAGCGTTCACGCGGCCACTCAAGGATGATAAAATACAGCGCTGGATGGGAGCTGGGAGCAGGGAGCCCGCAGGCTGTTCACTAGAGGATTTTTAATTTTGTTTTTCTCTCACTCCCTTTCTCTTCCCTCTCTCCCACAATGTTTGTGCATTCTTGCGTGCACCGATGTGATTACAGCGGGGGAAAGGAGCGCACTTGCGACGACATATGTCACAGATTGGCTTACAGAATCCGCAGCATCAATTAAACACAAAACGCATTAAATTCGCAGGAGTCTGGGAATTATTTTCATGTAGGTCTTTACAGGTTGTGCAGCTCTTCATCATAACCAATCAGCGGGCTACAAAACAAGACACCGAGCCCGCTAGTCCTCTCAGATCAACAGTGTTTTTGTCCCATTTTATTTTGCAGGCCTGATAACCTTGCACCCACTGTGCCTGCGCGCTGAGATTATGGATCAAGTTTAATTGACTCTGGTAATCTGATTTTGGCATGGGGAGGGAGGATACTGGATTAAAGTTGTAACTACAACACAAACAGGGGATCAGGGGCCTGTTTAGCAGCCGAGGCTAGGGCACAACGGAGGCATGTTGAGATGTAACATGCCACCGCAAATCCAGAATAGGCTAAACTAAAGCTGCCCTGTATGGTAATATTGTTGCCTCTCTGTAATGAATTGCGCTGTCAGAGGGCCGGTCACATTGTCCTGCCGCACAGACACAGTAATAAAGTGGCCACGCTGCTGTGATGTAATACGATAGCAGTAATGACGATAAGTGGAGTGGAGGAATCACATTTGAAGCTGGCTGCTCCTGTCCTCATCTGACTTTCTGCTGCTCGGTCCTGCGAGGAGGAGTAGAACAGGGAGGAGTAGTTTAGAGCACGCTGCGAGCTACGCCAATGGCCTATCAGTCATCATGACAGCCGGGTCAACAAGGGAATTGCAACTTTACAGTCTGTATCTGTTGCACAGCATGGCGAGATCTATACATAAATATACAGGAGTCAAAGGAAAACTGAAACGCGGCCCTTAAGAGATAGGGATATAAGAAAATCTGCACACGCTTTAAAGGAAATGATTAATGGCTAATAAGAACAGGAGTGAAAAGCTATAGTACACTGTGCATTTATTCCCCTCCAGCCTTCTGCAGCAGGTCACCCCACATCACCCCAGGAGCATAAACACTGCTTCGAAGAGCCATAAGAACTATTTGTTCAAGGCACCCTGTAGTCCGCCTCGCCATTTTTCTCTCGGCCTATCCATCTGCTGAAAGGGACAGTCTCCCTTCATCCTTCTTCCCTTTCTTCTCGCTCTATTCTCTGCCCCAGCTCTGCCTGCTGTAAGGTCTTTTTTTAACCTTTATTTGTCCAGGGGAGGGTTCTGCTGAGCATGCACGCTCTATTCCAGCTTTGCCCTTCTTCGCTTTCATACTATGCTGCTGCCCCATAAAATGGCAGTTCCTCTGCTGTTGGCCTCAGAGCAGCTGCTCAGCACCTTGCACAAAGCTACCTCTGTAGTAGTTGTTGAAGAAGAGGTTGTTGGTTATTCACTTTCAAGCAGCCATCGTTCCCCCAGACTCTCTCTAGGCTTTAGGCTACTGCTGTCCTCATTTGACTGGTCTAGTCCACCAGCACTTCTGTTGGAAAGGTTTGTTTGTTAGTCTCACTAAATATACTTTTTTTGTGGTAAACCGATTCTCTAAAGTATGGCAGCAACTGACGATCATTCTCTTTTCTTTTTTTTTTTTTCTGAATTGATTGATTCATTTTTTGGTGTGCAAATTGACAAACAGTGGTGGAAATGTATGGCACAATTTCCAAATGCCCGAGGCAACATCTTGACTTTGCTTGTTTTTCCCGATCCGAACAGACCAAAACAGGGCTGATGGTGTTCGTTTCAGCATCGACTTTGTGATGTTTGCACGTGCAAATACTGACAAAAAAGGGGACCGCTAATGCTTTTCCTGAACTTCTGTCATATATGTTGTGTTACGTTGTCAAATGTTCATATTGAATGTGGCCAAATTTTCACATAATGAGGTAAATGTCTGTGAAAGTAATTTGTGTGAGCAAACAGTTCCAGTTTCAGACTGCTCTTACCAGTAGCTGTAGCTGATAACTGAGCTAACAAGCCAAGCAACAAGTAAAGCTGTCTGTCTGTCCACGAGGAAACTCCATCATTTTCTTCTCCAAAAAATATGTTTCACCAAAATCAGTGAATGAAGTTGTTTTTTCATACAGTGATGTATGTTGCTATTTTCCAGGGCAGAGAAAGAAGCCACTTGGACATGTTTTTACTTTAATATTGATTTAAAGATTCCCTCTGGTGAAGGGGTACACGTCATGAATTTATCAAATACCCAAGTCCCACTAGTCGTCTACCACAACCTGAAAATGAGCGCTGCCTGTGTCTGTAGTTTGATAAACTGATCGAGTGGACCCCTTCACCAGATCACATAGTCAACTGGTCGCTGTGCATGTAGAGTCTACGTATCACCTGCCTGTAAACATACACGCGGTGCAGCTACTGTCACAGATAACGTCACCTGGATACTAGTGGCAGGTGTGCAGTTACACAAACACCTCATCCCCGATGATGGTTAAAAGTTAAAAAAGTTTACTGTCATGTTTGTCCACACCCTAATGTGAGAGACGCTTAACACATGCAAACAAAACAGTTGCCAGATTCATCTGCACTTACATCCTGCCAGCATATAGATTTTACTACCTCAGCTGCCTCAGGAGACCTGAGGGTGTAATGTTAAAAGAGGATAGACTTTTAAAGCTCCCATAGATGAAAACAATGATTGTTAATTGTTCATCTTTAGCTGAATAACCCACTGTAAGTATCTGATGAACGTTCCTACATTTTTATGTCGCAGAATTTATTGCAGCAAAAAAAACCGACAGCGCCATGTCAGTTTTTCCTAATGTTGTGCAGTCCTTGTCCAAAATGTAAAGATATTTTACAATCATATACAACAAGGAAAAGTCACAAAGAAAAGAAGCAAATACTGAAATTGGAGAAGCTGGCACCTGTGAACGTGTGATGATATTGCTTGAAAAGACCTCTTCCTCTTATCTTGCCCTTTGGTAATTTTGGAGATACTTGAGCTAACTGATAGTAGCGCGGATTGAGCCACCCATGAACGAGTTATTATCTCCTGCAGCAGTGCATCCAGACCTCAGCAGGTCCTTTGTGTAAATGTCCTGTCGTACTGTTCACATATGAAGATCATTCAATCTTCTGCAGCTTTAGTCTCACCTGAGTTTAAGCTCCACCATCGACAGCTCAGCTTGGACGACGATGTGAGTCTGTCTTTGTTCTGTTGGATGCTGGGAGCAGTGCATTCTGCTGTTAGCTGAGCTTTCAGGCTTTTAATAGACCGAAAATGTGTTTCAAGTATGTAGCGCATACACAGAGAAAATATTCCTAAATTAACTATACTCAACAATGCCAGCATGGTACTTCAATTCTATCCGGCTGTGGTGTTAATGGACATCTCACAATGCGATGTTTGACAGAAATGGAGAAGCCGCTAGAAACTGCAGAGAGGGAAAACATGGTGCTGTCCAAAATTAAAAATAAACTGTAAGTCCTTAAAAATGAAGTTTCTAAAAGCATTCAGATGTCAGTGAGTGCAGCTTTTGTGCACACAGCATTGATTTCTCGCATAGTAAAAGTTAGTATACTACTTTGTACTGATAAGGCATCGGGGCACACGTATGGTGGCATGACATGTTGTGGACGTTGTGAAAAGCAGCTCAGCAGTCAGCTGTGGGCTGCTAAGAAATGGTTAAAGACTCCAGTGGAAGGAGGCTGACATTCTCAGCCAACATTATAAGCCCAGTGATGATGATAATATGTCCCATGAGAATGTTTGACTTCCTCCCTCACACCCAAAGCAATTTTACTCCAGCTGATGTCACTCGCCGTGGTCAGCATCACGTTTGACTGCTCAATGTGTCTGAGCACGATTTTATTTTTTACAAATGCGGCTGCTGATTCCCACGGACACTTTTCGTCTTTGACCTTTAGCTAAGTTGATGTTTCTGTGAGGCCATTTGTCATGATCTAAACTCCTATGAAGTGTCATTTGCTGTTTAAGTACATAAATCAGCTTACTGACTTAAAAGCTTCGTTTCAGCTGGATTTCTTGCTGATGCTTCGGGCCATGACTTTTTTCTCTTTTTTTCAGCAACATCAATTCATTGAGCTGTAATTAACACCAGCTTTCATTGTCCTTCCATGACATCGCTCCGAGGACAAATACAAACTTAATAATTCCCTGTAAATCTGTAACTGACAAATTATGAGAAGCTGTTTTTGGAATTTTGGAAAATGTTTGTCATGTGCTTTCTGCTAAAGGGGCCACTCTCGCACTCGCTCTCTTTTTTTCCCTTCTCTCTCTGACATTTTTTTTTTACTGTCTGTGTGCTACTGTGCTCCAAAATGATGGTACATTTTATTGCTCAATTCTAATTACAGTCCTCTCTCCAGTCAGTTTTTAATTTTCTGGCCAAGCTACAAGCTGCAAAGTCGTAAATGTCTGCATTTTTAAAGATCGACGATCCCACAGATTTTTCTGCCACTCCTTTTTAAGTTGCCAGGAGTAGTAGGATGTAAAAGGTGCCACTCACAGTGACAAACCCATCGTGAAGTATCACCCGACTGTGTTATCCCTCAGCTAAGAGGTGTGTTTTAGTGTCTTTCAGTGTAATGTTTTGGTTTTCCAGCCCCCAGTGTTACTGTTTTGTAGTTTCATCGCCCTCACCAGCTTTCTTTCCTGAGCATTTAGCAGCTAAAGACTCAGACATTTCCCTTAGGAACTGGTGGAGATTAAAACAGAACTAGGAGGGTGAATATTTGACTCAAATACAACAGGTGGACACACCAAATCAATGCCAATGTTGCTCTGTGTCTGCTGGATGTGTAAATATGATAGATAGTTAGACTTATGACTGATTAGTGCAGGTTTTACAGGCTCTGCGTCTCTGGGGTCGTGCTGGTGCCACTCCGTAGATTATGTCTTTTTTTAATTTCCTGTGGGTGTCGGTTTCCTCCAAAAAGCCAAAGATATTTGGATTGGAAACAGCACGTTTGCAGTTTACAATGAAAATGATGGCAGGTCTATCACTCACAAAATTAATAATTTTGAAACGATTGATTGAGAAGGGGACAAAGGCAGGCTATTCATTTTTAACCAGGAAATGTTGATTTTGCCAGCTGACATTGTTGCAAGCAGATATTATGAGCTTTAATTAGCTACCTAATTAAGATAGCATTAACTCCATGAGTTGGTTAAAAATGTCTTAACTGGCTGAGGGTTGCCCATAACAGGGGAAAATGGAAAAGCTTTCTGGGGACCTGCTGCAAGTGGGGGGCCCACGGAGGCCAGCAATAATCATTCATCCTAAATATAAGCAATTATAACCAAATTTTATTTTGAATCATTTATTGTTGCTTATGTAGCCTGTTTTGTAATGACAACCCCCTAATAAGAATAGGGATCTGTACCCTCTAAATTCTTGTAAGCGAGTTAGCTGGGCATGCTATCATTTGCAGATTACGTTAGAGAAGATGAACATATAGTATAATCCATTCCTCAGTTTTGTAGTGTATATCATGGATGGAGGGATGGTTGGATGGATGGATGATAGACATGTTTTAGTGGTGTTTGATTTGATGTATCTACAAACACTGAATCTTCATCAACTGTCTGCTTCAGCAACAGTCAATGAAAGATGAAGTGAAGTTTTGGAAATAGCACAACAGCATCAGAATGATGACTGCTTATACCTCCGAAAAAATCTCAACTCTTTTGCTCTTTTCCTTTTTCCTCCTCAAACACTCAGGAAAGGCTTTATTAGACTCGGTGATGATGGTTGGACTGAGTGTCTCTCCTGTTCTACATCTCCCCATTGTCCTGTCCCGTAAACCTTTTATTTCATCTCGGGCTCAGTACTTTACAATCGTGCTTATAAATGCTCTGTTGAAGGTCACGACCCCTCATGGGCCCTGCAGGCTCATCGGCCTTTGGATAAACACGGAGCGAGACTATACCACTCCGCTGCTCACCGAGACAATGATGGAGTCAGACAGCGTGTATGTGGATCACTCTCGCAGACATAAACCAGTAGTGAGCTGGCGGGGTTATGGAGATAAGGTGCGCTTTATTTAGCAATGCCAACATGTTGGAGCGTAAACCGTGACGTCACAGAGCAAGAGCAGTCATCTGCATGTAAAATGTGTGTAAAGATTATACAGAAGACCATATTCACACAGCGGCCACTATCCTCTGACATCATGCTCAGGGTGGAAAGCTCAAATGTTGTACGTGTGTGCTCTAGGATGAAAGTCCTTTAAATGTAGGGAATCTGTAATTTGATGTTGGATATTGAAAATCTGGAGGGATCTCTGGCCTTATTTCCAGGTAAAACAACATATTTGATTAATCATTAGCTAACATTAGCATGTAACCACATCCTAGCTAACTTTACTGTTTGACTACATCCGTGCTTTTCACTTCAAGGGCTTAATATGTGTGTCCAAGAGAACAGCTAACATTAGCGTTCAGCAACGTCCTAGCTAACATTATAGTTACCACGTGTTACACGATTCGATAGGAAAGGTTTAAATTCATTCTAAAATATCAACACACATCTTGGAAGCTTTGAAGTGAAATGCACAAGATGTAATCAAAAGGTAATGATAGCTAGGAATGGTTTAATGCTACTGTGAACGCTAATGGGTTATGAAATATGTTGTTTTACCTTGGCATATGGCCCAATGTTTGACTCTTCACTGTTTTTTCAGTTGCTGATCAATCAGGAAGAGGCAAAACAAAAACACTTTTTCAGATTCCCAATGTTTATAGTACTTGCAACTTGAAATACAGCAGCATAACATTATCCCAGCATGACATCAGAGGAAAACGGCTGCCGTGTCAATATGGTCTGTGGCTTGATTTGTCTTTTAACCTTGGCAGCCGTCGGCATTCAAAAATAGCTTTCGTTCTAAAATGTTTAGTAACTTTTGAACCTCTAGTTGTGTCCATATGCTGTAAAAACGCATGTAAATGTTTCTGAGTTTCTGAGTTTTTCATTGGTATCACATGTCTTGTTTGGGCATATCAGGGGCTCTGTATGAACGCGGCATCATGTTCTGCAGCATTGATTCGTCAAGGAAGCCCACGTAGTTTCCTCCTCCGGGCCAACCAGCAGAAGATGTAGCCAAGCCACTTTTGGCGTTCATGCTCAATGGATTATATATTTCCCGAAATATAAGTCATGTTTGCTTCATGATTATTATGATTTAATAACCTTTCTATTTACTCTCTGAATGTTTTTGGACACATTTACATGGTCAGTAAATGATATATAGGATCACACTTGTTTTTCACTGGAAAACGTTGAGGATAATGTGATAATAAATTGCTAAAAATGCATATAGAAGTCGAGTCTAGTCCCAGTCTGGTAAAAATGTTGGTGAATTTATCCATTCTCAGACAAAGCAAATATAAAAGTGGGACTTTAAACGAGGCAGACTGAAACTTAAAGTCCTGCAGAATGAAATTATGTATGGCACTTGATGCTGACTGCAAGAATAGGGTAGGAAAAACAAAATAAATAAGGGAGAGTCAGGTTCCCCAAAAATCGTATTTGAGACAATTTAACAGATCTAAAACTTACGAGACAACGATAAATTAAAGCAGTGACAAAGTTTAAGCTGTAGCTGTCAAAATGTGTGCTGTAAGAGTTGAAGGAGTTTGTCTTATAGAATAAATTACCAAGCAAATGGACTGTGATGTTTATAAGGGCTTAATGAGCGTCTGTTAACAATGTGTCTTTTAGAGACACAAACAGCGACTTAACTTTGTTTCCAGTTTTTTCTCTTTTCGCCTGGCTGCTATCCATTTTTTGTTGTGCTTTTCATGTTGGCAGAATAAGGAAGCTTATACCATTGTTGCACTCAGTCGCTCCGGCTAAGAGTGTCAGCTAAATGGCTGAAATGCAAAATGTAAATGCAGGGGAACGAATATTCACTCGACAGGGTTGTTACTCTTTTATGCTGATTTGGACAGCGTTCTAACTCAAAGACATTTCCTTGACGTTCATTTGTATTTTGCTTGCGTATCTCGTCAGCGCAGTACACTGTGCCTATGCATATGCAGAGCTCATCGCCTTCGCCTTTGGCTGGATTGTCGGAAAAAGCTGTCAGTGTGCAGGCCTCATTCTTGCTCACTGATTATTTTTATGATACTGTGTTTATGATGACTTTTGTCTGAGCCCCTGTTTTTCCTCTCTCCTCTTTATGGCTTAGGATCTGAAGAAGGCGCTGCCTTTCCCCCCATACCCTGGGGAGTTTTTGCACCCGGTGGTGTATGCCTGCACGGCGGTCATGTTGCTCTGCCTCTTCGCCTCCATCATCACCTACATAGTGCACCACAGGTAAGAAGAAAACACCACCTTCATTTAAAGTAACAGCCATTAGCTGCATTTCTGCGTCTGGACACCCAGGCAGACGCTTATGTAATCTCTTCATTTCTCGCCTTTTTGCCTTCATGGTTTACAGTTTGTTTTTGAGGCCTCTGTCACAGATCCTGGCCTGACTGTGGTGTGAGTCAGATGCTTAAGGGTGGCGTAAAGCACTGCAGCCTGCCTGACTAAGAGGATCTAAAACACATACACAGATGTGTGCCCGTGTGTGTGTTTCAGACAGGAATGTATGCTTGTAATGGATTTCTAAGTGGTACTCAGGCCACCTTTGTCCCTTTTATTCCACACGGAGATAAGGACAGAGGACGGACCGTGTGACTCTGGTGGTTTGACACTGTGGCATCTGTCTGCTTCTCTTAGGTTCATCTGCAGTGGATGCTGTTATTAAAGCAGGGGAGAGCCTGCCTGCCATATAATTTAGCACGCCAATTCATCATCTGTTGTTCCTGTAGAGCATCAGTCACTTTATCATGTCCCTGACATTAATGTGATATTATTGTAATAGCTCTCCATCCATTTTAATATAAAGGAAAGATGTCTCAAATGTCTCATTTTCAAAAAATATTGTTTTATTCTAAGAATAACACAATTAAGTGACATTTGTCGGACAGATTTTTTTCTTGTCCTGACTGTGACTTAAGCGGAAAATGTATGAAACCGTGAACGCGCTGCTGCATTTGCAGCTCGCATCCATCTGTGTCACCTGGGACAGAGACTGGGTGCGTCCTCCTGCAGTCAGACAGTGATGACAGCATCTGGGGCTCCAAACAGCAGCATCACTTACTGTCATCCAGCACTGCAGTATTGACTGAAGAAAAGATTGAAAACTGCAATACAGGCAGGAGCAATTTTAAAAAATTGCAAGAGATTTTTTGTGGTTGAAGTGAAATGTAAACAAACGCCGCTGGATGTTCTGCTCTTCTGTGCAGAATGAGTGGCCTGCAAATCAAACAGCAGGTCATTCTTTATGTTTTATTCAATATTAGTGGAAAAAAAAGAAGAAGAAAAAACTGATTCACAGGGTTTAAAGGCATACTGACAGGAATGTGATAAAATCCCTCAATCTGGGGGCGTATTTTAAATGAAATGGTCGTTACTGCAACATGCTGCATTTATGATACATTTAGAATTCAAATATTCCCTCAAAAAATCCTCCTTTCTTTAATGAAACATTATAGGTGCTAAACAGTAGTGGTACCAAGGTAACACAGACACATGAGTGTTGATTTTGTGGATACATAAAAGGCCTGTTTTTACTAGTACTACTTTAAAGCCCTTTTAACAGGGAAAAGAAATGGAGAAAAAAAATAACTCAGGAAGAACCACAGAGGACAGCGGTGCATGAAGATGCAGTAGCCGGTAGCTCCTCACTAGGTGTTTATGTATATTTGTACATAAAAAACTGTATATATGTTCTGTAATTTGAGTGGCATTAAGGAGTTTACAAACTTTCATTTATGACGGCTGGAAATGTCACAAGGTCCCTTTCAAACGTCCAGTTTTGTAACCACATGGCTGGAGAGTCCCACATGTTCTTAGAAATATCCAAATGCAAAAACACAAACTCAAACTCAGTCTCCTGTTTGGCAGCCTCACCTATAATTCTTTATGTATCTGTGGTTTGCAGAAGTATTACCTGCTAATATTATATCCTGGTGAACCATCCCCCAGGACGGACTGATAGTGTATCAGCAGATTACAATGACAATTCATATTTGGTATGCAACATTTATATGGAATATGTGAAACCTGGTTATTCATATCCCATGAACATAACAGTATTTAAGTTTCTGATTGTCTGCCTGCAGGTGGGTCTTCTTTTCAGAACATCTGTGTCACTATTTCCTATACCAGCGAAGTTACCTTAGCTGTCTATCTCATCACCGGTAATGACAAATTAGAGCGACAATACCATTTCTTCAGTCCAGACGACAGACTTTTCTTTTATTTCAGTATGTTGATCATCATTACATCATGACCTTCATTTTTTCAACTGACCAACCATTTCATTGCTTGTATCGATGATGCACCTGTGAGCACAGCAGAGACTGATAAGATACCTGGTGAACATGTTATGTCATGTGCTCCAGCTAGCTCATCTAGGTTTCCTAAAAATGGGGTAAGGGCTTTTCCAGGATCCTGAAACCAGGCTGAATGTTAACATGGGTAAAGCATTACTGCGATATTCCAACAACCTCACTGTAACCAGGATACTTGTGCTAACGCACTCATTCATCACAAAATGCTTTTCAGAGCAAAAAGACATTAACTCCAGTCCAAACTAGAGCGAGAACAAGCCCATATTTAAGACATGAAGCCAGAGCTTTTGTCTGTCACACACAAGGGAGGGTTAGAGGCGTTTTCATTCAACTGTGCTCAAATTAACAAACTCCAACACTTCCTCGTCCTCCACACCTCCCTCCAGGCACTCCCCAGCTCTAAAACACATCTCTGTTTAGTAACACTCGACTTGTGTAGTATCACTCCAGCTGACTGACAGTATCCAAGCCGTGAAGCGCCGGGACTGCGTGTTAAATGGGTTGAATGCGAGGGAGGCTGTTCTGGGATAGACACAGTAGATTGTGCATGTTTGAGTTTGTCACTTTCTCACTAACACATACACACCGGCATAAATATATGCATACAGTACGTGCTGTTGGCTTCCTCTGCCAGCAAGATAAGCCAAGAGAGAATCTGTGATTATGGGTGCAATGCCAAAGCATGATGTATAAGCCTAGTAAAGGAGATAGTGGTGGGTATCATGTCTGGAAGGCAAAATCCTTTGAACTCAATTGGTGCAATTTGCATCAAAATTATTCCCAGAGTCATAACCCAATCAAAATGGGACAAACTGATGTCATGAACATAGTGATGGAATCAGACGAACGTAGTCTTTCCAGTGGTCATCTTCGAGCTTAAACATCCATAAATCCGCTTAGTATTCATATGAAAATAATATTTCTTTTAACTTCAGATCACCTCGCATTTATCAGACAAAATTAAGTTATTTGTCAAAAAATCAACATTGTCAGGAAATGACTCAGAAAAATATGAAATATCATAAAGATGCCAAAATACACTGGAGTGGGGCTTTAAAGACATGATCTTTAGGCTAAAAATACAGCCCTAGATAAAGCCCACTGCTAACTTTATGGCATTATTACTGTTTACGTCAGCCAAAGCATGTTGGGAATCCTGGTGGAAAAACCTTAAATAACTTGTAAACATAGCACAAAAAGTAAGGAAATTTGTGTTTGGTAGATTATTTCTTTGTTGTAACAATGCTTCTTGGCAATAAATCTTATACTGTTGGAAAGCCTGTTTATGTCCCTTTTAAATGGTGCCACATTTGTAAGGAACATGCACTTGTGGGATGAGCAGCAGAACTGAGTATGTGGGTTGCGCCCATGAAAAATTTGCCAAATCTTCTCTGCCAAACAGCTTATTCTGCTATTGACTCTTGTTTGGTGTTGTTTGGTGGATTGGATGATTTAAGTCTGAAGAAACAACACATATTGGCAATTTAACAATTTATTAATTTAACAAACAGGAGCCTCAGTAGCGTGTGGAAGAATACCGCGGCTCCACTGTCCAATCACTGCTGTGCGGACTCTCCAAATGATATCTCGAGAGCAAGATGGGAATGCTGTTTCCAGGGCATTTTGGCTTTAATCTTGTACGGTATGAGGAACTTGAAATCACCCATCTTTAAATTCAGTCAATGCACAGCACCGAACATCAGACAGACGACGTTAGCAGCTCGCTAGCGAACATAGAGGAGCAATTAGCGGCTAACGAGCCATTTCAGCCGGGAGCTGGTCAAGAGTAAACAAGAGCCGGACTTACATTGGTCAAGTAGGCAGAAACATGACTGGAAATGAATTCCCCACAAGTTATAAGTTGTTATTGTTGTGTTTACAGCTTGTTGCTGTCCTTAAGTGGCCAGATAAACTGTTTGTGTGTGAGTTTTGTCTGATGTAACATGATGGACCACAGTTCATTGCACTGAACATAAATTACTGTATATTATTTTATATGAGTTGTTACACATATACTGCCAGGAATATATGTTTTTTTTTATATTTTGTTATTGATTTCAACCATATATAACGTGGTGCTAGTGTCAGGTTGCTGCCTTTTCTCCGTCATAATTAGCATGAAACCATTTCCATTTCTCCATTTAACGGAGCTACTACCTGTGGTTTATGGGACTTATCAGCATGTTTGAAGCGTGTCTTCCACCAATGAAATGGCTTGCCTGATACTACCTATTGTATAATGTGTCATATTTTACTGTCCATAGCTTTATTGCCCCTTACATCTGGCTCGGCAGTGGGTACAGGGTGAGAGAGCAGATGCAGCGAGAGGACAGTTTTATCCCCCCCACACGCTCGGGGGAGATGGGGATGTGGAGGGTTGCCAGGTTAATGTACTTGACCCAATGAAAGCCCAAAGCAGAGCCTATGAAAACCCCCTTTCAGGGAGGCCAGGAGCTGGCCTGATTTATGGCCCCTTTGCTGGATGGAGTTCAGTACTGGGACGGCGGCAGAGGCATCGACAGCAGCAGCTTTAACTCTCCCTCCCCTCACACAGAGCAGTGAAGCCCGGCCCCAGACACGCCTCATAGCTCACTGCTGAGCCACTGCTTCATCTACAGTTGGCTCACGTGCAGCCGGGGCTCCGCTCCTCCATTTTGGGGAGTGGAGATTTCCAGCACAGGGTTATATAATTTCAAATGGTGACAGTGACTGTATTGATAAAAAGGAGGGAGCTGACACAGGAAAGCAATTAAAAGAATTGATGGTGTGTTAATTCACACAGTACTACAAATATGTTAGTATTGTCTGACCTATTTAGCCTTTTTTTCCAACAGCTGGATGGAGGTGGTAATGTGGGTTAAGTGCCCTGCCCAAGGCCCTGTAAGCCCCCGGCTGATGCCATATTTCACAAAGTGGATATGAGTGTGTAGTGTTACATTGTGAAAACTTCAATTGGCCCAGCCAACTGGAAGCAATCTCTTTTTATTTCATCATCAAACCAGCTGAGTGATTCCTATTTGTGTGCATATACCCCTGCATGTACTGTAAAGTGGGAGAGAGAGCTGTGTAGGAAGGTTGTACACTGAAGAACACACTTCACTTCAAGAATCTCTGAATAGCCCTTTGCCTCAGGTCCAACACTCTAAAATTACACAGCGTGGTATCATTTTTGTCACCTGAGCATTTAAATTATTTGTAACCTGTTTAATGCTACAGCGTCTCTCTTTATGTACACGCCGGGTTTGACCTTTTGAAAAGGTGCACATCTTAAAACTGCAACTTTGAATTTTTATCACTTTGTTTTCATCATCTGAAGATTTTAAACAACATCTCTGTAAGCGCTATTCGTTTGAACGTTCAATCAAAATGAACTAGAAAGCAGTCCGCCTGCGTCACTGACTCCTGCATCTGGCATAGATCTTCTTTGAAAGTTTGTGTTGTCTTAGCTTTTTCAAAAAGGACGTCTCATGAGGAAACCATTTGTTTCTTGTACAGTAGCCTTGTCCACACAGAAACAAAATGAAAGACATGATGTTTATATTGGAGCGACTCACTGAGGACATGTAGGGAAACCTCCCAGCAGGCACCAGGGCCACATGAGTATAAGTCCATGGGCATCATTTTATTTCTGTTCCTGCATTTTTTTTTACTTGCACTATTGTGTTTTCCTACAATGTTTCAACTGTTCCACTATGACATTGTTGCAATATATTATTAAAGGGTTATGCCACCAGTTGTACACATTAAAGTGTGTTTACAGGTCTTGGAGAGCATGTGGCTATGTGGAAAAAAGTGGTATAAGTAGTATATGTGGCTCCAGAGGCTGCATGTTATGATAAAGTCATCTCCAGTGATGTCACTCTAATGTAAGCACAAGGTTTTGAAAAGCAGTCAACTGGTCTAGAGTTGCACCATTACACTGTTGAACTCATTATGGACAATTTAAAAACTGATGATCAAAATCGGTACAGCAGAACCAGAGAGATTGCCTTTTTCATTCCATGCATTCTTCTTCCTTCTCAAAACCTGGCACCTACATTGCCCACAATGCAACTTGGCCACTTAGTGACATCACTGGAGTTAATTTATCCAGCCACAAAGGGCTCTATACCCCCCCAAGATCTGTAAACACACTTTGATGTGTTAAATTGGCGGAGTTTCCCTTTAAGAGTGAATGTGGTTAAGCTGTGAGTGATTTAATGTTTTACCTGAACATGAATAAAAAGTTGGTTGCAAGATGAAAAGAATCATATTGACTCAACTTGAAAATATTCAGTGTAAATCATTACTTGCCTTTGAAAAATCGAGCCAAGGTTAAAATGTTTTCATTGTACTAAAAAACTAAAATATTCTATTATTCAGCACATGTACTGGCAGTGGGGTATGTAATTGCTTGTTTGCACTACTCAAACTCTATGTGCAGCATTCCCTGGGCTCTCCTGTGGCTGTTAATCTATATGGCAGTGGCAAGGTAAAAGAAAAGGGCAATTTATGCAGACCTTGTAAAAGACTGGCCTAAATCATACTTGAAGTGAGTGATGTGCAGTGTACCTTGAACACCGAATATCAATGAGATTTTACTTTATGATGAATCACAGAACACTGAGGGGTATGGTATGGACCTGCTAATTTGTTTGATTCTCTGTCTTTTTTGGCAGCGCAATCCGCATCAGTCGGAAGGGATGGCATATGCTTCTCAACTTCTGCTTCCACACGGCTCTGACCTTTGCTGTGTTTGCCGGCGGCATCAATCAAATCAAATACCCCATCATCTGTCAAGCAGTAAGTGCATTCCCTTTTCATTCATTCCACTCTCAAAGCTTTTCAGAAAATTGATTATGAATGTCTGTGCAGGTGTTGGCAATCAGGGCCCAGAGTAGAAGATGTGGACATGTACTAACCCAGCTTTATGGGTCTGTTGTGCTTCAGGTCACTCTTTTAGTTTTGTGTTGACACAATGAGCCCTGATGATTCAGGCTCTCTGTCTTTCTATTGTTTGTCTATGTCCACTTTCTTTGCCAAGGGTTAGTGATGTAATAGCCCAAAATTTATGTCATTTTATTGGAAGTTTAGTAAAGTAAGACTTCTATACATATACACTTTTCCTTGGAAGTTTAACCTTGCAGTGACATTATCACTTTCAGTGGCTACACACATACACAGGTTTTGTTTGTAGGTGGTCAGTTTAGTGTCAGTGATGGTCCCATGCCTTTCAGACTGTCATGCTCAAAGTTCACAGATTATAGTTTCTCTTCTCAGTGTTTAAAAAGTTTTTCTCACTAATCCATGTCCACATTTGTGGATTTCACCCTTATAAAGCAATGAGGCATGGCTCTGCGGATGTCAGTTTGTAGCTTGGTTATACATTTCTCAGCAAATGCTGGAGGGATTTCCATGACATTCATGGTCCCCAGAAGGATAAATCTTTGGTGATCCTCTCAAATTTCAATTCTCACTGTTCAAGTTTTTCTCCCTAAACCATGTCCACAATTATGGATTACACACTTTTATATGCGGCATGGCTCTGTGGATGTCAGTTTGTTGCTTGGTTATAAATATTTCAACAACTACTGGATTCCCATTTCATTCATGGTCCCCAGAGGAGGAATTTTGGTGATCATCTCATATTTCCTCATGGAACACCAGCATGTCAAAACTTTAACTTATCTTGTATAATATCTCACAACTCCTGGAAAGATTTGGTGCAGATATTCATTGTTCTCAGAGGAAGTACCGTAATGACTTTTACATACTTTTTACAAACTGGCTTTTCCTCTAGGGCAACCGTGAGGTGGACATTTGGGACTTTGAGTGAAGTAATTGAACAGCCATTAGATGGATAAAATTTGGCACAGACATTCATGTCCTCCTCAGGATTTTTCTTAAGTACTAATTATTAGATCTTTTTTTCCAACACTTTGATTTTAGCCACAGCCATCTTAGCAAACCAAGTTGGTGAACATGGTAATCAATACACCTGCTAAACATCAGCATGTTTTCACTGTTGCTGCACATGCTCACAATGAATAGTGACTTAATACTGACTCAGAACTGTTGTTGTGTTAAATCTTGGTCTTATTCTCGACTATTTTCTCTGCCTGTTCGTTTTATTGCATCTCATTTGGTTCAAGATAAGCTTTACTTTCACCTCCATAAAGCCTCATCTCTCTGTAAACACAAAGACTATCTATGTGGGGACAGCTTGTAAAGGATGTCTTCAGCCATTTTGTGCATAATGAGAAATGCCCAACCTTAAGTTTGCGAAATATAACCAGACAAAGGGGGGAAAAATGGTTCACTGAAGTCTCACTGGATCGTCAGGAGTTTTTCTGCCACACGACACCATCTACTCCTGCCGAGGATGATGGATGTAGGGATGCTCGCCCCATCTTGTGATGCAGCAGTGTGTCCCTGCAGTTGGACGTTCTGACCCTTTTGCAATCAGTGTGTGGTCACACGGGTGATGCCTCCATGTCTGCAGCCCACAGTTATGAATGAGTGAGCGAGACTTGAGGAGGGACGTGGAGATTTGGGTTGTGTCAGGGAGGGTTTGGAAACAGGTCAGAGAAATGCTCTCTGGCTTGCTGGCACCTGGCTATTTTTAGGTCGTGATACAGCAAGAATGTTGTCGGAGGATATAGTATACGAAATTATATCGTGTATATAGTAAATTTAGAATGTATATACCATTTTAAAGGAACTAGGAAAAGCAATGAGATTCTTGTTGTATTGTCAGTGGTGTTAATTGAGTGTATTTCTAAAGGAAATGACTAAACCAGCGACAGATAACAGATGGCAGATATGTTTGAGGAAGTTGGAATCCGTGTTGAGATAGGGGTCAATGTCAAAAAGAGAAAAAGTGAGAATAAAAATGTAATATGTTCCTTTTTCTACTTTTTCAAATGGTTGTAAAGCCATATGGTCCTGGTGGATTTCCCTTCCAGCTGATTGATAGTTGGACCTGTTCAGGTTGTGAGCATGAAACATGAGCTGAAGGAGAGCATCCTCTACTGTCAGCTCACCTCAGCGGGGAGGCATTTACTGTATGTACCTGCAAAGAGATTGATGTGCACCGCTTTTCTACTTTTCACTCGCAGTTTCAACTGCCTTCACTCACTCCTTTTTTCCTATCAATGGGCCTTGTTCGCTCCCTTTGTTGTTAGCTGTAGCACGTTAGGGACCCAGCTTCCTCTTCTGCTGTCACAAGCGCTTTAGGTGGCCCTGTGCTCCACAGTGAAGAGACTTTACCTTTACATGCTGGAATGCAGAGCGTCATATTTCATGCCAGCCAGCTTTGCCTGATCCGCCGAGCAGCAGGCTCAGTGACAAGGAAGTCTGTAAGAAGTCACCACTCGTGTCACAGCCGTCAAGTGTTCCTCCACAACTGCAGCTGACACGAAACGGCTGGTGTTGTCACAAAATGCAGCTTTCCTCCCTCACCTGCGCCCTGCCGTTTAACATCACATTGTAACAATTAAGCTCTTCACTCTGCAGAGAGTCATCTTCAGGATGGAGTGTACTCTTAATACTCCCCATAATTGTGAGATCAAAATATACCACCACCAATATGGAGTTATGATAGTTTATTGGTGTAAATCATTATCATATCCGAAGGAGGCATACTTTGTTAAGGGTTAATTAGTTGAGGTTGAAGCCTGACCAAGTCTTTTATCAACTTTAACAATCAGCTTAGGCTATATGTCAGCCAATAGGTGACAAGAGGTTGCCAAAGATATCTTTTAAGTATGTCATGTTAACATTATGTGCACACCAGAGAATACTAAACCTTTCCAACTGCAACATGTCCACCTGTAATAATGAGCTACAAAATATAACCCCTTCATAAATGCGCCTTATCAGAAAAGAAGTACTTCTAAATGTTAGTCAGTGTCGGTGCAGGTGTTGTTGACAAAGCCATGTAGCCTTGTTGGTCCTTCTCGTGCTCTTTCACATTTATCTAATTTTATCCCGGGGCCCTTTGGATGCTTCTCGCTGCTCCTCCTTTACCCAATCACTGCTAACAGGACGACTCTCTGCAGATTTGGGCAGGAGCCCAGATTGTCTGCTGTTCCACAGGGATCGAGGCAGGCCCCACCAGACACAATCTGAGATAATTACAGGACTGCTTGAGAAGTTGTGTGGCGGCACGACGCACACAACACACATGCACACATTTAAATGCACACATTCACACATGCAGTGCCTGCTGAGTTCTCTGCACTCCCCCCAATCATCCCACCAGTGCTCTATACACACTCACACACACACACACACACACACATACACACACCCCCTCCCTCCTCCCAGGGGGGCACATAAGTACATGCTCTCCCTCCGACAGAAGGAACTTCAAGGAGCTCTGAAACTAGCTTTGGCAGTTCTCGCAACACTTCAAGCATGCACTCCCCACCCAGCCCTCCGCCCCTCGCCCTCCTCCCTCACCCTCCTCCCTCACCATCTCCACCTGCATCCTACACTCGCTCTCCCCCTCTCTATCTGTATGCCACTCTTCAGTCTTGCACCGCCTCCCCGCCCACTGTGGCACTGTCGCTATGCAGCATCCGATGTCTTTACGGCCTCAAAGTCAAAGTCATCTCTGATCTCTATTTCTATCTTTTTCTTCCAGCGAGGCTCGCTTTGTCATTGATTCGAGCAACACCCCAGCTGTCACACCACATCTTCTGTTCGCCTGTATTAAGCAGCCTAACAACATACAGCAAGGCCCCGTTTGTCGCTCCGCCCTACCTCACCTCACCTTAGGCCATCAGAATGTGGATCTCTGTTGATTGTTCAGCGAGTGTGACCAGCGTTAAATAACCTATTAATTTAGCAAAGAACCTGTCTAAGGACGTGACCTAGATCTGAGGTTACATCCAACTGTCAGCTTAAAGATGCTTTACAGAGGATTTTCTCATTAGTGTGCCACTGTGAAATTAGTTGTGACGGCAAACGCTGGCAAAAATGAAAAAAAAAAAAAGGCTCTAGACATTACAGTATCTGCAGTGATTGGCTTTGTGCTCGCAATGGGTCCAATTTGAGTGTTCCTGAGCTCATTTCCCCACGTGTAAAAGGCTTCCGGTAGACTGGTTACTTATGCATCAAAAACAGTGGGGAGCCGATATAATGAATATGCCCACCGAAGACAGCTTAGAGCGACTTTCGAGTTTAGCACTGTTAGCATATGCTAAAAGTGTTAAAATAATTCTTCTGACAGTGTTGTCTTTAAGGAGAATTCAACACTACACTCAAGCCGAGAGGTGTCAGTCTGAATAAACACTAGAAAAACTGAAGTATATGGCGGAACATGAAAGTCAGCCGTTGCTCACACACGTCACACAGGAATCCTTTTGAATAACTAAACATATGAGGTGCAGAAAAAACACTCAGGGACAGTTTTGTCCTTTCCTCAGATTATCTACATCTTCCTTTTTTGTACCATATAACTGTCTGGTGCTCTTGTTGAATTGCTTTTGTGTTATTTTACACTGTTGACAGAGGTTTTGTGCCGC
The DNA here is from genome assembly GCF_040436345.1 of Pagrus major. Taxonomy (NCBI): domain Eukaryota; kingdom Metazoa; phylum Chordata; class Actinopteri; order Spariformes; family Sparidae; genus Pagrus; species Pagrus major. Next base: position 16,263,312 of record NC_133229.1, on the reverse strand, counting down.
TTTAAACCATCCTACTGTTTAGTGTCGGCAGGTGCTGACATCCTCTCTTCACATTGTTTAACATCTTTGCTAGACACACTGTTCTCACAGGACATCTCATATTTCATATTGTACTATCTGATATAGAAATGTTGAATCCCAACTTGCAATACGTTGGAATTGATTGAAATTAAAGAAAATCTAAAGCATGATGTAAAATGAAGCTAATCGAGACACATTGTACAGCGATTCCTCAATAGCTCATCCTTCCCACTGAAACAATATTAACAGTGACTTTACCCTGACATTAAACACCTTTGTCTTGGTCGCGCTATAGTTGGTCATAAATTTCAGTTAAGAAGTACAGAATGATCAAGTGTAGAGGCTGTTCACACAGTATCAACATGCATCCTGAGTGATCAGATCACAAGTGGACAGCTGTTGGTGCATCAGTTCACACCTGGCATCAACGACATGCATCTTGAGTAACCACTTGTGATCAGATCTCACTTCCCCACTCTATATGCAAACAAACACAGATCATTGGAACAAATTGAAAGGATATGTGGCAGCTGTAGCTCAGGAGGTAGAGCGGGTCGTCCAGCAATCAGATGGTTCAAATCCCAGGCTCCCCCAGCTGCATGTCGAAGTATCCTTGAGCAAGGTACTGAACCCCAAATTGCTCCTGATGAGCAGTTGGCACCTTGCATGGCAGCCTCTGCCATCAGTGTATGAATGTGTGTGTGAATGGATGAATGTGACAAGTGCTTTGAGCGGTCAGTAGACCGGAAAAGCGCTATAGACATGCAAGTCCATTTATGACTTTTTTTACACACAAAATAAAAAAATTTTCATATACATTGTTTGCTGAATCAACAAGAAGGTCCAAATACTTAACAATTTGTTGTGGACAGCATTTCATAAAGTTTGTAAAGCTTCTTTGAGCTACATAACTCACAAAATTGAGCATTATTTCAGGGGAGTCTGGGGACTTTCTTGATGTGCATCTCAGAAGTTGTCTTATCGGTTATTGTTTCTGATTATGTATTTGTACATTTGTACGTTTACCATCAATAAAATGTTGTCTTCTTTGGTATATTTAGTGTAAATGATGAAATCAGTTGAAATAGTGTGTTCCAACAGCTGTTGGGAGTTAAGACAGGCTTGTACAGTGGTGCCACAACAAACTGACACTTTAATGCATTGCATATGATGCCGAATTTTTGGGAAGGCTTGAATGATTTAGAATTTCACTGCCTTGCAAAGTTTGTTAAGTTTATTCTCATGCAATACATTTTTAAATCATGCAATTTGTTAGGGACTTAGTTCAGTGCTTAATTGAAACAGACAGTGTGTCCACAAACATCTGTTTCACGGAGGAAGTCAGTTAAGTAGGCGGTCCTTCAATGTGGCCCAGGACGCGTGTGTCCACACTAAAAGAATGTGGTCACATGCGGCCTAGACCGCCTCCAAATGTGGTTTGAGTGATGTGTATCCTCAGTGGATCTTGTGGGTGTTCACAAGTGTACTTGGAGCTGTCCACTTGTGATCGGATCACTCAGGAAGCATGTTAATATCAGGTTTGAACAGACTCATACGCTAGCTAAAACTAATGCAGGCTAATACAGTAGCCCTGCAAGAAATCCTGCCTTCATGAATGTTGTCATTTTGGAGGATGTAGTTTGTGGTGCTGTTGAATTCTATAATGTTAACACTTGACTTCGACTTATCTGCTGTGAAACTTGATGGCTTGACTTTAGACATGAAGGCAAAAAGCTGAGGAGACTTGACGTGGTGACCCATAAATATTGAAAAATGCTGGACTGACTGTGTTGTGCTTTTTGGATCTCTACCAAACTGTCACGAATAATTAATGACAGAACCAGAGTGCGCATAATGTCTCCATAAGCTAATGCACACCTTTAGGTGCAGCTGCCAGTTCCCACTCTCTGTAGCCAGCACATTTTTTCTCTTTCCATCTGTGCAAATGATTTATTTATGTGATAGTTCCTGCTTTTAGTTAATAAAAGGGCTCACATTCATTTATGTTAAATATTTAAGAATATTGCTCATAATGATAAAAATTAGTCTCTTGTATTAAAGGTGGCATATAATGCTCATTTTCAGGTTCATAATTTTATTTTGGGTTACCACTAGAATAGGTTTACATGCTTTAGTGCTCAAAAATCCAATGAGTTGTCTCATACTGTCCAGTGCAGCAACACTGTATTCCCCCTCTGTCTGAAACACTCTGTTTTAGTTCCTGTCTCTTTGTGGCCTCCCCTCCAGTCACCTCTGATTGGTCAGCTCACACATGCCTGACCCAGCACTGCTCACAAAAACAGAGCAGCTGTGCTAAATCAGTCCTTACGTGCCAAACTAGCCCTGAGGCAGAAATAAGGCAAAATGTCTGACATGTTTGCATAAAGTGATGTCACAGAATTAATGGCGAGACTACTAACGAGGTGTTTCAGGAGCAGGGTTTTCTGTGGGGGAAAGGAGCTTCTGTTGGTGCGGACTTTGACAGTTTTAACTTTCAAGATCTTTTACATGCACAGGAACATATAAAAAATTGAAAAAGTATAACAGGTCTCCTTTAGTTATGAAAAGAAGTGACCAGCTGTGCATGGAATTTGTGATAAAAAAAAATCTATTAAAATGATTTTGTGCTCCTACAGCTTAATGATAAATGATCTTAACTGCCAAAAAGACTGTTTCAAATGACAGAAATGACCTGTCACCTGCTTCTGCCTCTTCATAATCCTAAGAGCGCTATTTAACTGTTAGAACTGAAATTGAACCTTGTTAGTAAAGTAGAGTACAGCGCAGTATGTCTGTGAGCACTCAAGTTGAATTTGCCTTTCAGGGCTTTGAATTAACTTGCTACGTGTATGAAACATGACATCTTAGTCTTGTCTCTGTCTTCTGTCTTTGGCTATCTTACACATATGGACCATGAAATTGCACTTACCTGAAACTGCAAAGCTAACTAGCTAACTATCGCTAACAAGCTGACTGTATGCTGTGATATGTGGGATTTAAGGCTGTAAAGACTGTGTGTTGGTGCTACACATAGACACAGGGTCACCAAGTCCTAACTTTAGCTTGTTCTTCTGCCTTTTGTTTCCGTGACCTCACTCGTATACAGAATGGAGAGAACTACTTTTCGGCTGTCACAATTTCCTGAGTCTTTATCAAACTACTTTTTTATGGGTGTGCAGTTTCATTTATTGATGCGACACTGACACCCATCTGATTTGATGAAAGACGGCGTTTTAGGTGACAGGAGCTGTGGCTTTTTAATGTGGACGCATTGATCAGGTTTTCTGGGGCCGTTTCCAGCTCCTGTTTTGTTAACTGTGCAATCGCTGCGCTGCTCACTGATCCGATCACCGACTGAAATTATGTATTTACCCAGATTTTATATCAACAAAGTCACATGAGGTGAAAGCGCACAGCAACTATGAATACTAAAATATCAAGATACGACTGTGTTTGCAGACTTTCCTAATCCACCTATCTATCCGATGATTAATTATAGGTCTTATCTAAACAGACTTCACTCATTTAATCCCACATTTTTGTCAGGTGCTTAAATTATATTCCGTTAGCAGTCTCATGAAAACTGTGTGTAATTGTTTGACAGACTTGATGGAAAATCTGAAGTAGCTTGGGACCATGTTAGTTGTTGTTTTTATTGTTAACTGACAATGACATTGCAGATGAAAATGTTAAAAGATGAGGTAAAGTTTTTAAGTTTTATTCTTGTTACACCACGTTCCTCACTGTCTGATGTATAATCTTATGTTTCCACGGAAGTTATAGCAACAGGCGACCAGATAAAACACCCCCTTAACTTGAGTAAAATCACTTTGGCTTTGTCCATGTTTGGGAATGTCGGATAATGTAAGTACACACCTCAACAAAATATCAAAGAAAGGTCTAGGTGAGTCGTTTTTAGACACTTTAATGCAGAAATATTACATATATATTTTTAACTAAGGTTAGGAGCAAGAGTGGTCTCCAGTGTCAAAGTCAGATGCTTGGCTCACCTACACCAGGAAAAGATTCTGACACACCTGAGAGGAAACATATGATTTGACCAATGAGGTGGATTTTCTGGTGATACCTGTGTCTGACGAGCATTTTGGTTTACCTGCCTGTGATGGCAGGGTGCTGCTCTTGTTGGATTACTCATTTGTTGTTAGTAGATGATGTGATTTTTGTCTTTGGTGTCATTGTTTGGCTGCTCACTAGTCTGAGATACTGTGGGTGCCCATCATGAGATTTTGTAGTGGAGTTGTGATGACAATCTGTGGTCTCATGCAGAGTTGTTGTTACAGGTAAGGTGGTGGTAGTGGACAGGAGGATGGTGTTAATCAAACTATGATTTTCATCTTGACATATCACATTCTGGTCCAGCAAAAAACAAAAATGTCAGCTGGTGAATTGCTAGTTTCTCCCACCACTGTCACAGTAACTTAGAATGGCATTCTTTCAACCTGATGGATAATTGCATTGTTGCAAGCTGCCTCTGAGGGCGCATGATTGAGGATGTCCAAAACCTGACTCAAAGTACATTTTGATTGATAAAGACAACTCATATCGCGAGTCCCTGTATTGTGACCGAGCAACTTGCACAACATTTTGTACAATATTTCATCAGAACAGATCCATACATATCCAACACTTCCAGGATTGTATCTACGAAAAATCTTTGCAATATCATACTTATAAACTATGTCACTAACCCTCTGTTGTGGATCTTTGATGATTTAATCCTCACCTCAAGGTGCACACAAGAAATAAGCAATCATGGCTATTTACACGAAACAGGTGACACTATTCTACTCTTCAGCACAAGATGATACTGTTAGACATGGAAAATGTACTTACACCAGGGCCGGCTCTTTCTTTGCTGGCCTTAAACTAGATTTTGTTTGTGCCTCCAAAACACTCACCACCTATTCACACACACACTGAAAGAGATGGACAAATGAATTCGACACAGACGGCCGCATTGCCACAGAGGTTGCTTTAAAATGTTGCAATAATGCCCATTAAAAGATTACACATTAGATTATTATTCATTTTTAAATACAGGCTGGAAGACATTACATAGGTATGTTAATTGTATCTCCCCGGCATATTTATGGACCACAAAACATGCAATTTTACACAAATTTGCCAATATCCAAATATGTTCAGTATGTCCAAATATGATTAAAAAAATACAATTTAACCTAGCTATAAAGAAAAGGATAAAACAATTTGGGGCAATTTGTTTGTTATGTATTCAAATAATAAATCAAAACAAATGTATGTTGGTAGAAAACACTTGTAGCGAATTAACAAGCAAAGCTAGCTGTTCTCAGAGGAAAACAAGGTCCCCAGAACACTGTTTGAAGGTAGAAAGGTGGCAGGGTCCGCCACACATAAAATGTAAATGTAAAATGTACAACAGTATGAAATTGTGTTGTCCTTTAAGGTAAATTAGATTGTTTATTCAGTCATTAGAACGAAGAGATTTTGTTTATTTAGTTATAAAACAAATCAATCAATGAAGATCTTTCTCTTCTGATTAAAGTTTCTTCCCCCGAACTACATAGCGCCCCTTCAATACCAGAGTCATCCAATCAGATTCAACTAGCAATCTCATACCTTTATGCTGTGTCCTTTTTTCCATTTCCAATTTTCCCTTCTTTCACCCTCAAGAGCCTGCCTAAATTTCCTCTTGAGAGCCATTTGTGTAATGTTACTTGGTTCATCAAAATAAGTTTCAAATGGAGATTACAAGCAGACTCAACATGATGGCACTGCTACAGAACAACAAAACGTTGACCCGGCAGGTGACTCAACGCTACCAAGAATTCTGCTGGGTTACCATGGCTACACACTGAGATCTTGACGTTAGCGAGCCAATTAACACTGTAAAAAGTGCAGAGCAAGCTGTCACACACATTGTGTGGCCCCTCCTGTTGGTTGTGGCCCTAAATGGCTGCATACTGTTTATGGTCCAGACTTGAACACACTTCAAAGGTTCATTTACAGTCAGATAGATATTAGTACTGTATATGCATTACAATTAACGTGCAGACTGGTGTTTTGAAAAACCACCATATGGACAACATGGCTGTATTGTTGTATTTTTGTTGGTTTGGAAGTAGAAACTGTAAAATCAGCCACTTATGATTAATGTGTGCCCCTCAATCATTACATTTCTGTTCTTCCTCTGTCCTTAATACCATACTACAAACACACATCCTGTCTGTCTGCTCTCGGCACTAATGAAGTGTGCCGACTCCGCGCCACTGATTGACTTCACCATCCCGCTCCGTGCTCTATAACCAGCTCAAGGACACTTCCAATTAGCATCTGGACTGTGGTACACTAGCTTCAGTCCCTGGGCCTATCAGGCTGCAGAGAAGCCGTTTGATTGGGTATCTCAGGTTGTCAGTACATCATGAACAGACTTACTGGGTGGAGAAAAGGCTTAGTGCATTTTAATTTTCTCCCTCCTCTCTCTCTCTCATCTCTCCACTCTTTCCATGAGCTGGCAAAGCCTTTAAACAAAGTTAGATCAGCTCCCCCATTCAAACATGATTCATGAATATTAAAAGGAGGACGAGCGCAGATATGTGTACAGTGCGTTTTGGAAAACAATCACGCGCTGATAGTTGTCAACGTGACTATCATTTATATTCAGATTTATTATTCACAGTGTACACCTCGTGTCCTCTAACTCAACTGATAAGGAGCTGCTCAGTATAACCTCACCATAATGCTCTTATCCCAAACAACCTTGATGATTCAATAGCACTTTTTGAACCTGTCTTTCTATTCTTGTATTATTGTCTTTTACTGATGGATAAGACAAAGCAGGCAGGTCTTGAAGGAAAACGTCTATGGAGACATCCTTGGAGTGACATTGATGATGTTTTTGAGCGAGGAGAGACAGCTCTAACCCCCTGAACATCTTTACTTTGACTTACAGGAATATAATCAAGTCTGACATTTTTCACAGAAGCGTACTGTACAGCATATATATAAGCAAAAGTTCACAAAAGTCAGATATATAACTTGATGTACCCTCTATCACCCTGTATCAGGTCGGGGTCGTGCTGCACTACTCGTCCCTGTCGACCATGCTGTGGCTCGGGGTGACGGCCAGGAACATTTATAAACAGGTGACCAAGAAGCCTCCGCAGAGCCAAGATGGTGACCCGCCTCCGCCCCCTAACCAGCCCCTGTTGAGGTAAGCACAAAACCTTGCAACCCTCCTCAACCCTGAATGCCTCTAGATGGAGAAGTACACTGTGTATGTGTGCATATGTGTTTTTGTGCCTGTGTGTTTTTGATCTTTGCTGCACTGTTATTGCTGCTCGTGCATCATCAGAGGGCAAGGACTGCTCCACTGCACAATTATTTGCTTTCTTATTTGATTTTTTTTGACAGTACATGACCTGACTGAGACGGTCAGATGTAGGTAGAAGTCATATAACAGGCTGCTCCTGTTCCAGCTTGTATTTATCATCACAAAGTGGAAAAAAAACATTCAGATCCTTTGCAAAAGAAGAAGCACCAATCCAATAACGTAAATATAATCTATTACAAGTAAAAGTTCTGCATGAAACAATTTGCAGAAATTTGGCCACTGTGACTAATGTATTATTACATGTATTACTTTATCAGGTTGTTGATGCATCAATGCAGCATCACACTGTTGTAGCTGGTTGAGGCAGAGCTAGTATTAACTACTTTGTTTACAGTTAGGTAGTGTAGTCCAGTTGCTCCCAACCTATAGGGTTTGACTTGTCCGTCTGTCCATCTAGCCTATTCTCATGAATGTGAAATCTCAGGAATGCATTGATGGAATTTCTTCTAATTTAAATGGTCAGTTTAATGGTCTGAGGTCAAAGGTCAAGGTCACGGTGAACTCATGAAACATGTTTTTGGCCTTGACCCAAGAATTCATGCGCTAAATTACACACAAATGTCTTTTGGAAAAATTATTAAATGATGAAGTGATGACATTTATAGCCAAAAGGTCAAAGGTCAACTTTACAGTGACATCATAATGTTCTGCAAAAACGCTTTTCCGGTCGTCATTCAGTGCTACGACTCAGGAACAGATGGGGAGATTGTGTGCATATTTCACATTTGGTTGGATACTGAAGTGGTGACACTGATCTTGGGTGTCCACCTCGAAACTGTGCTGATTGTAGAGATCTTCTGTGCTCCTGGGTTGGAGATGTGTGCGAAGCGTCCATGTTTTGCGATTTATAGCTCCTTTGCAGCAACGTCCATATTTAAAACAGTGTAGTCCACCACGAGCTGATTGGTTTTGCTGATACTGAGCCTCAGGTGATTGTCGTTGCAGCATGTGACAGCATGTAATCTCTATCAGTCCTCTGTACTCCTCTTTAAAAATAGTCTCTGAGCGGAGGCAGCGTGTTTCTCACTGGAATCATACATGTCAAAATAGTGAAAACTTCCCTCAAAGTCTTCACTATATATAGTATATTAGTCTGGACAGACATGGATGTAAACACTAACTCGATTGGTGCGTGGAAGCAAACAACCTCGAGGCAGTGATCTTGAAATTAGTGATGTGTGTATTTAGGCATGTGTGTGTTTGCTGGGTCACTTTGTCCTTCTCTCACCTACATACATCACGCAGAGGTGTGTGTACTCAGCCATGTATTTGAGCGCATGTACTTGTGCCTCTGCTGATTTATGTTGTCTTATTTATTTCTTTCACGTGTGTGCAGCCTCATGTTTCCTTTAGAGGGCAACAATAGCTTCACACAGATGAGCTATTGCTTTGTTTATCTGAAGAGACATCCACAGCTAGTTTGCATTCTTTCAAGCCTGTGGCTTTGTTCACTCTGTGGTGACATGGCTGTCATGTCTTCCTATTTATACCGCTTGGCTCTCCTTTGTGGATCTCTCCCACATCATGTAAAGAAATTACATTTTTTAATCTGAGTCACTGTCCGCCACGAGGGAAGAAGTTGAAGTTTTAGAACGTTAATGACTCGCTTAATGTGAAAATTCGGCTGATAAACGCCAGAGATTAGAAAAGTCAAGTGATTTCCATTTAATCAGTGGAATTTCTGAATTTCTGAAAAGAGGCTTTTTTTTTAGCTCAGACTGTTAGAGGTGACATTCAAGGTGCAAACTGCTGCTTAGCAACAATAACGCTGACAGCAGGGTTGTATAAGACTGACGCACATCTGTCTAAGGCCTTGATATAGCAATTTTGATGTCAGTTAACTTAATAGGAGTAACTGCAGTGCAAATGTTATTCATCAGTAACACTAATTCAAGCCGTCCATCTCTGCTGAGCTGTTATGGTCGTCCAACTATTTTGGGATTCTCATGAAGTTCAAAAACAGTTTAACTGAAGCAGTTTAAATGAATCAGCGATTGGGGACTATACAGAGTACAGACTAGCAGCTGTTTTAATCTCATTACCATAAGCATTGCCATCACCATTACTCGTGTCTTTTAATGTTCTGGCCCAGTTATTTCCAATCACATGTAGATGTACTTGTAATTGTTCAACTGTAAGAAAAATAGAAATTATTATATAACAAAAAAAAAAACATATCAACATACACCGATCAGCTACAACATTAAAACCACTGACAGGTTCACAATATTAGGCAGGTGGTCATAATGTTATGCCTGATCGGCATAGGCAGCCTTGGCTGAGGGTAATGGTTAAATGGTTGAAATAGTTAGAAACAGTTTAGATAGCTAAATGTAATGGGAGAATGGTTTGAATATTTAGCTCAAGGCATGAATATATAATAGAAACTGAATACTGGACATAAAAATGGCACCCGGTCACTTGCAAAGTTGCTCACTTAGCATATAAAGCAAAAAAAAAAAAAAAAAGAAATTGTAGCTTCTGGGTTTGCCTCTGCGTTGTGTGGCCCACTGCACATGCACATGCAGTCTCTGCCTGTAATTGTGTTTCTCCTAGGCTCTGTGATAGGTTTAAAAATATATAACCACAGATTAAAAATGGATTGTTAAAAGAGCAAAAATGTACGTTATTTGCAGTTGGATATGTTCTGTCAGCAGTTTAACAGACGTCTTTAAATCTGTCAATACTGTATATGGTCGTCTATGGGGAAGATGCTTTTTGCTCTTGTCTTTGTACATCAATAGCTACATTGAATAGGTAAATGTTGAAAGGTCAAGTTTCTGCCACTGCAAGAAGTTATTGTTTTAATTTTGACAATTTGTTTGTATGAAAATAAATGTGGAAAAATATCTATAATGTAGTGTTGCTAAAACTCAACTTTACAATCAGTTGTAACGAACACATTTGGAACACGACCAGTGGTGTCGATGAAGGCAGACTTGAGCTGGAGACACATCAGATAAAAAAGATTAGGAACAAATACTCTCGCCTTACAATGATTCATATTTTTAGTCATATTTAAGTACTTTGTAGCCTCAGATTCTGCACTATAGATACACTCTTGCAGGCATTTGTTAGAGGAAGGTGTCTGAATAGCTGAACTGGGTGTGTAGTAAATGTTTTGGCTCAGTTATTCTGTGTGAGGCGTCCTGCTGCCCTGTAAGGTAACAGAATGGAGGACAGATGAATGTCAGGGGGAGGAGGAGGAGGGGGAGGAAGGACGAATAAGCGAATGACTTAAAGCAACCTGTTACTATGGCATCACCTCAGTGCTATTACTAATTACCTCAATCACCCAGGAGGCTGCTGAGCCAAGAGCTTTATCACAAATCTAAATGTATTTAGCCTTTTGACCCGTTTAATTCCCATTCACTCAGATGCACACATCAGATTGAATTTCTGCTTTTTGTGATTTCTCTTCTGCTCACTCTCCATTTTGTTCCTTTTTTTTCTGCTTACTCACGACATTCGGGCACGTTTAAGAGGATCAGCCTGTGGACACATACGGTGCTCTTCCTACTGCGGTGAGAAGGTGCTGTGTGAGCTCTTCTGCACATTGCGACCGTGCCGCAGAGCTGAGCTCCAGAAGCTTCATCGAGAAATCCTTTTAAGGGAAGGTTTGAGAGCGGCGATACGGAGGCAAACAGAGGGTGAACTGTAACAAATTCCTGTTTGTCATTTAATCTTGTATTCAGTTTAGGAGGGTGCCGTTTCAGTTGCTCGAATATTCCTGAACTTGAAATATTTTGTTACAGCGAATGACCCCGCACAAGAAAATTATTTAAACATGCAGACTTGCACTGGCTATGAACCCTGCTGGAATACCTTACACACTTGCTTTTAGATTTGCTTCCTATGGGGTATTTTAGAGGACACACGTCGCGCTCACATGGACATTTATCCCAGCCATGTACCAGCTGAAACTAATATCTATATAAAATCTATAAGTGAGCAGCATCACGTCTGACATTATTAAAACTATAATGTGCTCAATTACGTATTCCCGCACATCTCAAAGTCACTGAGGATATGGGCCAGATAAGGATCCCCTCACCCTATAAGCAGCACTTCCCTTGCTAAACAAATCCTCCGACACCTGCGTGATTGGGTGCTTTTAATATGGAACGTTTTCGAGGCTCTCCCAACATGCACCGCTTGTGAATGAGATAAATTGTCTGGGGGCAGGCGATGGGATCGTGTGGCGCGGCAGTCGAGTTGATCCACAGTGATTGACTGTAATGCTCCCTGTCAGACAGGCTCATGCAATGAGACTTAGCAGCTGGAGACAAATCAATTTCTCCTCCTAGCACCCCCCTCCTCCCAACAAGCACACAATTCCTCCTCATCTAACTCTTTGCCTGTCCCTCCACTCCTGGCAGCGTCTGATGGCACATCCAGCAGACCATCACACTGACCTTTGTCAGAAATCTGCTACGCCGTGTTGGACCACACACCTCACACGCCTCTGTTTCTGCGATTAACTGACAGTCATCTGATGTGATGGCTGCAGATTTTTCATCTAAAGCAAAACTTCACTTTGAGAGAACATTTCCCCTTCTCGTGTGAAATCTCCAACATCTGTTGAAAGTCACCACCAGCATTTCTCCCGAGCTGTCATCATTGATAATTGCAAAAAAGCAAATTCCCTTCATAGAAAGCGCCGTCTGAGACTCAAAATAATATTTTATTACATACAGTGGATCTGCTTTTCACTGGTTATGGATGTTTTGAAATAGCTATTTTTAGACTGGGCTTTTGAAAAGGAAATGGCTTGTATTAGTGGCTGATTATGCATGAACTATGAGATACAAATACAGCAGCTTGGTCAGTGGACTTAAACTTACAACAATGACGGTTTACCTATCCCCCTAGCATCACTTCTGTATGTGAAGGGCTCTGCGGTCAAGTTAGCAATGATATGTTATATGCAACGTCCAGCTAGACTTTCAAATTAAACTTGCTGACAAACAGTTCAAAAAAATATGTCATTATGACTTTTGGACTGTTATTAACGTTGTGAAACTGCTGTGGTTTGTGTAGGTTTGTTAGGTTGAGGAAAACATTCTGTCAGGACATCGAGTCCTGTAAATAATGCAATGTTTTTTTATGGATTAAATGTGATATGATGTGTTAATTAGTGAGCTGTGGACGCCTGTTGTTTACCCACTGGCTAAACCTTTGCCCTTCACTGGAGCTATATGAATCAATACATCTAAGTTTAATCAATCAATCAATTAATTTTATGTGTCACATGTAATCATATAAAGTACAATCACAGTGAAATGTAATTGTACCTCGTGTCACCTAGGGACCATCTGTCATCAGCACATCTGGGGACCATCACTTGTCCCCAGCTGTGCTATGTATGTCCTGGATCAGGTCCAGAGAGAGGGCAGTTCATCGCCACAAAACGGAGGACAGTGCATAAGCAGAGGAGCAAGGGTGGGAGGGGAGGCACTGTGTAGCTGCTGGCTGAAAGGCACTTTAAGGTCTATTTATATCAGATGATTGCTGTTCCTAAACTCACTCAAAAGCACAACTCTGCATACACAGCCATTTTGTTAGAGTTTAAAGGCCGCCCTTAATAGAATGGCAAGCAAAAGTCTCTGTGTGTGTGCAAACTTTGTGTGTGCGTGCGTTCACAAAAGAGTGCGTGCATTGGCATGAATTTTAATGTGATGGAGCACCTTTTTGCATAAAAACAGGAAGGCATGTAGACTATAATTTGATCACACATCTTTTGCATGTGTTTCCTGGGCACAGGAGCTGCAGGAAACACAAGCAGGCTTTTCTACAGGGGATAAAGGGGAATGAGGGTTATACGCGCTGGGTGCTTTAACATCCACTAGTTCTTCTCATTTATGCTTATCTGGCTGACGGGTGTGTAAATGGCTTTCTGTTGAAGGAGAGTCCCCCGGGGGAACCGTTCCACTCAGAGACAGTGACAGGCTGGTAATGCCGCCACCCCCCACCCCCACCTTCGGCTCCCCTCCAACCAGCCAACCACCCCTCGCTGACCAGACCAGACAAACATCTTGATTGTAATTGAATTTTTGGGACGGTCGCTCTGTGACGGAGGACAGATTGGGAGAGAGAGAAGGGATGGAAGGGAGGAAACTGGGGATGAAGATGGAGGAAGATGGAGTGGTGGAAAGGTTAGAGCAGTGACAGAGGTTGAGATTGAGCAGGAAGGAAGAGGAAATAGCATAGTGTTATAAAGGAAAGTGGGTGACAGTGCAGAGAGCGAGGACAAGGACAGTGCAGGGAGGGAGCTGCTGGGGATTAGCTTTGTTTCTGTGGTGAATCCTTAAGGCTCATGTGTACTGTGATACTTCCCTGCGTACTCGTGTGCACCTGAAGAATTAAAAGCATATTCACAAGGCAGCAGATGATGGCACAATCATCCCAAAGCGACGTTGAAATACCTTCCAATTTTAGACTACTTGAGAATAACTAAAGGCAGCAATGCACAAGGGGGTTATAGTCGTGTTAATGTGAAGAGGATGGTAGAGAAAGCAGCAACAATGACTTATTAGCTTCTCTTCAAAACTTTCTGCCCTTGTTGTCGTCATTTGTTCAGAGTCTGCTGCTGACATTGCTTCGCATTCTGATACACTGCCCTTATTGTTCATGTGTTTAATTGCATTTTGAGGACGTGCATTTTTCATTTCTGAGGACGCTCACAACCAACGCTCTGAAGGAACGTACAATAGGCTGAGCGGCGATGATGCACTGACAAATGTGCAGTTAAGAGTCGAGCTGCACGATGTATATATTTTTTTTGCATTGAAATTGCAATGTGCCCATGCTTAATGCTCACATTATCACCTTTTCCATGACTAACTTACAAGAGACATCTGTCTAATGTTGCACATTTAGTCAGATTCAATGGATACACAGTTACATGAATACATGGGAGATTGTTCCTTGAAAATGACATGCAGGATCTGTATGCACACCACACCACAATCATTCCTGATCAATTTATCCAACAAAGCAGGGCCGACTTTGGTCGTAAATGCACTCCCCTGCAAAATTATTCTAGAATGATTAATTCTTTCGGAACAGAGCTTTTCAAGTTATGTGGATGAAATTCCTGTATTTTTTCAAATTGCAATTTATATCGCAGAAATCCTAAATCTGCATGTCATTTTTTCCGGTATGATTTAGACCTAGTTAAAAGCACCTGTCAAGTTCAGCTGTTTACCAAGTGCACATCACCCAGAGATACTTTATACTGTACAAGTCAGTAAATACGGCAAATATACACATACATGTAAAAGGCACACTTTCATAAGCTCTTATGCTCACAAATACACAGGTAATAGTGTTAAAGGAGACATAATTTGCTTTTTCGTTTTTCCTTTCCTTCAGTGTTTTATATGGGTTTGTGTGCATGCAAAGTCTGCACCAACAGACGCTCTCTCTCACAGAAAACACTGCTCCTGAAACACCTTATCAGTAGTCCCATCTTTAATTCAGTCACTTTGTGACATTACGCTACATCACACATTTGCTTAATTTATGCTCAGTGACTAGTTTGGCACTAAGACCAATGAGATTCTCAAGATGATGTATAAGGATGTTCGCATTGTCAAAAGCGGCACTTAAGTCATGTAACAGCAAGACAGATGAAGACAGAGTCCCTCGCAATTAAAAGGTTAGTTAGTTGGTGGAGTGTTTGGGTCTGAAAACAGATTGAAACTCATCAAGAAGGTTATTACTGGAAAGATGTGCAGTGAGTTGGCTCGCAACCACCTTTTTTAACAGTTTCAACACGAAGGGGGAGATTTGGGATTGGTCTATAGTTGTTTTGTGTCTGTGGTCAAGGTTGGGTTAGGATTGTGACGCCAGTCCGCTGCATCACCCTTTTTTGAAGCGTGTAAGATGTCGGTCAAGCTTTCAATTGATCAAAAATGTAACAATTCACATTCAATCCGAGAGATGTGGTGATTGTCAAACTAACTTCAGCCTGCTGTCTGACGTGCAGTGCAGCTGTGAGTCATCCTGTCTTGTAAAAAATTGAAGGTTTTTTTGTTTTCCCCACATAAACCAAAAAAAATCTTGTTAACTAGATCTATGACAATCTCTCAAAGCAAACAGTTTCACTATGAGCTTCACTTTGTTACTGTGACTATACAAAGGTATTGCTAATAGGGGAATATGATATGAATTGATAAATAAAAACAAGTCAATTTTCTGACAGTACACTCCTCACTCACAGTGCATTTGAAAGCTGTATTCAAACAATCCACTGGGTGTTTGATGTTATTGGTGGATGCTCTGCTGCTGACAGGACAGACGGTTCTGACAACACTGACGCCATAACAAAGGTTGGAGCCACTTTTGTTTGAAAGGGTCGACACTTCAGAAAGCGTTAATGTACGTTATCTGTTATCTGTATCAGTATCTTTTCAACCAACCACATTAACTTTATCAGTATCTGTACTCATTCATACTTATAAAAAGTACATTATCTCTAGTGGATACACCAAGCGCTTGCCCGACCGTACTAATATATTGCAAGTATTGCAACAGCTTATGAAATCTTTAGTATGGTTTGTATGAGACAAGAGGAGAACATGGTGATTAAAAGCACACCTGCCTTCTTGAAAATGCTGCAGTTTGTTGGTTTGTCAATCGAGATAACTGCAGTCTGTATGAAATGAGAAAAAGGTTCAAACTGGCATGAAGATATAACCACAAAATGGAACTTTCTACTAGACTAAACTGTCAGAAATTGTGCTTGGGAAGCAAAACTGGATGTAAATTCAGTGTCCCCCCTCTCCGCAAATCCAGGTTTCTCTTCACGTCTCCAGAGCTGTTAGGAACAGCAGATGCCGTAAATTGCAGCAATGAGCGCTGACAAGTTAATCACGCTTACATCGACAGAAAACAGATTTGTTTTCATAGTAAAATTTACACTTGGGTTTGGAGCTAAGAAAACAAACTGTAGGTGTCATAGCACCCCTAGAGCGTGATCACAGACACATTGACAAGCTCAGAAAATACAGATCGGTCTCCTGATTTTTTTAGGATGATAATATTTGAGGCAGGGAAAGGATGGCTGTCAGAGTTATTTGAGGTCAGCTGAGAACTTTACTCACGGCAAGTTTCTAATCTTATCTGTCGCTCTGTCTTGCGGTTATTATCTTTGTCCTATAACTATTTCTGAGCCACATTTTGACAGTGTGCTGTTGTAATCCAGATGTGAGATAAAGGATTTACAGATGCATGTCCACATCTAACATTCCTGTGCTTTCTCAATCTCCCTGTCTGTCCCTCTGTCACCTCACAGATTTTATTTAGTCAGCGGTGGAGTGCCTCTCATCATCTGCGGGGTCACGGCAGCCGTCAATATAGACAACTATGGCAGCTGGGAGCAAACGCCGTAGTAAGTCTAACATTTGTTTCTGCTGTCAAGGTTCAGTTACACCCTCCGTTGATGTGTTGCACCATTTAATACTTAAAAGTGTTTTCTCAGAAGGTGTTATTATTCATTTCTAGAAATAAACCTTTAATGTGTGTGTATACTGTACATAACATGTGGTTCTGGTAAGGTTTAATTGGAAACATTTTGAAGGGTAACTCCACCAGTTTTACACATTGAAGTGTGTTTACAGCTCTAGGGGAGAACTACTGCTTATATGAAAAAGTAGTATAAAGCCTTTTGTGGCTTAAGAGGAAACTACATGTAATCTGAAAAACTGCCTCCAGTGATGTCACTCAGTGGCTAAGTTGCATTGTGGGTAATGTGGGCACTAGATACTGAAAAGGAAGTGATATACAATAAAGCAATGTCTCTGGTTCTGCCGTATGGATTTTGATCATTTGTTTTTAAACTGTCCATAATGAGTCCAACAGTGTTGTAGGAGATCAATGCTAGACCTGGCGCCTACATTACCCACAATGCAATTTAGTCACTGAGTGACATCACTTTACGATGTTGGTGAATTTCGGATTAAAAATGGTGTTCATGTGTGTTGCAGCTGCTGGATGGCATGGGAGCCCAGCCTGGGAGCCTTCTTTGGCCCTGTGGCCTTGATCATCCTGGTGACGTGCATCTACTTCCTCTGTACCTTCATCCAGCTGCGGCGACACCCCGAAAAGAAGTACGAGCTCAAGCAGCTGACGGAGGAGCAGCAGAGGCTAGCCGCCGTTGATGTGCCGACCCACTGCCACCAGGGAGCCGAGCCCGGGGCCCTGGCAGCCCAACCCAGCGGGAGCCACTGCCCGGCTGGCTGCCCAGGTGTTCCCATCAACCCCGCGCTGCTGGCCAATGAGCACTCCTTCAAGGCTCAGTTACGAACGGCGGCCTTCACCCTCTTCCTGTTCCTGGCTACCTGGACTTTCGGGGCGCTGGCCGTGTCTCAGGGTCACTTCCTGGACATGATCTTCAGCTGCCTCTACGGTGCCTTCTCCGTCACCCTTGGCCTCTTCATCCTCATCCATCACTGTGCCAAGCGTGATGATGTCTGGCACTGCTGGTGTTCCTGTTGTCCCGGACGAAACGCCAACGCCTGCTCTGGTGCCCATGGGCCCGCTCAAGCGCGGCCCAAGGTCAACGTGAATGGAGATACCCCTGGGCATGGCCATGGTCACAGCCACTGCCACCATGACTCACCATGTCAGGGTAAAGCAGTGATGAGCTGTGGTCATGGAAGTTTAGGTCACTGTAAACACGCCACCCTTCCGTCCTCACAAAATCACGTGGCATGTCTGGCACCTGTGACGCCGTGCTGCGCCGCCCTGCATAGCCAGCAGCTGATGGAAGAGGAGCCTGCCGCCACACACGTGCTGCTACACGCTGACCCTGAGGGTTACCGGCCGGGGATCCAGCTGCACCCCTGCCTAAAGAGCAGCACCAGGACTAAAGGCCGTCACTTCAGCCGGCGGGCCGGGGCCAGTGCTTGCGGTGCAGGGGGTGAGAGGGAGTTCGCCTATCACATCCCCTCCAGCGTGGACGGAGGCAGCGTGCACAGCTCACACACTGACAGCCCCCACAGCACACACGAGCGCCACACCCACATCTGTCCACATCTGGCCCATGAAGGCCACCATGATGGGCATCACACATGCCACGCTGCTGCAGCCACCACGCACGAGGCCCTGGCATGCCATAATCCCTGCCACAGGCACATCTGCTGTGCCAAGGCAGACCTTTTCCCTTCTCTGTGCCCGGCAGAGGCAGGCGACACGGGCGTCTTCCTGTGTGGCTGCGGCAAAGTGGCCGAGCAGGACCCGTGCGCAACACATCACCATCTGGAGATACACGCCCCACGCAGACAATCCTACCCCCAAAACCCACCTAATCAGAACGGGATTCTAAAGGGGGGCCTGCACGAAGGACTCCTGTACAGCTCGGACAGCACAGGGAATATACGCACTGGACCCTGGAAGAATGAAACTACTGTGTAGTGTGGGAAGGAAAAACAGGGGCGATGATCCCGCCAAAAAATAAACCCTCACCTCTCTTTCTAGGATTAAAAAAAAAAAAGAATTGAACAACATTTTAAACATCACAATCAGCGTGGGATATTTTTATTTTCATGTCCTCATGTTTTTATGTGTGCTGTTTTACTGTACAGAAATCTGATATCATGTAAATGCTCGACAAAGAGCGTCCATCCACAGAACAGAATCTCGTCAAACCCAGAAGAATTTGTGAAACGTGTGTGTCACATCATACCATCCGATGTAATTGAAGGTATCTCCACTGTTCCATATTACTACAGATCTCTATATATATACAAGAAAATGAATGGTTGTATGTATGAATATGTGTGTTAGTGCTCAAAAAGCAACACGCTGCAAGATTTTTTTACTGAATCTGAATCCATCAAATTAGTCTACGGCGACAGTGAACCTCCAGTACTTTAAAGAACTCTTGGCATCCATGTTTTAGACGACTAAACCAGCAATTTTAGACTTCATGGGTATTTTTGCCATTTTCAGTCAAGCAACTGTGAATATCTACTAGAGATTTTCTAAATAATATACAAAGATACTGTCGCTTGCCAGAGATGTGTGGATGCCAGTTAAAGTTGTGAAAATTCAAAGCAAGAGAAATTAAGCATCCTCTTCCAGGTTGGTATTGATCGTGCTGTCCGTATGATGTCTTCACTGTTGTGTTTCTTTTTCTGGAGAGAAGTTCAATAACAGCAGCAGCGCGGCCATCGTGAATAGAGAGCTGATGTCATCAGAGTGCGGCTTTTATGAACACTGTGCCACACAGAGCCAGGTCCACACAGCGAGTTCATTGCCAAATGAGTGTGCAGATTTTTTTTTTTTTATTCACATGCTATCATTATGAAACCACTGTCGCTCCAAGGAAAAAAGAGTGTGAATGTGATCATAGAAGAAACAATAAGCTGCTTTGGGAAACCTGCCTGTGACCGACGTCCTCTTATTTTCCCTCTTATTAAAACTAATAAAACATTTCAGCCAACCTCACCCACTTTTAGCTAAAGCCACAAAATGTCACATGGCAGAAATGAGTGCAGATGAAACCCCTTTATGTTTTATTAAGTTTGAATTTTTCTTACATGAAAGCCCCAAAGCATGCATGCCTTGTTGTATGTAGCCATGTTCTATACTTTTAACAGTGTAAATGAATGCTCACCCGTGATCATATTATTTGCCTCACCCCCGATACGACTGCTGCGGCCCGCCATGTATCATTTTTGTCACACTCTTGGATTAAGCCTCGTTCCCAACAAATACTGCATTATTTCCAACTGGTAATCTCCGTTTGACAAGACTTTAAGCTAAGGTTTATCCTCGGATCCAGTCCAGAAAATCATAATGCTCTTGGTTCTGCTGTGGTAGATAACTTGTGCCAGGAGAGGCCAAGGTTGAAGTATGGATCGTTTTTTTTTTTGTTTTTTTTTTCTGTTACCGTGAAGGTCACATTCTCTTTGAAGAATTGCCACTCAAAAAAAAAAGAAACAGAGAAAAAGAGGCTGTGTATCGACTGAGACGCTCTTGTTTGTTTTATGAATGATGATATTGAGTATGATACTCCAGACAAAACCAGTCATACGTTTCATCAGAAAAGCCAAACTGAAAAAAAAAAGATGTACACCTAAGCAGCGCATATAATCTCACAGCGAAACCCTGCTCTCGGCATGCACACCATCTCTTTATCCATCTTGTGCACTCTTGTCTGTGTATATAGAATCAGTTTCTGATGAATTATTTTATATGAGATTTAAGATATTTAAGAATAAAATAAGTCTATATGTAAAGAAAGTTGTATGGGGAAAAAAAACTGACCTCTCAATGTTAATACTCAGTATCTGAGTTTAGAAAATGTCCTTCTGTTGTTTTCAAATGCCTTTTTTCTGTTGCGATTTGAGTTGACGTCATCAAGTATGCAGACTCGCCATGTGTTGTGAGACTTATCCTGTCATATCAGAAATAGAAATGCACTACCCATAACAACATTTGGCCTGCCAGAGTAGAATTTGTCACTACCAGTCTGTTTTTGTTCATTCAGACGGAAATATTTGAATTAAAAAAGTGACTTCTGCAGAATGGAAAACAGAAACATTCATGTGATACTCCCTTTATTCGATGGCAGGCTGTGAATAGTGAAAGGAGGCCCTGGTGGACATCAAAGATGATGCATGAACCTCATAGCTTTGCACAGGGCCACTGGAGTTATGTCTGGGTTCTGGGACAAAATGGGATATTATGGGCTCAAGTTATGAGTTATAAAGAAGTGGCCCACAATTGATCACACAATACGAGCTCCTTTGAGCCGCTGTAGATGCTGGCAGTCAGTGGCCCTGGCTTTATAGTTATTGGAAAGGGATTTGTAACAGTATCACAACAAAACATTTTCAAACCAGCCTCTCCTGCTAAAACCCACAGTAAACTGAGAGAACATTGGTCTAGGTTAATTGCTGTACAACGTGTATTTGCTGGTGGCGTGGCGATGTGAGACGATGTGTTTGGTATCATAGGCCAACTTCTCTGTTGTCATCAGTAGCAGATGTACTGCCCCAAACGAGCTCCCGCTCAGTCAGACGGCTGCTGGAACATTCACCTGTGGTACTGTGACAAAACCGAAAGCCAGTTTTCACTTTTTTCTACATTGACACAGATTCCAATAAATGTATTTTTTCACCATGCAACGGATGAGAGCGTCTTTGGCTTGTGTTTGTGTGTGTCTGCCACGTGTGTGCATTAAACGACGACGAATGCGAGCGAGAGAGAAAAAGAGCCTGTTTTTATTTCTCAATTCTCGCCGTAATGTGTTTATTTCTTCTGACAGCGTGATGGAGATTGAGATGCCTTACGGAGCCACCACAGGGGAGGAATTCAAATGATAGCAGGCTTGACTGCCGCTGTGTGTTTCGGGTGTGTGTGAGTGTGAGTGTGTATCATGCCCAGACCTTGTACACATACATGCACCGGCATCCACATGTGCACACATCGGCCAGGAAATGAGACCAGTGTGTCTTCTGTGCATCACAAATCACAGCCAGGTTTGACAGGCCATGAAACGCCTGAGCACATTTAATATGCAGCTGGAGTTTTTTTTTTTCTTTTTTCTTTTCCAAGGCCACACGTCCCCCCCCCCCCCCCCACCCACCCCAACCATCAGATTATTCGTCTGACTGAAAGCCATGTGAAATGTCAAACCTCATCTTTCCCCCTCTGTCTGCTATGAAGACCCAGACTGAACATGAGTACTGCAGGGTGTCCATGAAAGGTGAATCATGGACGTCTCACGCCAGAAAAACTGAATTTTGGGTGCTGCAGCTCTGTTTGCATAGATAATGAGTGTACGGCTAAGATGGCTTTAATTACCAGGGGTGTCTATGAACCAGTAAGTGTGACCACAGAGAGTCAGAGAAAACAAAAGGAGGCCTCACCGTGTGGTTTTTAAAGCTGCGGGCCGCAGTCGGCTGGACCGCGGTGGTTGGCGGAGGGAGAAATTGGCCCAGGACGGCATCTGGCTTCATTAAAAATTAATCTGGTTTTAGTAACACAGATGTGTGTTTACGATACAATTAAGTGTGTTTTAATTTCCTGTTGTAATAAATAGGTTTGTAAATGGAGTCATACTCACACTGAGCATGAGCGGAGAGAAGTGAGAGTGTTGCTACTGAGAAGACAAAGTGTTGCGTATAATGTATGTGTTTTTTCCTGTGGGCATGCATGAGTAATCAGCTCTGGAATAACAAGCAAGGATTTCACACATACAGTCTGAGGGTTTCATATATTGATGATGGAGGTTTACATGTGATCCGGGGCATGATTTTTGAGTCTCTTTGTAGACCCATCTCCTGACACTTGTGGAAAATGCTTTTGTCTTTCACTGACAGAGAGGAGAGGGGTTTCTATAAGTGTGGAGATCAAGCCGACGACGCGCGGCACACAAATGGATTACGGTTTTCTTTAATGTAGACACATGTATGCTTTGTCTTACGTAATCACAACTCATCTTCAATTTCTTCCAGGCTGTGTTATCCTGTCTCTTTTTTCTTTTTTTTTCTTTTTTTAGTTTAGTAGTTCTCCCTCTCTCTCTCTCTTTCTCCACCCTAATAACAAAGCCCGCTACTCCAGCTCCAGCCTTGGCAGACAAGACTCGCGATGGAAGGCTGTGATCGTCATGCTAATGCCGTCCTTGACTTAAATAACATGCTCGAGACTCGCAGCGCGGGAGAGCGAGGCAGAGGCGTGGAGTGAATGGAGGGAGAGAGAGGGAGAGAGGGGGGATTTGAAGGGATAGTTTGAGGCTTACGGGGAGAAAGAAACAGAAGGAGTGAGGTTGGGAGATCAAAGAGGAAGAGGAGACAGAAAGAGGTGGGCAAAACTTCTTATTAGATATCATCACTTGGTTTCTTGGAAGCTTCGTCTCTAATGGGGTGTGTGTTCATGAAATGTCTGCATGTGTGTTGGGATGTGTGTGTGTGTAACTAACTGCAGTGGTGGAAAGTTACACAAGACACAGATGAATTTAGTATGAATTTACTCATCTTTGGGAGCAATGCTTAGCCTGTAAAAAAAAGAAATGCTGTATAATGTCTTTAGCTTTGACAAGTCCGAGAATATAACCCTGATGATGTCATCGTGATGTCATCAGGGTTGGATTTGAAGGTTTAAGCCTGTGTTACAAACTGGAGGAATGGAGTTTAAAAGATATGGGCAACGAGGAGGCATGGAGGGTCAAATGAAAAACAATCGATTGCATTATGGGAAATGTAGGATCCAGGTTTTCTGAGGTTTGACTCATACTGAGTCAGGATATCTACATCGCGTTTGACCATTTCTTAAGTTCTTATAGTTTGCAGAATTACAATGTTATCTCCATGCTCAATCTTTAGATACTTATTTCCATTTTATGCTAATTTAAAGATGTACCTCACTACATGTCAAAAGATATGATTCGTCTAATACATGTGATGAATTGTTATAGTGTAAAACTGCCAAACAATGTTCATGTATAAAGACCCCTCCACAGAAATTCTCTAATGTGTGTCTGACATGGTTTTTGCAGAAACAAAGTATAATTACCACATTGCAATCTTTAAAATGGCACCCACTCCTTCTCCCTCTTTGAACTTTCCAGAATATATGAATATGCAAATTTTTCATTTCACAAGTTTTGTTGTCTCCTACTTCACTGTAAAGCCCATTGTGCACTGGAGGCTTCAAGTTTCAACAGTACACTTGTGTGCAAAATACAATCGATCAGCCACATTATTAAAATGACTGATCAATAACGTTGATCATCTCGCTGCAATGCAATGTTTCCCTGGAACACCATGGGACCTGGCATTCATGTGACACCTGCTTGGCTGGAGGGGCACTGCCATCAAGGAGTTTCGTTGCCGTGATGGCCACATGAATGCCAGGACCCAAGGTTTCATTAGATCCTGGAATTCAAGGTTTGGGGGTCCGAGGCTTCACTGTATTGTAACCTTTCAATGTTGTGGCTGATCAGTGTATTTGTGATGTCACAAATCATGCTCGTAGGACCGCTTCTTAAAATTAGATTTTCAATGAGCACAGAGAAAGTTGAAACTTTCAGTGAATGTGAAAACAGCCTTCTAGTGTCAAACTCTGCTCTTACATCTTCTGCCGAGTGAAGCTCAAACATTCAACTGTGGGAACAAGAAGAAAGAAAGACTGGAGGGGAACCTAAAATACTGAGTATAACGTAATAACCCATAATAGAATTTATATAACATTACAACACTCATTTTACTCTGATGCCTCTGTGCTTCATCTGTTTCACTATAATTAAATGTACTTTCATCTGCAATGGAGAACTTTACACAGACATTTTTCACAGAAAAAAAATCTCACAGAAGTTTTAAAAGCACAGGTGTAAATAATAAAATCATTCCCTTTAGCTGCTTCAGCTTCAGGATCCTGGAATTGTGCATGCTGGCTCACCGTCAACAGTCTAATAATAGTCTAATAGTCCACTCGAAGGCATAGTAGTTGTTGTAACAGTTAATTAAGCATTTATTTGGAGTTGTGTCTCGACACCTGATGAATGTCAGTCCAGTGTTCTCTCCTTTTAGCTCACTTTTGGTCTCCACCAACTCTTGAGAGAAATACCCGCTTCTTTAACTTGCTAAATGCTCCACCATCTTTAGCCTGCTGAAAACGGCTTCCAGCATGGGTGGAAGTAATAACAGTAATTGAGTCAGGTGTGGGTTTGTCGCTGAGTGCCCCTGTTAATGCTACAAATGTTGATTTAATCCATTGTTAATATAGGAAATACTGATTTGTGCCACTTTACATAAAGATCTGAAGACACCATTCCACTGCATGGTAGCATTAGTGATGTTGCAGTCTTTGTGATGCAGTGATTTATAGTCCTGTCTACGAAGCGTGTTGCTCCGTCATCTGTTATTTCCTTGGAAGAAGCAGCCTGCGTTTCCTCACAGACTTGAACTGTAGTTGTTTGCCTGGCGGACAAAGGATGTGATGTATGCTAATGCAGTGGGGGGGTGGGGGGGACTTCAGACATGGGAAAACAAAAACAGGTCTATTGGTTTACTTGGTTGTCATCGCTGTGTTTCGCCTCAGTATACGTCTCCCTCTGCTGAGGTTGCCTTCCAGCCAGTTGCCATCTCGCAGCTTCCCCATAAGACGACCTCTGAAGACTTATATCACTTGTCAAAGCACATGAAAGCAATGAACAAAACCCCCCCCAACCTATTTTCCCAAGCTCAACCCCATTCTGCTATTTCACTGTGGCTTACTGTCAACACAGCCGCACCTGATTTCCAGCCTGTGATGTGACAAAGCGAGGTAGCATCTCATTCTGGAGAAAAAAAGACTCTGACGTCTGGGTGAGTGACACGTCTGAATATTCCCTATAACTTGTTTTCTTGTCACAGCCATTGGCCCCTGCTGCGCTGCTGAATTTCTTAATGCATCAAATCCTTTTGTGAGTATTGTGATGCATGCCAACGACTAAGTCATGTAAGTGCGAACGTTACTGTGCTCTCCAACTCAAAGCTGTGTGAAGGGTTCGGATGGAGCCAATAGCTGCCAATCTGTGCTGCTCTGTGTGTTTGATAGTCCTGTATCTCCCCTCCCTCCCCCGCAGCCCCTCTTTGTTATTTATAGCTTCCTCTAATGGTGACGCAACACGGTACAACTGGAAGGGAGCAAAGAATCATGTGATGGTTTTAATGCAACAATCCAGTGGATTATGGGGGCCTAAGAGGCTGCTACTGCAGTCTGTAACATCAAGGCTCCAACACACCAGCCAGGCAGGCAGGCAGGGCTGGAGCCGGCCAGCTCCCTCCCCCCCCCTGCCCCCCCCCCCCCCCTCTTCCTCCCTCCTTCAGTGGAGAGAGAGCAGGACAGCTGGGGACGGCATGGTGGGCAAAGGTCCAGGGAGCGGGGAGGAGAATCGAGAGGATGGAGCAGGAGGAGTGAAGCCAGGAGATTACGCTACAGTAGCTGTTTGTTATGGGTGTGTTAAATCCTGCACAGCCGCCAGTACCCGGTGTCCATCCCCACTATATCCACAAAATGAAGGTTTATCCTCTGAGCAGAAGAATCATTTCCAAAGTTTGTAAAGGGGACCGCAAACTGATCTGAGTTATCCCGTGTCTCATAAAACAATAAACACTGTGACAGCTCTGCAAAGTTTGTTGTATTTAAGAAACACAGAAACATGAACAACACGACACTACAGTAATTCCTTTTGGATCAAGCCTGGCAGGACTCTTTAAAAGTAAAGATTTCTTATAATTAGTTTCATTTCATTAAAGCTGATTTCACATTTTTTATTACCGATACATTCAAATGCGACTACTTTAAGGCCAACAAAACAATGAATAAATACAGATTTAAGCTTTTCACCCCCAGAATTACATTTGTGATAATGTGGTGAAGAAATATGGCGTCCCAAAGCTGTCAAAAGGCAGTGAAAGTAAAAACAAACAAACAAACAATTGTGACTGAATACAACACATAAAAATAAAAAGTTGTATTCCTAACGCCAAGGAGGTTATGTTTTCACCGGTGGCCATTTTTTAGCTGGTTGGTTGGTTTGTAAGCTGGATTACAAAATAACTACTGAACTGATTTCCACGAAACTTAAATGGAGGATGGGCCTCAAGCTATTGAACAGTTCCCTAAAACATTAATAATGATGAGCACCCTGGTGGCTTTGGGTTTGAGTCACATACCATAAACCGTAGCGTGTCCAGTTTGTGTCCAGCTGCAGTCTTTTTTCTTCATTTCCAGATATCCCTCTACAGTAGAAAATAAATGGTTTATAGTTTTAATTTTCTGAGTGGTGGGGGATGCATTGCAGCAGACACATCTCCTCAGCATGCTAAAATCCTGGACACAGCCGGGGTACATTTTTTATGTCAGACTATATTCCCTCGCTAAAGATTCATGCCGACTGTACTGTATGCTCCAGAAAGTCACTCTGTCATCAGTTTCATTTGTTTTCATCAGATGAGCTCAGGGAATCTCAGAACGTAATTGTGCACTTGACCCTTAAAGGCTTTAAGCATGTGGCCAAGTGTGCAAATATGAGTTCTGAAATGGAGAAACATTCAGAGAGCTCCTCAGGGTTTTTCCTCTCAGCGTGACAGAAATCAAATCCCCACCAAAATAAAAGCGGTGAGTCGGTGAGAGCCACGGAAACTGCTGCTGCCGCTCTCACGACATAGAAACAGACAGTGATGCTAATGCATGATGTAACATAGCTGGTAGTGGCTTCAGCTGTCACAACACAAACACACTGAAGCATCTGATTGCCAGGCTTGTCTCTGGTTTCCTGTTTGTACTCTTGTAGTCTGCTTTCTATACATGAGTGCCATCTAGTGGTTGAAACTGGTAACTTGAGGTGTTGAAGGGCAAGTGGATGTCAGTGGAAAGCCTGTTTTTTCAGCATCAGTGAGGTTGAGACAGAGGTCAACAGGGAGGATAACGCATGAGCTGGATTCTACTTTGTGGTTGAGAGACGGTTTTTACGACAGAGAGACAAACTCTATCACTGACAAACAAACAAATAAAGATTATGCAAATGGTCAAGACACGAGTCAGTTTGAAATTTCCACATGTGGAAAGTGTACCTGCAAGATTTATCCGCCTGGCACAAAATATTGCCTTGACTTCATGTTGCAGAAACACTGGAGCATTGATCCCGGCTCTCTCACCCAGACAGGCCTGTTTAATAGATTTTTATCAAGTGAAAGATTAGCCAGCTGAAGTAATTAAGTGTTCAGACAGAGGTGAAAAATGGGGGTCTGGTAGAACTCCTGCCCCCGGCTAAATGCAAATGTATGCAGGAGTAAACTGTAAGTCCTCCCTTTCTCTCTTCCTGTGAAGCATTATCATGTGGAGAAAGCATGGGCGAGGTTCATAACTGTTTGTTCTGCTGTAACATATCAAGTGTTACTGCAGCTAGTTAACCCCGCGCGCGATGCAGAGATTATGCCAGTACATTGTTTTGTCTGCGAGGCCTAATGAATATGCATCTTTTTCCCTCTTCGACTTTTATGCCCGAGTGCTTCCTCGCCCTCACACAGGCTCAGACACACACACGCAAATGTGCACAAGGAGCCACTTGGCAACAACACCCATCTGCATGCACACAATGCTGTTTGGATACAGTTCATGTCAGAATTGTAATGCAGTAATCCACCTCGCTGGAGATACAGTTTACATTACTTTACACATGTAGTCGTTTGTATTGCAGTAATACCGTGGCTGCTGCTGCTGCTGCTGCTAATTAACTTGCTCTTAATAAGTTTGTTGTGATTATGTAAGATTT
Source organism: Pagrus major (assembly GCF_040436345.1). NCBI lineage: Eukaryota > Metazoa > Chordata > Actinopteri > Spariformes > Sparidae > Pagrus > Pagrus major. The sequence continues at coordinate 16,234,624 of NC_133229.1, read as the reverse complement.
TTGTTAATGATGAAAATGCTGTAGTTATAACTGTAATGTTGAACACTCGGAAGCTAACTTTAGCATCATATCCTCCAGACTGTAAACTAAAAAAGCTTCACCAACTGTTTAAAGGACAAAAAGATCATCAAGAACAAAGAAACTCAACAGTAACAGTGACAATAAAAAGGGTTAGGGTTAGGGTTAGGGTTAGAGCCTGGCTAACTTGAATGGGGATAAAATAATTTTTTGAGTGAACAGTTCCTTTAACCATGACTGAATGCTCATGCAATAATGTACTCATGGGTCAGAATGCAAACATGTCGACGGACCTCAAAGATGGGGTGATCAGACTGCAAGACGTTCTCTACTTTTAGTCCATGTTTAAATTTTGGCAAATAGGGGCCATTGGAAATATGTCGAATTAGCAGTGTCTGTTTACGATATATTCATGGAAGTACAGGCACTGCACAACTATCACTGAATTACTGTGATAATGAAGAACACTTAAAAACATGATGGTTCTCAGACACATTCTGGAGCTACAAATGAGCTGTTTTTCTAAGACATTTAAGCAGATGCCACCTGCCAGAATGCCAGAAGAAGCAGGTAATATTGTGTTTTCCTGTTTGGCCTCATTTTGTGACACTGACACTGTTTTGATGTCTGAGAGTACAACAGTGCTTGCTTAGAAGCAACGAGCTTGACAGAAAAACTGAACTGCAACCATGGATACAATAGATATTAATACATCCCTGACTAAAACGTACAGTGCTCACGGCCGTGATGCGACGAGCATGACACTGTTACTGATCTGTTTACAGACTAATTTCTGTTTGATAAGTTCCAGTCATAGAGCAGTCACAGAAGCCTTTTTGTAACACATAGAGGACGGTTACTGCCTACTATGGTGCTACAAGTTATTTTTAGTGAGAATATGGTGCAGAAAGACAGGGTAACCCAAACTCAGTGCTTCAGCTTAACGGCAGCATTAACTGCGCTGGGATCTGGGTCAGGTTTAAACATAAAAACAGAATGTCTTTCAGGTTGAGGTCAGGCTGGTTTACTTTCTTGAACTCAGGATGGGTTTGGGTGGAAATACGTGGCCTCAGCTGCACTCCAGTACGACAGAACAATATGTAAATAAACATAAAATCTGTAATGTTTAAAGATATCAGTATGTTTTGATAATGCCTTTGTGAGTTTTCCTATAGTAAATAAATGCTGTAATGCTGTTATGTAAGGTATTCATCTGTTGCTCAATCTGTTACTTATTTACCAAAAGTCTCAGAAGACGCACTGTACTGTATGTTTGTCCAACTCCCACAGATTTCATGGTTAATATTCAGTATGAGTCACTGCGATCTGACTCACTGAGTTATAAATGTGTATTTCAAGATTTTTCTTTAAACTGTCAACTGCCCTCAGCTCCACCAGCTGTTCCAGAGGTGACACAGTGACCTGAAGCATCTCCCCCACGGCTCTCAGTCCTGTCCGTGGCATTAGCTTTCAACCTCATGTTGTAACTCCAGCAGTCAAGACTGTTTGCATGCATTTTCTCTTGCCAGTGTTTGATTTTGTAATCCCCCAGATATTACTGTAGGTCTACCCACAGAAAGCTTGTCACGCTAAATGAAATTGGACGAGTTACAAGGCGAGCATAGTTGCCTTGTAGCAAGTGTGTTACTCTGCGTCTGTGTGTGTGTGTTTCTGTGTGTGTGCTGTTTCTGTTCACCGGGTTTACATAGTTCCCCGTCTGGCCAAAGGGGCCAAAAAGGCTCCTTTTTTCCTCCCTTTTAACAAGGTCCTGGGAAAACACATGTCACCATGGCTTTTGTCAGATCCTACATGTCTCTTTGTGGACGTCTGAGCCCCGAACACATACCTTCAAGGAGAGGGATCAGAGTAAAGGTGAGAGTGGGACTGACCTTTGGGAGCGCTGAAGGAACTTGTGGTAAAACTACAACTTCAAGACACTGCACACGACAACAAATCCTGCCAGGACAGCTGTGATGTACAACGTGCTTCAAATGTTGATGTCTGTGACTCCGCTGAAACTATAAGGCCATACAGGGAGGGAATGGAGGATCAACTCAAAAAGAGTGTTATATCAAATACTGTTACTATTCCAAACACCACTTCATTTTGAAATTTCACATTTGTTATTTTGTCTTTTTTTTTTTTAAAGCACCCTTCACCCAATTTCTGTTAAAACATATATTTCCTCTCATCTTTTAATTACCATATCTTTGCAGGAGTTGTGGGTTATGGCCAGGGGTTAACAGCTAGACTCTCCTTACTACTGCTACTCATGTCAAGCTTTTCAGTTCTTGCACAGCACAGCTTATGATGCAATGATTACATTAGGAGAATTACCATTTGAAAATATCAGTCACTTTTGAAACTTTTTTCCAGGCAGGTTTTCTCATTTCTAATTGTGTACAATCCATTTTACCGGCTGAAATGCCAACCGTCACTGGCAGATCTTATCTTTTTATTGTGTGTAATAAATTCTGAGAGACTGAGGATAAAGCTTGAGGCTAAAAGTCTGCATCCTCACTAGGCTATGATCCATGTATAAGAACCAGCATTGTTCTGGCATTTCAGTGTAGAGCGTGTTAGTCCTAGTGGGTATACTGTGTTCTAAGGGAAAAAAATTAAGATTAGACTTCAGAGCTGGGGTTGGCAAGATTGTAGAAACCAGCAAAAGCGTCCAACCGTAAAAATCTTCTAAGGAAGTCAATGAAGGCTCTTCCTGCTGCTGCGGCTCTGTTCATCCCAGGGCCTGTGTGCTTTGTGCTACTTAGTTAGCAGCTGAACAACAGTCTGTTACCACAGTCGATGTGAAAATAATCCTGCTGAGAGTAAAGCAGCTGGTCTTGATAGCATCCCAGGCCATGTAAAAACACTTGCTAGCTAATGTTATTAGCCTACAGACATTTTTTAAGAAACTGGTTCCCCATTACATCAAAAGGTGCAAAACCATGTCGAAAACGATATGTAAATGTGGCATTTAGGTATGTTACAATCTCATTGCTTCCTACAGATCTAATGTTTTCATCTTCTGCAATCTTCTCTCTGTCCGGTAATCCAAATTACCACAACAGGCTGCGTATTGGAAATAAGCCGATGTTTTCTCAGCACAAATGAAGTTACAAGATTTACTCGACATGTACTCAACCTGGCGTAGCAGACTTTGTCATACTCAGCAGATTCTAACTGAGACTGAGATATTTCCATTTTTTTCAAATTTCTGGCATTTCCACTCATATCAGCAAACGTTACACGTGTACATTAACCTCTTTCATTTCCCCAGCCGCTATAAAGTTTTCAGCAGGTGAGGTCCACTGACAGTCCAGCTCATTTTATGATTTTGCTGCCGCTGGTGTAAATCTGACATTTAAAGAATAAGACTATAGGGATTCAACATTTGCATATGCCTAGCATTAAATCAATACTATATGCTGCTAACTGTGGTTTCATCTGGTTCCACACATTGCTCCTGCTCATTTAAACACAACGCTTCAGTAGACTCCCTGCATACCTCAACAAGCCTTTCTGCTTTGCTAGTTCAGATATTCTCACAGGAGCTTCCCCGCTGAGACACAACCCTGAGCTACACTCTTAGAGCATCATATTGGAACTGTCGACTCCAGGAACTTTTGATACCTCGCAGGGTTTTCTTTTTTTTGTTTTTTTGTTGTTGTTTTTTTTTTATTTCTGGTGCACATCTGCCAGTATTCACCATTACACCATGTGAATAGTATTATATAACTTTAAAATTATATAAAAATATATATAACTATATATTACATTTGTCAAAAAATAATGTCGTTCTATAACATACATAACAAAGGCATAAAAAGTGCAACATTCGGGATAATATAATAAAATGTATAATGTATATTATGAATTATGTGTATTACACATAAAATCTAGAGATAAAGTGTGATCAGATGTTTCAAAACTTAATAAACGTTAAACAATAGTAACAATATCTGTATAAAATGTAATGTAAAAGAACAACAGTCAATGTAATAGAAATAAAACTGAATAGATCAAGAATATAATCAATATACTAAAATGCATCCAGTGAAAACATCTGTTTTACATTTTTTGTAAAAGGTGAACAGTCAGTGTAATGTCACAGAAACAGAAGTAGATTAAAATCATTGAATGGTCACACACTTTTTCACTTTTCTGCCAGTGTATGTATACTCTGAATGTATCTGTCTGGAGACGTCTGATGGCTGAACAATGTAGCTGAATCAGAATGAATGCCAGTTAGACTTAGAAATGAAGACAAAGAACACACTTGTGTCTAAAACATGAGAACAGACAAAACTGACTTCAGATTTCCAATGTCAAGCTTATCCCCGCCAAGTGCTGCCTCGCTATAAATGATTCAGCTGTGCGGCGGCGAGGAGTGGTGAAGTATTTCCACATTAGCAGCTAATCTTTTTGAAGATGAAATACCTCTGAATGTATCTCTCGGTTGGCTACCGTACAATGCCAACAAGGATCAAACAGACTGCCTTGTTCTCAACTAATAAGTCATTGAGGGGATATGCCAGAATACGTATGATCACATTAATTGCCTGGCTGCTGAAGTAAAAGCATTTCCCTCTATCGTCTCGACACGCCAGGGCGTCGAGCAGTCAACAAATCTAATAGTGGTTCTCCTCCGCCTGACCAGAGAGGCCTCTCTATCACTGCTCAGCAGCCACAGGGCACTGCTGGCATAATAGCAATCTCATTCCCGACCACCCTGGGCTCAGCTGGCACCCACACAGGCTTTCCATCATCACTAGCACGCAGCACAAGATGATATTCAAATTGAGTGGGCGATTAAGATGGATCAGAGAGTGTACAAATAGTATTGATCTAGAACAAGTATGCAAGAGTGTGACTGCATTAGTAATATGAAAGCAGGGAGGGTTGCATTCCTCAGGAGAGGGTTTAGATTCTTTATAACACGCCGGTAAAATGAGGTAAAAATACAGACTCTGGTGTAGTCAAGGTTGTCGTACTGTGTTCTTTATAGCCCAGCTGGTTTTCTGAAAGTCACTTTTCCTCCAAATGGGTCACCTACTGAGGGCTGTGGTTTAAGTCTGGCTTAACAAGATTGAGAAAGTCTTCAAAACCTGGACAAACATGAGTGGAATAAAAGACACTGGGCTCATTTTAATAGGCCAGTGTTTGACAGACTGTGTGGGAAAGATCAGTAACAATTAAGGGGTTAATTCACCCATAATTACAGAAAAGTCCTCGGATATGTATGCATGCATTTTTGAGATTTACACGTGGCTTTCCATCTCCCCCCTTCCATTGCAATCACGTAACAACACTGCTGTTGTTGTTGTTGTTGCTAGCTAACATTAATGTAACTAATAGCTTAATGTTGCTAACGCTAGATAGCTAACATTAGGGCAGTATCCTGGGTGCATAATGTACGGTATGTACTGCCATTTTTGAGGGTTTTTTGTCCCACAAACTGAGACTCTAGATTGAAACACAGGTACCAAGTGATACCAATGCAGTTGTACTATTGATTGATATAAAGGAGCACTATGTAGTTTGGGGGGAGAAATTTTAATCAGAAGACAAAGATCTTCATTGACTGATTTTTTATGCCTGAACATGCTAAATAAACAAACTTCTCCTGACTGAATAAACAAACTGAGCTTAAAGGACAACACACTTTCATACTGTTTTGCTTTGTTTATATGTGGCGGACCCTGCCACCTTTCTAGCTTCAGACAGTTTTCTGGGGACCTTATTTTCCTCTGAGAACAGCTTGTTCATTCAGTTATGGAAAACATAAATATTTCTGAGTTTGTATTATTACCTCTGTCAAAGGGCAGAAGTGACTGTTGTTAAGTATTTTAGATTTTTGCGTGCTGTGTTTATATTTGCACGAGTTTGTTTGTTTTATTGCATGGTTTTATTGTTACAAATTGGTTTGTCTGCACTTGTCACTGCTTGATGTCTGCACTCCCCCTTAACTCACTTGATTGCCTGATAACCTGCACCTGGAGACATGCTTGATTTTGTAACAGGCACTGGCAACCACCAATTGGGTTTCTGAGCACGGCACGAGGGACCAATGGCGTGGTTCGACGGGTGGGACCAACCACCTGGCTGAAAGGTTAAAGATGAGGAGACTGGCACAGAACAGCAGAAAAAGAGGGAAAAGAAGGCAGAGGTGTGGAGAGACACAAGAGACACAAGAGACCTGCAGAGACCTGCAGAGCAAGGCCGGTGGTGTACCAGGCTGGTGGCGAGAGGGAGACTGAGGAGCTGCCACCTTTTCTCTGCTACACTGGACTGCAGGTTTTTAGAGACTCTTTTAATCTGGATTTTAACATTTTTGGGACTCTATTAAATGTATGCATTCGACAATTGTAAAATAAACTTGAACTGTTTTTAACTTGAACTTTGGCTCTCTGGTCTCCTCAGTATTGCTCTCCACCGGATTTAAAAAAAAAACACCTTTCCCCCTTACATTAAACCCCCTTACACCTCATTAATATTGTAAATATTAAAATTCTAAGTTTGAATTTCTTCTGCAAAACTACGTAGTGCCCCTTTAATTCACATCATAATAAGGAAATAAGGAAAATGGATACTTGTTTTCTGCACCTTTCTACAAGCTCTGTAGATGTATTGCTTTTTATTTTAAAAAAGATTCTGATCTAGCTGTCAGCAGTTTTGTTAGAAACGCGGTGAAATGGAAATTGTGGAGCTCAGGAAATTGTTCTCTGCAAGGACTGTAGATTTCAAGCGATGTTTCAAAATAAAACCAGCAGGTGTCATGACAGCAGTTTATTAAATTTCTGACTACCTGCTACTAACATTAAGACCTTTTTTCACAGCAGACATTTTGACTTGTCAAAGCAGGAGAAGAACGGGTGTTCAATTAAAGATCCAGTGTGTCGGCTTTAGGGGGCTCTATTGGCAGAAAAGAAAGCGATTTCATAGTTATGTTTTATAATCACCTGAAACTTAGAATCGTGTTGTTGTTGTTGCCTTAAAATGAGCCCTTTATATCCACAGAGGGAGCGGGTCCTCTTCCACGGAGTCCAGCATGTTGCACTGCCATGTTTCAGCTAGCACAACTAATACCACCTTATAAATACATAAATGAATGAACACGATGTGGTCCAAGCAGTCCAAGTTGTGTGTGCGTGGATTTGCAGAGAATAAACAGGCAAGTAGAGGAAGGAACCTGGGTTAGAGGATAGATTAGGATGCACAGAAAGCAAGGATTATTTTTGCAATGAAAACGTAAAACTGCCTGCTCGTATTGAGGTTCAGCAAGGATGACGCGGTTACAAATACTGAACAGCTTGTGTGCATGTATTCTGAATTCAGAAACTATAAGCTACTATTGTGCTCGCTACATACAAACAGATGCATGATGAGACTGGGTTCAGAGAACTAGCAGAGGATAGGGGGAGAAAGGAGAGGATGGTCTGCTCTCATTGGCTGCGGCTCGTTCTTGGCTCCCTGACCTGTCTGCAACTCGGCCAGATATTTAGCCTGCTAGATATCCAGGTGACGTCGGCAACTGGCCGGCAAGCTGTCCCTGAGATCCTGGATCACGTCTTTGAACAGTTCGTACATACTGATCATTGTTCATGGGAGCGCCTGCCATCTGCCTCTGATCTGTGGCTTTTTGTTAAGGAGCTCCAAAAAACCATCTGCGATGGCAAGATCAGGGCTGAAATCCTGTAGTGTGACCTTGGCTTGCGTTATCTTAACTCACTGTGTGATTCTCAGGCCACAAGTAATACATAGGAGACAGTCTGTCGGTCTGTAAGAGTCTGAAGCTGAGTACATAGTAGATCTGTTGGCCAAGTTGCCCTGGAGACAGAGGCAGTGTTATCAGGAGAGCTGCTCTAACCAGTCATCCTGAGGAAACACAGGTTAATTAGCTCCGCAAGCAACTGTGACATTTTACCTTTAGCTTAAAGAAAGAAATTCCATCACGGTCATGTAACAATTGGTTATTATCTAGACATCTAACAAACTTTTACTAATCAAGCATTTTTACCCAGTTTCAAAATTGCTAAATGAACCCTTACTAGCATTTATTTTATATGAGTGTGTTGTTCTATCAGTGTTGGGAATTCATTTACTGTTTATTCTGTTAACTTGAATTGAGTCTTCCTCCACGGAGTCCGCCATGTTCCTGCAGTAGCCCAGAGCGGACAAACCAAACCAAAAACTGGTTTTAGAGAGGGGCTTACGCATATTTAGCGTGCATTAATGTAGAAGTCGTTGCAGATGGTTGAGGTGGAGCCCGTTTTGAGCTATTTTGTAAAGGACTATTTTGACACATTTCCGGATCTTCACAGCAAAACAGCGTTGCAGCATTCTCCTAAACTGCAGTGGATGGGGACTGGGAAAGACTGTACACACTTTTTAAAAGCATGCATGGAGCCAATTTATGATTTTTTTTTTATGTTTCTTTGCATTTTAAAACAAGTCCCCATTTACTTCAGTTGTTCAGGAGAATGCTGTGACGTTGCTTTGCTGTGAAGCTCCAGAAATGTTTTGTGGATTGCAAAACTTCACTTTCAATCGGCATGGGGGTGAGTAGAAAATGACTGCATTTTCATTTCTGGGTGAACTGTTCCTTTAAAGGGGCACTATGCAGTTTTGGAGAAGAAATGCACACTCAGAATGGTTATATTTACAATACTAATGAGGTAATAATACAAACTTTTTCCATAACTGAATCAACAAGCTGTCCTCAGAGGAAGAACAAGGTCTGGTGGCGGGGTCCGCCTAATGTAAACAAAGTCAAACAGTGTGAAATTGTGTTGGCCTTTAAGGTTTGTTTGTTTATTCAGTCATGGAAATGAAGAGAGTTTGAAATTTTCGACATAAAAAAATGAAGATCTTTCTCTTTTGATACATTTTAATTATAAACACCCCCAAAACTACATAGTGCACCTTTAAGCTTAAACACACGGTGGGTAAATGACGGCCACTTAGTTACATTCCACCACTTGTGGCATGATGACATTGACGGCACATATTAATGGTGTAACACCTGAGTGGAGGCCAGCTGACAGACTGAGAGGAGATAGTGGTGAATGAGTCACGCTGTGTGTGGACGGAGGCGTGCAGCCAACTGTAGCAGGCAGCAGGCAGCTCCTCTCTGCAGCTCCGACTCACAAGGCTGCGGCTCATGGTCATCTTCAGTGTGTCGCCTCTTTCTGTGGAGGTGTAGTAGTCATGACAGCCTCGCACACTGGCCAGCATCACTCACCCCCACCTCCTCTTCCTCCTCCTCCTCCTCCTCCTCCCACCACAGCACGCTACAGACGGTCGGCTCCGGCGCATCGCTGCGCTCCTGTTTTCTGCGCCGCTGTTTTTGGACCCGAGTGTCCCGCAGTGACCATCGACTGGTTGCTGGACTGCAGCAAGTAGTCGACCCCCTCGCTGGTGCTCGGTGGACACAGACAGCTCGGGCATGCTATCAGTCTCGGCTGGAAACGTTGCTGTTGTCTGGGCAGAAATCCGCTCCACTACTTGAAGGCATCAAAGTTGCTGCAATGGAGACTTCTGGGAGCGACGCAGCGGTCACATACCCGGGCAGAGCTGAGGACAGAGACTATGAGCTGGAGCATCTGCCTCCACTGCTGGAGGATGAGGTGGGTGAGACACAGGGGTGACATGAAGAAGTTGAATGTTGAGTGTTGGTTTTCATAAATGGACTTTCTTCTGCAGAAACCATGCTACTTCTTCAAACTGTTGAGGTTTTCATCACGGAGGCCTTGGATTATTAGAATATTTGCACCTCAGCTGCACCAAGGCTAAGAAGTTGTGAGTTCATGTCAGAGACCTGCAACAGATAGCAACGACACTGATGCTCTCCATAATGATGTTTTCTCCTGTGAGAAGCGCAGACTGTGGTCATGTATGACCCTGTGACTTCTTGCTATAAGCAGTATTCAGTTCCTTCAAGTAAAAGTACCAATAATCCAAAAAGAAGCAACAGTCCTGCATTTAAACATGAATCTAAAGTATCAAAAATAGGACTGCACAGTATATCGAGATTATAATCTTGGTGATATGAGACTACATGTTGTCGTAGATTTTGCATATGTCAAAAGTGTTGTCTTTTCCTGGTTTTAAACGCTGCATTACAGTAAAGTGCACCAGACTGTTCTACATGTTCTTATACTTGCCTTTACCCAGTCAGGCTGAAATCAATAACTACCCATGAGGTTTGTAATCTTTTGAGGAGATTTTGAAATATCCATATATATATCTTGCACTGTGATGCAGCCTAATGAAAGTAAAGGTACCTCAGTAACTATTTTGTATACAGTTATTGAGTTAAAGTAGCGTAGTCTAGTTGTTCCCAATATGGGTTATGGGTTGGGCCACTGCAAATAGTCACACGATAAATCTGGAGGTCCCTGAGCTGGTTGTTGGGGTAGAAAAGAAGAAAGTTCTGCGACATACATTTGTAATCTTTTTTGGAGTTTGGACTGATTGATTCTTTGGACCTTGCTTCTTTTGTAAAATATTCGATCGTGTTTCCTCTTTGAGCCTTGAACAGCTATTTTAATGAAACCATCTGTTAAGTGTAATGACAAAATCAGTCCTTGCTGGAACTGCTAGCAACTAATATTAGACATCTGAAATGCGACAAGAGGCCTCAATAAGCAGACATCTCTTTTTTGAAGGTGTCATATATTTAGTAAAAAGTACACTACTTTCTTCTAAAAGCCAGTCGGACTCTGGTGTGGACTAAAGTTCAATCAAACATAAGTGCATCAAACTGTTCCTGTCAGTTCCAGCGTGCAGAGCCAGAAAGTGCACCAGCAGCCCCATCACAAACCTCGGAGCTCCGAGGCAAACTTATGTAGGACAGCATATTTAACTTGCGAGGGGTGAGAGAGACTTCGAGCTTCCCTATGCACTGCTCTCGAGGGAAGCCGTCTATTTATGGGGCCGGAGCTGCTGCTGCTGCTGCTTGAAGTGGCACTTTTCTGCCCTGTAATTGTGCTCTACCCCACTAGATCACATCGATATGCGTTGTTCACAATCTTCTGCGACTCTCCTGCAACTACAAGTCTCATAAAGCACAGCAGATGCAGCCGGTCGCAGATAACGCAGTGATTTTCAGTTGTTGAATATTAAACAGATCCGGGCAGTAAAATAAGTAAAAATAAGTTCTGAATGAAAGATTTATGTGGTACAGTTTATGTCATGGAATGAATAAAAAAGATTAAAATAGAAGTACTGGACATAGTGTTTGACAGTTGCTGCTTTGTGATAGCCCACACCTCCCACTTCCGCCCCTCTAGCTGAGTTAAGGCCAGCTTTTGTGTTCACTTGCAAAATCCTATAATTATCAGGCCGCAGCATTCTGCTGGATGCTGCATGGAATATCTGAGATCACTGTTTGCCAGGATAAATGGGGCCAGTTAGTAATAGTGGATCACAGATGATGAAGTGTGTTCATGTGAGTGTGAGTCACTCCATCCATGGCATGAAAAGGCTACGTGAGTGTGTGTGAAGGCCACCATGTACTTTGTGTACCATATGCCCTTGCTGCTGAAGTAAATTTGGGCTTTTGTGCTGTTAGTGTGAATAAGGGCACTGTTCAGGGTGCTGTATTTGATGAAATTAAAGCAGCAACATGTCGCTTTTTTACCTTAAAATCACAGCTTCAAAATCAGTTTGATGTTACAGTGACCTGTAATAGGTAGAATGGTGTCTCTGTCTCAGCCACTCCATCCCCTGAGTGCTTGTTTCTGCGCTGTATTACCTCAGTGAGCAGGTAGCATCGCAGTGTGTAAGGCTTTACAGCAGTACATCACGCACAGCACCAACATCACTGATTTTGGTGAAACTCGAGGACACAATTCCAGGACTGTCACACCAGAATCCAGGGATAGCATTCAGTCTGTGGTTAGGTTTAAGAAACAAAGCTTGGTTAAGTTTAGGAAAAGATATTTTTGGTATTTGATATTTCTTTGACATGGTCACGAATTCAGTTTGATTAAGGTCAGGGAAAGATTGTGATTTTGATAATATGTTGAAAACAATCTTCAGCAAGTACTGGCCAACTTTGTGTGTACATGGACACAAATCTTCCATTTTAAACTTGCAGACATTTCGTGCCCGTGTACAGGAATCCTGTTGATTTAATTTCTCAGTGTTTGACAAACTGTTGGATACTTGGTCCATTCACTACAGTTAAGTCATGTGCATCTTTAACTTTGCATCCTGCAGCACTTTTCCAATAAAGGTTGCAAAATCAGAGTAAAATAAAATAGACTCATTATTTCACAATTTTATTTTTAGCAAGCTGCAAATAAACTGTGCAATTAGCAACAGCACTCCAACAAGCATAAAGATAATCAGCTCTGTAAATGTTTTATCCCTTTTGGCACCTCTAGTACCTTTAATTCGCTGGATTGGCCAAAAACACACATTCACATTTGGTTGCCTTATCTGTATCTGACCTGAAGTCCCTGTCTGTATCCTTGCAGTAAGGCAATCTATTTAATCTGCAATGCTGCTGCTGCTATAGCACTGCATGGTCACTGTGTTATGTTGTCCCCTTCTCCACCCCGGCACCACCTGTAGCTTCTAGTCTCTCCGGGGTTTTGGTCGAACTTTGTTATCTCTCTCCAGTGTCCCTCTGTGCTGCAGAGAGTGATAAGGTCAGAGCGTTAACACCAAACCTTACCTTGCACGCTCTGTATTTACATTTTAATAAATCCGTTCCACTTGAGTTAGCTGACTGAAATGCAGCCGAGAGCCGGGACTGTTTTGAAAACTCTTCTTTGATGGTGCGTTTAGGTGCTCATGGAGGGGAAGGAAACGTGAATGCTCTGCCTGGCTCTGGTCTCTGTTGCCTCACATTAAAACGTATGATATGCTCTGAAAAGAGTCAAGATAATAAACATATATGAATAATATGGATCCCAGAGGACGTTGAAGAACGTCAGTCCTCCTAGAGTCCTCGCTACACTGAATGCCCTTCCCAAAGTTGCTGAAACCTTATTTTACCTGACTTGAAAGTTTCTAGTTTCTATGTCAATGCAAGGTACAACTGCATTGTTGTATTGTTGTATTATAGTGTTATGTTCTGCCTCCTCTCTTGTTTTGAAACAACAGCAAATGGTCAGCCGAGCTAAATAGCTAAAAGGTGATAGAAAAAATCTGACAAAATGCTGAATTGAGCTGAAGGCAGGTAATCAGTATAAAACAAAGGGAGTTCCTCATTAACATTTCGCCTCACACTATACTAAACCAGAGCGCTGATGCAGATCCGGCATGCCCTTTAACATTTTACAGGGTTTAAGAAATTCAAACAGCCTAAAGTGTTTTTTAAACACGAAATTAAGCCAAGGGATAAATCTTCAGTCCAAAATGTGATAATCCCAATTTTAGACTAGGGCTTGCTGGCTTCGCTCTGGAACATGGCTAGCTAGCCCAGAGTTTGCAGGCTTATCCCCTGGAAAATGACTAAAAATGGGGCTAAAATGAGCCAGTTTTAAAAGGGGGCTCAAGTAAACAACTAACCCATGTATGCATCATTCAAGGATGTAAACATTAGTTGTGTGTTCCATATAACGCAGGAATGGCAGATGTGCAGTGTGAACTGTATTGCCCTGGGGCTTTTAAAAAGTATTTAATATAGTATATAAAACCGTCATCTCAAGCACTGTAAAACCAAGTGTAAGTATTTATTTATAAAACCTGACTTTGATGTGAAAATGATCTAGTCAGCAAAAAATCTTGACTTGGCGAAAGTGATTGTCCTGCTGGTTATGTAGGGTTATTGCAGTTTCAGAAACATGTGCAGCAGTGACACTCTCCCAAGAGGCTACTCTTTAGTTTGATTGTAATTTATAGCTTGCAGGTGTGTAAGCTGTAAATGGGATTCTTCAAACCTGCTTAAGCAGTATTTTAATATTCAGCATCTTTTATGAATGAAGGCACACCCTTGGAAATGATCTTAAGACCAAGTTCGAGTGTAAATCTAAAAAACAATATTGAATGTGTTTACGTCCACAGGAGAATGTGTCTCTGGCTGACATCCTCTCTCTGAGGGACAGCTGTCTGACCGAGGACGAGGTGTGGGCGGTGTGTGCAGAGTGCGCTCTGGCTCTGCAGAGCATCAGACCCTCCCACCTCTTCCACACCCTGTGCATAACACCAGACACTCTGGCCTTCAACGCCCATGGGAATGTTTGCTTCATGGAGCAGCTCAGTGGTGAGTCTTTATTAATCTTTTAAGACAACTTTTAGGACAGTTTTTTAGGACATGGTAAAAGGCTTCTTTATTCTTGGCACAAACAACACTTTATATCACTATGGCAGAGTTAAAATGTGAGGTTGTGCTTTAACTGTAGTTTAAACTCTGTTTGACGCAGAGAGGAGGCACCTTCTTCTCTTCGGTGATTTACCGCCCTGATATGTATCAGTTTCAATTAGCAAATTTCTGCTTGAAAATACTCCATCAGTGTCTCTCTGGATCTGTCAGGCTCTGCTGAGGTCTGCAGGTCTGCTCTGATTTGCACAGATGACATCTTCCTCCTTCACAATGACAGCCAATGAAATCCTATCAGGGATTATCATCCCTCACCTCTCCTCCTCTCTTCTCTTCCCCCTCCTCCCTTTTTGTCCTTCCTTTCTCTCTGGTATTCTCCATTTTTCCATCATTCTCTATCTTATCACTTCCACCAGAGCTTGTGCATGCGTGCACGCACCTCTTCCATGTCCCGATGAAGAAATTGATAAGGATTGATTAGATCAGCGGTGTCAGAGTTGCCAGGGGGAGCGTTGTTGTGGTAACAGCTTGGCAGTCGACCTGCGTTCACACACATGCGCTACACAGCCAACATGGCATCGTTTAAAGTGTTGCATCCATTTATCTCCACACAAATCTCGAGTCAGTAATAGAGACACTACGCGGAGATGTTTTGATTACTCTGTCAGATAAAATCCTTCTCAGCCTCATTTGTTGTCATGCTTTATTGGATTGTGTTCAGTCCTTCGGCTATGATTCATCCTGTGGATAGAGAAACAAACCACAGCGCCCGCATTAGCCCTCTTGTGTTAGCTGTTCATGCTCAACAAAGTGCATCTATATCATTAATCATAACACTACGTGCTCCGCTTTACTTGCTGCACAGTTTCCTATTGACTCCTTGTAATTGAAGTCTTTGTGCGATAGTGATGAAACCTCAAGCTGACGCACACTTGAGCAGCCAATGCCGTGCTCACACACAAACAGCCTCTCTGTAAAGCCGTATAATAGAATGACCTTGAGGGCTGCGGTGATGAATCTCAGCGAGAATAGCTGTTGTCACAACCACTCATCAATAGGCTTCATTTTGGCTAATTAATTCCTGCAGTAATAACAGGAAGGTAGTTTGTCTGACACTGTGGGTGATGTGGCATCGCCAGAGTACCCAGCCGGAGCAACAAAATGTCCTCGATTGGTTTTCACACAACGATGACTAAGAAAAATGGCTAATTTTCCCACGAGCTCCAGCACGGCAAGCTGTTCCATATCTGATAAAACGGGCCTGGCTGCGCTCGGTGGGACATCTGATCAGCCCGTTTGGAGTGTGTTGAATCAGTGATATTGCTCAGCTCCAACTACCTGTTGTGCTAAAATGCTGTAGGCAGTCATGACTCACCAAGCTCTCACCATCACCCTGGAGGCATCTGCGTCACTGACAGCGTCTGCTCACAGTCTATTTCACTGTGTTACAGCGTTTCCTCACCACAAAGGTTTCAACATTTTGTCCCCCTTTTCTACTCCAGTCTGTCCTTTTCTCCTTGTCTGTTTCAACTGGCAACCTTTTTTTCCTTTATTTCATTTTTCCTTCAAATAAATCTACCTTGTACCTTGAGAGAAAAGAGGTGCGGAAAAGAAAGAAAGTGAGCGGCGAGGAGAGGAGAGGAAAGAAAAGGACTGAGAGGAGTTAACAAAAAAAGGGAAAGAGGAAAGAAAAGAGGTGAGGAAAGAAAATGAGAGCAAAGGAAAGAAAACGAATGAAAGTAGATGATGGTGAGGGCATAGGGAGTATGGAAAGAAAAGAGATGTGATTAAAAAAAAGCTGAGGAGCACGTGAGGAGAGAAAAAGAAAAGCGAGGAAAGGAAGGAAGGGACAGGTAGGGAAAATAAATGAGAAGAACAGAGGAAAGAAAAGAGATGACAGGAAGGGAAAGGAAAGATTTGAAAAGATATTAGGGAGAGAAGAAGAGGAAGAGGAAGAACTGGAAAGGAAAGGAGAAGGGGACGGATGAGTAATGGCCCTGAAAGACCAACCCAACATAGAAGAAGGCCGACTTTTGCCTCATCTCATGCCGCCTGTGTCTCAGTCTTAAAGTTGCAATTAAACACACCACAAAGACTACAGCCAACAGCCAACTAGCTTGTACGTTCTGCATCTGGGTGAGAGGAAATACCTTTCCATACCACCAGGTGGTGGTAGTCTGTATTAGCCATTCAAAAAGGGAAACAGGAAGACTCAGAACTGGGGATATACAAACTATTTTTGACACCACTCCTGCTTATATAGCCATTTCTGATCGAAAATACGTCTAATGAAAAGTTACAAATGGCGATGGCAAAGAGGCGGAGGTGACAAACCGCACTAAATGGTTGAAGTTTTGGATATTACAGCGACAGGCTCAAGAGGCCTTCCCTTTCTTTTTCTGCTTCTCTTCTCGAGCACTGATTCGCTTAGCTGAGCAGCCAATCAGAGGGATTTCTCTCCCTGATGCGCTCTGGAGCCGATACATGTTCCGACGGCAAAAATGTGCCAGCAGTGCCAGACCCACTGCAAAAATTAGGGCCAGGATTGTCAAGGATTGTCAAGGCCCTTAAGGGGTAAAGAGGAAAATGTCAAAAGCATGATTAAAGTCCATAGGAAGGAAATGAAAAAGGAGAGGAGACAAAAAGAGACAGAAAACAAACATGAGTAAGGAGAAGAATCAATCAAAAAAGAACGGATAGGAAGGAAAGAGAAAAGGAGAGTAAAGAAAGGGGAGGAGAGAGGAAAGAATGGAGGAAAGGAAAGTGAAGGAGGAAAAGAGATGAGGGAGGCAGATAATTGGGAAAGAAGAATAAAAGGAAGAGAGGAAGGTCAAGAGGTGAGGAGAAGAAAGGAAAGGCAGGGAGAGGTAACTAAAAGTGAGAGGAGATGAGGAAAAAAACAGATGAGAGAGGAGAGAAAAAGAAGGGAAGAGGGAAAAATAGGAGAGGACGAGTGGAGACACCTGGGAGGGGATATCATAACTCCAGTAGACGAACCCAAATCTGTCATGACCCACTTTACTGACTTCCTTCTCCTTCTCTCCTTCCCCTCCTCTAACTCTGGATGCGACCTCTCAGTCTCTTTCTGTCTCCACGTGCCTCTCTGCCTCTTTTTTCCTCGTCCAGCTGAGGGAGAGCACGTTCGTGGTGAAGTTCTCATGTCTGTGTGTGTCCTGCTTGTAGCCGGTCTGAGCAGTGGCCTATATTCAGCAGGAGGATGCAGCACTGCTCCTCGGCAGATGCTCCAATCTTCTGATCTGCTGATAGCTCCTGTCTTGTTTGTTGGGGATTATCTCTGACATATGAATTATGCAAACGAAGGGAGACGCTAGCTCACTGGACTGTTGTGGTTTAGCATGCAGGACACACATTCTTTTGATTTACATCTCATTACAGTGGATGCTTAGCAAGTACAGTACAGAACTGACATGGCTATACATCAGAGCGATGACATCAAACGACAAATGGGCTGTTTGTTCCCTTCTGATGACAGTATGATGGACTGTATGCTCCTCAGAAATGCTTAATGTTGCAGTTAATTGGTATGTTTTCGTCCTGCAGATGATCCAGAAGGCTCCTTCGTGCCTCCCGAGTTTGACAGCACTGGCAGCACGTTCGAGGTGAGAGAATCCTCGTATAGGTTTTAATCTGGTCAGGGTTGCACACAGTCACCCCCGGGAGTTTCTCAGTACACCACACAGTCACGGGCACCTTGGTGATGTTTGCTGAGGGAGAGAAGAGTGTTGCTCAGTCTCTTTCCTCACCTTAAATTCCCCTGCACAAGCCATCATTCATCTACAAGCCGCCTCTCTCTGATCATGCGGAATAGAGAACAACAAGGTTGTGACCTACAGGAGATAATGGTTTATTACAACTCGGATCTTATGTTTATAGTTATAGACATCAGTCCTGTTGGCAGTAACACCGTGGTGTCCTCACACAACACTGGAGCAATCTCCATCGAGTGAATGCCTGTCCGTTCAATCTTGTTTAACCTCAGTTTCTATCACTCTCGCTCTTCGTCTTCTTTGCCTTTTCCATCAGCACGGTTCTTTTTGGTTTCACAGTGAAGATTTTCCACAGTTATTCCAGCTGTTCCACTGTTACCTGGGGACAGGGACCGGGGAAAACGATGCCTGTTCCCATTCCGGTTCCGCAATGGCAGACACACTTCCTTTGTGCATACTCTACATCTTTACTCAGGTACTATTGGTATGCCAGCTTGGACCCTCACCAGTATGCTTTCAAAACCAACAGATCCACAGACGGTGCCATTTCCACTTCCCTCCACTTAGTCTTCACACACTTGGAGAATAAGAACAACTACATCAGAATGCTGTTTGTTGACTTCAGCTCAGCATTCAACACAATCTCCTTCATGAAGCTGGTTGGAAAACTTAACACTCTGGGCTTGAGTACAACAACACTCAGCCTCCCAGGGCTGTGTGCTCAGCCCCGTCCTGTGCACATTGGGCACCCATGACTGCACTCGCAGACATCAAAAGAACTACTGTGAAGTATTCAGATGACACCACCACCATCAGAGAACCTGTCAAAATCATGGCAGATAATACTAGTGAGGTCTTCACAGGTCCATATAAGAGGAGGGTTACTTCAAATGAGGACAGAAGCCCTGTTCCAGTCTCAAGCTTTCCCTTTTACCTGAAAACCATCATCAGAAGCAGTTTGTTGTCAGGAAACAACAGCTTATTGGCGGGTGTGGCGGCTGATTGCATCATGTCACAGGATTACACAACACATATCAACATCCAAAAATCTCAGCTTTTAGACCTCCGTATAACTGCTTCCAGCAAATGCTTCTTTAACTCCTGAATAGCGCCTAGTTTCCGGCTCCTGCCTTGGGAGCGACAACTCTTTCAGGGAAGCTTTCTCCATCTGCAACAAGTTTGCAGAGTATTTCTTCTCTCCTTCTGGTGCAGTCTCCTGACAGCATGACATTTGTGCATGTGTCTTTTTTTGGCCTTTATGACAGTTACTGTCTCATCCTGACACAGAATGTATCATGCCAACGAGCGCTTATGAGAAAACTTTAAAAGTATTATAGTCGTAGGCTGTATTTATTGCGTCAATATATAAATGTAGTTTAAACTGCTTGAATATCAATACTGTTGACCAACTGGTTTATGTAATTGGCCACTGCAACCCCTGTGGTCCACAACGTCACAGCCTAAATGCACTACCCACACTCGAAAAAGACATACATCTGTAATGTATGTCTTTGTTTTATGAAAGGACCAATAGTCATCCCTACAATGCTGTCACAACATTAATATAGGTATTAAGTCAAAAATGCTTAATCCTAGCATATGAGGTGCTTTTGAGGGTATTTCACAATATCCAGGTATTGTGATACTGCCTAAAAATGCTGTGATATTATTTCAAGGCCATACTGTCCAGCCCTATATAGACATATAAAGTCATTACATGACATCAAATGTTCATACACAGCACTGTTGGGCCCTCTTGAGTGTCCACCTACTCTTGAACATAAGCAGTGTTCTGTTTTTCTTATATAATAAGCACTTCAACCAGGACATTTGAAGTGAACCTTTTAAATACTTTACGTGGAGAATCTTTAGTGAATGTGAAATGTGAGTCATCTAGCAGTCCAACATTGTTCTGAACTTGAACTTGAACTACAATCTGTATGATCACCCGACTTTGTATGTTTCTTGCCCATCAGCACAATGTTACCTGACTTAGCCAATGTTAGGCCATGATGGCCACAGGTACAAAATTAAGACCACAGTTGCAATAAACCAGAGTTATCCTTTAATGGTCACCCTCTGATGATTGGCTGGTATGATCTGGTTGTAGCTCTTGAGTTAGGCACCTAACACGCAGTCTTCTAATGTAGCTGTGTATTGACATAAAACCATCAGAGCTTTGTACTCTACTGTGTTTATGACTCCTCTTTCTTGCTACAGTTCTTCCTCTGGGTCCTTTTTGTAGGATGTGTGTACATTATTCTCAATGACTTCTGTGGGTTTAATAAATGTTCTAATCAATTATTTATGCTCTTTCAGTATTAGTGAGTAAATCTTCATAACCTTTATATTCCTCTCTAGAGCCTTCCCTACACTACTGTGGTATAGGTGCAGTCTGACATAAGTCTTTTTTCCTGTGAAATAGAATACAGCTTCTCATATGACTGGATTCAAAAGCCTTCGGGTTCCTCTGTTGAACCATATAATCAAAATGTGAAGCTGCCCCACTGCCACTGAGTGGTGTCACTGCTCGCACCGTCCCATGAATAAATTTACAATAGACTTACATAACTGAATTTCAAAATAAACTCTGCATTCTAATTTAGCTGCATGTCAAAATACCCAAACTGTCTGACAAACAATGAACCTCTTCTCCTTCACTTCTCTTGTGTTTTTCTTAAGGGAGATATTACACACGATCACAGTAATAGCAGAAGCAAAACAGGAGTTAAGGCCTTCAGCTGAGTGTTTACTCTTCTATTTTGGTGACCCACACTGGGATCTGCATTGCACATGTGTTTACCACATAAGTATGGGTAAAGTTCACATCAATTGTTGAAAGTGATCGTTACGTCTGAGATGTGAGCTCAGAAGCACCTGGTTCAAATCCACTGCTGCCTCAGAGCTGACCATAATATCTACTGTCAGTGCTGCGAAGCAAAACAAAAGCTCTGTCATAAATATGTACAGTACATGACAATTACTGCCCAAAATTGTAAGAGGATCATCTGCTTTTCAGCCTTTTCTATAGTCATTCACAGATTCGGATCACTGTACGCACTGTGTACTCACAGCTGCAGCTGGGTGCTGATTGCATTTTCTCCTCTTTCATCCCCGGCTGCAGGGCCATGTTTACTCTCTGGGCTCTACGCTTTCTGCCGCACTGAGCTTTGTCATCGAGCCAGAGCTGGAGGCAGAGCTGGGGGAAGAAATCCAGAGGCTGTTGGAGCAGATGCAAGAGGAGAAGCCCGAGGACAGGCCGCTCCTTCAGGTATAAAAACCCCGCTGACTGCTCTTTACTGCTAAAATGATTTATTGAAAGCTGCATGAGGCAGGTGTGGAATAATTAGATATCTCACTTGAGCAATTGTGTTGTCATGGCGCTCAGGGGATAGAGGTGAAATGTGTGAAATAAAATCATTAGGTGTTAAGTTAAATGTAAAATTAGGTCTATTCCAATGCACATTTAGTGGTGATGTTTTTTTAAATAAGTGATAACAAAATTAGGACTTAGAAGTAAAATTAATAAGTTATATTTGTATTAGTGGTTATTGCAGTTTCAGGTCAATTCTCCAATTCCTTTAGCAACCATACAGGAAATCTTCAATTCCTGAAAGAAACCTAACAAGAGGCATAAAACATTAGGCATTAAGATAAAGCCATGGAGTAAATAAAATAACTGTAATGTTAGAATCATCATGGTGATTTCACAGCGACATGTGTGTGATCTTCCCTGATTATATCTTTACACAACAAGATCATAAAATATATCCACTACAGGCACAGCTTCACTATCCCTGTACAGTCACAAGCAGAGCCACATGGGAGCTTTATGAGAGGTAAATGTGCTGACAGTAATTATGGCTGTAGCATTAATTTCAGTGTATTTTTTTTATGGCTTGTCGATGAACCTACTGGCACTGCATTAGTGAGTCAGTGCTCTTGAGCGGCATCAAGTGGACATTCTGCGTCAGTGCAAATCACTCACAGATTACTACAATCTGTCAGAGTCAGTCACAAGATTCCTCACTGTCAATTTGTCACAACAAAATACAATATGATTTTAATAATAATGATAATAATAACAGATTTATATAACTTTCCATTCACAAAATGCAGCTCAAAGTGCCCACAAAATGAAAAATTAAAGGCAGACAATTTTTACTTGATGAAATGATGGTTTCGGCTCATAATAACATGCATGATTTACCTCAGCAGTAGAGCGTGAGCGATATATCGGTTGTCTGATATTATCGACCAGTCCTGGTCTATCACAGATATATTATGTACAACCATACACAAAAAATGATCTTGCACATCTGGGTCTAGACAGATTGCTGCGTTGTAGAGTAAATGACAAAAATCTGCCCGTGCACTCTGTTTGTACCTATGGCGAATTTATTGAATGGTTTAATTTCAGTCCAATTACCTGTGTCAGGCATTTCAAATAATAAATGGCAAGCCTTTGTTTATAGTTTATTCATACATATTCACAAAGGACAGCAGTCAATGCTGTATACCAAGCAGTCAACCATCCATAGAAAACAACAACACATTGGATAGGGCAAAAAAGAGAAAACACATTTTAAAGCCCCTTTCATGTGAATCCCACTTAACATACCCAATGAAAATTTTAAAAAATGGTTGTTTGAAACGTCAACAAACCCCAAACGAGAAAAAGATAAGACCAGCTTCCTGAACAATAGATATCCAAAAGTACACACGTTCAGGTTAAAGAGTTCAATCCTTAGTTCATTTGAATTACGACATGCAGAATAAGTTTAAAAACTGCATAAATACACAAAAATAACGTCAAGTACTGGATTATCTCAAAACATCAGTCAAAAATAATGACAATAAGGTAAAAAATTCAGGGAGCATGCACGATTCAATGTAATACTGTATTAAATGAAATGCCTGAAAAGGTTTACTTGATGGAAACATGACTTTTCAAATGTACAATCAAACATCACAAATTCCAAACTTTAAGTGACTTTCACAGAATTGTACTCTAGTAAGCATTATGTTATCTAAGCATCCTGTTCTGCCTCTCGCCTCAAATGTTTTTCTTTTTCCTAAAACAAGACCGATTTTCCCAAAAGTATTTGCAAAAGGAGAACATGATCATTATTTGAATATTTGAATATTGCAAACCTGCGGGTATCATACTCCCACAGGACGTCCTCTGTCTGGCTGAAGCAAGGCTGTCTCATACCTCTTCTGCAGCTGTGTGCCGGAAACTGTCTTCAGTTGGCCGACGGGTGCTCTCCATCGAATCAGTATCAACCTTCCAAGGTCACTTTATCATCTCCGTTTACAGATGTCACTGTTTGGTGTCTGCTGTGTTTTCCTCTGGTACTAATCGCTCTCTTTGTGTACCCACAGATGGACAGGAAGGCTCCTGGGAGGCGAGATGGCAGCATCCCAAACCCAGATGTCTGCTTAAAAGACTGAGCTCGGATGATAATAGCAAAGAGCTGTGTGCTGACAGTTCTGTTAAAGCAAACGGTCTGTCCAGGCAGCAGGTATGTGACAACCTTTTTTTAGGAAGCTGCTGCTCTGGAGGAAGAAATAGTTTAATATAATTCTTTCTCATCAGTTTCCACTTCATTAAAATCCAGGGCCAGACCTGATCCCCAGATACTTATAGTTAATTACACATTCTTAGCTCAAAGGGAGGTTTTCCTTCTTGGGATATTGAACACTGTCCACCCAAAATGTAACCAAGGTTTCTTAATTTCAGCTCCAATTTTGCTAAACTTTAATCTTTTTATGCTCATTATTGTATAATTACACTTATTTCTGCATTGATAACAGCTGAAACAAATGACTGTACGCTAAAAACTCAATCTGCAGGTGTGCGGGGGCTGGGATTCCTCTCTCTGGGAGGAGGATATGGACAGCGGTGATGGAGACTGCATGATCTTGGCAGATGACTTGGACTGCAGGTCCCACAACAGCTCCCCAGTAAGGAAGAGAGCCCAGCAGAGGCTCACCAGGGTGAGGGGGGCTCTGAACCGCTCCTGCTCTGTCCCAGACTCCAACAACCCCCCGTGTCTTTCCCCTCCGAGTCATGGAGATATCAGCGTACCTGTATCTGACCTCACTGAGATTGGAGCGGATGAACACTTGAGCTGCAAGTCTGTGTGGAGTAACAGACTTCAAAGACTTAACCGGGGCAGGTCCTGTGAGTCTTATCCACACAGTAGCACTGAGGATTGTGTGAACTCTGCTGTGAACTACCAAGTGTCAGAAGAAAATGAGGATGCTCCAGAGACATTGTTCAGTGGAGAAACAAAGATTCAAGGATTCCATGAATGTGAATCTTGTAACTGCGCCCGGGATTCAGCATCGTCCTGTACTTTCTGTCAGGAGCTGGAAATGGAACAGGACTCTTCTTGGGACCAGGGCTCATTGAACCACAGCCTCTACATTCCTAATAACTACATGACCAAAAGCATGCTGTGCCTCAATGAAGAATCTCAGGATGAGGTTAGGTCATGGGGTCATGTCTGATGCTCTTGTGTTCACTGAAGAGTTGGCTGTCTTTAAATAAGAGTAGCTGTTAAAGAGAAAGAGAGCGATGATAAGGGTTCTCGTGGTAGGTCAGTTCA
This sequence comes from Pagrus major, assembly GCF_040436345.1. Classification (NCBI taxonomy): domain Eukaryota; kingdom Metazoa; phylum Chordata; class Actinopteri; order Spariformes; family Sparidae; genus Pagrus; species Pagrus major. Next base: position 16,209,992 of record NC_133229.1, on the reverse strand, counting down.
GAAATAGGAGCAGTTGGATGGAGCTTGTGTTGACATGGAGTTTTGTCTGTATTGTCATCATGTGGCCCTAGTATAAAGTTTCAGCTTTGTGAAAACAGTTGGTAATATAGTGAGGTGACCGCGTTATTATAGATCCCACTGCTGCTCCTGCAACATGCCCTCCTCTGCCTCTGATTGGCTCGCATCTATTGTTTTCATATGACAAAAGCCTCTGTTCTAAATACATTTTTAGACTGGAGAAGGCAAGAAAAGCACTTTCACTGATAGGGGCCCTCTTCCCATTGAAGAAACAAAAATGACAGAGATATTAAATTGCTTTGGTTGTCCGCTGGACAACAAGAGGGAGGGAGCTCGGTTGGACCTGTGACCACAGCCAAGTGCCTGTACTCGGCTGCCCTCCCATGTCCACACACCCCTGAGGGAGGGTGGTCTGTGGGCCACAATGTAGTAAAGATTTAGCTAGCTAGGATGCTATCTTCTTACTGTATGTTCAGTGGTTGTTGTTAATGGGTTGTCTGATTGTGAGCTGTAGTTTCCCCACTAAACCCAACCAACCTCATTGGCTGTCGCAGCTGCAGTGTCTCTGGGCTAGTTGGGCAGTGTGGTCCAGTGGCAAGGCAGCCCGTGGCAGCCCTCCCTGTGGACACTGGTATGTCTGCTCTACCTAGCCCAGAGACACTCCAACAGTGAAGATGGCTCCGGAGGATGAGTGACCCTGAGAGGAGACTGTGAAGGAGGCCGAAGAGATCGGCATGTTTACTGGGGAAACCACCGAATCAGAACAGCAAGAAAACCAGACATAACAAGCGATACACTCAGTCTTAACTATTTGAATCAAGCATAGAGAACACAACAAACAAAGGCAACCTATTTTAGACAGAGTAGGGTGGGTTTTGCAAGAAAAGCAGTGAGATCCATAATAACACAAGGTGACCACTTACAAGTTCTAGAAAACAGCTAGTCAGGGAACCTCGTATTTAGATTAAGCTGTCTTTTAGCTTTCTAGCTAGCTAGGTAGCTTAGTAATTAATGTTAGCCCAGGAAAAGATTGCTAATAGGCTACCACTCAATAATTAAAACTAACTTTATTTGGGTTACTTTACGCCTTCTTAGTGCCACGAGACATGATGCTGAGGTCTGCTTTTTTATTGCGTGCTGTGAAACTTTTTAACATACTCAGTAGTGTGAGTATCAGCTGCTCATAACTTGTTTAATGAGTCCCCTGTATGATTGAATTTACTGATGTAACATTTTTAGAGGGATGTGTTCATTCTCTAAGAGACGGAGTAATCACATAGGTACTCAGCATTAATGCACCAAAGCAATTTGCAAAAGTGGAGGAGTGAACATTTCCTCAAGACGAATCATTGCCAAATGTTCGAACATTTGGAAATGGAGTTTGAGAAAGTCAAGTTAGCGATTACTTCAGTTTAATTAGGCCTACTGAGGGATCAGCTGAAGCTCCAAAGTCTGTTACTCATTCCCTTTTTAAACTGGGCTTGTTCTTTATTTTCTATCCAGTGGATCTCTCTAAGAGAGTTGCTTACTCGATGTGGACGGAGGCTGACGGTTAATGAGCTATGGGCTCTGTGTCACACCTGCCTGTCCTCACTGCAGACCTACATGGACTTTCCAGGTGATTTTATCCACTTCATGCATGAAATCAGTGGCTAAGTATTTATTAATTTTAAATGCTCCTGCGAGACCCAACATGGTATATAAGAGCACACATCTTATTTTATATGCATGTATATTATATCATTTGTTTTTGTTCATTATGCACCAAATGTTGGGCTTGTGGGTGGACATTTTCAGAGGAAAGATGAAAAAAGAGATAATGCTTCAGGGCTTGCATTTTGCTGCCCACATTATTTTCTGTGCAGTTGATTTCTCTTTTTTCCATTAGCCTATTTATGCCTGGACACAGTGCACGTGGGCTGCGAGGGAGAAGTACTTTTCTTGAAACCTAAAAACATAGGTAGGTTTTTTTTTTTGCTGTAGTCTCTGTGCTGCAGTAGAGCAATTAAGCAGTCCCAGCAGTCTAACATTCTTCTTTTTTTTGGTTGTTCTCTTGCAAGTATATGAAGCAGTGCCTGGAGGCTTTTTTGGTTTCAATAACTGATGTTCAGTGTTCTCTGCAGGATCCCGAGATGAATTTTATCTTGCTCCTGAATATCAAGAACATGGCATTGTGACGGAAAAGGTCTGCCAGCTGAATGCTTTAATTTATTTTTGAAACTGACTTTCACGAGATGTTTGTTTTGGGTGTAGCTAGAGTCATCACTCCTCTATTCTTTTCTGCATTGCCTCAGGTTTGTGTGTACGGGGTTGCTGCTATTCTCTGGGCTACAGCCAAGTTCAGTTTATCACCTAATCAAAAGCTGGCAATGCCGCGCAAACTGAAGAGACTGCTCCTGGAGATGGCAAAGAGGACACCCATTGAGAGACCTTCCATCATCATGGCCAAAAAAGTATTATTATTTTAATTTAACATATTTTTTTTATCCATCCAACACTTTAAATTGGCTTTTTTCTCAACGCCAACCTTACGAAAGCATTAGACAAATTATTGGCATGGCTCTCTGGCTGACACTTGAAGAAAGCTCATACTTCCTGTGGTGGCTTGTGACTCAGTTTTCTTCTTTGCACTTGGCAAATCTCTTCTGCATTGGCAGCTGAAAGTGATATGACCATCCCATCACTTTTCTTGATATAGTACTTCAACTGACCTGTCTTACTTGAGCTCCCCTAGCTTACACAGTTTCTGTGTTCAGCTATAATGCAGACATAGCAATAACAATAATGTCATGTTTTGAACTGGCACCTGGTTGAAAACATTCAGGCTGACAGCCCTGCCTTCACACATCCATGGCTGACAGCTTTAACAGAAGCCTCACCTCCCACTCACATCATATAATATATATGAGATATGATATGTGTACATGGAAGAAGAAGTAGAGGGATATTGGCTTGGTATACTTTGCTCTTTTTAGTGCTATTCAGATACATTTCACAGGCCTCCAAGAACTGAATCTCTTGTCTGACAGAGCTCTCAGATTTACTATCACTAATTCATCCCCACTACCAGAAGTTTCTGAAATATTCTCCACTGTATATATCTTGTGATAAAATAGGAAATTCTTTGGTAACACTACTGAAGCCCCCTATCAGTGTTCCTGGTCCCACTCCCATCAATTTTTTAGCCAAGGTAGCAACATCGCTCCAGGGATGAATGTCTGTCTGTCATCCAGTCAGTTGGTCCAGCATTTCAACCTTTGGGGTTTTTTAAAATGTTTTATTTCTCAACAACTATTGGATGGATTGACATGGGACTTGGTGCGCAGAGGATAACTACAGCTGACTTTGGTTTTCCCCTAACTTGTCCTGTAATGCCGCTAGCACGCCAAAATTTCACTTTTCTTAAATGGCCTTACAAGATGGATCACACAGATGTTTCATACAGACATTCATGCCCCCAGAGGATAAACCTCAGGCTAGTGACTTTAGTGATCTACTTTGAGCTAAACGCTAGTCACGTCAACTTGTTAACATCATAAATTTGACCTGCTAAACATTAGCATGTTAGCATTGTCATTACGAGCATGTAAGGATGTTGACATTAGCATTTTAAGCACAGCCTCAGAGCTGCTAGTATGGCTGTAGATTATCTGTCTGTGAGGAAGGTCCTGCTTATTAATCTTTTTTTACGATTAGGCTTTACCTTTTTAAAGAAATAAATGTGATTCTAAATCAAATTTTCTTTTTATGTCAAATTTTTACTTTTATATTTCTTTATTTTTTTGTAATTCAGCCTTTTTTCCACTTTGTTCTGCCTTTTAATGTCTGGCTTTGGAAAGCACTTTGAATTGAATTTCCTTGTATGAAAGGTTGTCTATAAATAAAGCCTGATGTGATTTTGCATATCAATGTGCAGATATCACAACCCCAGAGAGGAGCACCTTCCCAAATAGAGAGAAAATCACTTGTTATTTAAATACAGAGAATCCAATTTGGAGAAGTGCTGTCACTCTGTCAACAAAGGACCCCATAATGCATTTTTATTATTATGCTGTCAGTCATTTAAGTAACTGTTAGTTTTCAACACTTCAGTTATTTCAGGGCAGAATTCATAACAGCATTATTAGTGATTGTGTGTGAAGTGTCTGTATTGTTATCGCACTTGTTTTCGTGTGGATCTGTTCCAGAGCTGTCGTGACTACTTATCACGTCAAGGGACAAATGCTGAGACTGTCTGGAACAACCTCATCAGCAGAGTTCACCCGGTAAACTTTGCTTTGTTTTTCCACCACAGATACGTTAACACCTTTGCATCTCCATCTGTTTATTGTTTCATTTAAGCCTCAATTTAGTCAGTTTATTCGTTTTTGGTCAACCTTTTAATGTCTGCCATGTTTTGTCTCATTGAAACGTAGGATCTCTCTCTCTATTGTAATGAGCCAGTTCACTTTCCTTTCAGCCAGCATCCAGTAATACAGATGATTTGAGTGCGACGGAAGCTCATCAGAGCTCGTGTGAAGAGTCTGCACAAAACAACAGCGGTAGGACAGCTTCACCTTTGTATGGATGACCCTCATGCAATGAAATGAACACTATATTATATACTAAATGTGCCAAATTAAGAAGACCCTTTGAAACATCCTGTGAAGAAGCACAGTTAATTTGTTCTTGTCTTGAAAAGGGCGACTTCTCATACATCCAACATTCATGACAGAGAAAAGATTCAGTAAAGAGATTTAATAAAGACTGTGGCATCGTTTTCAACTGGGATCGTGCCATAGTAGCAGGTCATTTTGTGTCATTTACCAATGTGCATTGCATGAGACAATATCACTGATATTGTAACTGGCGTTGTTGTAACTGTGTGTAGGCTTTGTGCCCATGGCCACTGAGAGCCGACTGGCTCCTGTGCCTGGCCCTCTTCCCCACAGCTACCCAGTCAACAAGGAGCTCCAACTCCCAGAAGCCTTCACTTCCACTGCCACACACTTCACCCCCATCATCCTGACCAATGAGGGGGACTCAGAAGAGGAGGGCCAACACCTTGGAGCTGCTGTTGAAGGGTAGGATCCATCAGATAATCATATGCAATATCACAGTAATCACAAAATTTAAAGGAGCAGTTCGCCATGTTGGGAAATACACTTTTGCTTTCTTGCTGCCTGGAGACGGGGGGAAAACAGCTATACCAACACCTCTGTCTATTTTACAGGACTGTTGATGGATTCACAAAAAGCAGTGAACACATCGAGGAAAGAGACCTCGATTTCCCTTCACACTCTGAGTGCCCATATCCTACACAGGCTGAATCCAATCCACATACACCGGAGTTTCCTGTTAATCAGGCATTCGTAACTTCAACTTCCAGCGACAAGACTCTTGTGAACTCTTCCTCTGCTCTCCCTGATCTTTCACGTCTTGAAGTCTCACTCCCTCAGCCATTATCCAATAACCTCAATGGCTGTGGTGTCTTCAACAATTACCTCTTCCGTCAGGATCCCACAACAGGACATCTTTCCTTAGTGCCTGTGCAGGTTAGAGCTCCAGACTCCCTCCTCGGGTTGGATATAAATCTCTCCCTGGTGCCACAGCCTTTGCAGGGACTCATCACAGTCCCAAAGAACTCTGATGGCCCATTTATTAACTGTATGAATCTGCCTGTGAGGCAGGAATATGGCCCATCATCATCTTATTTTAAAAGTAGCTCCATAATTTCTGACAGCCCCTTGGAGCAGAGTGTTTCCAGAGCTCACAATGGACGGACAAATCCAGGAACACAAGGTCAGAACCAGTCTCCTTCAGAGTCCATCTCCCCTAAAGTCCATCCTGCCCTACAAGAGGTGATTGACCTGCTCAAGGGAGAGTTTTCACTTGATGGATATTTGGACAATGGACATGAGGACATTGCCATGGGTATGTATCTTTAGATGACTGGAATATTTCATATATTATATTATTTTATTGTTGCTTTACAAAGCAGTGGTGTCGAATAAAAGGTTAACATAGCTGAAAGTAATGAAGGTTGACATAGTTAATGTTAGCTAAAAGTAGGCTAATGTATAAGGAAGTACATCTGACAGGAGCCTTAGGGCTACAAAAATGTTGCAACCACTGCATTATATGTATGTGTAGAGCTACATCTGTACATATATATAATGTCTTCTATTAAATGATATGTTTGTAGTATTTTGTGTGAAAAATAAATGATATGTAGTGATTTGTGTAAAACTGCAAAAACGCTAGAGCACCTTTTATAAAGACAAATCAGTACAAAGAGCCTATAAACTCAGCAAACAAGTAACATTCCCATATCCTTAAGTGTCTTTGGTAATTGTTCTTCTAAACGTATGTATTTCTGAGAGTGTTCACATTTGGTTCACTTGTTTAACGTAGGCTATGATTAAATAACCTGGTAAAGTGTGTCTGATCTTCTTTCAACACACCACCACATCTAGAGAGATATATTTTACATTGGGAGGTTATTTGACTTCCCACAATACAATTCTTCTCTATGGTATCAGATTGAGCTGTTGGGATACCCCTAGGTTGAGAGAAAAAGATGGCTTTATCTCATCTAAAACTCTGTGTGCTCATTGACGTCAGGATGGCAGCAGTGATCTAGATGTTGCAGAGAACAGACGCCCCTTTGTCTAAGAAAGCTTAAAATCTGAAAAATGATTCCTTTAGCCCCAGTTGGCTCCTTCATTGCTGGTATTTTCAAAGAGGCACTATGTAGTTTTGGAGAAAGACATTCAAAAAGCAAATGTACAATATTAATGATACAAACTCAGAGATATTTATTTTGTCGCTAACTGAATAAACAAGCTGTACGCAGAGAAAAATAACGTCCCCAGAACAGTGATTGAAGCTAGAAAGGTGGCAGGGTCCGCCAATTATAAACAAAATAACATGGTATGAAATGTTGTCCTTTAAGGTCAGTTTGTTTATTCGGTTTATTGAGTCATGAAAACAGAAAGAGTTTGTCTGTTTAGTTTGTTTAGGCATAAAAATATGTCAATGATCTTTCACTTCTTCCCTCAAACTACACAGTGCTCCTTTAACAAAACAACAAACCAATAACACACACTCCATGAATCTGTCTTGAGTTGTTCGGACATATTCATATAGAAAATCAACCTTTTTCTCTTTTCCGAGGGGAGTACATATTCTCTTTGAAGGACCTCCAGTACGACACGTTTGCCAGTATTGTGAAGGAGAGGTTCAGCGATTTGTACTGGGAAGACGACTTACTGGGTGTACTTCACTGCCTGGTTAACTACAGCCCATCCACACTGTGAGTAGGACTTCAAACACCTGTGTCCGTCTTTTTCCCTTTAAACTGGCTGAGATCAGTCAGAAAGGATTGTTACGTTGGTCCACTGCTTTCGTCAGTTACTGTTTACTTGGTAAAGAGTTAGCTGTGCCATTAGCTGTACATTGTGCTGAAATGTGACATAAACCTTTGTTTGGTTTCTGTAATGCTTCACCAGTGAATAACGATGGAAGGATGTATCATGAATCCATGTTGTTCATCCACTGCACAGCTCAGATTCTGATGATCAGATGTTTTTTTTTTTTTTTTCACATAAATCAGTTTTTAATCCTTAAAATAAATGACCAGTGTTCAGGGGGTGGTTTGCCAAATGAATCATATCAGCACAATTATCCTCCATTATGACTTAAAGAGATTATCTTTGGTGTTAGGAGAATAACCCCAATTTAAAAACACATATCACGTTAACAATAAAAACAGATTTGGCCGCTTGTAGTCAGATGTTTAATTTATTCTGATGTGGGTTCTGCAGAAGAGGCGCACTGAGCATGACCTCTCCTCCTCTGCACACTTGCATATCACACCCATGCACAGCATTTTAAATGAGCATTAATACAACATGCACTTAATATATAAACTTTAGCCCTCAGCTGAAATGGTCCCTATGGTAACAGCTCTGCAATATGGTTGTATGGAAAATGTCTGGCAACGTTAAAGGTCCGTGTGGAGCCTCTTCTGCATTGTTACTGATATGCTGACAAGTAGCCCTGATGGGGGGGGGGGATCCTTAAGTGCGTGAATGAATACATGAATGAAGGTGATGAATTTCATGCTTCACACATCTCTCTTCATGTAAATGCAAGCTGGAGACGAGCAGAGGGATGAGCCTGTCAGTTCTCTCAGACATCTTATGCTCAGGGCAATATGTGGAGAGGCCCTTTAATCTGCTGTGGTAGGGAGACAGCACAGCTTCACACAGTGATAGACACTCGTTCACAGGGCACAGCTGTCGAGGGCTATTTTTTCCGCAGTTTCTCTGAGGGGATAGAGAGATGACTGTGGTCTTTCTGTTGAGAGATGGTCCATTCAAACTCTGACATGGACTGGAGTGGACGGCGTCCCATCCGGGTCCGATTAAATTGATTGGTGTGACATACGTCTGATCTGCAATATGTGAGCAACGTGCTGCAACATGTTTGAAATATGTCTTTGATAGTTTTTCTCTCTGCTTCTTATTGATTGTTGCTATGAGCGACTGTGTTCAGCTGTGTTTTCACATTAAATCCCGTCTGATGTAAAGATTGTATGCTGTAGTCTGGTGAAGTTTGTTGACTATTTTGTTTTGGCTCTATTCTTCCAATTGTCTTTTTATTACATTCTAATTGCAAATGATTGGCATCTTTCCTTACATAAGTGCTAATTATCACCAGCTTTGAACGCACTGTGTGTGTTTTCTCTCTCCTAATGCGCCTCCTGCAGTGGCTCTAATGAGCAGCCTCCATCAAAGGCTGTGAAAAGGGCAGCTCTTACCCAACCCTTGATAGCCACTGTCTGGGGAGGGAAGAGGGAAGTTTGCCTGCACGGCTGTCTCGACCTGAACGGAAACATTCACACGTCCAGTCCTGCTGCTGCTGTGGATTCTTGGGAAGGAACTGAGGCCCAGTCCTGTCATGGAGAAAATGAAGCTGCGCTTGAAGGTTTTGAATTAAGATCGGAGGAGAGTCGACACGGTCTCTGTCAAGGTAGGAGATAGACTTTTGACAACGATCAAATTTAGTGTGTGTAATGATTTAAAAAATCTCAGTCAGGGGGGAAATACATCTGTTGGGTTGAGTTCAGATAGCCGATTCAATTTTAGATTCAGTTCCAAGTTCATAAATACACAGATTGAGTTACAAAATTTGAGTTTCAGTGTGTTAAATGCTAATATTTAAAGTGAGAATGGACTTTACAGTAAAGTAGGAAACATCTTGTGTTCAGCAGTTAAGCTTTTGAAATTACAAATGTTAGCATATTGATATATTCTTCTACTTTTAAGGTTTTTAATGTGGTAATTATACTTTTTTCTGCAAAAATATGTCAGACACATTAGATACTTTTTATGTAGACTGTAATACATGTATGAAGATGATCTTTAAGAATTAAAACTCAAAGATGACTTCATTTATATCCTTTTGTAAGTGCAGTGGTGGAGATGTTTTTTATTTTACTTAGGCCAAAGTAGCAATGGCATAATGTAAAGTTCCCCATTACCAATGCTGTGCACTATAAATGCACTGCAAGTTTTTTATTTAAAATGCCATGTCAGTAAAACACTGTTAGTATTATGAATAATAATGTACTTAAATTAAAATTAATCAAAATGTAGAAAAGTAGGCCTTCTTCAACTGTTATATAATATTATTTATTTTTACTGATGCATTATAATATGTTTTGATGCATTCATTTGTAAGTAGTATTTTACTATTGCAATTTATGTCACATTTTATATGTTAATTAATGGCTACATTTATTTGTAATGTAATTTTAGTGCATTTATTTATTTCCGTATTAACGTCTGATTTTGGAAGCTTCAGTCCTCCATACAACAATGCATCATTTTCTATATGCTGGTGATATGTTTTGTATTTAAAATCTTATGGAAAAAGTGTTTGAGTGAGAGAGGCTGCAAATGGTTGAAATGGTATAAATAGAAACAGGACAGCGCTTTGTGACATTTCACTTTACCTTGTGAGTTTCATACTTCATATTACAACATAATAATAGAAGAAGAGAGTATTCGTATACACAATAGCAAATAGTTCAATTCAGTCATTTGCATATAGAATAACAAAATTATTCAGATATTCAAGATCACCATCTATCAACTGGATCTTTGTTTTTGGGCCTCCCCTGGCAACCCATGTTGACCCCGTGTTTGGCGTTACAGAGCTATGAATTTTGGGTAATTCCTTCAGGCCAAGTCTACAGAAATGCGGACTTACAGAAGGTGTCCAAAAAGAGCTCAAAATGTCTGCAAGAGAGCCATCATGCATTTGACAATTTGACAGTGGGACAGACCCAAACCCCTATGTGAGTTGGTATAGGGCCTCTGTTTGTAAAATAGCTGGTTCCTCAGGCTGTGAACATAGTGCAGTAAAAAGTACAATATTTCCTTCTAAATTGTAGTAGAGTATTTCCATTTCATGCCCCACTTCTACTGAAGTAAAGTACCTCAAGTACTTGTACTGACAGTAAACATGCTTTTATCCCACCACAGCTGTTCTGAGTACGATAATAACAATACTTTTCTTTTCTAAGAAATTGTCTCTTCCTCAAGCAAACTTGAGCTAAATAGATCATTTACAGGATCTTAACGATCTGCCTTTGGTAAGCAGATTCAATGCCGGTGTCAGCTATGTAAAAATCCCCCAAATTATCTGCAATGTTTTGATACATTTCACTTTATTTGGCTGCTGACTGAAGTCATGAGAGCTGTGACTGGCTGTTGGATGCTGTTCTTAAGATCGGAGCACATTCATAAGAGTCCAAGGCATGCCAGCAAACTCTAAAGATTTCATCTCCTTGGGAACTCACTTCTGGCCAATGACATTCACAACCACTCGCACACCCTTGCATCTGCATTCGTTGTGCTATTAAAAAATGCTGGACATGGAGTCCTCATTTACAAACAGGCTCTTACAAGGTACTTCAGATTAAAAGATAGTTATGGAAAAAGTTGCGCTGGAATTGCCTTTAAGCTCATCTGTTAAACAGTGGATGCATTGTGCAGCCATGATAGGGTGAGCAACAAATAACCCCAGCGCCACCCCTGGGATTTCTCTTTGTGTTTTTCTCCACAAATCCAGTTTGTTTTTTTGCACTCCATGTGATTCAGTCCCCCTCTCTTTCTCTTCTCTCCCCCTCTCTCTCCACTGTTGCTGTTTACTGGTCGAGGCGTGAGCACTGACGGTTCAGACACAGGGGTCATGGAGGGAGGAGATCATTCAGCGGGAGGCAGCGATGAAAGCCCCTCTGAGGCCGAGTGTCTGTCAGGGAGAGAGGAAGGCCTGACGGGAGCCCACTACGAGCAGATGAGTCCCGATTGCTCGGAGGACATGGAGGACAGTGATTCTGTGGCGTCGGAGCGACTCCTCTCGCCTGGATCCAGACCAGAGGGACTGGGCCTCAGCTTTAGCCCGGCCTGGGCCTTAGCCTTCTTTGGAGAAGATTGTTTTAGTGCAGAGGTGATCCAGTATGCTGTGAATCTGGGGCAACACACAGGTTCTCCATGTCTGGATGGGAAAACACAGGTGGGTAAACCAGTGAAGCTGACTGCCAGTGAGTCATATGTGACCTTAACCTTGTGTGTTTGAACAGCAGACTGCATAAAGTGGCTGATTTATTTATCACAAGCTATCACACTAACACAATGTATGTGGTTTTAATACAATGCATGCAGTTATGGAATATAAATATTTACTCAAGTATTGTAAAATTTTGAGTTACTTCTACTCTGAGTATTTCCATTTTCTGCTACTTTATATGTGCTTCTGCTGCACTACATTTTGGAGGTAAATATTGTACTTTTTACTCACAACATTTATTTGATATTTGTGTTTATTAGTTACTTACTATTGCATGCTACATCACAGCCACGTGAGGGCATTTTTAAATGTATTTATTTTATTGGCAATCGGATAAAAAACAAAACACTGATTCCGATAATCAGAAAAATGCTGAATATCAGGTCTGATAATTGGCTAGGAAAATCGGTCATCCCGTAGTATACAGTGTATCAGTGTTGTATAAAATACCCAAATGTAAAGATAAAGATACCATGTTAAAATATTTCTTTGGTAAATGTGAACATCACCCAAACGAAGTACTTGTACTTGATTAAAATATCTGACATGAAAAGTTAGTACCAAAACGTTCTACACTATGTAGAAGACATAACGTTGTCTACATAGTGTAGCCAGCTAGCGTTAGCTTTGTTAGGTAGTGCAACAAACTTGCAACCACTTGAGGGGGCAGATGATTCAAACAACAGTAGTGATGTGATGTGATGTATACGCAGTGGTCGGGGGAGATGGAAGGCCACATTTATTCCCACGCAGAGTTTAAAAGCCTGCAAACTCTCCTCCAGTTAGTTAGAAGTGAAGAAGCCTCTTGGATGAGAGGTGAAACGTCTTCAAGAAACTGAAACACTTCCAGGCCTTTGAAGATGTGCTACTTTGGCTCTGATGTATCATCATCTAATAACTAAAGCTATCAAATAAATATAGTCGAGTAAAAGGTACAATACTTGTCTCATAGTAGAAGTATTTAATAGCAAAAAATGGAAAAGCTCAGGTAAAGAACAAGTACCTCAAAACTGTACTTAAGTACAGTACTTGAGTTAATGTTACATTGACTCATGGCAGTGTATGCATACGTAGATGTATATGTATGATTCCTTTTACTTGTACTTTTGATGCTTAAGTACATTTATTGCAAAAAATTGTTTTGACACTTAAAGTGGAAATAGACAACTTGTCATCTCTCCTCCATCCTACAGTTTCCCTGTGGTATTATGGTATCAGCCCAATAAATGATCGGCCCAATAGGGGGAAATGTATGTTATCGTTGATAGTCTGTCACTGTGATTTCAACCAGTGTTTTCGTTTCAGTCCTTCATGCATTCTATCCGTGTATTATGTTCTGTCCAAATGTTTATTGAATGCAGTTTCCCTTCCTAGTTGTATTCAGCCCATCACCTGGCCTGCTTTTATGAAAAAGTGCTGGAATTATATTTCTATTTATAATGAAGTGGGGCACGGTCAGGGTGTGGGCTAAATAGGACAAGAATGTGTGTGTGTTTTTAAGATAATTGGCATATTACTCTCTCCAAACTGGATCTGAATATAAATATGTTGAACTCAGCCCATGGCAGGGGAAGTTATTATAATTTGTAAAAGAATATTAATGAATGTTCTTTGTGTTTGCACACTTTGATGGAAGCACTGCTCCTTCAGAGGCTTTGTGCAACAGCTAATAGCACACCTTATGTGCTGTTGAGACTTCTTTTTCATTTCACTTCAAAAGAGCTGTTGCGATCTGTTGCCACGGTGAAGATAGCAAAAAAGAAAAACCAAGCGCTGCTCCAGACACATTGGAAACACCCGAAGGCTTCTTCCATTGAAAGCCATGTGGTGTTATTTTAGGGCCTTCTGTATGATTTGTGCGTGGTCCTTTGAACAGGAACTGCAGCAGCAGCTGATAATTGAAACAAAGAATCTGAAGAAAACGAGAAATTTCTACCAGAAGTTGATTCAACAAGAAAGAAAAAATAAAGGTTGGGAAGCCACTATTCTCATTATATATGTATATGCATAGCTTCCAGTATGATCTATGAAATGGTGTATGTATCCCAAAGGTTCTGAGAACAAACTGATGCTGTCCAAGCTCAAGTCCCAGTTTGAAGAACTCAGGTCCAAAGTGGTCTTCTTGGATGGCGTGAAGAAATACCTCGAGGTGATGACAAAGCTCCACAATTCCACACTGATATTTCTCCTTCATTTCTTGACTACTCCAGTCCTTTGATATGATTTCTTGCTCTTCTGCAGGTTCTGAATGTGGACCAGTGGGGTTTGGAGGTTTCATTACTGCCCTCCTTGGCTGTCTGTGGACCTGGCTCCTTGGACCTCCAATCCTCTGAGGACCCGTCTGTTCTGTGCTTTGGTGCCAGCAAAGGGAAGAGCACTCTGCAAGCCGGGTCTCCTCTGGGACTCATGGCTTACCTCTACGCCAGGTATTATTGATGAGGATTTGAATTAGATAGGTGCTGCCCATTGATTTTCTCTTTTCAAGGCCTGAGGACTTATGAAATGTGATAATGTCTTAGAGTTTTGTGCAGCTCATGTGATCAGTTTTATGTGATCTATTATTTAACCTCCCGGCTGCTTTTCATCTGACCACCAAAGGGATTTCACAAGGACTCTGGTTAGAAAATGACCAGATTAAAGCAAGAAACTGAAGAAGATGATCGATGTTATGTTTTTTACAACAGACATGTTTTTCCTAAAATAAGGACTTTCATTACAGCAGTATATTTCGGGTATCTGTGGTGTTTTTAGCCAAACTAGCAGCAACATAAATATCTCAACAACGATGGATTGCTATAAAAAGCAGCATTGTCAATGTGAGTACCTGTGTTAGCATGCTGATGTTAGCCTTTAGCTTCAAGCACCACTGTGCCGCACGGAGTGGCTGCCGTGGCTGTAGACTGCTGAAGAAATAATTCTTTACAAATGAGTCGTAGATATCCACCTTATTCCTACTTTGTCATTCATTCATGAAGATGTAGGTAAGCGACACTATCACCAAGTATCACCCATAATTGTTTTCACAGTGAACTCCGTATTTAAAAAGTTATTAACAGTAGTAAACAGTGCTTTTGTTGGTGACTATTTGCAGCTGCGGATTCATATACATTTGCTTCCAGTGAGTATTTAAGGCAGTAGGACAGTGTGTGTGGGATCAACTCAAATAAAAAAAACAAATCAGTGTGTTAATGGTGTTAAGGAGCATGTCACCCAGTGCAACAATGTGGGTCATTGATGTGTTTTTGGACAAAAATTGAGCTCTATTGCACGGAGAGATAAAATATATCAGGCTTATAATGTCCTTTGGCAATATTCAATACTTTTCTTATTATCATCATTCTTATTCTGGCTGATTCTTAGTCTGACCTTTAATAGCATCTGGTTTGTATCTGTTGCCATGGGAAATGGCAACAATAATCAGAGAAACCATCACTGAATGTTTTAGCCACTTTTAGTTGCCTCAAGCTGAATCGGTTTCATTATGCCTTCGTGCCGGCGGTAGCCATGACTGGAGGCATTATGTTTTCGGGTTGCACATCCAATCCGTCCGTGCATCCCATTCTTGTGAATGCCATATCTTAAGAACACCTTGAGGGAATGTCTTCAAATTTGGCACAAATGCCCAACCTTAAGGATTAGATTTATTTATATATATATATATATATATACACACCAATGAGGTTAGGACATTCTATATCAAAAAAGGTCAAAGGTCAACTTCACTGCAACATCAAAATATTCTGCGAAAGATGTTCTGGCCATAGCTCAGGAAGAGACCCACCAGACAACTTTGGCATGACGTGACTGCTCCCTTACAATGAATGGGGCCATTCAAAGTTATTTAGAGCACACAGCGAGGATGCCCCAGTCGATTCCTTTATTACATCTCCCACATGGTCTGAGAGAGCTTTAAGGGATGAAATTGCTACATTACATTCATTTAGCTGACACGTTTAACCAAAGCAACTTACAATAAGTGCATCCAACCATGAGAATAGAACCCACAAATTTCAAGATTCCTGCAAGTACCACAGCTTTCTTTCCTCCGTAATATGCAGTGAAATGTTTAACGATACATTTAGTTAAACTGTGTTATTAAACTGCGTTGGTTTTTGTAGTATTCAGTGTTACTGTGTTCCTTTTCGTCACAGAAATGCAGCTGTGGAGGGCTACATCCAGCAGTTCCTGTACACCTTTCGTTTCCTCTGCACTCCTGAGCAGTTACTGCAGTTCATTGTAGACAAATTCATCAGTGCGGCAAGGTACTCTAAACTGGACTAGACTACAAAACATAACACACAATAGCACACGGTATGAAATGTCTTGCACTGGTTGTATAATGATTATGTTTGTTTTCCACACAAGACATGGTCCAGACATGTCTGGAGACATTGAGAAGATCTTCCATCGCAGTTTGGACGTGCTCCAGTTCTGGATAACAGACTGTAGACAGGTGGACTTCCCACCTAAGTCCAGCCTCGTGGATACACTGGAAAACTTCCTTAATACCGAGGTAACCACATGAGCATACATTTGGTTTTGCTGTATGACTTTTCAGTCTGTACTGTGACTAATATATAATAATAATAATATTGAAATTCAATACCATTTTCAATACCTAAGGGAAAAATTGTCACAAGATTGAGGGCATAACATAACCCTAACCCTGTTCTGTGTGTTAACCACAACAGCATCGAGGTTAATTTACTTCTGACTATATTCGAGTTTTTTCCCATCAGCTGTCTGAGGCCTGATAACTCTGAGGGGGGTTCGATTCGCTCTGAGAATTACAAATGGCTGTTGGGCCAACTGGACAAAAAACTGATCAATATTGAAATGGGAGCTGTCACCAACCTCTCGAATATGTTTAGAGAGTGTGGTCTGTGTGTTGGTCCTTCCGGTGTTTTGCTAAATTTGTTGTGTTGTGTGTTGAGCACTGCACTGTAGCATCAGTTGCATATGGCCAGGCTTAGATCCTTTGCCTTCACTTGATCATTTACCTCAAATGTTTTTCCAAGCACTCCCACTGTTTTCTTAGTCAACCAAAACCGGTTGCAGAGAATCAGCACTTGCCATCTTTAATGAACTAACACCATTTGAGTACCCCTTTTCCACTGGTCAGAACTCAATACCCTGACCCAGGTCAATTGACTCTGCAGTAGACACGGGTTTTTATCACCTCAGCTCGGCTTTGATCTAAACCTAAGACCGTGGTCAACAATAATGCCGCTTTTCTGTCATTTTTCCTCTTTATGAAATGTACAGTGTCTACAGCCTTTAACTGCCTCATCTCGTTTGTCCACAGGTGATTCCTGTAGACAGCCGAGGGGAGGCACTACTTGCTGTTCTCCACAGCCCCCCACGTACAACTGGGAGCCAACGAACAGGAAGCATGGTCAGCTTGGAGGAAGAAGACGATTCTACTTGTATGTATTCATCTACTGAGGATCTTGGGAAAAAGGTCAGTGTAATATGGTGTTAAGTTCTGCTATGGTTTGTTTGGATTTTGTAAATACTCTGTCATCAAAAAAAAATGAAATTAAGGTATTTTAAAAACCACAACTCATTTCTTCCCATTCTGTATTCTGCAGTGGTCAGCTACAATTTATTTTTTTACATTTTATAGACTAGATGATCGATTAATTGTGAAAATAATCGGCAGAATGAAAATAATTCTTAGTTGCAGCCCTTGCTCTTTCCTGCCAAATTGTGAAAAACAACTGTTTAAAAATTCAAGGCTCACTTATTGATTCCCTGTCCACTGCTATTGAAAAAGAGCACTCTGCAGGTATTACCAAACAGCATTCCTTCCTCTATTACCGTATTAACAGTGTGTTGACATAATTCAGAGCATGTATCCTCTCCTGTCACATCTCTCTCTCTCTCGACCCTTCAGTGGAGATTCTCCAGAGTAGTGGAGCCCTCTGCGTCCGTGCCTAAAGAGAGGGCCTTCTCCATCGCTGCAGCCCTGCCTGTGCCTTTCTACGGCTCCATGATGGATGACCTCTCCAACGTCTGCCTGCAGAGTGAGGAGCGACTCCCCTTCAGCCAGAATGAACACAGTGCGCAGCACGTAGCCCAACAGCTCACCCTCCTGCAGCGGGTATAAACACACACACATACCCCACAGTCCACTCACCCGCCTTCCACTCAAGGTGTTGTTGTCTGTTTTTACCACTGGAGGGAGACATACCTTTATGAATGCATTGTAAGGCCCAGATTTTAACAGTCCAATGCTGATCTAGTATAAAGGTATACCTTTTGTGACACAGGAAATGTTTCAAGGATGCCATCCAGTTCATTTCCTCAACTCCAGAACACAAGGAGTCAGGGACAAACTCCAAAACAAGTGAGTAGAATGTTTACATGTTCACAGCTTTACTGAGTTTATTTGTAAGGTGTAGCTCAGCCATGAACAGCCTTAGTACTCCTTGGAATAGATTCTTCAAGACTCAGAAATTTACTCAAATTAAAATATTCCCTTATTGGGTGTATTGATGACGGTGGTGGAGAGTGCTGATTATACACAGTTTCGTCACTACAGGTGCACCTGCTTTAAAAACGTCTTCGACAAGCCTGTCTTGGGCAAAACAGCAGGCACTACTGCACCTTGCGCTGAAAAGTCGAATCATTTCAACTTCTAAAAAGTGTTTCTATTGATGCATCTCAGTGTGATCGGCCTTTAACGCAACACTCTGAAATCTCCCACTGGTGTTCAATCGGGAGGAGAGCCAGTGACTGTGAAGACAATTACATATAAGTCATGTAATTCTGTAGATAACAATGTAAAAACATGGCTGGTGGAAACCCCCAAAAATATGACTTTTTAACATTTAACAATAATGCCCCAGGTGAAGAGAGAGGCATGCAGACTGAGGCTACTGTGCCTCATTCTGCACCAGGCTGTTCGAACAGTGCCACATGCTGAAAAGAAGTCTAATAAACTTCCCAATTTAATAAAAAAACAATCAATTTCTTCACAAACACAGTACCCCTTGAATTTATTTTAATAGCTTTAGCCAGCTTGGCCATAAAAGATTTGAAAGTCTCACAAACAGAACAGCAGTATATTGGTGGTAGTCTAGCAAAAATTTCATGCTGATGACTGTTTGATGACAAGGAAACCTCATAGTTTACTTTACTTTATGTCACCAGGGTAGTCCACTCACTATCAATACAACAACCACACTTCAATTCTTTCACAAATGATGCTGGCCACTGGGTTATTGACAACTTTTATGTAAGTTGTTGCTGTCCTATATCCTATGCAGTGTGTTGTGAAATCTATTCTAAAATCAGTATCATAGAGAAATATGTGAACATTAAATATTAATTAATTAAGTTAATCAATTTCCTGGAGTCAAAGGTGACATTGCCAACCAAAAGCTTATAACCCAAATATGTAAAAAAGAAGCACAAGGCATACCTCATATTTACGGAAGCCCTAAAGGGCCATGCATTCATACATTTTATTTCCTCCATTTTCCCATGATAACGAGTTAATTTCATTTGTTTTCTCGAGATCTCGAGTTATTATCTCGAAATAACAACTGCCGTTTTCCCGAGATAACAGGATAATTTTCTCGAGATCTTGAGAAAACAAAACGATAGTGTAGTACATTAAATCATTGCAGGAAACATAATTCAGTGTAGCCATGTCAGAGGAGCAGGAGCATATCGATCACCACGTCACATATCTTTTCAATCAAGGCCTGACACAGGCTGAAATAGCATTATGCCTTGCTATTACAGATAATATACACATTAGTGTGCGTAATCTAAAAAGACGGTTAGCAAGGCTTCAGCTATATCGGCGGCGCAATCTAAGTGAGCCTGATGTCGTCGTTAACTACATAGCTGACCAGCTACGAGGTCCCGGGCGTCTCCATGGATACCGGATGATGACTGAGAGACTAACTGACATGCCATGCCACTTGTGTGTGATGGAAATCTCAGGCCTATCATATCACAGTTATTATCTTGAGATCTCAAATTAATCATATCGTTATCTCGGGAAAACAAAGTTTCGTTATCTCGAGATCTTGAAAAAATTATCCCGTTATCTCAGGAAAACGGCAGTTGTTATTTCGAGATAATAACTCGAGATCTCGAGAAAACAAATGAAATTAACCCGTTATCACGGGAAAACGGAAGAAATAAAATGTATGAATGCATGGCCCTTTAGGGCTTCTGTAGTATTTGTCATTTTGACAATGAATTTATTATCAGAATTTCTGGTAATTAACTAATTAATTTATATAATTTCTGGTATGATTTTCCTCCATCTGTGTTTCCCTCCTCCAGGAACGTGTCTCAGCAGATCCCTCCAGCAGAGGGCAGCAGTCTGCTTTCATGTGAAGGGACGCCATCAGACTGCTACCTCCAGCAGCTGCTCACATATGCTGACAGTGTTTCTAACTGGATCTCTGCTGAAATAGTCATCTGTGACTCCATCAAGGTGAGAGGAGACACAACTGATGAAAGAAACAGGGTCAGCTGTGAAGAAAGGCAGCCGCTACTGTCACAGCACAGCTTTGATTTCTCATTGGACATGGTTTCTCGTGTCAGTCGCAGACTTTCCCCCATATGTGCTTCCTGTTGCCTCTCTAGTGACATGGTTGAATGGTTTATAGACAGTTAGGAACCTGAACATATGGGTCTGAAATCTGAAACTGATCTTTATTTAATGTTCTTTTAGAGGCCTCATAAGCTGCCATTGGTGCATATTAAAATGCTGTATATCAGGGCAATTGAAGGCTACAAAAAGAGGACATTACGGAGCTGGGGGACAATATTTCAGAATTGCACTCAAATTTTTGAGAAAAAAGTCAGCGTTGGGGGAAAACCGCCCAATTGGGCAGTTTTGGTTTGCATTGTGTGGGGTAAGATGGCCTTGTGTGTGTGGACAAGATTTAGGCTGCTTACCCATGAGTTGGGCTGCATTTTAAATACATTTAAAATTACAGTATATGAACAATATACTCATAATTCTTAATATGCCATCGCACGTCTGTGCATCCATTTAGATTTTTGATATCTTTCATAATGAAAGCTCCAACACTCCAACTGACACTTCAACTATTTACAGTGTACTTCCACTATCTCTGGCGCGTCAACTGCTTTCCTTATTTACTTTTCTGAACTTTAACCCCTGCTGATCAGTTTGCCAAAAAGAGACGGTTCTCTGTCGCTCGCTACTAGTATGCTGGTCCTACTAGTGATTGTTTGTCCACATCCACAGATGAAAAAAAGTGACGCTGCCTCCTGTAGTCCCAAAGAAAAACAGACCACTGTAGCATTTGCATTTCGCCTCGCTTAGCATTTTTCCTCTTTTTTTCCTCTCTCGCAGACACAAGTTGCTTTGCTGACCAAGTATCTGTGGATTGGAAAACACTGCTATGAATCCAGGAACTTTGCCACAGCCATGCAGGTCCTCAGAGGTCTGGAGAACGTGATCGTCAGGCAATTACCAGTAAGGCTGCATCTCATAAATTGCTCCTCCCACAAACAATGAGTTTGTGTAATAAGTCAGACGCCCTCAAGCTAAATGTTGTTCTTCGGCTCTGATAGAACTGGCTGGTGTTTAATTAGTTTCACAAATGATAAATTAGCATTAATGCATTCAAATAAGGTGAAGAAAGTGCGAGTGCAGTGAGGAGGAATGTGGCCCATGAATAGCGGTAATTAAAAACCAACAGTTAATGAAAATATAAGACATTTCCATATTTCCGGGCTGGTTATATTCATTAACTCTTGTGTTGCTTTGAAGCCAGGGTATAGACAGTCTTCATTTTGGAGCTACTACATAAAACTTTTCCTCTCTTTCCTAACAGGCTTGGAAACATCTGTCTTCCAAGGTGTGTGAGATCCTGGAGGAGCTACGAGCTGTTCAGGTGTGTGTGTGTGTGTGTGTGTGTGTAGGCGTGTTTGAGCAAGCACACACGTATGTTGTTTGTAACTGAAGGCTACGCTGGTCACATATTGTGAAACTGGGCTGCGGGGCAAACAAATCAATAGAAAAACAGCTTCAAGCAACTTGCCTGTGTGCTGAGGGCTTACAGCTGCCTCAGAAGAACCTGATGCATCAAACATTATGCACCACTCTCCCACCAACTTTGCTCGAAATGACTGCACGCTCGCTTGGTTTTGAAATGTGAAGAGGTTGAATTTGTTGAAAATCCTCTAAGAGTCTTTCACTCATATTACACCGCTACATTGGACATGTTTATTGCAGCGTCAAGCACCTGAGACTTTGGCTTAATTGGAATTTTTCAAAAGGTTCTATTCCAGTAAAAACTAATTTATTCACTGCGCAGACGAATCGCTCTCTCCTCAGGTGTTTCTGAAGAGTGACGACCTGTGTCTGATGGGGGGAGAGCACACGAGGCGGAGGCCCACGCTGCCGTCAGTGCACATCCTGGCCATGCACGTCCAGCAGCTGGAGATCGGAGCCTTCACACTCACTACTGGAGCTTACAAGTGGGCCAAGCTCAGGTGAGGGGGAATCCAGCTCATTTGGAGATCTCATTTATGAGGCGTTCACGTGACCTGATACCACTTCATTTACCACAGATATCAGAAAGAAAATCTTTAGCACTGTTTCCAATGATGTTATCTTTAACTGTCTTATCAACAGCTCAATATAAACTTTCTAGAGCACTGATGGTAAACTTAGCATTATGATGATGTTACCTATTGGCATTCTTACTGCAGTCTCTCTGATCCGGCCGAAACAAGATAAGTCGTTACAGTATACAAGTTGTATAATGGGTATAGAAATTAGCCTCCACATGCAGACAACTAAATATTGATTCATGCATCAAATTCAAGAATTATAAACAACCTTTCTTGCAAACGCTCACTTAACTAGCTGTTGTGTGCTTTGTTGGTATTTATCTCATTCATTATTGTTACTATGCTTTGAAATTTACATTTTTCTTAAAATATTAGCCCACCAATATCCACAGGTTTTTCTTTTTTAATTGGTACAAATTGGTTTTGGTAAAAGTATAAAGTTAGAGCTCAAGTGTTTCTAGGAATCAGCATTTAATATTAGCATTATTAGTTAGTCGTTAGGAATCATGGGAAGCTGTCTTTCCCTTATACTTTTTTTTCTTCTTTTTTTGAAATTTGACAAAAGCAGTAACCTCATGTGCTCAGTGACATCTTTATGATACAGAAATGGATGTATTTCAAAAGCTTGGTACCACTGGATTCAGGACAACTTCCATTTCTATAATATGTGCTCAGATCCAGCGCAGATCTAATATTAAGCATGTAAAAGAAATCAATTGCTTTTGTGATTTCTGTGTTTTTAAAAGAGAATCGACCAATTAAGGCATGATAAATACATGAAATCGAAATTTTTGATTTTGTCATGTGTAGCCACATGTCTTGATAGTTTTCACTGCAAGTTGTGTGTTTCCACCATCAACAGAAGAAATGATCTGGTGCTTTTCCTTAAAATACTTAATATAGTTGTTAGTCATGAGTGGTTAATATTGAAATTTTGTGATAATATTGTTATGGAATAGTAAGTCTGTGTCATTGAAAGTTGGACTGCTGATTTATATTTGATTTATTGAACCCCATACAGGGTGGATAGTATACGTGTGGAAACAGTCCCTAAGAAAAATCTTGCATAGTGTAACAGTGTGACTACATTAAAAACCAAATGAGTCTGTCCACTATTGCCACAGTCAGACTTTTTCTGCAAAATGAACTCACATTTTATATGCACATTGGGGATTCTGACCAATCACCAAGACTCTTTGCCAATAACATGTATAGCTGATCTCAGCACATAAGGTGGACCTCATCTAATTGGCACAGATACCAATGCTAATAGCAATCGATATGTTTAGAACTGCTGCAAAGGAAAGATCTCACCGCCTTTCAGAACGTGGCAGTCCTCCCTGCTGTATTTTATGATGTGAAACTCATTAAAACTTTGCTAAAAACGTAGCTGAAGGTGTTTACAAGCATCATATTTCAAACTTCAGAACTCAAACATTCAAACATCCCATTTCTGGTGTAGACAGGAAGTTAAAAACACTTCCTTCTTATGGATGAAGATAAAGTGGTTTCTTTTCTGGCATCTCAACAACAAATCCATGTTGGAAACTGGCCAAACCCTGTCTCCTCCTC
The DNA here is from genome assembly GCF_040436345.1 of Pagrus major. Classification (NCBI taxonomy): domain Eukaryota; kingdom Metazoa; phylum Chordata; class Actinopteri; order Spariformes; family Sparidae; genus Pagrus; species Pagrus major. The sequence goes on along the minus strand of NC_133229.1, from coordinate 16,186,208 downwards.
CAACATTACAACCATGATTTGCACTCATTTAATGTTGTTAGAGGTTTGATATTGAAGAAATGTGCGTACAGCCAGTGAAATTAGCCTGCTACCTATCCTTGCAGTGACACAATATATTAACAGTTAGTGTCATTACCTGATAATTAGCTCTCTCCACATCCCAACTATCCATCCATGACAAAGTCGGCCAACTCGCTACGAGGACTCTCTTTCCTGTGTCCTTCTCCTTCAATCCAATATGGCTGACCAGATGCTGAGGTCACAGCAAGTGGCGGTTGGATGGTAATGGCACAGCTGTTGAATTTGGGTTGTTGGTTGGGGTGCCAGTGTTGCACCAGATGGCGCCCGTGGGATGGGGTTTGATTGGAAAAGAGGTTTCGGGCCAGATGCTGAGAGGGGACTGGCTGTATCCAGATGTTGGGGTCAGGAGATCTAGCAGGGAAAGGCAGAGACACAGCTGCTCACTGTAGACCCAGGGTTATCCCCGCTCTCTCCAAATTAGGTCACAGACGAAGCTGATGGTGCTGCCAGGAGGAAACTCGGGCGTAATATGCACCGAGATATAAATTATTTTCCTGCTTTCACTTTTCCTTTTGTTCTGTGTTCCTCTCATCCATCCGTCCTTGGCTCAAGGAGAATAGCAAAGGTTGTGAGTCAGGTCCACGCCTTCCAGGAGGCTGTGTGTCCCTACAGCCCGGACAGGGAGCTGCAGGCCTACCTTCGGCGCCGCATCGCCCGGCTCGCCACCTCTGACATCCACCTTTTGGCCTCCGACAGCGATGCCAACTTCCAGCAGTCCAGCGAGCGACAAACACGGAGGATCCAGGACAAGCTGAGGAGGGTGAAGGCCACTTTCAAGTGAGCCCTGCCCCAGTCACACCTCACAGCCCAGAGCGAGACACCAGCACCAGGTCAACACCTCATGTGTGAGCCCAGACTGAGAGTCCATGCTTCAGCCACGACCCACAGATGCCTCTGCTGTAGTGGCAGCAGAGCCTTGTGGACTGGAAACTTTTTTTTACTGCTATATGTTCTCTGTTTGTCAAAGGGGCCCTTAACAATAATATCAGTGTAGAATATCAGGCAAACTTTATTTATAACTCACACCCTTAACATTAAATAGGTTCTGCTGTTGATCACATGTTGTCTCTGTTTGGTTTTGATATTAATAAGTAATGGACCATGTTTGTAATTTCCAATGATTCTTCCTCAGATCATACAGTATACTGACACTTTCAGCATTATTTGTGGTTTGACCCTCTAATCTACTTGTTAAGGCCTCTATTTAATCATATGTGGACTGAACATGGCAGCAATACTTGTGTGCTTGTCCAACATCAAGGCTAGATTACTAACATGGGGAGGTGGGCAACTGCACCAGGGGGCCCCAGCAGCCACAGGTCCGCTGTGTAGCAATGTGGTAATATGATAATTTGTAACTTTTAGGAATATGCACCACTAAAGCACATTATCATCTGTGGAATCCTGATTTTTAGCCATGCTAGCAGCATAGGATTCTTCCTTTAATGGTTGATATGATTATCCCCTGACATGTCCTCTATTGCTGCTTCGAGGTTCACGTTTGTGGTTTTCAGTGAATGTCTTGACAAATATTGGGTGACTGAAGAGGTGAAAATTCCATCAACACTTGCAGCGACAAGATCAACTTCATAATTAGACCTACGCATTTCAGTTTGTTGCCTTCATCACATTGCAACAAGCCGGAATGCATCGGCAACATTAAAGCAGGGTGGGGATGAAGATATTCATAAACCCAAAAAGGTTGAAAAAAAATATATAAAAGACAACCAATCATAAACATTCACATCCATAGCAGCCAATGGAGCACCTACAAAGGTGGGCTTGGTTTTGTGGTCATGTGACTTCCGGCCAGGGGTTTCCCAGGCTGAAGGAGAAGTAAGAGGAGTGCCCAATAAAGAGCATTGGTGACACCATATTTGGTTTATAAATTGGAGAAGAGGGTGTTACTTACCTTGTACCTTTTTGATTATTTTCTTCTTCAAACCTACCCTACTTAAATGTTGTCATGATGACACTGATATAGGAAGCCGAAATGTGTTTGTCTAATAATAAAGTTGTTCTGTACAAGTGTTGCTGGAGTTTCGACCTCTTTAGACTTTTTTTACTTTCTCCATGCACGTTGGAAGTAGGTGAAGTTGTGCCAGAAACCCCTACTGTGCTTTAGCAATTATATGACATTTAATTTGTATCAGAAACCTACTATTTTGATAATTTGTTGTTTTAGACATTTTTCAAGCAAAAATGTCTAATATTTACTGGTTCCAGCTTCTTAAATGTAACAATTTGCAGCTTTTCTTTGTAATTTGTGATAATTTTAGAGAGTCTTTGGGTTGAAATTTGAAGAAGTCACTTTGGGCTCAGGGAAGTTGTTATTAACATTTGTTTAAACAATTTTTTGACATTTTATAGCCAAAATAATTAATCTAGAGAATAATCAGCAGACTACTTTATAATAAAAATAATCTTTTAGTTGCAGTCCCACTCCTGAAAGGCCTTCATAGTGTCGCACTTGGTTGTTCACATGAAAAGGGAGACATAGTTTTTGTAAAAAGGTTCTGATACTATGCTGAGAAGGTGCATATTCCTAAATAAGTTTATATTTACTCATCACACCACACGGCACACTTGGGAACGTGTCATTCCAGCAGAGAAGTACTGTGCACACCGCACAGAGAGAGAATGGAATGGGGCCCGGCAGCTGCTTCGTACCCCGGGCCCCTAACAGGTTAATCCAGCCATGTCAACCATTCAAACAAAATCTCTTTCATGTTGCTGAGAAGTGTTTGACTTGTACTAAGTGAGACCAGGTAATGCAGAATGTTTTCCATTTACTGAACTGTTTATTGATCAATTTTCCTAACCTACAAGACGTAGTTTCTGTTTGTTTACCCATCAGGAGCTCACCAAATGAGATTTATCTGACTAGATGGGTAAATTAATATCTAATATTAATCCAATTTAAACGGCACAATGTGAAATGATTGCATTTATTATCATAGTGTGTCTGGAAGGGTAAAAAGCCAGACAAGCTCACTGTCATGACAATACCTTCCCATCACGCAGGAGATGATACAACATAATGGGATGTCAGTGTGCAGAATTGTTATTTGGGGAATGATGTTCAGTCCTTGTCTATTTTTCTATTTTCCTGCCCGCTCTCTCTCCTCCATGGTCTGCTGCCGTGAAACACAGCGTGGAGATGGAATGTGACGTGCTATGAAGATTTGCTTAATTTAGCCAAATAAAATGAGATTTCATAAGCCCTGTCTTGCCAAAGCGTGTTATTGTCAGACTATATCTGTGATAGGCCGGCTGTACGGCAGGTTACAGCCCTGATATGTGGAATGTGGTGAGAGGAGCTGAGGCTGGTCTTCCACTCCTCCTGCAGGGATTTAATGACTTTACAGTGAAATTAGAGTGCGTCCTGGCATTCCCTCTTAATTATCACCAGAGGATTTGTTGTGGTGTAATGGCCGAATCATATTTTATGCCAGTAGACAAATCCTGACCACAAGGACACTTCATCACTTTGTCATAATGTTTGGGTGAATGCATCACCCAGGCGGAGGGACCCCTTGTGTTTTGTTGACATTGACCTTACTTCCTCAGTGTTTGGGGCCCCACAGACTCCACAGCTGTATGTGTAAAAGTAATAATACTAAGAATTACAAAATGAACCAATTGTTTTCACTTGAAATTCTTTAATCGTTCCCCCTGGCCTCATTAAAACCATTCCCTGTGCCTCCGGCTGGGCTGTCACTATGGACTAAACATGGAAATGACCATAAAGAATTGTTATTACACCAATTTAGAAGATAGTTCATGTTTTCTATGTTTTCTACGTGCTATGCGCGCAAACTTTTTTGTAATGATAGTCAATTACAGACACAGAAATGTACAGTATTTTTCACACATTGTAATATTAGCTATGTTTGGGGTCAGTTAGTTTGAGATATTATGAACAAACTGTTAAAAAGCTCTAATACCATCATTTTAATACCATCATGTTTTTACCCATGTCCATGGGTTGGTTTGTCAGCAGGATTACACAGAAACTATCGAACGGATTTCCACAAAACTTGGATGGAGGACGGGTCTCAGCCCAGAATAGACCCCATTAACTTTTGGTGCAGATCCAGATAAGGAACGGAGCCAGAAATGTGTCCTTACTTTCTTTAACACTGTAACAAAGGGTGTTTTCAACAACCAAGATAGCGAGCTTAAATTATGGTAAGGCAGTCATGGTTGGTGTGATACAAGGCTATCAGACTTTGATATTGGATCAGGTTTGATTGAATTACAGCAGACTGTTGGGACTGGGTGCAGGTATGCGCTCTACTGAGTGCCATTCTAGGTTGTGACTTGGGAGGTGTATTGCTGCCTAAACAGTGCTGGCAAGTCCAATCACAAACAGGAGAGGAAGATACATTGTTTGAGCTACTTCAATTTACTCTTTTTTTTATGTCATGCCACTTCATACTTCCACTTCTCTACATTCAAGAGGGAATTGTCGCACTATTTGCTCCACTACATTTATCTGACAGCTAAGGTTACTTTGCAGATAAAACCTGTAATCATGTGTTAACAGATGCACTGTTACACATGAACCTGCTACACTTACTTGCTCCTTATACTTTAATCTTAGTTAGTTTTTGATATCTTAATATATTTGGTAACACTTTATTATGTCTATTATACCGTTAAAATGAACAATTATATATGACTTTTTAAAAAAGTTTATAGTTAATTAGACTTTAGTTAATAGTTATTTCACTGTTAACAAGCAATTAAATGCTTTATCAGCTATTTATTAGCAATTCTTTATTGGAAAGTTGCATTTGATGTTCATAATACTTTGTAAATGGTTAATAGATACTGTGTAGTTCATTTATAAACACCATTTGGATGGCCGTTACAGAAGTGCAACTGATGTTTTGAACCTTTACAAATGCTTAATAAATGTTTTATGAACATTTTATTGTTTTGTTTTTTAACAGTGAAATTATGTAACTAAATATTAGTAACTATACATTTACCATTTATTAATCCATCAATCCTTTATCTGAAACCGTTTATCCTTTTCAGGGTCATGGGGGGGCTGGAGCCAATCCCAGCTGCAACGGCGGGGTACACCCTGGATAAGTCGCCAGTTCATCACAGGGCCCATTTATCAATGATGGTTATTATAAAGTGTTACCCACAGAAATAAGTTTAATACAGTTAAGTGAAAATTGGCCATATTTGTGACTTATCTTTGTCTTTTCCATGCACTGATATGATTTCCTAAACAATTATTGGCTCTGTCTTTCAACATCTTTTGGATGGATGGGTGTGGGTGGGGGGCATGCCCTCAGTATTTCTAAAGTCTTGGCTACGGCCCTGATCAGAATACAGTCAGTCGCTGCAGCCCTGGCTCCTCGGGGACAGACGGCGCAGAGGTGAGGAAATGGTCGCAGTGTGAAGGCGACGTCCCGGGTGCTTCTCATTGTACCAGGGCGCAGCTTCAAAGCCTCCGAGATAAAGAGCCCCAGAGGGCTGAAGGGACTCCTGCCTCCACAGCGACAGATCGCCGATAAAAGACACGACTAGGCCCACTCTCTTATCTGCTTTGTCATATAACTAAACGATCAGTTTAGCGCCATTGTCCCTGAGCCGCTGCATGCGGAGATCTGTCAGAGGAGGGCCGCAGAGCCTCCAGGATCAGGCGCTGTCTGCTGGACAGAGACGTGATGTGATGCTGTCAGTCATGTTCACACCAAGCGGAGAAGGCTGGACACGTGAAGCCAATCATGATGAGTCTGAATCTGAATGATCTCAGTGGAAAAACAGCGATATTTAATTGATTATATTTATAGAGGTCTTTAGCAGTCGATCTAAGGATCACCCCCTCTCTCTGGGGGCCTGTTTGGGCTCACAGGGCTTTCCCAGCTTCCTCGCAGCTTGTTTTAACATATTTGCATGTGAACGGGCCACAATCAGCCCTAATTGTGTTGCTACTGTAATACCTTTGATCTGTAATGTTTGAAGCAGCCTGAGCCAAACGCTGGCGCCAGCACCCACCGGGGTGTCAGAGACATGTCAACACCAAACCACCGACTGCCTACTGCGGCTTCCACAGCCAGATGATGAGCATCTCTCCATGTACCATCTGCACTTACAGTGACTTTTAATCGGTGCTGTAAAAAGTACCCAGAAGTCATACTTGAGTAAAAGTAAAGATATTGTGTTAAAACATCACTTTGGTAAATGTGAAAGTCACTCATACAAATATTACTTAAAAGTCTCAAAGTATCTGATATTAAATGTACTTAAGTATCAAAAGTACAAGTAAAAGTAACTTATACCTATATTTACATGTATTTGCTGAGTAGTTATGTGATTGTTGATAAAATATGTTAATTCAAACAACAAGCACTCATTTGGCTCTGATGCAGCATGTAATCTGAAAAGTAACTAGTAACTGAAGTTATTAAATTAATGTTGTAGGGAACAAAAGCACAATATTTGCCTCCAAAATGTAGTGGAGTGGAAGTATAAAGTAGCAGAAAATGGAAATACTCAACTAATGTACAAGTACCTCAAAACTGTACTAAAGTACAGTACTTCATGTATATGTACTTAGTAATATTTTAACACCAGTGATGGAATGTAACTTAGTATCTGATAGAGTAAAGTATCTGATATTAAATGTGCTAGAGTATCACAAGTACAAGTAAAAGTAAATTATACATACATGTACTGTGTATTATGGGTCGATCAATTATCCGCCTGGGTGAATATCAGATCCAAAGTGTTACTCTGGCTCCATGTAATCTGCAAAGTAACTAGTAACTGAAGTTATCAAACAAATGTAGTGAGTAAAAGTACTCTGTTTGGCTCCAAGTGTGAAGTAGCAGAAAATTTGAATATTTAAGAAAAAGACAAGTACCTCAAAGTCGTACTCAAGTACTGTACTCTTAGTTACATTCCAACCCTGCTCTTAACAGATCAATACTATTTGCATTAAGTACTAACATTTGGGGCTTCTCATTAAAATTAAACTGAAATGAGAAGATATATGACCTAATATCCAGTGTTCACAAGTATTCACACTGTAAAAATACAAGTGATGGAATGTAACTAAGTACATTTACTCAAGTATTGTACTTCTGCTACTTCTGCTACTTCAGTTCTTCTACTTTATACTTCCACTTCACTACATTTACTTGGGGGTTACTTTGCAGGTTTCATGCTGAATCACAGTATATAATATGGCATATATATTACTTCTGATACTTAAGTACAAAAGTATATCAGATACTTTAAGACTTTTACTCAAGTACTAGTCGTATGGGTGACTTTCGCTTTTACCAAAATAACATTTTAACACCATATTTTTACTCTTGGTCAAATATGACTTTTGGGTACTTTTAGCAACACTGAAAAATACTCCATTACATGTAAAACTCCTGCATTTCACAATTTACAAACAAATACACAACGACTGGGAACTTGAGCCAGTGTCACAACATAATAGTAGCCTATCAAGAGATGTCACTTTAATTATAGTTGTGAAATAATTATAGTGGGCTGCAATATGAGCTCTAAATACTCAAGTAAAGCCCTCAGTTACACATCTTTAAGCCAGGCATGTGATAATAATCATACACTGTCACCTCCATGTGTTTTAGTTATATTGGATTACTACATTGAGAGAGACGGTAGATCAGATCAGATCCAAGGAAATTAAGTTTAAGAATAAGAGCCTTGACTGAGACGAGACACTTTGACACCTCTCCTCAGCGCTACTGTATGCAGCAGCAGCAGCAGCAGCAGCAGCAGAGACATGAAAGCCTCCACCTCTGCAGGAGATACAGCTGTTTCTGCAGGGCCCCCAGTTTCAGTCGGGCCGGACAAATGTATGAGCTCAGGAGGGTTCTCACAGACTCGGCGGCGCCAGGTCTTCACACACTCACAGGATATGTAAAGACTTCAATAACGAGCCATTAACCCCTAATCATCGGGATCGATCAGGCGTTAACAAGGGCCTCTACATATGCAAATGCCAGCGAGGGGCAGGGGCCCCTATAAAAGCCAGCCTGGACGGGGGAGCTGCTACCACACACTCCCTCTGACACTTGCTGGATTTACAGGTCACTGAGCAGCGCTGCCAACATGGTGAAATACTTTTCAGTGGACTGGCTGGCCCAGAGCCATCACAACACGGCGCAGACGCAGGAGCACGGAGCTGGCACGGATACCTCACCGACCTGCAGACCTCACATTCCCTGCGTGGTGCAGCCGCGCCCGCCGACTCTTGGCAAGAGTTACCTGCAGCCAAAACCCAAAACTCCAAAGCCTGCTGAGCACACGGAGATCAGCGGACAGCAGGACTCCAGCCTGGGCTCACCTCTGCATCCAACAAGCTGTAAGTATCCTCAAACTCCTCACTTTGAAGCAGCAATCCAGCTTTTACGCACGAGCAGTGTTTCTAACCAGTTTATTCTCTCTCCAGTTTCAGAAACAAGCGGGTATTCCTCCGGGTACGAGAGCGAGGCGGCTTCCTCTGAGTGTCTCGCTGTGGATGAGGGAAGCGAGCCGGAGAGCGGACCGCAGCGGCGAGTGCGCACAAAGTTCAGCCCAGAGCAGATCAGCAAACTGGAGAAGATCTTCAACAAGCACAAGTATCTGGACGCTGGAGAGAGAGTGAAGACGGCGCAGAAGCTCAACCTCACAGAAACACAGGTAGGACCAGACTCCCAATGCAAAGACATCAATTTTAACAACATCTGATCAGTAAGTCTCCATTCTGCTTCGCTGTTATACTAACTAACTTTATCTTTGCGCTCTCTCAGGTGAGGACCTGGTTCCAGAACAGGAGGATGAAGCTGAAGCGGGAGGTGCAGGACTACCTCGCTCCTCAAGCCCCCCCGGTGATGTTCCAGCCTCTGACCCCGGTTCAGTACCACAGCATGGCCGGACAGCGACCCCACTACCCGGCCACCGGCCCGGCCTTTTACCCTCTCCCCGTCCCGCAGCTGCTCCTCCAGCAGCAGATGCCTCCTCACCGCATGATGCACCGCAGCCCGCATTTCTACTGAAGAACTGTCAACTACAGAGACTTTTCCGACTGAAACACTTAGAATCCAAAGAAGTGCAATCCAGAGTTGTTTTTATTTGACGTGTGATTTTATTATATTTTATATTAAAAGTGTAAATAATTTACAGAAAAGTTTATTTATCCTTGAATAAAGTTTATCTTCAAACTGAAGCACTGGACTCTGCGTTTTCTTGACTTTGTCTTTGATCTGCATACATAACATATAAGCTGTTAGATGCATGCCTGCGCTGATGATGTTATCTGTATTGCAGGATTAGTTCAACATGAATAGATCATCCTGTCTTTCATCTGAAGGCGGGGGGAGGTCAGAAGACAGAGCAGATAAAGATGGGTGTTGTCCATTAAGGTTTAAGGGTCTTATCAGAGCTCATTGTATGGATCCCCCGCTTTGATCCTCTCATGATATCAAGCTGATATGAGACATAAACAGATCTTAGTAAATTAAATCACTCAGGATTGGTCACGTTGAGAAAGATAGCCAGAAAGAGCCGCAGGAGGAGCAGCGGCAGTAAACTCCTCACGCGCGTCTCATACAGACACTGTGGTTTTTTTGTGGTGGCCAAAGACCGACCATATGCTGCGCTTTCATATGCGTTGTTTGTCCCCACCTCTGCACTTCAAAGGCCAGCTAACGTGGAGATCATGGTCGACAATTAGTCCTAATTAAGCCGCTCATTGATGAGTTTACACTTGCGGCAGGAGCCCTCCGGCCCGGCTCCAGAGAGTCTGGGCCTTTGTGTGGACAACGATTCTGACCTCTGGTTTGAAGTCTGAGCCCTGCGGATAAAAACCTGATTGTGTGATGAGATCTGGGAGATAGAGAACTTGATTCACGACCTCATTAAAGCTTGATATACCTGATTTTGCTGCAAGTTATACATTCGAGGATAATTTAAGTCATTATTCTGCTTTGGAGCCTGAGAGGTGACCTGAGGTGTGAAGGTCCCCAGAGGGCCTTCAGCAAATGTCTCATTCACATAAAGTCAAATAAAGATCAAACGGAAGTTTCTCACTTTCAGACTGCGGCCGCACCCACCTGGTCCCACCGTGAGGCTCCAGTCTGTGGAGGACTGACACCGCCAAAATCAGAAAGGAAATGAAGAAACAAATAAATAAATGGCTCAATAACTAAGTAAATAGGCCATTACATGCAACAAAAATACAGGTAGGAATTAATTCATTTATAATATTTGACCTAAACTGATATTTCTGTTCACTTTTGTATCAGTCCCCCCTATTTGTTTACATTTTTAAAATTGAATTTACATTTTGTTTTTTTATTCAGGTATTATCTTACAAAGTGCAATGAAAATAATACAGACAGCAATATGTTAATAGATACATACATACAATGAATAAATAAAATGGGAAAGTAAATAAAAAAGGGAAAAAATACAAAAGAAAATCAAAACAGAAATCTGAATTTATGTCAGATTGAGTAAATTGATTCATGCCTTTGTATTTAAAAACACTGTTGGTACATTTAATGACATATTCATCTGTTTACTGAGCCATTTCTTTCTTTCTGTTTTTATTTTTTATTCTGGCAGTGTCAGTCCTCCATACTTCACCCGGTGGCTTGATGCTCAGACAGCTTCAGTCAGTCACGGAGCTGACAGCCAAGATTGAGACATTTTAAAAGAAAAAAATGCTCTAAATTTGGTGGGTTTCGTTGTCTTGGAGCACCAACACATGATTATTTGTTAAACTCTGTCATTTTATTGAGCAGGGGAGACACTGATTAACAGTTTTTAGGGCACAATGGGACTCAGAGCCTACTAGAATTAGTCCCTTCATTTGGTCAACATGTGACACTCTGTATTCAGCAGCGGATGTGGCCCTGAATCACTTTATGCAGAGATCATTTAGTCTCGAGATGTCAGGTAACTGATACTCAGACTCGGTGGCGCCGGAGTATCTCAGCCAGCCATGGACGTGAGAAAACCCACAGCCCGGCCTCTATTAACCTCAATTACAACGACCATCAAGTTTCTATCGTTCCGTCGAGATCCCATTGCATATGCAAATAAACACGTGTGTCCCTCATATATAGCAGCCAAGAGTCACCGAGGGGCAGCAACACACACACCTTAAGATCACTACTTGGATACAACATGGCAAACTTCTCTGTAGAGTGGCTTTCCAGAAGTTGTTACGAGAAGACGACCCCTCATTCAGAAGTCCATAAAGAAATGGAGGAATTTAAGACCCCGAGAAGCCAGTACTCTCCAACTTCTCCAAACAGTAAGTTCACTGATACAATTCGTTTTTAAGATGGACAGCTCTCTGTGCGGCCATCGATCTGGACTAAATAAATGAAGTGCTCTGTTCTTTCCCTCCAGATAGCTGCGGATACACCTCGGGCTCTGAGAGCGAGGTGGGCGATGACAGCGAGGGGGAAGGCAGCCTGCAAAGACGGCTGAGGACCAAGTTCACCTCGGAGCAGATCGGCAGACTGGAGGGCACCTTCAGCAAGCACAAGTACCTGGGTGCTGTGCAGAGGAGGAAGATAGCTGAGAAGCTGAACCTCTCCGAAACTCAGGTGAGTCTGTGTTTAGAGAAAGAGTACATGTCCGAGAACACTTCATAATCAGTATATAGTGGATTAAACTTTAGTTAAGAGTTATTTAACGATGAAGTGCTTTATAAACGGTTGTTGTAGAGTTTGTAAACATCACAGATGATGTTTATCAATTAACTACTGCATGTATGAACTACTGACACAGTATTATAAACATCTGTTGCTACTCTACAATAAAGAATTGCTTAATAAATGTTTTATAAACCATGTCATTGTTTATTAACAGTTAAATAACTATTAACTAAAGTTTGATGAACCATTTATTCATGCTGTTTACTATAAAGTCTTACCAAAAGTAACTTTTAAGTGTAGTTTGGATTCCCCTCAGTAAAAATAGTCATTATAATTCATAACTGCATGTAGTTCTCTGGTTAAAGTGAGCCCTGTGTGTCCCAGGTGAAAACGTGGTTCCAGAACAGGAGGATGAAGCTGAAGCGGGAGGTCCAGGATCAGCGCACAGACTTCCTGTCCGTCCCGGCCGCTCTGCTGCCTCCTCTGCTCTTTCAGCACCCCGTCCTGAGCGGACAGCTCCCCGCAGCCCGCAGCGGCTTCTACCCGCAGCTGCAGCCGCTGCACAGGGCGGCCCTGCCGGCTGCTGCTCTGCACCACCCGGTCCTCATGGCTCCACTCTACTACTGAGCTCTGTGTGCCTGAGACATGTTTGTCTAGAATCTAGATATTTTGTTTTTTTTACAGTGCTCTCTTTAAAAGAGGGGTTTTTAAATTTATATTAATGACTTAAGCACTATAGTATATAGCCTATTGATGTAAATGTGTTTCCTGCAAATGTTCTATGTTTTCTTGTCACAAATAAAACAGTATTAAACACTTGAAACTGCCTTTTCACTTCTTTTCCTTTCAATCAAACTGCTTGCAATATTAGTGCTATTTTCTTAAAGGAGCACTATGTAGGCCTAGTTCAATCAGAAGAGAAAACCCAAACAAACTAAATAAACAGACATTCTTTGTTTTCATGACTGAATAAACTGAATAAACAATCTGAGCTTAAAGGACAACACAATTTCATACTGTTTTACTTTGTTTATAAGTGGCGGACCCTGCCACCTTTCTAGCTTCAAACAGTGTTCTGGGGACATTATTTTCCTCTGAGAACAGTGTATTTATTCAGTTAAGGAAAAAAAAATATTTCAGAGTTTGTATCATCACCTCATTAATATTGTAAACATTATAATTCTGAGTTTGAATTTCTTCTCCAAAACTACACAGTGCCCCTTTAAACATCAGTTAGTAGTTATTTCACCGCTCACAAACAATGAAATGCGTTATAACCATTTGTTGATAAACTATACTATCAAGTTGCAACTGGTGTTTATAATACTTAGTAAATAGTTAACAAATAGCTACCATGTAGTTCATCTACATACATTATCTGGATGGTCACTGATATTTATAGACAGAAAATATTGCCCCATATTACAACTGCTTAATACATTGTTTTGATAATTATTTCTGAGTTTGTATTGTTACCTCATTAATATTGTAAATATCAAAATTCTGAGTTTGAATTTCTACATAATGCCCCTTTAAATTACCATCTAGTTGAGTATTATTTCTCTAGCCTGCATATTTAATCACTCATAACATCTTTATTGAGCTATAACATACACAAGTCCGCATAGTTTTTATATGGATATTTTACAGGTGAATCTTAATAAATTAATAAATTGCATATTTTCTAATAGAGGATTTGATTTGATCTTGTAAAAACACACAGTGAGATGGTGATTAGGACATCCCGTGAGCTGCCATCTGCTGCATCACTGACAAACAAAAGCAACAAATGGTTCAGTCTGGTGCTCCTGTTTTCACCACACTGTGATCACGCTGTGTTGGATTCCCACTCTTGATCTCCCTCTTGGTAGAAACTTCATGTGATCCACACGCACATACAGGACCAGGACCGGAGCTGCTGTCTCCCTCTCCGGCAGATATGCTCATCTGGCGTCCGGTGTCGTGGCTCCAAGCTGTGATCGCCCTCCGCTCTGTTGTAGACCTGCATCTTCAAAAGCGACATCAAAGCGGAGGTAACTGCCAGATCATTGAGATCCATTGAGCTCTATTGTCTCCAGATTGAACCATTCGCACTTACTCGAGAGACTCGGAGGAGCGGCGCCCTCCAGTCTGCCCCAGGAGGTGTGTATTGCCTCACGTTGACGTCATTAGGTGGCACCACCTAAACAGGTATCTGATTGAGTCACTGCTCTGTCATGAAGCTCCTGTGCCTTGTTCACTTTTGATTCAGAAATCCCCTGCTGGTGGAGGGACTACAATCCCTGACATGTGCTGTGTCATGCAGATCTGAGCTCCTTGGCAGGTTTCAGCTGATTGTGAGGTGGTGTGAGGTGATTCAGCGGCCTCTACACCCTGCAAGTACATCTTAAAGGAAAATAAATACTGACACCTCCCAGCAGGAGGCACAATTATCAAAGGAGACATTAGAATCCCATGCATCACTAACTCCTATAACCAGAAGAACATTATTCATTTAAAGGCTTACTGGACCATATATCCATTTAGCCTCTACACAGAGCAGCAGACGGTGCAGAGCCTCAGTCTGCAGCATTAACTATAACTGGGACTGTTCCCACCACTGATGGTAACACAAGCATCAATAAATGATCCATTGTGAGAGGGCACAGAGTGGCCGGCTTGAATGACAATGAGCGTTTCACTGATCCTTTTCAGGCAGGTGAGTGGCGAGGTGAAGAGGTGCTAACGGTCTGACTGAAGCTGATGGCAAGCAGACAGGCTGGAGCCGAGAGCCATGATGGGGAGAGGGCCAAAGGTTGTTTACAAGTTCAGTGAGAGAGAGCTGCTAATGAGATCTCCAACATCAACTGGTGATTGTAGTGATGGAATTAAGCTCGCAGTGTTTGGCTTTCAGGGGGATGATTTCAGCTGCTCTACTTGTAGACTTAGCATTTTGATTTTGCCTGAAGGGGCACTATGTAGGTTTGGAGAGGAAATTCAAAGGCAGAGTCTTACTAGTTACAATATTAATGAGGTAATGATACAAACTCAGAAATATTTATCTTTTCCGTAACTGAGTAAACAAGCTGTTCTCAGAGGAAAATAAGGTACCCAGAACACTGTTTATATGTGGCGGACCCTGCCGCCTTTCTAGCTTTAAACAAAGTAAAACAGTATGAAACTGTGTTGTCCTTTAAGCTCAGTTTGTTTATTCAGTTTATTGAGTCGTGAAAACAAAGAAAGTAAGTTTAGTCATAACAAAATCAGTCTTCCTCTTCTGATTAAAATGTCTTCCCCAAAACTGCATAGGTGCAGTAAATAATGAAAAACTATCATGGGATGTAAACACCGGTGATCTAAAGGCGGAAGCTTTGTGAGCTTATAGTCGACAGACAAATACTTCTGTTTTATCCTTCATCTGTAGAGAGTGTTTTAGCTGTCTTCCTCATAGTGTGGTATTTTTACTGTCTGTAGTTAACAGAGAACAAAGTCAGTAAGATTGTTAATATGTCCAGCAAGATTGTGGGTAAACAACAATACAGTATGTCAGTGCTTTGTGTGGACTGAAAGGATAATACATGAGGATGACATTGGGTGAGCAGCGTGGTACAACGTGGACAGGATGGCAGGTCGTCACATGGCTGACACAGAGAGACAAACAACCATTCACACTCACATTCACACCTACGGGCAACTTTTAGAGTAACAATTATTCTAACCTGCAGGATTGTTGGAGTAAGTGGAGGGAACCCCTCACAGAAAGGCCTCAGGGCTAACTGCTGCACTAAAGTTATATTCTGAAGTATAATTTTGAAGTACCTGTGCTGAATATTTCCATTTTATGTTACTTTATATTCATTTCAGAGGGGAATGTTGTTTATTTTACTCAACTGCATTCATGTGACAGAACTATAGCTCCAAGTTACTTTGCAGGTTCAACTTTTATATTAAAAAACACATGATTTTTTATTTATTAGCCTTTATTTAACCAGGTTAGTCCCACTGAGATCACATATCTGTTTAACGAGGGAGACCTGGCCAAAAATGGCAGCAACTCAGAGTTACAGCAGTAAACAGAAAAAAAAACCCAAAACACTAAGATAATTAGATAAAACATTTGCACAGTGGTACAATATTTTGAAGTATAAGTTCAGCTGGTAGACTGTTTTCTATGCAGCGTGTGCCCAAAACATAAAAGCTTTCTTTCTTAATTCAGTATGGAGTTTGGGAACAACAAAATATCAAGACAGGCTGCGATTTCCATATATTTTCAAGTTTTTCAAGAGAGGATAAGTAAATAGGAAGTTTGACAAGTGTTTATAATACAACCAACCTTTTTGTCTTCTTGCCCTAAAAAGCAGCACCAACAAAGAGACATTTAACCTCAAAACTATACTCATTTCCATCTGAATAACTGTTCATGGACCAAATAAGCTAAATATATCCAATAGTTCATAAAAAAGCTCTGACTTGTGTTGCAGCATTTAGTTTTTTTTTTTTTTTTTTTTTATCTTTCCTCTCCTTTAAACCATCTCACCCCCTCAGAGTTATCTTGTGACCCTTTTGAGGGGCCCGACCCTCAGGATGGGAACCCCTCGACTAAGCAATTTAACTGTTATAAAGTTAAAACTTGCTCCACCTCGAGCAGGTACAACAGTATAACGCTACTTACATTCTTATGCATCACCAATCATATAATGTCATATATATTAATCAGTCAAAGGAGTCATTTTTTTTATTCAGAACTTTTAATTTTGATTTATTTGCTGCTAATACTTCTGCACTTTTATTGAAGTGGGATACATAACTTGTAATGGAGTTTTTTAAAAATACTTTTGATACTGAGGACTTTTTACACCACTGCCTTTTCATTTAACCTTTTATTAAAGAGTGAAAATAGATAATTATATATTGACAGTCTTGCCCTCGGCTTCAAAAACATATTTACACCAATGTAAGCTTTAATAGACCGTAAGTTATTTAGTGGTCACACACAGGGCAGTTTTGGCAGTCTATAATGACAACACTTTAAGCAAAAAACAAAACGGTGAAGAAAATTGCTAAATCCGATTAAAATGTCTTGTTTTTAAGACGTTAAAGCAGCAATACTGAGGCAATTTCTTGGGCACCTTTGCCCATCAGAGTAGCCCAAAAAAATTGCCTAGTGTATCACCACCCTAAGTCATTTAACCTCAACTCAAAGACCCCATTTCTAACCGAATACATAAATGTCAAGTCCAGTAATTAATGTCAAGATGCCTTTATTCAAAAATAAAACAGCAAACAAATGATCCAGAAGCAAACAGATGTTTAAAATGAACAATAATGTAGCAAAAAAAGTTAACATCACCTCACTTCGAACACACAACGTCATCATGAATGAATATGATGAAATTTGAGTTCTGATATTACATGAAAACGAACCACAGAGACACAAAAATCACCTGCGGTCAGTGAGGCAGGATTTGCGCTTTTCTATCCTCCATACAGTAGATCCACGGCCGGCCGGAGCCCAGTGTGTGTGCGCGAGCGTTTGTGCTTTGAGGTCAGCTGTCATGCGGAGAGGATGATGAAACGGCTGTCTGCCTGGTGGAATACCTCTGCAGCCCCATTTTCCCATGCCCTATGCCTCTTTAAAGTTACATCTGAAAAAGGTATATGCATAGGAAAAAGGAACAGCGAGTGCAAAGAGCAAACAGAGAGTTGGCCCGTCTCTCGGCACGCTGGAGCCTGGAGGGAAGAGAGGAGAGAAGCTCGTCAGTTACGTGAGGGCATGCAGAACAGATGTAATAACTTACAGATTCTTTCACTCTCGGCTTGACATGTGGAGGCAGCAGGCTGTGGCTGTTGTATCTAAAAATGAAATGAAATGAATATTCTGAGAAAAGCACGTAAGGTTTACTTTTAGATTCCAACAATTCAGTTTCTAAAATGAGTAAAGGTTGAAGAGGACTTACCCTGTGAATCTCCAGATGAGTCTCTCCTGGGAAGGCAACCTCCTCTTGGACATTTATCCCTCCACAGGGACCTTGAAGATGTTTAGGAAAGACAAAGTAGCTGTTGTCTGTGCTCACTCAGCACTCCCTCTTGGTGTCAAGCCATGGCGACACACCTGTGCAAGCCCCAGATGGAGCTTGGAGGAAAACAAAACTGTTCACAACAGTGATACGCATAGCTCAGATGCATATGCAAAGTTCATTGTCTGTGGTCAACAGTGAACTTGTTGCAGTGATTATCTGCTGTCTGGCACACGCTGCGGGGAAACGTTCAGGACGACTCGTTCCAGCCGCTGGAAAAGTTTCTTATCTGTTCAG
The DNA here is from genome assembly GCF_040436345.1 of Pagrus major. Lineage (NCBI taxonomy): Eukaryota > Metazoa > Chordata > Actinopteri > Spariformes > Sparidae > Pagrus > Pagrus major. Next base: position 16,168,180 of record NC_133229.1, on the reverse strand, counting down.
GGTTTTTTCGCTCCCTTTCTCTCTCCCACGAGAGGGGCCCACATGCTTTTTAGCACTCAAGGTCTCCAGACAAGGACTCTCAGGGTGTGCTGAAGTGAAACACACACACATACACACACGCACACAGGCTGTGTGTGTAGTGTTATGGCAGGGAGTGTTGTGGCATGTCAAGGCCAGTGCAACCAGCCGAAGATGAAACTGTGCTCGTTCCGCTGAACCTCTGAGTTTGCACCATTAAGAGCAGCAGTCATACATCACAGGGTTTAGTAAAGGCAGATCTATCTTAGATGATCATGGTGGACCAGTTGAGGTCACCTCACACATCTGTTAAAAAGCTTTTATTCAAATTCAAAGAGAAATGGTTTGAAATTATATATATGCAGTGATGGGATGTAACTAAGTGCATTTAGTCATGTACTGTATTTAAGTACAATTATGACGCACTTGTTCTTCACTTGAATAGTTCCTCTTTCTGGCAAATATTGCATTTTTACTCCACTACATTTTTCTTTAGTTGCATTTAACTTTAGTTAACAGTTGCTTTTGCATGCTGCATCTGAGCCAAAGCAAATTAATTTATTTTATTGGTAACTAGAATAAAAAACACTGATTCTGATAATCAGAAAAAATGCTGAATATCGGCTTCAATAATCAGTCGACACTGTACACATAGTCTTGAAAAACGTACCCAAAAGTTATACTAAAAGTAAAAGTAAATAACAGTAAAAGATATCATGTTAAAATATTACTTTGGTAAAAGTAAAAGTCACCCATGCGAATAGTCCTTAAGTAAAAGTCAAAAAGCATCTGACATTAAATATACTTCAGTATCTAAAGTAAAAGAAATTATATTCACATGTATGTATGTATATACTGTATACTACAGGTCGACTGATTACCAGCCTGGCTGATAATTACGTCCAATATTCAGCATTTTCCTGATTATCAGAATCATAGTTTTTGTCTTAAATATTAAAATTAAATACATTTACAAATGCACTACTTTGGCCCTGAAGCGGCATGTAATCTGCAGAGTAACTGGTAACTAAAGTTATCAAGTATGACTTTTGGGTACTTTTTTTTACAACACTACACACATGCAGATTAAACAAAAGTATGTCTCTGAGTCATGGGTGACATCTCACTTATCTTAAAGCCAAAAGTTTCTTCAGTTGCTTAGTCAGACTGAAAAATAAATAAATAAATAAATAAATACAAAATATTCGAGAGGAAAACAGTATGTGAGCTGTTAGAATTGGGAGAAATGGAAAGTGGGTCACAATTTCTCTTTCATGTTGTACATACTTGTCGATCTAAGAGTGTGAGTTTTTATTGAAACGGTGAGGCAAAAACGTGAAACATTCTGGTGAACAGATTATATAAAATTTGAATGCTTGATGTGTCTAACTTTGTCTTTGAAGCCTAGAAAAAGAAGGGCAAACTATCCAACGACTGTCCTCTAACTTCTCCAGGGCTATAATTATCATGTACGTGTGTTGCTGCAGCCTGGAAGCCTGATTGGGAAAATATTTAAGCTGGTTTTCTTTATTTTTGGCCTCTTTGTAGTGGGGATGAAAATGTATAAATGGCATCAAAGACTTGTTTTTTATTAATTTGTGGTGTCTTGTACGCCCACGTGGGCTGCGGATAACTGTACACATGACACAATAATAAATAACTTATTCATTCATCCCTATATTAGGTGTGTTTACAATAATAGAATGTTTTCCTCTCTGGCTTTACTTGTTTAATGCAGACTTAATCATTATAATGACATGTTGTTGCCACTTAAAAGCTCAGACCTTTTTCCAGCCAGTCAGACAGAATATAAATCCTCACAGGCACCACTTGGTGGCAGCAGTTTCAAACCCTGACTGGCAGCATGCTGAGGTCAAACACAATTTGTATACAGTGGAATGTAAATGTAGATATTTGTTTTAATGTACTCAGACTAACACTAAGGTAAAGTCTTCAGTGTATGATACTACAGTGAGTGTCTGCATTGAAGTCAGACACAATCCTGACAGTATCTGAGGAGGCTGTGAGCCGTGCCCCCTCACTGAGATAAACAGAAAGCTATTTGATCAAGGTCTGATGAGCAGTGGCATATTTGTGCTCGGACGACGGAGTACGCAGTAGTTATGGAGAGCCTGTAATCAAATGTACTCTACTTACACAGTTAATATCCTAGTATTCTTTTGGATGCATATTTGCAAAACAAATGGCTAAAAACCAACAATGGCAACAAACAAGTGTACTCTACTGCAGCATTTCCCCCTGCATTAAAATGTTGGACTCATTTCCTCCACGTCTCATGAGGGCCTGCTTTTAATTGGGTAGACTTTAACATGCAGCTTTTTAAAATCCAGTCTTGTTTTTTTCTTTCTCTTTTTTTTTTTTTCACAGAGCGTTTCATTTGAGCGGGGCAAATTTGCAGAGTTAGGCAGAAATGTCTCACTCCACAGAAAAAAGGCATCAAAAGCTGCTTGTTCATCTAAACGCATCTGCCACGGAGCAGGAGCGAGTTCACTCAGCACTGCGTTTCACAGGCGAAATGTGGTTTGAGAATTTGACACTTTGACAGGATGAGGGTATGATATTTTCCTCAATTGCAGCACAACAAACACCTGTAGTTGTCTTTGGGATTGGATTGGCAATTTTGGGGATCTGTTATGCTCATTAGCAACAGACGGAGGTTCAGTGAGCTCTGTAAACACCACGTTAGAGTCAGAACTACCTGTTGTGCATTTCTTTTGTATTTGTTGGAAAGAATAAGGTACAAATCACTTTGTAGATATATACTGACGCAAACCATTGTGGGAAGACATTATTCACCATGGCAGCAGCTCAGTTCTAGTCAGTCTGTTTGTCCACCACTCTGGTCTTATATATCTAGTGACAGTTAATAGCCTGTAGTTGTAGTTATACAGTATATTGTCTGTAATAACTACTGGATGCTCCCCTGTTTTTCCTCGAACAGCACCATGAGGTTGACATTTTTGTTTTTTAGTCAACTGTCTCTACAGCTATTGGATGGATTGTCATGGAACCTGGCACAGATGTGGTCTCCAGAGGATGAATCTGAATGACTGTGGTGATCCCTCAACTTTCCATAGCGCCACCAGCAGGTCAAATGTGTACTTACCTACTGAAATATATCAATATCTACTAAATGGATTGGCACACATTTTTGAAAATTCGTATTCATGATCCCCAGATGATGGATCTTCATGACTTTTCCATTTAGCCCTATTTGCACAGAACTAGTTTTACATGTGGACCTCCGGTTCGATAATAATTGCGGATGACGTCTGTGAGTCTTGAGTCATGTCCATAATTTGTGAAGATTCCACTGCAGATTACCTCCCATATTTTTACCAAACAAAGAGGTCACAGAGGTCATGTGGTAATACTAGTCTGTGATTTGTGGTCGTATTCTATTTTAACATCCCTTTTCCATTGCCAGACAACTGAACAAGTAGATTGAGGATTAAAAGTGATGGCAGTGAGAGTTTGAAGCAACAAAAATGTGTCATATTTACGTACAGCCACAAAACATCTTTTACTTGATCTAAAAGAGCTGCATTTGTGTATTAATGCTTAGAACACATGCAGAAAGTGTGCAAAACAACTGTAAACTATGTTGATAATGTGGCTGCTGAAGAACAGACGCTCCACTTCTGACAAGTTGATGTTATGCGGAGCCTTGACATCATATCCAGGGCATAATGTAAGTAAATTTAAGTAAACATGTTTGTTCCATATGAATGCGCCGACAAAGCACAGTCATTGGGGGGTTATTTTTAAATCACATGAGGTCCCTTGGTAATACTAGTCCCGTGTGAATAGGAGTTTATAAGGCTTTTATCAAACTATTAGTCAGACAGAGGAGGCGCCAAGCCTGGCCAAACTGTTTGTTCTATTCCTGCTGGCAAATGATGTCAGGAACATCAAAATATTACAGTCATTAAGATAAAAGTATTCATTTAGAATAGTCTACAGTTTGCCACATACAATTAAAACTTTGAGTAGTATCCCAGGTTATAAAATCAATCAATCCAAATCTGCTGCTCTTTTCCTTTTCTTTTAAACCCGCCTGTACAAACACAATTTAAACTAATCTCAGATAGTTTTACATATCTAGGGATAAAAATGACTCCAATTTAATATCTTTGATCCAGAAGTCTACTCAGTGTCTGATTCTAATAATAGATGGTCAGCCATTTTCTATGATCTGGTATATCAATAATCTTGAAATAAATGTTCGCTTGAATTTCCTTCATCTCTTTCAGTCCATCAACTTGGACCTCTAACAGTTTTTTCTATGAGAGTGAAATAAATGTTTGATTTGGACCGACAGGCACTCCAGTCCTTTTTTCCTCTCATCCCTACTGTACCTACCCCATGAGAGAGGTCCAAATCCACAAAAAATATAAATATATATATTTATAGGTCTGGCATGAGCACACATCAAGGTGAAACCCCAGTATTATCAGAATTTATGCAAATCTGGGGTGATAGCTTCTTCCCACCTGGTACAAGAGATATGAGTTTGAAGATCTGTGCAGGCAAAACTGCAGATCGATAATGACAATTTTAAAGATTGGAAACAAATTCAAAATACTTTTTTAAAAGTCTGCAGATTAGAAGCATAGCTGAGACAGAAAAACTCCCTATCTTTACCTACTGTCATCTTTTTAGAAAAGATAGCAGTGAATCATCACTCCATGAGTAGAAAGTAGACGGGTGTCTCACTTTTACAATAATAGTAATTATCTCCCAGTTCTCCTCAGAAAAAAAAAGAAAAAAAAAAGGGATTATGTGGTGTGGAGGTCTGGCAAGAGAGCTGCTGAAATGCTCAAACAGAATCTATAAACTGTTACCTGTTTTAATTATACAACACCAACCTTGTAATATAGATTCAATCCTTTCTTCCTGACCTACGTAGTAAATATGGAACAAAGGGCATACCTTTTCATTGTCTGTGGGATTTTCCAATTATCCAAGATTTCTGGATAGTGGTTTTGAAATTTCTTTACGTCGCATGTGCAAGGTTATTAAACTCTGTATCACCTGAATTATTTCCTGCATATTAAGCAACACAGATAAGAAAAAAACTGTCTTGTATTAGTTATAAGAAAAGCCATGAGGACCAAACCTATAAATTTGGCTTGAGGGTCTATCACAACTTACACTGCTGATTAAGTGAACACCTTTGTGAAGATATATAGATCTTTGGTTGAGTTTCTTGAGGGGGATAAATCTGCATAAGCCCATTTTCTTTGACCATTTTCTGATATCATGAGTCATGCAGACTCTTCTATGTTCAGTTTCTATCTGTATCTCTTTTGCAAGTACAAGTGTTTTGTTGTTTTGCTTTTTCAAAGAGAAGTACAATTAGATTGTGCCTTGATGTGAATGTGAATGTAAGTGCATCTCTTTTTTTATCTGTTTTTCAGAATAATCGTTCACTCAAGTATTGTTGAAAATACAATGAATACATGTCTGACTTCAGATAGACAACTAAATTAACCAATTACACAAAGCTGTTATCTAGTTGTTGACTATCCCACGTAGGATAGTAATTCTGGGTAATCGCTTTGTTCATTTCAGCAGAAAATGTTTGCCTTCAACAGTTTCAACAATTCAAAGAAAGTTCAGCTGTGTTGCAAACTCCTGCTAACTTAGACTTATATTTGTTTCTTTTGACTTGACTGAAGAATATATAGTAGATAACGACAAGTTACTATTGAGTAACAGACTGAGATATACTACTACTACTATACTACTGTTAATGAATCATTAGGTAATGATTAGTTCATGAATATCTGTAAATCGACATTCTGACCACTTTCTTGCTCTTGATTAACTATGAACCAGCTGCTGTACAAGCTACTAATTACTTAAATAGTTATTACTTTGTCATGAGTTACTATTTTTGTGTAACTTCAAGTAAAGTGAAACATCCTGCTGAGTAGTCACCAGACTCATAAATTACTAATTACTTAATCATTAGTTACTTATTTGGTGTAATGTTTCTTGCTTGTGCCACTCAGTGGCTGGTTCATAGTTAATTGGGAACAACTCGTGAAGAAAGTATCCTGAATTACAAATATTTATGAACTAATCATTACCTCATCATTACCTAATGATTAATTAATATGGTATCTCCCAGTCTGTTCTCTAGTAACTCATCTTCTCTAGTAATTATCTTGTCCTCCAATCTCAGTTACTCAGAGATGAATTATTAATGATTAATTAACTATCAAGTAGTTTTTGATTCACTTGTTACTTAGGAACTACTCATATTTTGTGTAAGTGTCACCATCACAACAACCTCTGTGACACTGGCCCCTGGTCAAGATGTCAGTTTGTTTACATATTTAGGTTTTTTGGCCTTCACACATCAGCCTTAGCTGTTCTTTGTGTTTAGTGCTACCTTGTCTGTTTGAAAAATGTTAACACTTTAAACCAAATACCAAATTAAATCACACATAATAAATTATCTGAGATAATAAGATAATTAATCAATGAATTATAAAATACTGTTAATTGCTCATCTATAATAACTATATCAAGTATATAAATTCTCTACCAAAACCAAGGATTGTATTTTGACGTACCAAAGGGGTTATTCAAGAGCAGAAGCACAGAGCTGAACAATTTCTATTGGCAGCAAAGCATTTGTCTTTTTGTATACATTATTTACACTGTGTGTAATAGGAATAGGATACTTTCTGCTAAATATTTAAAACAAATTTTAGTCCTGAACTTTTATGGAGCAGTGGCATTCTTTACAAGGACAATTATTGCCTTACAGAGAGTGGCTGCAGACTCTTGGTCTATATTTTTTGGATAAACCTGCCCTGGGATCCCTGGTTTAAAATGTTGCAGTATTCAATATTGAATTTTTTAAAATGAAAAACAAAAAACACACAAAAAAAGGATTGCATTCACTGGCATGCAACCTTCTGAACAGTGAGAGATAACTCCCCTCATCTCCTAAGTGAATCACACTGCTCCAAGGTCATTTAGATACAAAGAATGCTTTCAATAAGCCGATGTTAGGGCTTGCTATTATTGTAACATTCTTTGCAACGTGAAAATTCTGCTTTGTTGCAAACCTCTGGGAGGCTGTGAGTCTGGATTCCTGCGTCTCTTCTTCCTTTTCTTCTCCCAGCGGTTAGTGATTTTTAACTTCCCCTCCCTCCATTTCCCTTGCTGTGCTGTGCTGTGCTGTGGCGCAGGATGCTGAAGATGCAGTTAAACAGACGGAGACAGAGACGGGGGGGGCCTCCCTGGGCCCCTCATGTAGGGGCCAATCTGGAGCAGGCAGGGGGGATGACAGAATAAGGCCACGGGGAGGTGAGACAAGCAGCTCAACCAGGTCCTCTGGGGAGTCGGGCCACCAGGCTGTCACCTGAGCGATTATGGCTCTTTTCATCTGTTCTGCATAGGTGTGTGTACGTCTGAGAGAGGAGGAAGAAGATGGGAGGAAGAAAATGATAGTGTGATGAAAAGCCGTTGAATAAAACAATCATTACAGGAGGTTAGATGCATTTGTGAACCCCAGTGTCAGTCGGTTTTCTAAAACACAGCTAAGCTTCACAAAGCTGAGTAGATGCAAACCAAAAGAAGCCAATAATGCCTCACCTCTTTTGTGTGGAGTGAACATTACGAGTGCATAACCTCATTTTACATTTAAATGAATTTCTCCGGCTTAATTTCTCTGCTTGTATGTTGGTAAATTGTCTTTCTCTGCTCTCTGCAATGCGCAGGAATCTATTTGTAGTTCAGAGCCAGCTGTAATGGAAACCATGCAGTGTTTGACCTCAAGCGCTCTCGTGACTCTAATTCTTGTGCTCATATCACTCAAGGCTGTAGACCACGCTGCCTGCACCAGTCTCTTCTTCTTCTTCTTCTCTTCGACTCCAGGCGTTAACTGTATCTGACACAGCGTTAGCTGACAAAGAGACACAACAGCAGCAGGAGCTTTTGTTCCATGATTGTCTCTTTTTTCAATAGCAATAGAAAAGCTGTTCCCATTATTCCATTCCATATTTATGTTTCTTGTTAGGCTGCGACCTCTCGCACCTTCAGTAATTATTACAACTGTAAAGAAGAAAGTGAGGAGAAGTAGTAATGTATAGACCAACAAGGCCATGTAGTGAGGAGGTCAGGGATGGATGGTCAGGTTTAAAAGCACAGCTGTTCATGTTGAATGTGATACCAGAAGTCAGTTACAGAGATACATACATAAAATAACAAGCCTATTTTCCACATATGAATCCCACGTACATATGAAATATGTAATGGAGTGAAGAGATAGTCTCTTCAATCAGAGATTCAAGGTTACAATATAACGTTACTTATGTAACGTAAGAACGTTTGTAAGTGAAGTTACAGAAGTAACGTAGATATTTTAACCCAAACCGCAATGTTTTTCTAAACCTAACCAAGTAGTTTTCTTACCTAAACCAAACCAAACTGTTACCATATGACAAAGGCCCGGTACGCCTGTCGCTGGCATGCTGCAACAAGTCATATTGTTTTGGGAGTGGTCATATATGTCCTTTTGTGAGACACTGTCAATCGAACTATTCAGTCGTTTCGGTATGAGGATGTTATCGCCTTCTTTATCGCAACCCAGCTGCCAGAATAATGTTGATATGTGCGCTTCTGCAAACCACGCATGCTGAAGTTTTATGTTTGATATGTTGAAATGTTGCATTTCTTTAGCTTCAATTTTCAATTTCGCTGTGTTTATGTTCTGGTTAGGGCCAGGCACAAAAAGCACATAGGATTAGGAAAGTGATCACAAGTGAAACATAACGCTACACAAAGAAAAGTCCGATGTGTTGCCCCTGTAGCATTCAGCCATGCTAAATACCATGCCCCGCTACTGACCCGTCCTACTCTGAACTGATCTGCGGGTCATGAATCTGCAAAAGTTGAGTCTGTTTCAACTTTTTTGCCGAAGCTGTCTACGTTTCTTTTCTCAGAACCCCCTGCAGTCAGCACCGCCACAGCCAAAGTGCACTACCCTCATTAAAATGAATGCCATGACTTGCTTTTTACCAGAATGTTGGATTTGGTGTGAATAGAGCCTTAGGGTTAGTCCCAAAGTCTTGTTGAAAATATCAAGTAGTTTCGCACTTACAAATGTTGAAACGTCGTATCAAATAGTCGTGTCTTGCTTTGCAGCCATCTCGTCTGGCTCCTGCTCCTCTTGAAATGAGACTCATCTCACATAGATGTAATGTGAGCTTGATATGTATTGTAGAAATGTTGATATGACACATATGACACATACTGTATGTAATGAATGTAACCCTGGTAAAGTAAAATGCCAACATTTTATTCATGCACCTGGGCTCCTATTCAAGGTTGGACATTTTACACATGTGTAAATCATACCATTTAAAGACTTGACCGGGAAATCCATGAAATACTCAATGGAGAACCGATAAGGGCTCGTGTCACTACAGAGTTTCCATTGGGCTCATTGCCATGATAGAATCAAGCCTGTTGCCCCTCTTTTAACAGTAACAGTAATTACAGTGGGATCAAATAAAACATCCAGTGTTGTTCCTCTCACTTCCTCCGCCTATGTCTCAATCTATCCGTCTCTTTTTCTGGCCCCTTAAGGTGGCTCAATCAGACGACAGCAGTGGCTGTCTGCCGTTGTCAGAAGACATTTCAATTTGGCGACCCTCCCTCGGGTTCGGGCAAATTACCACTTCAAAAGGCTGCGACTCCCCAGGTCGCTCCCAGTGGGGTCGGCGCAGTACGCTTTCTCCCCCCCTCTCGCTCTCTCTCCACTGCTCAGCAATGCTGATGAGGGCCGGGGCCCCCTTGAGCATGCTTGTCCCTCCACACTAAACAAACTCTCTCCAGGAGAATTGGGAGCGTGCTTCATTATTCTGCACGGATAGGGTAATGTCTTTAATTTGTGTTGGGTGGAATGTGTTGGTAGCTTTTTAACCATGGGAAATGAGCAAATAGGGAAAATGCTGCAACTGCTTAATAGAAGTTTTGACAGGAGACGTGAACTTTCAGGCTAAATAATGTATCACACTACCTCAGAGTTTCTGTATAAATGATACATCCTTTTCATTAAGTAGTTTAAATGACTGACTCACTAAAAGGACTTTACAGGATCAATCCCAGCTAAACCTACGCCAACAGCCATATGTAATATACAATAAGTGCTTAAAGCCACGATCTGAGTTTTGTTTGTCGAAAAATGAAACAATTCCACTGAAACATGGTGTACGTCTTCTGCCATGGCCTCCTTTTTGATACCTCATTGTCGCTGGGTTGCATCAACAAACATTATTAATTATTTAACGCCCATTAAATCATATTTCAACTTTAAATTATGTTGCACCAAAGTTTAAAGCTATCTTAAAATTAAGAGATTAAAATCAAACCTTTCTTTAAACCAAAGTTCAGTTTTAACTCTACACCTAGATTAAATCAAAACACCAAAACATTAAGCTCCAGTTTAAATTTACACTTGAGGAGGTTTGACTGTTGAAGTGGCTGCATTTTTTATATGGATTATGCAAAATAAACATAATATAAATATATAAATATAAGTTCCTCATAAAGTTCAGTGACAGACTCAGCCCAGTTTAATGATGCTGCTGAATTTCTGACTCCTGGTGGCCCTGAGATTTTATGCCACCAGATGTTTCCAGATGGTGGATGAGGACCTGTTCGGCCTTTCACAACTCCAGTCACTTTGTCAGCAGAGTGTGAAATTAAAGCTTCTCTGCCGAGCCATCGTCAGTAGACTAACTAATATATATATGTATATATATATATATATATATATATATATATATATATATATATATATATATATATATATATATATATAGATAGATATAATGCACTTGTCTTGAGATGAAGAAAAAAGCTTTAAAAGCAGCAGGCATTGGCTGCACCTTGTGGTGAGAGAAGCTACTGTACATACTCTTCCTCGCTAGGAAGCTAGCAAACAATGTAACATTTTGTTCAAGGTGCTACAGTATATGGAAGAATTTTAGCTTAAAACATTAAAAAATTAACTAAATTGATCAACAGGATGTGAAGACATAACAGTTCTGACCGTAAGTCAAAGACGTTTGCTGAAGTTAGCATGCTAGCCAGCTAGACCTGAGCCACTTTGTACCTCATAGCCCAATAGTAAACAACACCAACACTCCCCAGGTGCTCCGAGCTCCCAGTCAACTAATAGGAATGCTAGCTGCAGGGCTGGCAGAGCTAACAGTTAGCCACAGTTGGCTTAATCTGGTAATATTCCGCCCCCTATTTATTTGGATTATTACTTTGACAGGTGGCCAACTCTTTCATACTGCCGCTTAAGGAATACTGTATGCTAAACATAAAGCTAAAGCAAGTGGGCGGTTAGCTCAGAAGCATGGATGTGTGAAGAACTGAGTGCTGGTGGGTGGCAGCTTGCTCATTACATTAACAAACAAGATATAATGTGGTAGTTTAACAGGTGCTAGTAGAGGGATTTTTTTTTCTTCTTACCTTCAGACAGAACCAGGCTAGCTGTTTCCCCCTGCAGCCTTTATGCTAAAGCTAAGTTAAGTTATTGCTGGCTCTAGCTTTATAATTAGCCTGCGGACATGAGAGTGGTATTAATCTTTGCATTAACACTTGGCAGGAAAATGAATAATCACTTTGCACAAAATGTCCAACTGTTCCATTACCTATCTTATTTTCATAATAGTTAATACTTTGGTAAATTCAAACGAAATGGGCCAGCATCGTGCAGGTGTAGGCATACAAAATTAACACCTACAAGTGAAGAAAAATTCAAAGCATTTTTTCCTCTCTTGATGCACTTTATCCGTCTGTCACACCACTCACTACTTTAAATGAGTGCTACTGATCCGTGTCTCTCTGTGAGTGTGCATTCTGTCATCTGTTGTAATCAATCGAGACTGCTCGTCATGTCATACTGAACAATTTTATATGCTATTTAACTAACACACCTTTAATTAGACAAAGATTTAGTCTCTCAGGAGCTCTCTTCTTTGTATCATCCTGCTGCGACTCCTCAAACACCAAACTGCTGATTGTCAAACTCCTTTTATAGCTGACAAGAGCTTTTAACTGGCATTCAATCTAACAACACCTACATTGGATCAAGTTCATGTTCGCAGTTGTTATTCAATATACACAGATATCCATTTACACTGTGGAGTGAAAGCTGTTTTTCATGAAGTGTTTACTTTCTGTAGCCCACTTAGCGGCCAAGAGACATTTGGCACGCTGTAGTGTCAGTTATGTAATTGTCTTGTGTTTCATATGAGAGTTGAGAGATCAGAGTTGAAAGCTCAATAACGGGGAATTTCGTAATATTTCTTTCTGTCTGTGCCATCATAACATCTTCTTTCATGACTAAAAAAACACACTCCAGGATTTGTCTGTATGAGGCTTGATGAGAATTCCCTTCCTCAAAGATGAACCCTGAGGCCATAATACTCAGGTTGCATGCGTGAAAGAGGTATAAGTCTCTAAAATCCTACCAGATCATTCATTGTAAGTCACCGTGGATAAAGACATTAGCTAAGACCCTGAAAATGTGATATAAAACAGGAATGACTGAAGAAGTAGCTCCTTTAATACAGTGAGAGGATCGACTTGTTTTAACAGAGACTTATGTAAATGCTTCTGTTGTTCCACCCTGTAAGTTTTAGTTTTGTCGGCTAAATGAATGATGACAATCTCTTTTTCCCTACACTCAGGCTTGTATTATTTGGAGGGACTGTAACAGGGCTTGCAGTGAGTAAAACAGACATTATAGTGTGAGGCGGGGAGCTGACAGAGAGTGACGGCGCACCTTTGTCAGAGTTGACTGACACTCACGGACTCACCATGCATCACCACTGCTTTAATGTGCCGTGCTGCCGCTGAATGGCTCAGTTCCGTTCGATCACGGCGCACTAATATAGCAATTAAAGATCAAGCCCTGCTTTGTGAAATATTTAGTGTTCGTACATCATTCAACCCTGGTCTCTCTGGGCCTTTGACTTGGCTGCTGCAGGGAGGTTTTAATTAATCAGATTAGCACAAAATAATTGCAACACAAACAACATGGGGCCTTCGGGGGGCCTGAGAGCCTGAGATCACTGGGCGGTTGCCCACTATTGCCTATAGCATATTGGTTATTAGTACATATACATAATGGCTTGGTTAACATTATTTTTTTTCCTATAACAAAGTTTGTGAGAGCAAGTTTAAATGTTGTCTATTCCAATAAATTAGCTGTTCGGAGGTATTGTGCAGTTGTTAGTCTCAACCAGGGGTGTCAAACTCAATTTCATCCGCTGCCACATCAACATTATGGCTGCCCTCAGTGGGCCAGTTGTAAATGTAGAACTAGATAAATGTATCTGCTTGTCATCATATTACGTAAAGAATAAGCTCCCTGACTCACTCTGCGACACTGTTTCTTGACAAGCCTGTTTCTGGTCACAGCACACTTGTTCACCTATGTATAATTTTCTTAGTACATTTATGCAAGAAAATTACTTTGATACTATTACATTTAAAAGCTCATACACACATACTACTACATTTTGAATCAGCTAGTTTCCTGTGGGTGACTTTCTCTTTAAAGGTGCAATATGTAAACAGTTTAGTTTGAAATTATCAACAGAATGTTTCGGAAATAAAAATTTTGATGTCAAAGACGTCTATGTAGTCTGTTGCAGAGATATCTAGTGAAGTTAGCATGCTAACCACCTAGCCCCGGGCATTAAAACCTCTTTCTTCAAGCAGTCCGAAGCTCCTGTGCTAGCCATGTAAACACCAACATTCCCCCTGTATTCTGGCTAGCTTCATGGCAAACTGCACTAACTGCACTAACGGTAGCTGCAGCTATGGATGAATAAACAGAACACAGTTAGCAGCGGTTGGAGTATATAAACTCAACAGGTGGCAAATTCTTACATACTGCGCCTTTAACCAAACTAATATTTTTAACATGATGTATCTACTTTTACTCAAGTATGACTTTTGGGTACATTTACAACGGTTACAAGTTACTTCATGTCATTACTTCTATTTATTTCTGAGCGTTACTTAACTTCCATGATAGATCCAGGACCCTCCCAGCCCCCCTTATATTCTAACACACTTTTCACATCCTCTCACAGGCTGACACATACTGTATGCACACACACTCAGACTCAAATAGTATCCCTTCTAGTGCTGCTAAATTAACAGCGTTTGAATGTGTGGGTTCATGTGTTAAGGTATGAGCCATCCCTGACACAAATAGTAGCATGCTGGAGCTGCTGATGGAAATGGAAATGTGGAGTTCTGGCTCTGCCTTTCTCTCTCTAACATCATGTGGTGCCCGTGCTGTGCCGGGGTTGCAGAGGGGAGATGTGAGGGTCGTCAAGCTGCTTCCAGTTTTTGACATTTCTCCTTTATTTCTTCTCTCTCCCTTCCTCTCTGAATGGCGAGGTCAGATCTCTCTCTCTGTATTCCGTGCCCCGGTGCGACTGATGATCAGACGTGGGCATGGGAAAGCGAGGCTGTGGCCTTGCACGACGGGAGCTCTCACCTCCTTCCTCCCTCCTCATCCTCCTCCCACCTCCTTCTCTCCCTTCTAGGATAGTGATAAGAGTTGTATGAAAGACCTTCCTTTCCGCCGGTGGTGGGAACTCGGAGATAAGGTGGGCGGTGGGGGGCGGCTTCTGGGCCTTCTCCAAGGAACAGGGAGGGAACAGACTCCTCTAATACCGCTGTACAGAGGGGATGAAGGTTGCAGGGTGTGTGTTTGTGTGTGCGTTTGACGGTTCATCTAAGCTTGTGGTACTTTTCTCATGCGACATTATCACTCCTCGCTCAAGTTTTCATCAAACAAAATTGTGCTTCCCAAAAAACATACCACAGCCCGACTCTGTCTGAGAATCTCGGTGGCACAACAACACCTACTATCTGATAAAGGTTAAGCAAAACAGCGGTCGTGCTGACCCTGCGCAGAGCAAACTGCCTCGGCCTTGACTCGCTGTCTCGCTGTAACTTTTGTTTTTCCTTGAAGGAGCACTCAAATGTTTTATGGAAGAAAAATAGGCCGATAATTCGGATACATTTTCCTCAAGTCATGGGGGCAGTCAAAGTAATTACTCAAGTCAGAGTGAGGGATAAATCATCAAGATTTATCATATCATAAATCATCAAGATGTATCCCTTGCAGATTTGTCCTTGAATAATACCGGTAAGTGGCTGTTGGAAGCTAAAAACTTGGCAGTGATCCCGTTTTTGGTCTTATTAACAAAAATATAGAATCTGTCATGGGAGGCTACTCATTAATCTTATCTCTTATCTCAAGAAAATTAAAGTTACGGAACATAAATGTCAGCACAATTAGCCAAGAAGCTAAAGCGCGCAGGTATTTTCCACCTCCGTGCTCACGTCCCCCCACTCGAATACAAAACTCAACTTTATTCCTCCAGCTGTACCTCTGTTTTCCCAAGGTTGTTGTCTGTGTTAAGGGGAGGGTAATGAGCTGTCAATCAAGTGACCGGGGGTTTGATTCATGGGTAGCTTCCAGGGAGGACAGAGTTACTGCTCCAGTGGAACCTGAGCGCCGACGACAGCTGATGCTTGCAGAAAAAGAAACAAACAGGCACATTTGCATCGCTGTAGTGTTTTTTTTTTCTTTTCCGAGCTGCCATCACCTATTCAGTTTGACAGAAAATATGATTATCTCCCTTCCCCCCATGTGGTTTACGGTAGGAGAGGAAGGTGTGTGTGTGTGTGTGTGTGTGTGTGTGTGCGTGTGTGTGGTTAGGTAGCTGCTCGTTGAAGGAGTCTGTGGTCGTCTTTGTGCCCCTCTCTCCGCTGGATGCACCTTGTGTGTCCCTGACACTTTCTCTCATTATTAGATACACGGCTTCCTGCTGAGGAGGCCAGGTGTTGCTGGGGCTGTCATACAATACACCCCCCAATCAAGATGCCTCATGCACGCACACACACTCACACACATGCATGCACACACACACACATACAGTAGAGCAGTAGTAGGTGGTTCAGGGAGAGGACAGATGTGATATATTTATCAGCCCATCACTACGACACAGAGGAGGTGTCAGATTGTGGTCTGGAGATGTGGAACCTAAACTTCAAGAGCCACTTTTCAGCTAATAGCCGTCCAGTCTGTGTGAAGTATCAAGATGATGAGGACAGGTGTTAAGGGGACGAGGGTGTGTGAGGCGTTAAAACAATATTCCTGTCTTCACCAGAAAATGTGTTCTTGACCTCAGGGAAAAAAAATACAGATAGATAGAAATATGAAATTAAATGACCCTAAATCAATTTCAGCTAATAAAAAGTAAAAGCAGGATTGATTTGGTTTTGATTAATGAACCCAGAATACACACAAACCCAGAGGGATAACATGTTGAGGTGAGAACATTAATCTCCAAGATTTTACATGAAAATGAATGCACATAAAAAAAACCCAAAATAGATTAAAAGCCCTGTTAAAATTATGTTAATAACCTGCCACCTTACTCCGTAAATAATCTCTAACCTGACCTCTAAAAGACCCTCTTATTTTTAACAATTTCATATTCAATGACCGGCTGCTCCACAGTGCAGCACCAGTTTAAAAGTGAGCCTCTTGATAAATTATTTACTGAAGGCATTTACATGAACACCTGATGGACTATTGTTACCTGTGGACGACCAGGAGCATGATATTGTACATATGATGGAGCTTCTGTTGTGTCTATGCTGAGCTGTACAGGCAGCCGTTCGAAATTCATCACGAGACTGATTCATTACATACAAAATAATGTTGTCTTTGTTTCACTCCTGTATTAGGTAGGACAGTGTAATCAAAAGACACTAAATGACGACACAGTTCTGACGAGAGACCTTAATAAACAGGAATATCAAACTTTATCAATCATATTAACTTAAATTATCTGACATTCTAACAATAGAGTGACTATCTAACATTATTCTTATACCCAACAGGAGTAATAATCCAAAAGCCATTCAATGTATTTGCGTTCAGTAATTAACTCTTTATATCAGTGTTATTGGTAGTGGCGGAGTCCGCCATTCCCGTAGTGGATTCAAATTTCCCACTTGAGCATGAGGGATTCACAGGAAATCATTTTATCTAATTGATATCAGTCTTTCCATTAACTGTTCACTCTCATAACACTGCATTAGAGCTGTATTAAGCTGGTGCGAGACTTTTCCCATTATTGCCATTTGCCTTCTGTCTCACCTGCCTCCACTCTGCACACTGCAGTCCTGCATCATTTTGTTTGTTTTTTGTTTGTTTGTTTGTTTGTTTTTACCTTTTTTCAGTTATTTTACTGTGAGCCATTAATTTACAACTAATGAGGGGGCGTTCACGTCATATTTATTCATTGAGCATAGGCTGTTTGCCGATATCCAAGAAAATATCCCTCTTTTTCACAGCAGGTATGTACGAGAACAGTGAGCTGTTAAATGAAGACAATTCGGATCACTGTTGCAATCATGCTCAACTTCTTAATTTAAGCACCTTCTCAATCACCGTTTGCTATAGGATTAAACTGCACCTGCTGTTCCCAAGGGAGCAACTTTAAATGCATATAGGCTGTCAAAAAAATAAAATAAAATCAGGATCCTAAGTGGAAGAAACTAATGTGCCTTTAGGTTATGCAAATATAATTGCAAATTTATATTTCTTGCAACTGTGCCATTTGTGCTAAAAGAGGATAAGGAGCACTTTGTGTGCCTCGTGGACTCATTTCAGTAAAACTCAGGGAGAGTGCGCACTGCATTGCATAACCCTGACCCTCTGGGATGCTCTTCAGTGTGAAGCCATTGTGGATGAATTTTTATGATTTATAAATAACAGCAGCACAGGAGGAGATTTGATCATAATAACCAGCCGGCACAAGTGAAGGATCTTATGCCATTTATTCCAAAGCCTTCACAGGAGGATGAGTTCAAACATCTCCAGCGGTCCCTGTGGAGAATAAACAGCTTAAACCAGAAGAGGTAGAGTCATACTCTTCCCACTGAAGTAGCTCTCCGTATTTCAATTAAAAAGTGCGTATTCTCATCTTCAGCACTGATACTATCTACGACTTGCTTTTGTCACCCATCTTCATTAACTTTCTTTTCAAGTCATTTCCCACCAAGGTGAGGGTTAATTCATCATTCATTCAATTAATTCAAATTGAGGCCTAAAATCTGAGTTTATAATTGTGGGGCATTAATTATCTCCTAATAATCTCTTATTCATTAACAGATTGAATAGTACGGCCGCTCCGTCCCAAAAAGCCTTTTTCATATTGAAATCTCCTCTCTAATTAAAAAGGTGCTCTTTGGAGGGAACATTCAAAAAGACAAAATCTCTCCAAAAATAGTCATTATAGGTTACACAAGTGACTTTTCAGCATATTCCCTGCCACCACGAGGATAAAATCTGTGGTCAGTACTCCTCAGAGAGTGAGGAAGGAAGATGGCAAATGTGACTAAACATAACGTGCATAAAACTTTAAAAGATTACGTTGTCTGTGAACATTTCTGAATGAGTTAGTTCAGATGGATTTTCATCTACAGTGGTGGTTGTCTGGCAACGAAGACAACAACTGCCATGATTGCACATTAACTCACAACCTCGTCAAACTCTGCCTTTTGTTTTGACGGAGGCAGAAATGACATGTTGTGTGTGTGAAACCAAAAAACAGCTTACCTACATGGTACAAATTTCCTTTTCCTTTTAATGTTGAGGTGCTGTCTAAACAACCTTGGTAGGGGCAAGAATGACTTATGATTTAAAATTTGGTGACCTGAGACAACACCTTCACACTCCCAACTCATCAAATAAAGCAGCTTGGTCAGTCGCCTAAAACTCCAAACTAGGATGCTCTACCTACCTCTCTAGCATCAGTTTTGCATTTGAAGGGCTCCATGGTGAAGTTAGCGGTAATACGATATGCGGTAAGTCCAGTTAGACTTTGAAAATTAAGCTTGCTAACAAACAGGTCACATTCAAGTTCATACTGTGATTTTTTTCAACTGTTATTAACGTTGTAAAATGGTCAAGGTTTGGTTAGCTTTAGGCTCCAAAACTACTTGGTTAGCTTTAGGCTAAAGATCATATTTTGGGTTAAAATAACTAATTCAGTCTCGTAACTTAAGTGACGGAAGTTACAGAAGTCATGTTACTCATGTCATGTTACATAAGAGACGAAAGATACATAAGTAACATGATAATATAATGTAAGTTAAGTCATTTAGGTATGCTTTAACTATTTATATTACATTACATAACTTAAAAAGAAATCACTCTGGACTCTTAGTCACAGAACAGGATGCAAATCCTGATAGTCCAGTGTATGACCCCTCCAAACACCCCAACCACCCCCTGACTCTGACTGTTCTCACTCTTTATATAACTGTGCTTAAGGAGTAGCGAGCGTCAAAATTTGAAGCATAAGGCCACTGACCAGGCTGCTGTATCTGACCCACTGGGAATCATAACTGACTGCCTGAGAAGACCTTCATCCGCGTCGTTAAAAGTTCAACTAAAGAAACACATTTAAAAGTTTAACTGTATCTGAGCGGCAATTGTTTTATGATCTGAGTCAGCATTAGATCAGAAGCCTCAGACTGTTCCATCTAATCAAAACATCAAAGCAGAATAACTAGTCTGTCACAGAGGACAGGGCACTGAGCAGTGGTGTGATAAACAAACGTGTTTGGCCAGTGCCCTCCATGCCCATAAAGAGGAGCTGCCTCCCTGTACACATCCACGGGCCAGCAATTACAGCTGAGCCCAGCTACTTCCCTTTTTCTGCTCTACTGACGAGTCTGTGCCGAAGTCTGACAGGACAGAGGCAGAGAGAACAGGTAGTGGACAGCTGGCAGGAGGAAACAGCAGCAGAGCTGGGGTGAATCCACCTTTGTTTCAGTCGCACAGGGCAGGGACTTTCTGCAGAACTCATATTGATTTTTTTTTTGGAGGAAGAAAATGGCTAATCCAACTTATTGCCAAATAATTGAAAGTTTTGCTGCATTGTTAGAAATCTATGTTTACAAGATAACCTATGAGGCAAAAAACACCTTTTTCTCTGTTATCTACTGACTGAGGAGGACACTTGACAGATATACGGCCCAAAGTGTCTGTTGATGCCACAGTTGATTGAATTTAAAGTGCTGTACACACAGCCTCAACAACTAAAGTATATGTTTGTTTTAGACTCGCCTTACTGTTTTAAAACCTGCCACAGTTTAGCAATTTTGAGACACTTAAACTCTTTCCTCATGAGGACCGCGGAAGATTGGAGGGAGCAAGTGTGAAATTGTAAATTGCGACAGCTGGGTTTGATGTCGCATTCCACAGAAGAGAAAGTCATAATCTTGGACTCAGACTTCTTTACCTTCACAGAGCCAGGCTTCGCCTATAAATAATCCTTGCACTCATTCGCTGAGGCTACTCGCCGCCTTGCAAGCGAAAAACAGCTGCGAGGAGAAGCAGTTCTCTCCCCCCCTTTCCTTCTTTGTTTCTCTTTAATTGACTTTTTAACAAGGCTATGTTCAAGCTGACCAGCTACACCCCTTCATTCCCAGCCACCACTCACACACATATACACTTCTCTTATTGGCTGAGGTGGGAAACTCATTAAAAGTGTGTTTGTGTGTTTGTATATGTGTGTGTGTGCAAAATGCACCCAATTTCTGAATCAATGAGGTATGTGCAGAGCAGCATAAATGAACAACATGTTTATATGCATGATAATGCCGACCCCTCGGATTCTGTTAGAGGAGGTCGAACTGCATAATGCGAGAGGAAAACACCCTCTTGGGTGGATTTAGAGCAAATTATTTCACACCATTGTCATAAAGAGCGAGTGAGAACCTGCACCAGGAGCATCATTTGGAAAGGTAATCTACCAAACACTGGGTGGTCAGAGCAGGACATTTTATTGACTGGGTGTAGACTTAATCACTAATTCAGGAAGTAGAAAATAAACACTGAAGGATAAGTTCACTTAAAAATGAAAATCAAGTCATTATCTACTCAGTAATAGAGGTTATAAAACACTCAAGATGTGGACACTTGCAGTGGTATTGAGGGGATGAAGACGATGGCTGAGTTGTCTCTGATGAGCTCAAGCTGGGAACTGGATATGATGGACTGGAGGTGAAACGGGGTGAAGGAGGGTCGCAACGAAGTCACGCTGAAATGACGGCTGACAGCAGCAGAGAGGAGAATAGATTTAAGGTTTGACAGAAGCGACGTGACTGGCTCATAGACAGTGTGGCAGAATCTGGTTGGTTTAACTCAAAGGAGAAAAGGTACATTGTTAAGAAGAAGTAGAGCAAGCGAGAGAAAAAGTACTGTGAATGAAAGAGCGTAAAGATCTTCCTGGTCTTCATTTCATCTGCTGAAACAAGTCAACTTCAATGTTGGCATGAAAGTTAATTGCTGACCTTGGGAGAGTAACCAGATCTGACAAATGGTCATGACAACGGAGCAATGACACTCTCCTTCCTCTGAGGAAGTCCGTGAAATGTGGTTGAAAGCCCAATTAAAAGCTTTTTAATGGGCTTTAGTCATTTTTTTATTTTTAAAAATTTCTTTCATGAGTTAGACGTAATTAAACTATTTTCAAAAGTCAAGATTCTAGATCAGCAATCAGCCTCATTGTTTCTCATTTCAGGAAATTGTTTCCAGAAATTTATCGGAACTAGTTGATTCCTATTGATAACTGGATGAAATTAGAACAATAATAATAATAATAATAATAATAATAATAATAATAATAATAATAGCTACAACAGATCTCAAAAGCAGAATATATTCTTTAAATCTATGATGTCATATCTCAAAATGACAAACAGATACAGAGACAATATTTCAATGTAAATGTGGACAGGGCTTTGGGGGTCCAACACCTGGTGGCACTCCAGCATTTTTGATTGAAAATGGCTTCAAAATGTCGGTCCACCATCATGGACACCATGCAGGGAAAGGTTTAGGTTTTGTAACTCAATTATAGACAGAAAAGACAAGGGGCTAAAGTTTAATTCCCCAGAAAAGAACTGTTTCTTACCTGAAAAGCCTTTACTTACTGAAGCTTCTACCTTTGCCTTATCCCAACCAATACACACAACTGAGCTCTGCACCACTTGCAGCACCTATAACATCTTATAGAGCTAGAATCTGCAACTTTACACATCAGCCGCTCTGAATGGCATCAACAGATAAAAGTGTGAAAACTGTTTGAACTTCAATCCCCCCAAAATCCTGCAGTGTAACATCAGAAAACTGCACAGAACACAGGCTGGCTGCTCGGTGGCACTTTATGATACCAAATGATCCCAAAGGGACCGAGAAGCTAAAGGTCTTACATCGTCAAGTCCGGCTGTCTGTAGATGGATCACTCGCTCACCGCTGTTAAGCAGACAGTTTCTATTTCACTGTGAAGATTTAGTAATTCTTCTCCGGCAGGCAGAGATGATTTCACACCAGTCACCACACCTGACACCAGAATTTAATTTTGGCAAATACCATAAATGCGCGCCACCCACAGAGGGGCTGATGGGAGTCTCTTCTCTGCCGCTGCTCCACTTTCTGGTGCAGTCTGATAAGACAGGGGTAACTATCTTGCCTCATGCAGGTTTCATTAAGTGGCAATTGCTGTGCCGTATTCAAATAATTGCGAGCTTTTATTACGCTAAACTTGCACGGTTAAAATTACCTCCTCTCCCTTATGTTATTTCTCGAATAATATTTGATACATTAGGGTAAAACTTGTGCTGGGAACAAGTGCAACTGCTGATGTGCTAAATATATAAGAGCATATTTTATCTAATAATTTTGAAACAGATGCTAGTGTTCAAAATAAAAACATCATTTTGGGGGATCAGTGATGCTGAGAGGTTGTTTATTTCCCTTCCTGTCCTTCCTGTTTGGCTTATTTACCTGTTTTAGCCGCCACAAGGCTGGTGGATTAGAAACTACCCCGAGGGGGAGGTTGTTCACTTTGCAGAGGACTTCGGGGGGACTGAGCTGATGTTATCGTTCCCTCTGAAGTCGGTCCTATCTCTTTGAACACACTTTATCTTCACATCTTTGTGCTCGCCTGCAAATGGAGCAACACACAGGGGCTGCTTTGAAATGAATTAGCAATAGGAAGGTGCCCGAGTCACTTGTGAAGCATACTTAATTTGTATAACATAAATTAACGTTCTAAAAATAAGAACCTCGTCCAACCTTTTAGCGGGCTCATGGAGAGCATGAAACGATGAAAACCCAGACAGTGATGAGGGACGACATTGAAAAATTAGCGGAGTCAAAATGTCACCTTCCCCCCTGAAGTGCAGCCAAGCAGCCATTAGAAAAATAACAGAAAAAGAAAGATGAATGAACAGAAGAGAGGAGCTTGGGATCCCAGCTGACGGAGAGCACAGAAAGACTGACAGACTTCAAGGGGGCTCAGAGAGACCTTCTTGCTTTTGTCTGGTCCCTCTTGCCCCTTTCTGCTATGGTAGGAAATAGCAATTGTGTGACACCGGGCTCCTGTGGGCCCCGGCTGCTACAAGCCAGCAGTGAAATGCGATTCTTTCTGCCAAGGGTGTGCACTCCGACTGTTGTTGTTGTTTGGCTGCGGAGGAATCAGAGCGGGGACTCAGGGCTCTACACCCAAAGGAGAGTAGATTTCATATTCCAGAGTGAAATGCCTTCTGGCACTCTTCCGCCAGCCCTTGATTTGAATAGACAAGAGCTGCTGGGGAGGATTGAGGGATAAAAGAGGCTGAGGGAGAGAAGTGACTGGAGCCTCAAGAACAGACACAAAGTCTATATGCTGTATCAGCAGTCAGACATATGGAGAAACGGGGCACTGAGTGTGAAGTGACACTAAAAAAGAGGATGCATGTCTTGTTAGGTCTCAGCTGGAGAACAACACAAATATAAGGTTGTTGAGTTTGTTTATGCCTTTGAGTTTGTTAGTGCAGAGCAGTTGTTCCCGACCTTTTTTGGCTTGTGTCTCTTTACAGAGTTGCAGTGTGGAAGGTCATGTTTGTTTCTGTAATTCTGCATCCCCACTTTGGAATGCTATTTTTAATGATCCTCAAAGTTACTTAAAGGAACAGTTCACCCAAAAATGAAAACGCAGTCATTATCTACTCAACCGCATGCTGATGAAAAGTCAAGTGAAGGTTCATAGTCCACAAAACATTTCTGGAAAGCAAGGTTTCAGCATCCTCGGGACTAAAAAACAACTGAACTGTAGCTGCCTGGCTAAAAGTGCACACACCCTGTCTTAAGAGGTTGCACAAGCTTGAACCGTTGTTGAGAGTATAAATAATGTCTTTTCAAGTCAGTTTGGGATCTTAGGCCTTCTGGAGACTTAAATTACACTGGACAAACTGTATAGAGACATTTAAGGGTAATTTTTACTGTTGTTGTTTTTTTTATATATTTTATAACAAGTTCCCATCTACTTCAGTTGTTAAGGTGAATGCTGCAGCTTCACCCAACTTTCCATCAGCAGTAGGGTGAGTAGATAAAGACAGAATTTTGATTTTTGGGCGAACTTATCCTTTAACATAGAAACATGGCTCCTTCCTGTGATAATGTAATAATACACTAGGTTTATGTTATTTCCAGCAGTTTAAATTATTTCAGCTGAATTTCTGACAAGTCATGTTTTATTCATCAATTTGGCAGGGTGGGCTGCCCTCCAAATATTATAGCACTCATGAGCCTTGGTGGCTGTTGCTATGGAGAACAAGTAAGTCAGCAGAGCAAAGCAGTAGCAGATTTATAATATTCATAATGTTTTGTTTAGAACAAAACACAGAAAGTTAGTTGCCAAACCATCCAAAATTTACCCAGAATCAAGAGGTGAATTTATTTGATTTAGCATTTAATTACATTTTAGGCTCAGAGGTTGGATGTTGGTAGTCAAAGTTAACTTATCACCTAACATTTCCATACACACAGACTACCTTTGACTTCCCTTCAATCAAAGAACCTGATATTTTCTTCGAGATCCATGGCCATCCAAGCCGTAGAAATGCTCTAAGTCACCTCAGATTGCCTATGGAGAAAATGTATTTTGGATCTCCATCAGTACTGACTTATCGGCCCTCATCAGGCAGCATATGAGCGGTGAGCAATTTGACAAAAGACTGCTATTTTAGAAGCCTGAAATTTCTTTTACAGCCCTGATTCCAAAAAAGTTAAACAAAAATAGTATATATGGATATGAAAGGGGCATCTGTGAAAGGCTCAGTCGTTCACAAGCAAAGATGGGCCGAGGTTCAGCATTTTGTGAAACACATGATTGTTTAAAGGATATTAGTACGTGTGCTCAGGAACACTTTGTAAAGCCATTGTTGGAAAACACAGTTTGTTTGCTAATGAGTGCATTCTGATTTGATTATGAGCTGTATTTCACACCCGCATTTGAGAAAAGTCAAGAAAAATAAAAACATTTTCTTAAACGGTGCACTGTTTTGAGGAAGAATTAATCAGCAGAGAGAGGTGCTCATTGATTGTTTTTTTTTTTTTGCCTAAACGAATAAATAAACAAACTCTCTTCGTTTTCATGACTGAATAAACTGAATGATTAAACTGACCTTACTTTGTTTATATTTGGCGGACCCTGCCACTTTTCTAGCTTCAAACAGTGTTCTGGGACATTATTTTCCTCTGAAACAGCTTGTTTATTCAGTTATAGAAACTATAAATATGTCTGAGTTTGTATTATTACCTCATTAATACTGTAACAATTAAAATTCTGAGTTTGAATTTCTTCTCCAAAACTACATAGTTCACCTTTAATGAAAATATGTCTTTTCCTCCCTTCCTCCTTTCTTATCATCATCTTTCAATGGCTAAGATTGTTCTTGCGATCTCTCAGGGGTCCTGACCCATAGGTCTAGTAGTCTGTTTATATTGACTGTTTGCACGAATGTTTGCACAATAAATGTGAAGGTTAGAGTGAGAAACTTGTTAGCATGGTGTTTGTTAAGAGGAGCTCTGAAACGCTGCCCTGACTCTACGTACGCTCTTTCCCGCAGCGCAGCGAAAGGTGCTTCATTCTGCCACCACTTATACATGCCTACACAGACAATTTTTACAATGAGCTCTGTATTCGTAGCCCTGATCTCACCTCAGCTTTTTTATATCCCTTGCTCTTCATCGCCTCAAAGGATTAATCTAAAGCTTTTATAATGCAGCCGCAAACAAGCAGCCGTGTCTCTTTCTCCTCCCTTTGACCTGAATGCAGCTGCAGCAGCCTTCCTTCCCCTTTAGTAAAGACTGCCATGAGAGCACATCAAACACCCTCTGCCCTCTGCACCCGAGGCGATGAAAAATAAATCAACAAACAAATGAATAAGTAATCACAAAGGGAAAAAAACAAGGAGCCTTTAAATAATGTGGTGCGAATAACAGGTTTATCTGAACAGTTCTTATGTTTCTGAGCCTCTTGTGCTGATAATCCAAAGTATATTTTGGGAAACATGCCGGTTTTCCGGGTCCCTGATCTCATTAGATTTATGTTCATTGTTCATTTTTTCTGATCAACAAGATGTAAAAAGGATTCAGTGGGTTGTTTTTTGTGCGCGGCATCGCTGTCTATATAAATCACCCCCCGCAGGCCTCTTGTATTTGAGCCAGTAATATGGAACTAAAAACACCCCGTTGCTGCTGGGTGATATCTTGGCAGCGAGAATTTGCACGAAAGTGATTTTTTTTATCCCGCAAAGGAGCCACCTTGATGTTTTAGAAATAGCTTCATAGCGATGAGAGCTCAGAATCATCGTCCAGATGGTCACACCTGTGTGCACAGCTGTGTGGAATAGACGAATAAACAAAAAGATACAAGATTGCAATAAGGCTATCTTCGAACCTCTGCATCATCATTAAAACTGTAAACCATTCAGTGTGTAATTAATCGCTTGTGGAGACGCCGCAGCGTTCCTGAATTAAAAGACACAACTCCTGCATCTTATTGAGCCGTAGTCCTATTCAGTGACCCGTGCTGTTTATTGCTTACGTACACCTGCTGAGCCATGTCAGCTGACTCTTAATGTGCATTAGGCTCCACTTCTAATGTTGACACAGAGGTCATTAATTCACATCAAGGACACCTCCGTAATAGACTTGTGTCACGCAAATACAGTGGCTGTTAGTTTGCAAACAGCTTAGCAAGCAGCCAGCGTTCCTCCAGCTTTGATTCAATGCTAAGTGCTTCATCAATCACAATCCCAGACAGATCATTAGAGGCTTCTAGGATGACAAGACCAGCCAAAACATCTACAGCAGATTGCTCCAGACCACCCCTCAAAACCTTTAATTACGCCCGAGGTTGGCAGTTATCAAAGACACGCGGTGATAAGTGGCTCACTCAATAGTAGCTATTAGTTAAAGCAACTTGTTAGTGTCAAGGGTTTTAAATGACTTGCCTTGCATTATAGCACAGTATGTCAGACACAAGGCAACATGTGCATGTCAAATTACTGTAGGCCACTGAGCAACCTCCTCACTGCACAACACAGTGCTCTCAGAGCTCTCATTCAGCTCTTTCCAGTCTGAGCTTCGTAGCAGACTTTGTAAACAGATAGTTGCTGGGCTAAATCCCCTGTCAATATGATTTTAAGTGAGGTACTTAAAGAAAGATGATGAAGATAATGCTGGCTTTACTTTAGATTAGCTGACAATACAAAACAAGATTGATATATCAGCTTGTTTTTAGGCATGCTGGCAACGTGGCTCTAGGGATGCCAGTGCCAGTTGTTATTAGTCCATTAATCTGAAATAGCGGTTGAATGGATTGCCATTAAAATGTGTAATTTATAGTCGCCAGAGGATGGAGACTTTTGACTTTGGCAATTCCCTGACCTTCCCTCTAGCAACACCACACGGTTTATATTTCTAGTATTAAGTGGAATATCTTGACAGCTGTTAGTTGGTTACCATGAACCCTGCAGAACTTTAATTCTTCTGACATGTATCAACTTTTGTGATTCCCTAACTTTCAATTTACTGCCTTTATCGGGTCAAAAAATTAAATCAAATACTTTGGTTCAAGTACAGATGTATTTGTACATTATTTAGTGCTAATTAGCATTTATATAGTAGGACTGGATGCCAGATGCAAAGATGGTGCCCCAAAGACTTTACAGTGTGATGATGTGATGGATTTTTAAATCACTTTTCTCAGCTTGAGGGACGTTTTACAAATATAAAACCTATAAAACCTTGTTTGCAGTAGTCGATGTCCTGTCAACATTTTTACAGACGTCCGTTTTATAATGCCTGATTTTAGCATGCTAAGCTAGCTAACTGAGCCAGCTTACATTACAGCTCAGCTCTGTGCAGACGCCTCTCGTCAAAGAGTGGTATTAGAGCAGGCCTAGACCATACTCTTTAACTGACAGAGGCCCAACATTTACCCATGAGCAAGCACTTGACAACAGTGGCAAGAAAGTGGCAGAAACCTTGGAGCAGACCCGGACTCAAGGTGGGCGGCCATCCGCCCTGACTGGTTTGGTAGAAAGAAAATACTTCTCACATGAAACAGCTCACAACACGGCCCTATGGATTATCTTGAACTGTGTAATGTTTTGTGGAGAGAGACATTGCTGTTGAATTTCTCAAATGTATACTGTTGGTGCTAAAGCCAAGTACAATCCAGCTGGATAAACAGCACTAACAGTAAGATGCAAATTATGTATTTTAAATTGGAGCAAAATCTCCGTCGTGGTCTTGATATATAAACAGTAAGAACAACACATGGAAACATTTATTATGGCAATTTTATTTTATCATTTTATTCTCATCAACAAATCCCCCGAACAAACAAAAAACACAACACTGGATAATCCTACAAGAAAGCCTGTGCAGTCACGGCTTGACATACTGTATAAAAGCTTACTCCTTCAGATCTCTGTAAAGGAGTCATTTTGTTGCATTTGTAACGATGATGTGAACTGTAGGGAATTTGCTGATAAAAATATCTTTATCCTTAAACAACCCATTGCTGACTGCAGATCCTCAGAGAACATTAGACAGCTACAGATGCACTATGCAGTGTGTGTGTGTGTGTGTGTGTGTGTGTGTGTGCGCGCGTGTACGCAAAACCGCATGCACACTCAGTCAACTTTGCCTCAAATAAATAAAGGCTACAAATGGGAATTTGTTCAGTGTGTACTTTCATATTGTAAGCAGAACATGCCCTTTTGTCCTTCCTGCCCACCTGCCTAATGGAAACACTGCTACAGCAATGTAACACCCCGGGAATGATTGGTAACATGCGTGTATGTGTGTGTGTGTGTGTTTGTGGCAGTGAAGCAAGGCTGCTTCGCGTCGTTGGACAAACTGTTCTCTTCCTGATGAGCGGCTGGGTGATACATACCATGGCAGACAGGCGTAGGCCAGGGTCAAGAGGTACCTGTCACAGGCCCTTCACCTGTGTGTGCACCGACAGAGGGGCTCCTAGAAAGAGCACATCTGGACACATTCCTTCACAACGGTCCCTCATGGGTTACCCTGGAGTCCAAGTGCCCCCTGGTGAGCAGAAGGGAGAAAAGTCCCTGAGCGAGATGAGTTACGAGGGATTTGGCTCTGCCTTTGTCATCAAACAGAACTTTTGTACACACGTACCAATTTTTGACTCTAATTATACTTTAAAGCCCCATATCAGTCACAAACTACACTATTCATATAAATATTCAGCACATTTCTGTATAGCCCACAGCTATACACACCCCCACCCTCCCATGTTCTGTCCTGGATATGGATCCAATGTAGCATCAATGACTACTTGCCTCAGGAGAGTTATAGTGCTTATTCCAGCAGACAGAGCGGGGAGATCACATGAATATCAGATCCCAGTGGAGCTGTAGCTTTGGCTGCTGTTTAAAGCCTAATCAATGAAAGAAACATGACCCGCGTCTATCTGATGTGTGTTGCACGACAAAATGTTTCTGGGAAAACTGGACGCCAAGGATGATTCAGGAATGAGATAATAAATACGGGGAAAAAACATTTGCACAGATACTGTAACATTTGTAAATGTTTAACAGCACTGTTAGGGCTATGATTTAATGACTACATTTAACACCTGTGCAAAGTGTTGAACAGAGCCACAACCAAACGTAACAGCAGCTCCCCGGATTTGAGTGTGCTGACTATGGAGATTTGACTGATTTAGCTGCAGGCACAGGCTACCTTCAATGTCCAAAGCCATTAGTGATTCCTGTACTACTAAAGCGCTGCTCCAGGGTACACATTTCCTTGCATTAATGTCTACCCTCCACCACAGCAAATCAAAGGCTTATTCTAATGCCTCTGCCTACCTTAGTATACTCCCTAAATAACACAGGTTAGCGGGCTCAGGGGCTTTTTGATGACCAGAATGAAATGAGACAGAGAGACAGAAACGTTCCACTTTTTCTGGTACATTTGAAAGCAGAACAATTTATTATCAAGAACAAGAATATCAAACAAGAGAGAGGAAAAAAAAGTTCATCAGTTTCACAAACTTGTTTTCGCTGCAATTTGATCACTTAAACGCTTCCAGCACAGACAGAATGACTTATTAAGCTTGGAGTTTCTTCCATTTAATCTTACGCCTCTAGTTACAGTTTTTTTTTCTCTTTTTTCTTTTTTACCCTATCGTGTGAATATAGAACTGCTCTGCTGAAACCAGAGATCACAACAGTAGTTATTAAGAGGCTATTCAGAGGGGTTTTTAAATCTCAGGTCTGTAAAGTGCTTCATGCCCTCTTTTTGACCTCATCACAGACAAGGTAGTGGCTCCCTTGAGTCCGATTTGTGATCCGGGTTCCTTATTGCCAGTCGAAGGTACGTTTCACCAGCCTGAAGAAGGTTCGGTTGTGCTCCTGTAGGTAGGTGCGGAGCTGCTGGAGGACGGTGCTGTTGACAGCAGGGTGAGGACGTCCCTTAGACTCATGCAGACAGCGCTCTCGACCATCGCTTCGGATACAGTAGAACCCCTTGGTCTGGTTGAAGTAGAAGTTGGAGGAAACTATCCTTGGGGGCAAGTTGAGGAAGCGCTCCACTTTCTGAAGCTCTGGCAAGGGGTCACGGATGAGAGCATCCCCGTCTACGATGTGTATCTGTTCCAGGGGGAAGTGGCGCAGCCAGTTGCGCATATGAACGTCGTAGAGGCTCCTTTGAATGGCCTTGTACCGCATATTCAAAGCTCCATTGCGCACTAGCAGGTTCTCGATGGCTTGCACCGGCTTGTGGTTCTCCAGCCGGTTGAAGTACACCTGGGTGTAGTCGGAAATGACCCGCTCGGCTGGATCTCGCAAGATCAATAGCAGCTTTATGGACGAGTTCATGGCGCAGATGCGTTCTGGTGCGAGGGCTGAGGTGAAGTACCCTGGAGTTTTCTCCACTGTGATCTGATGTGGGTAAGAGTAGGGCATCAACTCGCGGTACCACTCAAAGCCCTTGGCATAGTTCTCATCCCAGTCAAAGAAGTGCACCTCGGTGGCAGCAGCGGCAACCTCAGGGTGTATGTCTAGCATCTCCAGCAGCGCTCTTGTGCCCCCCTTGCGTACCCCAATGATGATACTATGAGGGGCTCTTTTACTAGTCCCTGGGGGTGGAGATGAGGGCACATCTTCAGAGACATTGGCTGGTAGTCCAGCATCAAGGTCCATGGGGTCCAACGTTATGCCAAACCCAGCCTGGACAAACTCAGACGGGGCAGCATACGTCTGGAGAACCAGAAGAAAGGCAGATGTCAGGAAACACGCCATGGTGATGGGATGAAGAGCGAGGTGGCCAAGAGAGAGAAGCAAGAAAAGGAGAGCGGTTTAGCTTCGGACACGATCTGTCTTTCTGAGCTCAGTGGTAACGAGAGCAGTCTTTGTCTGCCATTGAATTTGACCCGGAGGAGGAGGAGAAATCATCGGCAGTCCACAGCACATCTGTAGTGGAGAACAAAGAGAAAAAAGAAGAAAAGGCTTTCAGATTTCAGGCATATAAAGCAGAATGAATGTCTGTATTATACTGAAATGGCACTTTCCTCATTCTCCTGAAAAAGCAATCCAGCCATAAATACAATCCATGTCTGTTATGAGTGTATCATCTCAAAAGGATAATCTCAATTCATCTTTCTTTGAATCTCTTTTCATCTTCCCTCTTCCCATCTGCTTTCTCCTCTAACTCTATAAAGTCACTTCCAATTGATACTGTAATTTCTTCGGCTGAAAAACATTTAGCCAGACAGCTCGTTAGAAAATGTGTCGGAGATATGCAAGTGTGGCTCAAGGCCAGAAGACGAGGCCAGAGAGCTTTGTCTTCCTTTACCAGGTCAGAATCCACACCAGAATCAATACACTTAACATCTCCCCCCCGGAGCATCAAAATCAAGGCATTCGGAGACTTATAAAGATAAATTTATTGCAGGAAATCAGATGAGTTCCCACTTCTAGGTGACTTTGATTTCCTATACATGCCAAGAAAGATCAATACTAGGGCAATGAAATTCAGCAAACACAGGGAGAAGGATTTAGGGCATTAAATTAGACTTACAATATTGCTGAAGAGACGCTCAAAACCATGGGAAAATATACCGTCTCGTGTTTTTAACTCTTTAATATAACGGCTGTTTAAAGTTTTAATAATTGCCTTGTTTTCTTCAGAACTTGAAATCACACGTGCTAAAAATGGTTCTCAAGAAGCTGTGAGCTGAAATAGCAGAACAATTTTTGTAAATGTCACAGCATTAATTTAAAAACCAAAAGTCTTTCTCCCGGTGCCTTCACCGGGAGAACAAGCTGAAAGAGTTGGTGCTCCTCTGTGTTAGTCAAAACAACAGGGCCGGGCTATGCAAACATCCAGATTCAACAGCAAAGGTCAGGGTAAGGTAATCTAAACAAACTAATATATCCCCTGCTTGGGAACAGACTGACACACGCACGCACACACACACACATAGGTACGAAGTACTGCTCTGGATGCATACAGCAGATAGATTTAGTGTTCAACACATTTCTCTCTTATATTGTAGGCTGGAAATACATAACACAATTTGAATACAGTTTCTTCTTAACATTTTCACTGTCTGTAGAGGGATTTTACTGTAACTACATCTTAAAGGTGCACTGCGTAGTTTTGGGGAATACATTTAAATCAGAAGAGAAAAATATCTTCATTGACTGATTGACCTGACTGACCTGAACAAACTAAATAAACAAACTCTCTTCGTTTTCACGACTGAATAAACTGAATAAACCATCTGACCTTAAAGGACAACACAATTTCACACTGTTTTACTTTGTTTATATTTGGCGGACCCTGCCACCTTCAAACATTGTTCTGGGGACCTAATTTTCCTCTGAGAGCAGCTTGTTTACTCAGTTATGGGAAAAAAATCCTGAGTTTTAATTTATTCTCCAAAACGACGTGGTGCCCGTTTGAAAGGGAAAGCAGTGAAGTATAAAAACATTTGCTATCCAGTGGCTTTTAAAGCAGCAAAGAGGCGGCACTTTTCTGTAGATTTTGTCTTAGCAGTGTTTTCTGTACAACTTTTTTCACAATGAAAATTGTGAATTGAAAAAAGAAAAAAGAAAGAGCTGTTCCGTTTCCTGAAGAAAGGCTGATGAAATATCTTCCTGAGGCATTTTCATCTTACCTAACCCTCAGAGCATTTGCACAGTAAAATACCAAGGTAACAGTTATAAAATGATGAGTTTGATTCCCAAATGATCCACCGTTGTAAAAGAAAGTAATTTTGAGATAATAAGAGCCCGTTTGTGAGACACTCTCATTACAAATTGATATGAAAGTTCTTTTTAACATCTTCGTTTTGAAACACTCAGTAATTATACTTGAGGATCATCCATTCATGAGGCATATAAAAATATCCAAATGTCTTTCTCTCAGTTGTTTTTATTGACCAACTGTTATAGTTTGGTAATTAAGTCTGTGTGCAGAAATACTAGACCTATTCACAGAAGTTGCCCCTCTAATTAAAAGAGGGACATGAGAAGTATAACAACCAATGTGCAGAGCACTTTTCTACGATGTCACCAGTGGCCTTTCTTTCACCTTACAGAGTCTTTCAACCATATAAAGGCTGTGACACATGCCCCCGCTCTCCGCTACGATCTGTGGCTTGAGTGTGGGACTGGGTCTGCGAGCTGAACGCAGGAGAGCCGACCTGCCCTACAGGACCCGGGGTTGTGCAAGGAGGCACTTATGTGCTGTGACAGGCGCGCCTGCCTGTCAGCGTTTCCCTGGCAGAGAGCTGCCAAGTCCAATGCTAACAGCCAGGCAGCCAGACGAGCTTTCTGTCTCATCCAATTCCCCCCACTCCTCTCACAGCACACCACCACCTGGAAGGAGCCATTGTTTCACATTCCACT
Organism: Pagrus major; assembly: GCF_040436345.1. Classification (NCBI taxonomy): domain Eukaryota; kingdom Metazoa; phylum Chordata; class Actinopteri; order Spariformes; family Sparidae; genus Pagrus; species Pagrus major. Next base: position 16,133,764 of record NC_133229.1, on the reverse strand, counting down.
GGGCCTTATTGCTTTATTCAGCACTTGATGCATATCTTTCCAGCTTTTCATTCAGCGCACGGCAGCCACGCTATCTGGCAGACCCCTTAACCAAGACTATTTCCACTGAACAGTGTGGGACCAGAGGAAGGTAACACAACACAGGTTGGCGGAGAAGATCTGTGGCCTCACTGAGGCTTGGGAGTAGGATAAAGCACGAGTGTGTAGTGGCTGCCTCACATCCAAACCTGAGCTCTGGTCACTTTTTTGCTTATAGAATTTGCATGTCTTGCTTCTGTGCATTTCCTTCAGGGACAGGCGCACCATCTTAATCCCCTGCTGGTGTAAGCATGAAGGTGCAGTCAGACCGGATCTCGCAACGTGACATTTATCTGTGGTGAAATGCGGGCATAACTAGAAATATTTTTAATAATAATTTTAAATAAATAATTTAAAGCAAAATATACTGTTGTTATAACGTATTTTATTATTATTATTTAATGCGAGTGTCATTTCAACATTTTCACTACCGACCAAGCCCCCAGGAAGAATGCCAAGCTTTGAGGCCAATTTGACATAGTGGCCAAAGTATGTAATTACAACAGGGATGATACACAGGGGCCCAAAAGGAGCGTGACACGTTTGATTTGACCCATTCAGTCCAATAACATTGGGAAAGTCAAGAAAAGGCACAAGATTTAATCATTTGATTGCCCAACTCAGACAATGCATCCATCATTACATGTCTATGACGCTGATTCCATTTTCAGTGCCCGGGCGATCTCTGACCTCATGTTAGTCTAAATAAGAAATGGTGCCAGTCACAGTGAAGTATACAGATCTTATTTCAGTTGGTGTCTGGAGATGTTGGATCACTTTATTCCTAAATTACAAGTTTTTTATTTAGCAGTTTGAATTTAATCAGTTTGGGAATGAGCGGCGATCTATTCGACACAGAAAGCAAAGGAGACTCGCCAATTTCACCACACTTTCACTGAACTGTTAGCTCTGCAATTGGCTAGTGATATGCTCAAGAATCAAGATGTCGCCCTGGCTTGTACACTGGCGTATGCTCCAGCCCTCTTTGACTTTGAATATGAAAAAAAATGGGAATGTACAGACAGACAGACAGACAGAGGCATGATCGCCTTTGTAACAAAATCAAACTATACCGCATTCCCACTTGAACCCACGATGCAGAAACCCCCACACTCGAGAGCTGCACTTGCCGACCATTATCTAAGCTCTAAAACTTGTCGGCACCGGAGCCGAAGTGCTGCCTCTCACCTGGGCAGACAACACAGCCAACAGATCCGCACTAGTCATTAAACCTCACCAGGCTAAGAGGAGGGCTCCGCAGGTTCTCTGTGCCACAGGAAACCCTGCTCTCACTAATTAACCCAAACAGCTTCTATACATCTACGGAATAAAGCCCTCATTCATATTCAGCCGGGCCCCCTGCCATTAACAGTGGCAGGCAGCAGGTATTGAACAGGGCAGCTTTGTTTTTTTAATGGCCGCTCATTAGAGACATTAGTACAAAATAATTATTACCGCAATAAAGCTTGATTATAAAGGGTGGCTTTCGAGCTATTAAATTGATTGATTTCAAATGAGGAAGTAGAAAGTATTTATCATTGTTACATTGATTTTTTTATGCCGTGGTCGCATATTTTAATGAATTTCCACACGTAAACACACACACACATGGAGACAGAAATACTAATCTGAAGTAGAATTGAGTGCAGAGAAAAACCCCTTCATCATCCTCTTGTTTTTTCCCATCTTGTTTCTCTTTCACGGCCTTGTTAGATGATCTCTCGTAAGATGCAGTGACCCTTCCCACCAAAAAACTATCACTTGGGATGCAGAAACGTATTCACCTTCGTTCTATTTTATTCTGCACTTTCCCCTTTGCTCCTTCATCTCTTTCTCAGCCATTCTCTCTAACAGGCCCTCAAAAACCCAGTACAATATATTTCCCACCCACACACATCCAACTGTAACTCTGAGACTGTACTCCCACATACAGGATGGGTTTTAAATTATGGATGCATTTTGGTTCACAGTGGGATTTCTGGCTCAATTTATTAATTTCTAGTACCACAACATGAGACAGAGAAGATCTTTTCTTCCATTCTCTCTGCTTTGAGAAGCAAGACAATTTCTGGGGCATATGAGTTATACTCCAGAAGAGAACCAGTAACAATACTAATTTCCAGCCATGTGTTAAGCATCCAGAACACTGAGAAAATGCTCTGCATTAGCATGCAAGGGATTATAAAGCGACACCGTGAGCACCGCCGAGCTTTTCAATCCTCCCACAAAGCTAGCTTGACCACGATGTGAAGAAATAATGAGCGAGAAGTCCCATCTATGCACATTACTGGTGCATTACAGCCACTTGCTGGTGTGTAAATAGGTTGGAGGCTGTGGCAGCTTGGGAACAGAGAGTTGCTACTTTCAACCTCCAGGCAAGACAGGAAAATGAAGCTGGGGAATGAGTAATGCTCTCCTCTCACTAAGAAACTACTACACAGGTGCACCCGACTAAGTTGCCTGTTAGCAAAGCATTTAACCCCTAACTGGCCTGTGGAGGCATTCAGTGGCCCATCCAGAAAACAGTGGAAGCTGTGACTGCACTGGTTAGCATATGTTAGAATTAGGCAACTATTCAGAATATGTGAATGAGTCTTAGTCTCCCCCCCATATCTAGCTTTGTTAAACAGAATCTGTTCTTGTCACCATGATGACTGCAATAATTGTCCACTAACTAGGAGAGACTATAGACCGAATCATCATGACAGTCACTTCCGGGTGATTTTCATTGTGGAGATTTGTGAAATCTTGTCTGCTGTCATTTTTAGCCGTAACTGTAACATTTAAGATACATCAATTTCTTTAGTCTGTCGCCCAACATGTAAATTAGGTATTCAACCTAATGTTAGTGAAATTGTTGTATTTTAAATGTAAGCATTAAACATGCATTTTAGATGAATGAGATGTAAACATTCATACAATTTAAAATAACATCATGAAAAAGACAGTTCAATTGTGTGATGGCTGGTGCTTGATGCAGGGTTTTTCCAAGTTACTACAAACAAACATTGTGATTTGTTCTATAGTGTCACTCTGCTAATGAATTGTTGACTCATATTTGTGAAACCCAAGGTGGCAAAGGTATACCTACCTAGTTATCACGTAAATTATAAGTTGTGCTTTATGCGTTACAAATGTGAAAGTACCACGAACATAAATTACAACATAACTCTTAGTAACACCTAAACAGTTACACAATGCCCTGAGGTAGTTGCAATCCATCACAGAATTATACTCATTCTCAGTAAAACAGCTGTTTCACTTCACAGTGTCACATTTGTAACTTAACTTTGCAACAGAGCAATCCAGTTGAGACCGTACTTATTGATATATTTCAATGTTCCAAGACGCTAATGCAAGCTAGAAGGCTAATGCGCATGGTAACCATAACGATGGAGCTCTAATAATAATCACTGATTGGCCACTTGCCTTAGTTATGACTTTACATCCAAATTAGTGAGGTTATAACCCAAATACAGATGCAATGGTATGAGATTTCCCCGTAACTGTAACTGTCTCAGAAAATATTAAGGTATCACAGTAGTAAACATTTATTACGACCACCAGGTTATGTTTTAACCTGTGTTCGTTTGTTGGTTTGTCTGCAGGATTACACAAAAACTACTGAACAGATTTCCGTGAATCTTGGATGGAGGATGGGTCTCAGTCCAGAATAGAGCCCATTAACTTTTGGTCTGGATGAAGGGACGGATCCATGGACATTTTCTGACTTTTTTTAACATTGCGAGATTGATGAAAAAAGTCTGGTGTATTTAGGAGACTGGTGTCTATGAGTGAGTACAATTTGATGCAGATCCAAATAAAAATCCAGATCTAGCAGATATAAATCTGTTTTATTTGATATTGGATTGGACCTTGATTAAATTAAAGGTGACTGTTGGGCCTTGGCAGTGGCTTGAAATGTATATAATTTAAATAACACTAATATATTACAATTCAATCATTCAATACATCAGTAGATAAGCAAATGCACACAGTAAGATAACGATCATTGCTCAAACTGGTATACTGCCGCTCCCTGGCCCCAAGTAATTGCTTTGCAACCAATTTTAGCCTTAGTTACAAACTAACAAGTAGTTAAGCCTCTACTGTCGACTTTACCCCGACGCACTGTAGGAGAGAACTTACATACTGCTGCTGCAACCCAGTGCAGTTTTTACTGAGACTGTTTCAAAGAGGTGTTGATTTAACTGCATTATGTAAGTTGCACTGCTGTTGAACTGTAGCAGATTATACAGAGTTGTTTCTATTATTTAATATACCCTCACTGATATAAATGATCTGGACAGAATACTAGAAACACCAATCAGCTAACAAAATACAATTCAACGGCACAGCAAACCACATGCTCCAAAAATGACCATCACAAAACTGAACATTATAACCCTCATTAAGGTCGGATTGATTGCAAGACTGTTCTATTAGACTGCATGTACCAAATAAACTGGTAACTGAGTGTAAACCACTGCAATTCGACTGGAACCTGTGTCACAATAACACTCTCCTCTGGGGCCACCTGGTGGATCAGCACCTCGAACTAATTTTATATAATTTTGGCACTTCCTGAACATAACATCAATTTCAGCAGATCAGCAACAAGTTGTCAATTGAACTGATTTAAGAATCAATTTTCAATGAATGTCTTATCATCATGTTGTGCAGTGATTATACATGTGATCTTTGGTTCATATTTTTCTTCATTCAAGTCAAATCAGATTATATTTAAATAATAATTTGCCTCAAGAGGCTTAACAATCTGTTCAAGTACAACACCTTCTGTCTTTAGACCCTTTTTCTTAAGCTCAGGAATAAAGACCACATTGGCTTCATTAGTGAAATATGTTATCTTAAATAATAATGAATTATTTTTGGCCGAATCAATTGCAGCAATCAAAGTATTCATTGTCTGATTGGATGAATAAGGGAAAGCTGCTTTCAACCTTGAGTCAGAGAAGTCTGAGAGAAGCTCTGTGCCATAATTAGGACATATCTAATATTGATATAGACGGTTCGATCTGACGCCTCAGCAGCATTTCACACAGTGACACCGAGGATGGAGAGACAACATTTACTCGTTTTGAGAGGAAATTGCGCCGCGGCTCTGATGGTAAGCAATATTCGGCTATTTCGGGAGCATATGAGTAAGACAATGACCTAATCCACACCCACATGTCAGCAGAGGCATTCATTACGGACCTCAAGTAGCGGGAATCTGCCAATTGCGAGTGCACCCAGACACATGCGGCCCCAGGCACTAATTACAGTGTTTTAACCGTGATCTTCTATACGTCAAGTTAAACCTTCACAGTATAGCGATCGTTTCAGCTCTTTTTCTTTCCTGCAGGATGATTCAATGTGCAATGCAGTCCCTTCCAATTACCAATCCTTCTGCCCACTGCCATCTGTGCACAGGGAGAAGTACCCAACTTGATGAAGGCCCGCGTCTCCTAAACGAATATATGTGTATGATACACTGGCAGAATCTACATAAAGACATGTAACAACAAACGACACATCACACTGCTGAAACATGACAGGGGTGCAAATTGTAGGCAAGGTAGAGTAGATAGAGCCACCACCAATGGAAGGGTCAGAGATAAACTAGATTACATTAAATAATGATTTCATTTTGATTGTGGAGCTCCTGTGTGCTGCTATTCAGCAACTGGCCCAACAAAATCCGACCCATATGGAGGCTACTTAACGACTTATCATTGGTTTTCTCGGTATTCACAAGTTATTTATGTCATTATCACAGAATAACAAATGTTTTTTTATCCCTAGACAATTTATCAAGAGAGAATGACTTCATAAGATTCATAAGTTCAGACCATCACATACACACTGCTCTGTGGGGCGGGTTTTGGGGATTTTCAGCGCAAACTACATGACCTTTTCATTCATTTTTTGCCATTAATTATGAGTACCTCTTAATCTGACATTTTCAGCTTGGATCAGTTGCTACACTTGTTAAGACGCTGCATATGCATGCTGGCATGGTGCTGCTGATCTAATAAAGATTGAGCTTTAAGGAATAAAGGAGATCAACCTTTTGTTTTCTTGTGATAACGGATTAATTTATCTCGTTATCTCGGGATAACAAAAGCTTGTTTTCTCGAGATCTTGAGAAAATGGTCTCATTATCTCAGAACAACAATTGTGATCATCATGAGCTTGAGAAAACAAATAAAATTCAACTTGTTATCAGAGGAAAATGGAGGAAATATCAGTTTTGGGTATTACTGGTATTTTAATTCATACATCTTCTCGTACTAGTTTTATTTTGACATATTTGGTAAGCAAGTATTTGTAACTTGTGACAAGGTATCTGTGGCCATCTCTGATTGTCAGTTAATACATTTCTATCAGTTAAATTCTTAACAGATTAATGATTAATCGTTGACATCCCTAGTCTGTGATATTGATGATGGAACAGTGTTGGTTTTCCTGATTTTTGCAGAAGTAACAGTGGTCAAACAATGCTGCATCCAGCCATAAACTGTCATTCCCCCATGGCATCACCCAGCCCAAACGCACCATTGTTCAACTGACACAGGATCGCTGTAGCAATCTCTGTTGCCCCGCTGCATGCCCCGGCCCAGGCTTCCTCCAGTTTAGCTTTGACATTTGTCAATGCTCTGAGATTTATTTCAAGCATCAACTGACATTGTCTGGATTCCCAGGAGGCATTTTCGCAGATAAAATAGGCTGACTTGCTCATCACCCTTGGATGAGTGGAGGCAACCAATCCCAGGGACGCTGACTCACTCAGGGAAGTGTTCTGTGGTCGTTCCGAAACAACAACAGACTATGAGAAGGAATTCAATCAGAGTGTGGCCTGATGATCCTCATTCAGCCTGCCACTTCTGATAAAGCACCTATGCTTTCTGCAGCATCTCCCCCGCTGCAATCGCCTCCTCATCACCGACCGACGCTACGATAAAGCTAATTCTGCTCCACCAATTTAATGCTACTGTAATTCTTATCATGCTTTTCCCATCACGCACTCCCCAGTCCTCACAATGAGTCTGATCTCTGCCATGTTAAGTAATTGCTCTACAGTTCATCGCGGAGGGAACGCTCTGAAACGCACACTTAATCAAAACAAATGCGCCAACTTTCCTCTCTCTCCTCGGGCCTGAGCCTTCAGAAAGCCGATGCTGTTCACCACGGTCTCGCAGGCAGCCTGCAAACGGCAATATACACATACATTATGGATGAATTACTTCATCAAATAAAAAGCAGAGCATCTTGTAATGAACTGTGAGGATACTCACAGTTAATCTTTGATGAGACCTTTCTGATGAATAGTTTAATGAGTAAAACTATGGGAAGGCCTGCTGGGTGCTGACAAAGACATCACTGCTGTGGTGTGTTTAGTGCAGAAAAACGCACAATGTTTAGATATTTTAATGATCTTGTTGTGTTGCTTATTAAAGGGCATCAATCTTACAGCTAAAAAACTGCACTGAGTAAAACATCAAGTGTAATCCCACCTGAGCCAAGTCTTGAGTTATGCGCTGTGAAAGCTGTACTCCAGGGCAAAGCACATAATACATATTAACTAAGGTACGTACACTAGGGGCTTGGTATTTTCTTCCAGGAGGTCAACTTAGATATCTCATGTTTATTTCCCAAACTACAGCTGGTGTGTGCAGTTGTACATAACTTGGAAAGCCTCTCCAGCTCTGGCACAGCAGCATCCTATTGGTAGGCGAACGCTACAGATCTGCCAGTGTTTTCTCTCCATAACAAATATGTATTCAGCGCTGCAGAACTCGAGCTTCCGTATTTGGACCTTCTGTGATGTGCTGTTGGCTGCCAAGCTCTGAAGTGATTCAACACCAGGCTGCAGTTAGTGAGCTGATGATAATGCATTCAACTTAAAGCCGTTTCCCACAGGGGCATCCTGTGTTTGCTCGCATCAGAGGTCGAGGCATTATACAGTTAGATGTGTCAGTAGCTGTTATGGTGCGCCCTGCTGCAGCAGCGGGAGATCACCGACACACATACAGTAAACAAAGAAGAGAGCACAATGCAGCCAGTATAGTGAGCAGAAGATGGTATCCATGAGGAGAAGAAGCTGGAACAAAATTACTCACCTAACAACATGCCACAACCTGAGAGACAGAGAATGACCCAGACACACACGGACACACACATACAAATACATGCATAGGATATACTATATAGAGTGCTGCAGGAATGAGAACTAAAACCGTAAATACGTTAGCCTTTTTGCCGAAGTCAATGGGTTTTTTAAACAGGTTTTATGGAAAGGGAAAAAAGGTCTGTGGTTAACACGAGCTTACAGGTATGGTTTGTAAGAAATGGCCACATTTGAAGGTAGCACAAAAGCTCTAGGGGGCAGCAAAACCGCTTACTGCTGCTCAGTATACTCTTTGCTGTAGCTGTCTTTGGCTGTAGCGCCAAGCTGACTTTAGCAAGTAAGTCAGTTAGCCGTGGAGCTAAATGGCCCTATTAACTGACTGGCGTGTGCCCACACTGCAACCTCGGATGACGGGGGAGTCACTGACTCGTCACACCTCCGCTGCCTCCCAGTGAACACGGCTCGACACCAGACTGGCACTGAACACAGCCTTTGTGAGTGACAGATGCCACTTTGAAGACAGGGGATACAGTGGAGGGGATTGACAGAGGCTCTAACCAGGTCTATGACTCCAGGGACAAGAAGACACAATGGGCAGGGACAGGAGAGGCGTTCAGTGTCAGAGGAGCAAGAGAGAGTCAGGCAATCAGCAGCAGGTGAAATGGCATCTAGAGCTGTAATATTTTGACATCTTACTCTGTGAATTGAGGATTTATTTCGACCAAGCTAGACGTGATTGTGGAAAGAGAAACCAAGACTGGGATGGTGAGTTTTGTTACGATGGGATATTGAAGCAATTAAACTCAGCTTAATTTTGTTTCAGTTGAATTCAGACTGTGTACAGTTGTATTTTCTCTTTATTAAGGAAAATTGTTGTAAAAATGTGTCCTTTCTTGACATTTTGAGAGGTTTTTTTGTTTACTATCAGAATAAGAAAGCTCTTACATGTCCCAGCTGAAACTACAGGTGCTATCAGACCTCTTGGGGAACAGTGTTATTAGGAGACAGGACGGGCCGGGGCTAACTGGTTAGCACGCTAACTTTAGAAGACATCTCTGCAACACAATACATAGACGTCTCTGACAGGACGTCGACACTGTTTCTTCACACTCTGAAGCCACAGTCTGTCACAGTCTGCTGCCGCCTGGCAAAAGATACAGAAGTACTTGCCGTCATACCAGCAGACTGCAGAACAGCTTCTTTCCTCAGGCTGTGAGACTTCTCAATTAATCCTCCACACTCAAAAACATAGTTCTTTTTCTTATGTAGCGTAAAGAGACTTCAACTCACATTTCGTTCCACAACCCTGCCTTTGTAAAAGGACTATTAAATGAACCTTTGAATTTAATTGAACTGAATTGAACTGTAACAAAGCAGTGTATCATTCCTTTCTAACAGACGGCTCAGAAATGTGAGCTTGAGTTGGAGAAAGTCAGGGAGCAGCTATCAACTGACCCCCAGTGTACATGACTTGACTGCGACATGAGTCTACAACCAGGATTAGCTTCATTTGTTTGTGCAGTGCGTGTGAATGACAAAATCAGTCAAGCATAACTGTGAGCTATGCAGATCAGAAGTGGGGAGAGTATCAGACTGACACTGACAGCGACACATATTCTGAGATGTCATTTAGCCGCAGAAAATGACCTTGAACTGGAAGTTTCACAGTATCGAGCTGCCTCATCTGCATAAGTAATTCAAGTTGTCGCTTCACATGCCGGTCATTGATCGTAACATGATCAGAGGGATCGGACTGTATGGCTCGAGGTGGCTTAGTCATTTATCAGTGCAGAAGTTTCAACCTTGCAAAGTCATCCTTTTAATGAATTGCGTTTTGTATCAGACAACTTTTCATCTTGGACAGGTTCAGATTTTTTTAATGTCTGAACCTGTGTCTCTGTCTCTTTCCTTCTGTTCATTCTGGCCGTGAAGAGGATCTTTGACCTAATGTGCTTTCAGTGTAAGTGATAGGAACAAAATCCCCAGTCATCGCTTTGTGAAAAAAATCTAATGTTTATCTGGAGTTAATATGATGCTCCAGCAGTCCAAGTTAGAGAAATCATGTGGGTATCTTTCAAAGGTTAGTCTTTTAGTGCAAAACTGTTTTTGTTATTATCCTTCCACTGCAGCTCAAGAGGGAAATGCTGTCCAGGGAAACAGAGAGAAGAAACTAAAAAGAGTCTAATATCGGATGAAAACATGGCTCTAATGAGGCGTGTGACTTCTGTCCCCCATCACTTAGACTGGAAACACATTAAGGAGGGTCAGTATGAACAGGAAGAGAGATTATAGCATGTAAAACCTGTTTCAGTGTTGTTGCGGGCACCTGACCGATTGTTTTAAGACAGACTTTGGAAAATTGCGAACCTATGCTTGAAGAGACGAATCAAAAAGAGATCAATCATGGTACATTTAGATAGACATCATGAAACTTTGACTTTTGAATGAAAAATATTCTAGTCTTTTGGAATATAACTGTGATGATTAATTTCTTTATCGATTAGTCAAATAGTGTTTCCCACACATAGACTTTACTCGGGCTGGCTGCTGTGGTATATTAACGGCTGCACAGGTATCTTTTTGCCGACCCATTACAGCTTTTTTTTTACTTTCTTTTTTTTGTATCCATCCAAGAGAACGACGCCATCCGTGATCAATTAACTAGTGGACCGCTCCTATTGTAGGTCTTCTTATGCCTAGGGTAACCAGCTGTCTCTGAAAAATTTGGGATAGTCCCGAATTGCAAGATTGGCTGTTGTTTTCTCAGCTGTGTACAGTAGTGCCGCAAATCAATAAACAGCTACTGCGAGTGTGACGTTATGACATTGTTGAATTAAAAAGGAATTACAGAGGGAAATCAAACAATCCATCGGGGCTACATCCAACACAGTCATTGTGGTTTTCATTTTCCTAATGACAGACAGCTGAATTCATGAATAAAAATTATTTCAGTGTTGAGTTACCACGCCCACCCCCAACTCCCCTATCGCATTTCACCCATACTCATCTGGTCATCCGGTTTATGTTTTTTCTTCATACAAGCTTTTAAGTGGTTGTTGCGATGTAATTTGGCGTCATATTGGTTTTGTTAGTTTAGTTAGTTTAGTTTTTAGGATATATATTTAACCACAAGCTTCCTCCCGACACGGCTCACCTGCTGTTGTGAAAATGGAATTTTTGGCCGATCTTATCAGGTCTTCTTGATAAAGGTCTTACCGCTGCTAAGAAAGTCAACAGATCAGACACACAGTAGGAGAGAGAAAGGTGAGGCAAGTGTGTGAGCAGTAAGGTCGGCAACTAAAGCAACAAGGCAAACTTTTAAAGCTAATCTGAAGAAGATTGTTTAATTTTGAGGCTTGATGACCTGAGAGGCCATAGGTCGATTTGGATGTCGATCACCATGGCAGTAGAAGCTTCGAAGCATTTGGGTCAGCCCTACTCAAATAGCTTTTTTTTTTTGTCCAACAGTCCCAAAACCCAAAGATATTCTGTTTAAGATAACGCGAGACACACAAGAAAGCACATCTTCACACTTAAGTCAGAAAATTGTCATTTTTGCTGAATCAAACAACTGCAAACGGTTAAACTGTTCCCAACAAACTTTTCTATCGATCAACCAATCAATGAAGTTCCAGCCCTACACATATGCAAATGTGTTCCTGAAATGACAATCGACTGAACTGCCCTCAGCATCATATGCAGACACGCTGAGAACAGTTTGTGATTGTGCACGGTGGCACCTCAGAGGCAAATAACATCAGTTGCCTTGTGCTCAACTTTGGAGCAACATCCTTCTAATTTCCTTCACACAGGGCAGACTAGATCGTACGGCAAGTGTTTATCTATAATAACAATCTCCAGCTCCATTTCCCCGTGCCTACTCTGTGCCTCTCTGGCAGAGAGTGCCTCAGAAGTCCAACTGGGCAGAGATGGGGGAGGATGTGGACCATCATAGCTCCGTAAGCTCTATCATTACATTGTTTATAGCATTTGCCTTCACCCGGTTGACTACGTAGTTCCGGCCAGCTCATCGGCCTTACCTCTGTGCAGAACTTCCTCTGTGCCGAAGAGGAAATGAAAACTCCTGTGCCAGCTGGGCCTTACATCTGCTTCTAAGCCGAGCATCCTCCACCAGCGAGGCTCTGTTTACAGACATTTTCAAGGAAGGCTAACCACAAGTATTGGCACTCTCTGTTACTTTAGACTTTCTCCTCTTGTTCTTTCTGGCAAACATATCACTGGCAGCAGTTTAAATGCAATCCTACCGTACACTTCTTGTGTTCAGCCTGCATAGCGAGGTGGGATTTGCCATCAGTTTAAATCACCGGAGCGTGCATAAACTGAGATGAGGTGTGGTTAAAAAAAAAAGGAAAAACATCCCTGGCTTTAACTGGATTTAATACACATGAAAAGGAAAAGCAAGAGTTGTTAGGTGAGCCGCATGCGAAGAATTCAGGCTCGTTTAAACAGCTGAAAAGACCTGTCTGCGACTTAATGACAATATCCGTGCATGTGCAGTTCTGGGTGTGTGACAGAATCAGGTTAAGAAGATAGAGGGAATAAAACATCATGTCATTTCAGCTGGGTGACTTTCATAGCAGAGGAGAGCTTTGTCTCTGCTGGTGTGATAGTAAACCCACCAGCTAATGTTGGAGCCGTGCTCGAGCTAATGAGTATGCAGTATAATTTTATAGGTCTCCAAAAAAGGAGCACGAGTATGTTATCCTTAAAAACATCACTGTGGTGCGTATGGAAAGCCCAGGCCAAAGATTAATCAACTCCAAGTACAAGAAGAGTCTTATCAGAACTACATAACAACTTAAAGTACGAGGACGTCTCACTGTCAATTTCATCCGTGCCGTCTTGTTGCGCCGTTCTTCATGAATAAGTCATCAGTCGCCCCACTATTCCCCTTTGGCTTATTGCTCGTTCTGCCGCCTCCATGGCCCTGTAAAACCAACTGAAGTGTTTATGGGAGATAAGAGGCAAAGGAGGTCGCAGGCCCAATAACTCCTTTTATCGCCCCACGTTCTGCAGCAAGGGCCATTTTATGGGTGAATTTGCTGAAGACGAATTCTTAATTAGAGAAGTTTGTGGACCCAGCATCGGCGGCCTAATGGGGGGATAAAAAGAAGCAGAGAAAGGGCATCTCCAGGATTGCTCGCCCCCAGCCTGCTTTGTTACTGTGTCTTGTAGGGAAGATGAGAACATCCTCGGTTTGTTCTCGAAGCAATATCAATAAGAAGAGGCCTTTAAAGATGGGTTTGTGGGGCCTGTTTGGTTAGGTGCGAATTCTGTGTTTGTCTCGACAACCCTGAGTCCTTTGGAAATTAGTTCAGGTTATTGATTTTCTTGGGGGCTTATCTTTATTAAAGGAGTCTACCTTGTCAATGGAATTACTGCCTCAGCCATTAAGGTGAGCTGATTCTATTTCCCATTATTGTAAATTCCAGCCCAAGAGACTTAAAGGGCTTAGGTTAATAGGAAATGCAATGTTTTGTCCTGAGCTGATCTTATTAGACAACAAGTTTGACCAAAATGTGAAACTTTACTTTTAAAACCAACAAAACCAAACTACTTAACCTCAAGGACAAAATGTACCTAACATCTTAAAAAAAAAAGTGTGTCTTGTTCTGATATCATGAAGTGCCACCTTTGACAAATATGAACAGGGCAGGATGGAAGAGAACGAGCACACCTTTTAATTAGCCGGCTTTGGCAGACATGTTTCACCAGACCAGCCCTGATAATGACTAGGATCCTGTGTTCCCAGTCTCCTGCATATTAACTGAGAAAAAATGAGAAAATTAATTACTCATTTTCCCAGACGGGGGGGAGAGGGATCTCGTTCTTGATTGCATAATTTTAAAACTCCATAATTATCTCAACTCCATGGCAACAATGAAGCAAGGGGAGATATGTGCGAGTTACATTCTCTACTGCAGACTCCTTAAAGCTGAAAAGACACTTAACCTCGAAGTGTTTTCTGTTGGAGACCCTCGCAACCTGAGTTGAAACCCGGTTTCTGAGGTTAGCCCAAAAGTTTAGACAACTAAAGTTAACAATCAGTGGAACAATGGAACATTAATCGAGAAGTGTGACGCAATCCGCCCCCTCCTCGCTCATCAACCCCTGCTGTAAAGCCTAGATTAACCATCTTTCACTTCATTTAGATGGAGGATTGTTTTGGGGTTTGCCTGATTATATCTGTCTCGAGCACACACCATGCTTCTATTGGTATTTAACAAAGATTAGCTTTAAATTGATGATTAACCTTTGTAATCCTGCGTGCATATTGAAAATGGCTTGCTTGTCTTTACCACAGCCACACAAAAGAGATGCTGCATTATCGTTGGGGGAAAATTGAAGCTCGGAAAGCAAATGAGGCAGTGTTATCTGCCCGGTGCTCGGCTGGATAATGAAGATGAATCTTCAGACCAGAAAGCCATCTCATAATGAATCCGAACAGATGAATTCTTTTGCGTTCTTAGCGCGCATCTTTTAATAAAACTTCATTGTGACCCTGACAAGCAATTGCCACCCTTATCTGGCAAAGAGGCAGAATTTACTTGTGGGAATGAGTGGTTGCCATTGTTTAGATGGCTGTATTAGGGAGTAATCAGACATTAAATGAGTCATTTCTCCATATTTAACTCCAACTGGGGAGGTAATGGTTTAATTTGCTGGGCAATGAGTTTTCCCATGTGTCGTGCTCTATGCATTAAATCACAGACCGGTGCAACTGCATCTGCTGCTCTGCAAATCATCAGTACACAACGGCACAAATACAATCCAAAGTGGTGCCTTCACCCACTGGAGAAAAAACAGACGTACCTTATGGAATACCAGTGGTTTGAAGAGCAAAGTAGGAACAACAACAGATTTCTTGTTTTTGACAAAAACAGAGCAATACATCCCAACTTCACATGTTGCACTCAGCACTCATAATAGGGGCTAGGAATAAGGTGGATAAAATGTTCATATACACTTAAAGCTGGGGTTGCTCAGACTGTAGAAACCCGCAAAAGCAAGCTAAATTTTGAAACAAAAAAAAAACAGAAAAAAGTCCTACCCCCTGCCCTCAGAGCCTCTCTTTCAGACCACATGAAAACACACTGCTTGACTAGACTGCTTGCTGGGAGATGAATTAGCAAGCAGTTTGCTACGTTCAAGATGCTCTCTTAGCTTTAAAGACTGATAAATACATAAACAAACAACTCTGTTAACTGCCAAAATGCCAAACAAGCATTTAAACACAAGCAATGTCTCGCTAACATGTAAGAAAACACCTAATATCATCTTAATGAATGTCCAGTCTGTTCAGTGATACGGACCGATTGAGACAGTTTAATGGGCTTATTAGAGGCCTGCAACAGCCACAGTTACCGGACTCTTTTATTTTATTTGTCAAAGCAATTTGATTTATTGATCCCTGTTGGGATGTTAAGAGGCTCTCTAGAATTATAACAAAAATGCTTCTAGATAATTTACCGACGCAGTGTCATGGATTGAGTTTTTGGTTTTGTTATGTCCTGTTTTATTTTGAAATGTTGTCCTCATGTGTCATTCTTGGTTTTCATTTCCTCCCTTTGTCTGTTTTCCTGCCATTTGTCACTCCTCACCTGTGTTCTATTAGTCAGTCACCCATTGTGTATCTAAATCCTCTCTCTTTGTCAGTTCGTTTGTTCTGTTTTGTGTTCCTGTGTCTCCCTGTCCCATTTTCCCATTGTGTTTTTCCAACTTTTGGTTCCTGTTTCCTTGCATTTATTTCTGGTTTGGTCTTTGAGCCGTTTGCTCCCTACCTGCCTGCAGGTGTGTCTTGTGTTTGGGTCCCCCTTTGCGTAATCTGACACACTACAGCTTTAAACTGGCAATTGAAGTTTTTTGCTTTAACTTATCATAATGAAGTAAATATTGATTGCAAAATGTAATGGTTATAGAATAAACTCACCATCATCACTGAGATCCTAACCAGCAAGGTTTAATAGTTCCCTATGAACCTCAATTTCACTCTGCTATTTTGTTTGCCAAAAGGCAGGAAATGTCCTGGAAAATGAAGGATGACTGAGAATCCAGTCTGTTTCTGTTTCCACTGGTTATTCAAGGGGCTAAACGTATTTCATTTATTCTATAAAATGACAGGAAAGGTGCAAAATGCCAACCACACTTGCCTCAAGCCTGAGCAGACTTATTGAAATAGCTTGTTTTGTTCGATCAGCAGTCCAAAACACAGTAATAGAAATGGTACTACCTTAGGAGGCTAAAGAGACAAGAAAATGTTCACATTTAAGATGGTGGGTTCATTGAACTTCAGTGAATCCCGTAATTGACTAATCATTCAAGCTCTAAATATATCTCCTATAATAATATTCCAGAAGTAAATTGATTTGGATGCTGTTGTGCTCAGCATACAATAGACAAGCCTTGTTATATTTATCTTTAATAAAAATCTAAAATTCTTTGCCCATGTGTCATTTTTTTCCTCATATTGAATAGTGGTATTTTTTAGGTATTGTGTCAAAGCTAGAAATTCCAGTATCGTGACAACAGTAATTCAACCTCTTACTTTACTTTTTAATGGCTACAAACCAGAAAACCTGAGCTCACTTATCATGGACAATGTCCAAAACCTCCCTCTCTGTTCCTTTCTACATATAGTGATGAAATGAGGAGGGTATATTATTCTTGAAACCTTGGAAGCTGACATCAAATGCCATACCTAATCCCTACTGTGCTCCAGACCTCTGGAGCAGATCACAGCCTACACCTTGTAATCCTATTGCAGTTTATTAAGGGGATATGATGTAAAGAGGAAGCCGTGTGATGAAAAGTCATTCTGAAGGTGAAGGCGAAAAAAATCTGTGATTTTTATTGGCCCGAGCTAACCCTGAAATATCCTGTTAACTGGGACGGTTCTTATCACACGCTCACTCTTCGAAATAACAAAAAGATCTTATCGTATGTAGGGATATGATGTAAAAACTATCCTCCCAAAAATCTGTATTAACACATTTCAGACCCATGCTAAAGCTTGGTCTTGATGTGCACCATATGATAAATACTGCAGAGCACAAATTTGGACAAATCTGTTTATCTGCTCCCCAGTGAGACTAAAATATGAGCAAATACGAGTAGCAGAGCCCCAGTAGCAAAAGCATTTCCAATAATGGAATATGCACCAGAAAAATTGAACATATGTTGGGCATGCATGCTATGAAACATTTACCTGACACCGAAGGGAAGAGTGCTAAGTGTGTAAATGTATATAGATAGATGAATATGAGAAAACAGACACAGATTTGGACAAGATGCAGTTTACATGAATCGTCCTCTTTAACGTCGAGACATTGGCAACAACAGAGAGAAAAAAACAAGCTTCATACACACAAATCGTTTCCACATCATCTCAGCCTGTGCTTTATTTACTGTCATTTGCTTCAATCCCATTCATGAGATAATGTGTTTCTCTTTGGCTTGTTCGCCTCGATGATAAATAACTAAAAGCAAATATTCATCACTATCCTCTTATACCGAAATTATCTCCGCTTATGATTATTAACTGGTCAAACACTAAACACTCGATTATAAATGTGCTGAACATCTGCTGCACACATACTGTAGATTAGTGGAAACAACAAATGATATAATTACCAGATTAGAATGAGTAAACAAATATTTTATCAACTGAAATGGGTAAAAAAAACAAATCTGAAATGAATCATAAGAAAGCTCATCTGAACGTCTACAATATCCGAGTGAGCTTCATTAACAGATCAATGCTGATTATATCTTTATATCCCCAGATAATGAGACTACAAACTGCCATCAACACTTCTGTTACTTATACAGAACAGACTACAAAAAACATAACACATACGGTGCACAAGTAGAAACAACCAAGTCAAAACAAACAAAACACTCAAATCATTAATCAGTCTTTAAAAATCTGTTACACTGAGAAGGAAGCAAAATTCAATAGCACCTAATAGCTATTTTTAATTGCTCAATTCATCTACTGATTAATTTCCCAGATAACCATGTATACTTTATTCTATGTAATGTCAGAAACTTGAAGAACAATTTCTCAAAGCGAGGTTTATTGGTTACCTGTAAACCTCAGTTTCACTGCGCAATTTTGTTTGCCAACAGGCACGAGATGTCCCGGGAAAACGAAGGATGGCTGGAGATCCTGTCTGTTTCTGTTTCTGCTTTAAATTGATTTGAGTGGAAGCTTTTATGGTAGTTCACAGGGCTAAACTTATGCATTTATTCTATAAAACTACAGGAATTACAGTGCCAAATGCCAATCAAAACTGCCTAAAGCCTGAGCAGACTTATTCAAGTAGCTCGTTTTATTCGTTCAGCAGTCCAAAACTCAGTCATGTTATATTAACTACCTTAGAAAGATAAGGAGACAAGAAAATGCTGACATTTAAGAAGCTGGGTTCAGTGAACGTTTGGCATTTTTGCTTGAGATTTCTTGGTTCTTCACCCACACAAATGATGTGGACAAAACACCTTTCAATATATTATATCACAATACAGTATAAGGTGTAGCATTCAGCCACTTAATGTGGCGTTCCATCTCACTCCTTCCACTGCATTCACATCACGTTGCTAATGCTAGCTAGCTAACTTTAGGGCAGTATAGTATGCTGGATACATACTATATAAATCAGACATTTTTACTTGGTCTCCACACACTGGCAAGTAAGACTCCTGATCGCTGATGAAACACAGATACCACGTGATAGCAACAGCGTTATATTACTGGCTGACGAACCTTAGTAGAAGCTCTGACCAACTGTCAGAATTCTTACACCGAGTTAAACTAAACAATCATTTTGGTCCTGACAAATTATTATTTCACAGTCATAATAATATTTTAAGGAAAAGAGACTTTTATTCTGCACCTTTCGACAAGCTCTGTAGATGTATTATTATTATTTTTAAATGATTTATTTACATAAAAATGTTATTATCAATATGACTGTAAAAGCACTAAAACGTCAATGGTTGTCATCAATTAATCTTTCCAGATGAACTGATTCATCATTTGATCCACATGTGGCCATAAGATTTCTTGTTTTGTCCAAAACCCCCAAATATTTAATTTACAGTCACATATAACAAAAACAAAAACCTCACAATCAAGAAGAAGAAAACCAGTATTTGTTTGGCATCGTTGCTTGAAAAAAATACTTGAAAGATTAATTAATTATCAAAATAGTTGCTGATTATTTTTTGGCTGATTGACTAAATAAATAATTGACCAATGTTTTTCCATTATATTATTTCAAGTATTTTGCTCCTCCACATACAAATGTTGTGGGGAAATATTGGAAACTGCTTTTAATGTCTGTTGAATGTATTCCAGTACAGGCACACAGTAACTTAAGCCATGACAGTGACCTTATAGTTCAGTTAACACAGGGTCAAATTTTACAAAGGTGAGGTTTAAACTACAGGATTGTAGCATTACATTGTACTCTGTATCTGTTCACTCTGTGTAACTCTGAATATGAATAGTTAATATGGGCACTAAAACAGTACAATGGGTCACTGTTCTTCACCTTTTATTCTCTTCAGTAATGTGACACCCGGGAGCAGGGAAAAGGTGATAAGTAGCAATATCCTCTTTGTAACAGGAAGCAGCGGTGTTTATGTGAAATGTGGTTTCCTTGATGTAAGCTCCTGAGTGCTGTTGTAATGTTGACTATTTTTAGATCAGACTTTTAACATATATATAGTTCAGTAACAACACTTTGTGCCAACTCTGTGCCTTCAAGCCAAAAAGTAGAAAATCTAAGGCAGAGGAATAGCATATTTTAAAGTTCAATTTCAAGTTCCAGATAAGCGGTATTCCCTTTTGAGATGAAAAAAAAAAGAAAAAAAAAAGAGATCCTCGTCTGGGCATCCTCCTCTCCAGAAACCAAGATGAACAGTCTCATTCAGCACCACGGACAGCTCCCTGCACAGCCTCAAGAGATGGCTTCGTCAGTAAGCATGACCGGGACATCATTAACACTGGTCAGATAGCTTTCTCTGGATGTTACTCTGCCTAGTCTTTATCCATCTATGTGTCCTCGTTGAATACTTATACTCTCTGTATAGCACAGTGTTTAACTGCTTAAGTTTCAAACAATCATTAATATCAATGGGCCAGTAATGATTTTCACTCCCAAACTATGTGAGCACACCACACGGTTGGCTAGCTCCTTTTCCTCAGCCTACAAATGTAAGCTACAGACCAAGAAAAGCCTCGATTGTAAGGCGGAATGACATCCAAAAAAGAATCGTAATGTAATTATTTTTGACATTTTGGAAGTGTAGCTTTTTTCATTTCATTTTCTCTGGAAAAAATATCAAAACGATTATGTGAATTTGTCTGAGGTTTGTACCAAAAAAGCACGTTCCCTTAGGGAGAATAAGATTTGTAGGCCGGGGCATCTCTGTAGCACCACAATGCTTCATCATTAGTGGTAGGTTGTGACACATTTTACCCTTATAAAAAAAAAAAATTGTATCTCCGGCGATTTGGATGTTGCACTCTGCCATAATCGGATTTCAATAGTGATGAACTGTTCAGCCCTTATGCATTGTTTCACTGCTGGAAAAATGACGGAGGTGAGCACCAGCTAACATCTCTCCCGGTGCTTCAGACTACATACTGGACAGCACATCCTCATATCAAAACAACCTGAGCTGCTTTCATAGTAGGTTCATATGGTCTTTTATCTGATGAGGACTGTAAGCTTAACAGCTACTAACAGTGCAACTTTTGGCTTCTATGTAAAGTTAAAGCTAAATAGACACGTTGAGGGATCAGAAATTCAGTTTGCAAACAAGCAAGCGTTGCAGCGTTTCAATAAGGTTGATGGTGATTATGCACTAATGTTAGCTAGCTGTGGCTATGGCACTGTCTTGGTTTGCGCTAGCCTGGACAGAGTGAAAGCTGTTTGGAGTTTCCAAAAGATTATTCTCGTTGCTCCTCGGTTAGCTTCCAAACTGCCTTTCTCACATTTGGACAGTTGGCAGGAACACAGCTGAACCTCATAACATTTATCAATTCACCAGTGGAGATATTAAGGAGTTGAAGAAGTGACAGTTCAGGGTTTTCTCTACATTGGGCGCAGCACTCAAGCCGTTTTGGACCACACCACAGCTGCATGAATGAATGTGAAATCAAGGACGGCATCAAAACTAACCACATGACTCAATCTGATGGTTGCAGTTTGTTATCTGCGCTACCTTTTCGAACTTCTTGCACACAGATATGGTAGTAATACTGGTCCACAATGATGTCCAATTGCATATTTTCCAATTGCATATTATTTATTGTATAATGTAAAACTTCCTTGGGGGGAGACCTCCAAATATGAACACCCAGGTCAACCACAAACCAAGGAAAACACATATTTAGCTCTTCTAGTGTGTGTGAACATGTGCCAGCATTGCATGTTCATGGACATACATGCACACCATGGCTGAAAAAAATACAATAGGAAGCAATGAAACACCTGTTGGACACTTGGTTATCAGTTCAAAAATATCTAAGTTCTGTTTAAAGCTTAACAAGCAGAAAAGGTGTGTATCTGAAGGACACCAGGAGGTGGTTACTTTCATCTCCTGTGTGCTTAACTTGGAAATCAAAGCACAGATTGTCTGCACTGCCTTTGTTAGGTGTCTGACCTTCGCACAATAAACCTAAATCAATGTCTCTAAAGATCAAATTTCATATTTAGACAAACCCAGATCTTCGCCTTTAGAACAAATGTCAAACGTTGCTTCTGGTGGTGGCAAGAGCGCGAGCCAGGAGGACCGACCATTGCTTGACATTTTGTTCTCATGAGTATTCATCTGCGCCTTTAAAACTACCACCGGTGACGTGTAAAGCGAAGGGAGGCAGACAAAAGAGAAAAACGGCCTCAGCTGCTGCGCCGAGTAAGGCTGAATTAACATTGTCCTACCAAATGACTGACAAACACTTGATCTTTTTTAAATGAGGACCCAGAGGTTGATCGGACTCCTTTCAATATGCAAAACACTCATAAATCTGCCTTAAAATGATGTCCCTCTTCACCCATGATAATCTTAAAATCTCCACGTTAATGGGAAAAGGCCTTGTTCCAGTGAAATCATTTCATTAAAATGTGGCTTAAATAATCTGCTCTCAGGCTTCCAGACAGATGAGGAACATATTTCACACGCAGGAACCGGGAGTAAATCTCTTCACACTATCTGTTCCTTTCCCTTCCTCGGCCTCACAAAACCGTTCACACCCACACAAAATAAATGGATACATATGGAGGAGCGGAGGCATCTGAATCAAAACAAATCTCACTCCACACGACGGGGTCGTGATCTCTCCAAAGCGACAGATACCATTAATCTGACAAATATGACAAGACATGGGTGTGATAGGGGAAAAAATAGGGATGTATGACACACAATCACCAATAATGAGAGATGTGGCTGACATGTGCCTACTCATCTGAGGCAGAGAACAAAGGTAATGAATAAATAACTCAGCTCGTCATCAAGAGGAATGATGAATCTACTTCATAACACTCGGGGATGATGGCGGCGTCAGGCTTTCTTGAACCCCTTGATGAAAACGTGGCCCGTGAAATGTGTTCACGAGATGTCATTGCCCTCCGCTGTCTCCTCTCTCACCCTGTCCCACCCCGTTCTATTATTTCAGAATGGTAAATTCAAGCATTCACAGTAAATTAAGCAGGAAGGGGCCTGTTGTCTAATTCTGTCTGTGAGATACTGTGCTCCTTTAATAAGGCTTTCCCAAAGGCTGAGTTCAAACTCTGAGGCTTTTGATGACGAAGACGCAGCTCCCCAGCGTCTGGCACTGACAGCATCAATGCTGCTTTTTCAATACCGTGCTGCCGGTGCACACGGTGGGTATCAACCCCTGAGATAAGGCGTATGGACCAAGGTGGCTCTTTGCACCGTGGATGGCTGCCTGCTGCACACTCATGAATTATGGAATTCAGCAGAAATATGCAAATTTGGGCATTAGCCTAGTTATGCCCCTGTACTGTAAGTTACAGTGACTTATCTATTATGTATGAACCAAGGACTGGAGTGAAGAGGTCCTGGCAGCCAGCTCCACGGCCCTCTTTCAGTTGCTCACTTTCACATCATGAAAGAACATGAATAGCAGGGGAGGTAGCTCCAAAACGTTAGCTTTCTGCCGCTCCACATCTCCCAAGACTTGGGAGAATTAGAGCTTGCTTCCACGCTCAATTGCCAAGCTACTTAAAATAACAATAGCTTCCACAGGATTTGGAGGCCTGGAAGATACGTAGGGGGAATAAGCATGAAGTTGTTGCTAATCCTCTAATTTCCCCCCGCAAGGCTGATATGAAATGCTAGTCTGATCAGTAATCAGTCCACGGGAGAGGCAGACAGGAGATCCAGCCAACTCTACAGGCACACACAAACATTAGCCTCCGTATGACATTACCATCACAATGCTGGATGAGTGATCGTACTCGGGTAACCGAATCACAGCGGTGTTAAGATCCAAAAATCATGAAGCCGGCCGTATTGAGCATCCCCGAGGTCAAGCGGCTCACTTTTGAAATCGCACACATATTCAGCTCAACAGCATAATGAAAGGTCCTGCAGCTCCGAGACGAACACAGCGATCATTAGCTCGGATCAAAGTCAACCATCAGACACATGACAGCTGACAACTTCTATTTAACTGGCTGCCTGGGAAATAATGATACCTGGTGCTTATGAACCCAGTCTCTATGGCAACAAGAGGAAGCCACCCCTTTACACTGTCCCATAGTCTGCAGTCCTGCTTAGTATAACAAGACAATATTTACTAAAGTTGAACTGAATTTTGAACTCTTATAAACTATAATGATACTATATCCATAGTATATCATTCATGTGATATGAGACTACATATCCTCTTACATTTTAGATATCGTGATACGGTGATACAGCATGAGTGCTGTCTTTTAAAGGCTGCGTTACAGTAAAGTGACTTTACTTATCAGACTGTAAAAATATCATTGTGTCAATATTTGTGAAAGTACCAATAGTCATTAATATGGTTGTAATATTGATATCAAGATATTTGGTCAAAAATGTTGTGACAGGGACAGTCAGCCAGTTACATTATTCAGTGGTTTTGAGGAGATTTCAAAATGTAAAGATATTTTTCATGTATTCAGATCTAATCTTTGAATATCTAGATGTTATTTTGAAGCCCTATTGACCAGCCCCACAGCACAACTTGCTGTTTTGTTGCACAATGGGACAACACCTTTTTTGGATAACACTGTCCAAAAAAGGACAAACATTACACATTATACAAAAGGAATAAAGTAGAAGCGTGGAAATGTCTCGGTTCTCAGACGCATCGCGATGTGAAAGATTCTGCATCGATGCACAGACAGAGCGTGGTCAGGAGTTTGTAGCCAACACAAAATGGGTTTTCTGGCCTCAGCTGGACCATAAAGCTACAAAGTTAAGTTGCATCGTTGCGCTCAGGCATTTAACTGTGAGTGAAATTTAGGCCAACGTTACTTTTATAACATTAAAAAAATGCGCCCAGCGTTTTGAAAGTGAACATCTGGCTACATTTTCTGAACTTACTGGGAAGCCCGAATTCAACAAAGCATGCGCTGTGGGTATAATCTGCCTCAGAACAATTAGGAACCATGTTAGCCAACTGCAACCATAAAGAATACAGTAAGCCTAGCTAATCAGCCAAGAATTGAAGAGACACTCTGAGAGAGGTGTGTGCAAACATGAGCCATGTTGAAGGGTGAATTATGATCAAATCGTGAGGCTCGTCAAGATTCACACCTCTAGAATCAAGCTAGCTAAAAGTAGCTGTTTTTTCTGTTGTTGTGAGAAACATATGGTTAACCACGACAGTCCCCAGCTGTTTAGACTGACTCACCAGATCTGTATTATTCCTATTAGCACGTTAGCATTTTTAAAATGGTCGTCAGTACAGGAAACAACAATCTACAAGCTGACGGGGTACGGACGTGAACAAGCTAGCAGTCGTTACCTTTTCTTTTGCAGGGATTTAGACACTTTAACCCCGGGGCTCGCCAGCCCACATGCAAATGTTCCACCAAAGCAAGTGCAAAAATGTAGGGGGCACTGCAGAAAAATTAAAGTTAAAAAAAATAAATCAATCAATTTCTTTACACGAATAAATATTTTTACCAAATAAGCCCACAAGTCAAAACAAACACCAAGGATTCTAACATCTTTGCAAAAATGAATTTCAATTTCAGTTGCACTTTAATACACAAATGAAGGCCTTGAGATAGCATCGATCACATTTTACAGCAGAAAGCTCTGGTTCTTTCATGAAAGCTCTCTTATCTCCTGACAGAGACGCAAACCAACCCGCCCAGCACAGAAAGAGAAAAGCTATGCTGTTCATTTGCATTTTTAACAAATATCCCAGTACGCTTCGGCTAATAGTTTTCATCTTTTAATTCACCAAACATTACCTCATCAATTATTAATCCCATTCTCTCGTGATTTTCTCTTGCTTTTGATTAGGAAAACTTGAGGAAAAGAAATTGCACTTTTGTGTTGCTGGCGTGGAGCCAACTCCATCAAACAGAACCTAATAACAGGAAATTGTACACAAGAAACACTTTCTCTCCCCTCCTCCTCCTCCTGCTCTCTCTATCCTTCCCACATGAAAACTCTCCCGACATCATGGTGTAACATCCACCGAGCCGGTGTATTTGTCCAGTCATACATCACTGAGACACCTTGACTTCTCTTCGGGGATTTAGAAATCATAACACCTCCCTGGACCACCATCGTCTTTACAACCAAGACTCGTAAACACTTACTGTCGGGGAAAATCCCACATAACATCCAGCCCGCTGCCTCCCCTCCAACTTCACCTTTACTCACACATTCGTTTGCAGCTAAATGTGTCCCAGTTTAGCTTCAGATAAACGCCCCGTTCACGTCGTTTAGTCGGGTATGAAAATAATGAGGACGACCCCTCTTTCACATTGACCTTTTGACCTTTGTTGTCAGACTGACCGATTCAATGTTTTATCCATATGTTTAACACAGATCTTAAATTTTTAGTTTTTTCAATCTATCTAATGAGTGAAAAAAAAAAGGTATTCACTCAAATAAACGTACAGCCCGGCCTACAGCGTGCACTATACACCACCTCACAGAGTAATGAGCAGTCTACGCCCGTACAGTAATTGTGAGAGCATTAACGGGGCTGCTGCTGCTGCTGCTGAAAACAAGTATGTTTCATTTGAATTTCATCAGAGAACTTACTCCAGTCAAACAGCCGCGTTATGCCTTTGAGAAATCCTGCAGCTAGAAGCACCGGCTCACACGCGGCAACACCCACATGCTCGTAATTAAAGGTGAATTGCACAGTCTGTGGCAATTTGCATCCCGTGACGTTGATACACGGCTACTGGAATTTCACTGGGTCGGTCTGATACCAGATACAGGAGATGTGACGCTGCTACATCGAGGCTACATTTCAGCAAGAACAGGAGGAAAGTGGTGGTTTGTTACACGTGTCTGCCCTTCGACTTAAACATCAAGATGCAGTATGATGCACTTACAGTTTTTGAGCCACCGGTCTTCAGCAATAAAAGTAGAGCTTATACGAACTGTCTTTGTTTAAAGGTGCAGTATGTAGTTTTGGAGAAGAAATTGTATCCACAAGAGAAAGGTCTCTAAATTTCATGACTGAATAAACAAACTGACCTGTGGCGGTCCCTCATAATACCGCTTTTTAGCTCATGAGGCGATAGTCCTATAGTGTTCGGCAAGTTTGCTAACATCCACAAGCGTGCTTAGCTTTTTTGTTTCATCAGTAAATAAATTAAACCCACAACATGTCGAGAAAGTAAATAATCATATACCTATTTTGTTATTAAACAGAGAAATACAAGCACACACCTTGTGAAATCAAGATGCTCTCTTTTACAGAACGAAGACGAGCTGAGTTGCCTTTAGCTCATGGTAAGGCACACTTCCTTCTACCCCGATTTCCTACGTATTGCACCTTTAATACATTTCAGAACAAAAACTTTAAATGCATTCAAAGTGTTGATGCAAAGTTGATTTTTATGTGGCACAGCCCATAAGACCTACTAAACACGGTTCCCTTGGGAGCTTATAAAGCTAATTTATTGGATGTAGCTTTTTAATTAGGCTGATCAATACTCTATTACTGAGGATTTAAATGTGAACTGCTGGGAGAAGACAAGGCGCTCAGTTCACATGAATGACTGATCACGTTTCAGAATGTCAGAGATTCAGCTTTGCTGCGAGGCCATGCTGGATTTATTCTAGCTTAATAATTGATAAATTAATCGCCCGTGAATTCAAAAGCATAAAACATCCTTTTGTCAGACGCAGGGGATCCAAGTGTGTGTGAGCTGCACACACACACACGCACACACACGCGCACACACACACACACACAGATAAAGTAGAGGAGATCTGGAGAAAATCTGGTTACCTCGCAGGGGGCTTCGGTGAGGATCTCAGCGCGCCTCTTGGGTCCGGGTTGATCTCAGGAGCGGAGGATGAGGATGGTGATGATGGTGATGGTGGTGGTGGTGGTGATGATGATGCTGAACCACGGAGCGCACTTTTGTGCCGGTCCACACAGAAGAAAAGCGTCCGTCCTCGCTCTCGGCCACTCTCATCACTGATTCATTTGAAAGCAGACACCGGGCGGAGGGTGAGGAGGTGGAGGAGGGGGACGGAGTCCTCGTTTATTCAAAGTGGAGAACTCGACTCCGTCTCCGGCTCACGCAGACGAGCCTGTGTGTAGAAAGGCGGGCAGAGTTGTGCCCGAGCCGCTGCTGTGCGTAGCAGACTGGAGGGAGCGGGGAGGAGCCGTCTGCCGTCAGATGATCAGGGCAAGGTGCTCTCCTCACACACACTCTGCATCCCAGCCGTGCAGAGCTGCAGCCCACACCTTCACACAACGATCCACAGCTGATCAGCTACTGCAAGCTCACTTATACCTGTATCTATGTATGGTAGACTGATGCTTTTGTTTCCATACCTGTGCACTTAATGTGTATCTGTGGTCAGGTGATAACTATCTATGATGTCATCTACTGGATGGGCTTTATTATTATACAGGCACGTGCACAGATAGACCCAAGGAGGGGCCCCGGCCCCTGCCTTTTCATCCTCAGGCTTCACAAGTGCCCTCTTAGCTGATGTTAATTGTATTAGACTGTTATTATTATTTTGCAGTTAATTTATAAATCAACAGTGTTGGGCAAGTTACTTTCAAAATTGCAATATATTACAAATAACCTTCATTTTAAAGTACATTTTACCTTTTGTTTTACATTGTAGGCCATTTAGCGGATGCTTTTGTCCAAAGAAACTTACAGTTATTCATACATTCTGCCCACCGAGTAATACACTACTTTACAATACTACTATCTGCATAGAGTAATATATTACTTATCACACTACTAAACAAACAAATGGCCTTGGGCACAGGGATGAGCGGGCAGACAAAGGATCATAGTCTGATATATTATGAGATAGGAATAAGTCCACATTTTAGCCCACAGAACAAGGATTGCATGGGCAGATGTGACTCAAGAATGTAAATTACAGTGCGCCCGGAGGATTAGGCTTCATCACTAGGCCTATGAAATTACGGCTCATTTCAGTCACACAGAGACTGAACAAAGAACTTATAGGCTCGGCTATATTAAACACACACAGCCTATATTAATACGGTCGTGTGTGGTGTGGATGGGTGCTTAAAAAAACAACAATAGTTAAATAACAAAAGTTGTCATTTGTTCAAGGGCATCACTCTGTGTTTAATAAGTGGTGGGGACACAAGGCAATGAAGAGACATTTTTTAAATGGACTTCAACATGTGCGATTTTAGGCGATGTAATATAGGGATCAGTATGAGGTCAGAGTAGATTAGAAAATTCAAATGGCACTTCAAAAGGGTAAAGCCGAGGTTACTTCAAAGTCGACAGTACACTCAGCATAAAAGGCACAATAACGTTGACTTAGCAAGTAACAGCTCATATCCATCACATCCACAACTTCAACACCACGTCAATCGAACAATGCCGATATCATATCTAGTGTAGAAAGCTCTGTCAGCAGTTTGCATTTGTTAATTTACATTCCTTGTAGCAAGCTGTTTTCAGAAAGTTTTTAACAAATCAGGCTTTTAAAAAGAGATGGGGACAAACTCGGCTATTTGCTGGTCCTCAGTGTGAGTGACACAGGTGCATTCGTCATTAAACAAGCTTTTAGGTATTTTTGTGGACTGACTGAACTTGCCAGTGGCAGGTGGGAACGGCGAATTGAGGTGAGGTGGGAAAGCACTACAAACATGTACACAGCAACAGAAAGGTCCATTATTTTCATTCCATCTCAGAAATGTCTACCTTCATATCTCCAGTGGTTAAATTGTTCTTCCCTGAAACCTGTATTGTACAGAAAAGGAAGGGAAAAAAACTGTCCTTCATATTGAAAATCTGTTTGGATGCCATCAAATTGTTGCATCCTTCCTAAATTTCCTTTTTGGAAGAAGCTATTGATGGAGTTTGACTGAACATGTCATGACAACATGTCATCTTTGTGGTTTCTTTAAGGAATATAGTGTTTGAACAGGCATGTTATTAATAGTTTGTCATTATTGCAACATTGGGGTGAGAATTGAGAATTTGTGGTGGGGGCAAGTGTCCCCCACATTTTTTATACTTGAGCCTGTCCCTCCCAAAATCTGTCTGTGCTCATTCCTGTTATTATATACACGTACAGTAGTGCATATATGCCTCATGACTCTGAAGAAAATGACATTAAACTGTGTCAACATT